>NW_028277124.1:18934848-19653522 GCF_059951505.1 Python bivittatus | reverse complement strand
ATTTCCATACTTGAATTGGATCAAAGGAATCATCCTCATTAAGGTCGAAACTGCCTCACTGTTCCAGATGTAGAGACGGCAACAAGAGTGCTTATTCCAGAGTTACCACACATTTGTTGTTGTTGTTGTTGTTTAGTCGTTAAGTCGTGTCCGACTCTTCGTGACCCCATGAACCATATTGCGCCAGGCCTTCCGGTCCTTCACTGCCTCCCTGAGTTTGCTCAGTTTCATGCTCATTGCTTCAGTGATGCTATCTAACCATCTCATCCTCTGCCGTCCTCTTCTCCTTTTGCCTTCAATCTTTCCCAGCATCAGTGTCTTCTCCAAAGAGATCTCTCTTCGCATTAGGTGACCAAAATATCTGAGCTTGAGCTTCATTATCGATCCTTCCAATGAGCAGTCAGGGTTGATTTCCTTTAAGATTGACTGGTTTGACCTCCTAGCAGCCCAGGGGACTCTCAAGAGTCTTCTCCAGCACCACAGTTCAAAGGCATCAATTCTTCGGCGCTCAGCCTTCCTTATGGTCCAGCTCTCACAGCCATACATTACTACTGGAACCACACATTTTGGTGAACCTCAATAGGCAGATTATTGGGGGAGAAATAGCAGCATTTGGCAACAACAATTCTCAGCATTATCTTTAATTCCACGGACAGCTGCTTTGCTGCACACTATATCATCTACCTATGCTTAGTCTTCTGAACCTGACAAAACCGCTTAAAGGAAAACACAAAGCTTTCCCTACTGCTTTTTTTCTACTTAAATTAATCAGACTTCACCATCTATTTTTTTATAAACAGGCCTTGGCCAAGTAGCCATAATTCTATACAGAATCCAACTACTTCAGTCCAATTTCTATCAGATCAGTTGCTGGAGAATAAAGCTTCAGCTGAGACTTCAGCTGGCATTAGAAGCCAGTAAAACATTCTCTTCAACTAGAAGCTAAGTCTAGGTTCCTAATAACATGAATGTATGAACTGAAACGAAAAAAGACGATTCTTTTTTCTAAAATCCTTACCCTAAAAACTGAAGGGCGTCTTATTCAAGGAAGTCAGCCGAGAATCGCGCAGTTGCAAAACTGCCCATACTTTGTTTCTGCAGAGAGGCTTCCTCCTACTGCTACCCTCCAATCACGAGTGAAATAGCTTGTCTCCCAAACAGACTTCCTCCAATCACGAGCCTGATGTAACTGACGTCAGCTGATGCTGAACAAACCAATTGGAGGAAGTCTGTTTGCAGAGACAAGCTATCGACAGTTTCACTCGTGCTTGAATGGAATCAGTTATGCAAAAGAGCCTGGAAATAGAGCTGCAGAGAGACGGTTTGGACCTCCTCCCACCGAGTGTATCAGGTCAATGTTAACTAATTACTAAATAAAAACGTGTTCTGCACTATCTTTAAAATACTGATTTTTTAATTTTGGGCTGGAAAAGTGGGGGTCGTCTTGTACATGGGGGCGTCTTATTGTCGGAAAAATACGGTAAGTCAGTTAAGTGAATCAAAAGCAGAGATGTTCAAGAAAACGCATAATGGTTAAGATAAAGGCAGACTGCCAGATCCTTCTGTGGATGGTGCCACCAGCCTCATGATTGATATTGGGTCTTAAGCTACTTTTCAATTTTGCCCTAAGAATCCTCAGGGGAGTAAAAAAAAAAAAATCCAAGAGCAGGAAGTGGCATCATAATGTGAGCCCCACCTGTTTTCTGCAAAGGGGTGGGCCTGGATAGCAACACCACTTCTGCCATTACGTCCTTCTTTCGATTCCCCCAAAGATGCCACTACCCCTCAAACTCTAGTCTTCTCATCTACTGTGAAACAGAACCATAATCAAGGGGCTTCATATCCGTATGATGAAAAATATAGAATATAATAAATACATCTACCAATGGAAATGGCCATCCTTATGGTATATGAGTGCACTATGTTTTCATAATTCCTAATTAACAGCACAGCTATTATCTCAGTATTTCTCTATTATCCTAACATGTTCATTCCTTAATATATTCCTGATACCAGGATGTTCTACAATGTTTTCTTTCTGTATTCTTCTATTTATTTGAAATTATTATTTTTACTCAGGCAAAGCTCCTAAAGACTTTGAGACCTGCCTGCCTGCTGTATCATTTTTCCAAATTTCCTTTCATCTTCTCCTTAAGCCAATTAAACCCTAACAGGGAGGACTGTTCTCTTTCCATCTCTTTCAATTGTCCTTACCTGGGATAAAACAACTTGAGATCTAATTAAGATTCTGTTCTGCTTTACCTGATTGCAACAAAACTGTAATCACTAGTTCTCTTCCACACTTTCAGAAGGCAGGTGGGAGTAGGAACTGATGAGACTTCATCCACTGCACTTTTTGAAATGAAACAAAGGGAACTTAAAAACTCTGTCTTTTAAGCAGGTAGAAATTATTTTCCGTGACTCACATGAAATGCTGTGCAAGTGCGGTAAAATTATACAGTGGTAGATTCTCCCTTCTTTTTCTATCTTTGAAGAATGCTTTTTATGTATACAAGAGGCTGTGGTCATTAGGCAATGGATCAAAAGACCCCTAAAGTCTATTTTAAATGATAGCTAGAAATTGTGGATGGAAAAGTGATTTTAATCTTGCTCGGCACTCTGAAGAACAGAAGTGTGACTTGCATGATTTTTACAGCTGGAGATGACAATCAGAATTGAAATGTGGACCACTTTTTCATGCGACAATAATTTTTTTTTTTTTACCGATTCTAGGTAACAATAATACAACTATAGCGACTAGGATTGTTAAAAACGTGTTAAGGATGCAGTGATTTGGGAAAACTTCCATGAAATCACTCGATCAAAGTGGATTTTGCCAATCGAAGGAGAGAGGTATCCTAGAAAAAAGTTGCATTTTTAAAGTTAATGAGATCCTTGTGTGGAAGCCTGAAGAAGGACAGGCAGATTTAACGGACAGCAGAAATGCACTGAGCTTGTCCTCACGCAAGATCTGCAGCATTGTTTTTCCCAGTTTTTTGAAGCATGTGTGATCCTAATATAGGATCCTAGGAAGAACCATTTCAGATCATTCAAAGACTCTGCCTTAGAGAACTCCCTATAAATGAAGGTTGGACATTCCTCTGGCAGTTTCCAAGCTTCTATAGTTATCCCAGATTAGCATTAAGGATACATGATTGAAATCTGACTAGTTTTTGTTGTTTTGATCTTGCTCAGCTGAATGGGACATGACAGGTATTTGGCTTGCAGATCAAGCACCTGTCCAGATCTGACCCATGGAGCCCTACAGTGGCCACAGCTTCTTGAATGATCAGAAAGTCTTGTTCGTGGCTGTCCTGAGGTCTGCTGGACATGCTCTGGACCAAACAATCATCAGTTGTGCATCTCAGTCCCAGAGGTCATATAGAACAAGTGTTGTTAAATGATCTATTATTGATTTTCATCTCCCTTTTCCCATTAGCTTGGCTGAGAAAAGAAGGCCCCATAATTGTATTTTCCTATGCTCTCTTTGGGGGGGGGGGGGAGGACTGAATAAAACTCAAAATACCAAGAGCCATTTGAAGAAATGGAGGACTCTCAGTCACCATTTACTTCAATAAATGATTATTACAGAACTATTATTCATAATCAGCATCTGTGTAGATGAAGAGCAAAGGAACATTTAGTAGCAAAATCAGAAATGAATGAGTCTTTAGCCAGCTAATCCAAAAAGAGGCAATTTCTTCTATTGTCTCCTTCAACACATTTGTCCTTTTTCTACATTACCGTGTTTTTGGTTTCTCCAATTATCTGCAGTTTTGCTGTGAATATTCACTCAAAAGGAAGAGAAAGAATGCTAAATGATGAATTACCCACATCAACCAATCACTAGATTTTACATGCCATAAATGAAGCCGCTTGAAACAGTCTGGTAATTTTGATGATGTATGAAAGGATGATTTACAATGCTTGAGACTGTACTTAAATGTAGAATATCCAATAAACAAGCAAACAAAAGGCTGTGTTAAAAATAAAGTCAATAAAAAATATACTCTGTTATGTTCTAAGTGTACAACTCTGTACCATATTATATCATAGCTATATAGTTACAATGACCAGTGGAATGCAGGTTCAAGCTTCCACTTAACATGGTAGTTAATGGTTGATTGGAGCAGTCATTCTGAGCTCGGATGACCTCAAGTGGTTGTGGGAATAAAATTAGGGATATAATCAATTATCAATAATGTACACTGGAGTTCTCTGAGAATGGCAAGTTTTAATTGCAATAAATAAATAAACATTGCATTCCATCATGCTCTAATGTTTCTATTAAAATTCCTAAAGACAAGAGTCAGCAACTCATCAACACCAACAATGTGATCACCTAATTGCACAGTAATGAAATTTTATGAGATTTTACCTCTTTTCATTTTTGCAAAAGAATATCTATCTATCTATCTATCTATCTATCTATCTATCTATCTATCTATCTATCTATCTACACAAACACACTGCACACACACACAGACACAGACACTTACATACATACACACATATAAATAATTGTTGGGTTCCACACCATTAATTCCCTGCTTCATGGTGTATTTTAGAAATGCATTTTCTATTGTACAGAAAGGTGCATAAAGGTATGTACGTTTGGGAATGAAAAAGTGAGAGAACCATGTCCACGTCTGACAAATGAAGCAAGGTATGAATAATTTGTGAACAACCAAGTTGATTAACTTAAACATAAATACATTAACCAACTGATTATAAAACATTAACACTCATAAAATTAAAAATCATTAAAACAAGACCATATACTTAAGAAACAACAGCATGGACCAGATTCCAACCTAATTCAAGAAAACAAGTTTGCTTAAATGACCAAAACTTGTCTGAATAAAACATCTTTGCCTACTGGATTTCATTGGGCTACATGACAATCTCACTGACTGAATGAAGCCAGAATTCAGGAAGTTCTGTTCAAGAATTATCCCCTTACTTTCCATTGATGGTGTACATATATAGTTGAATTTAATTGGCTCTCTCTATTTCTGGGAACAAGGATAACGGAAACTAGGAAATATTGTAAAGTTGGAAATACTGTAGTTTAGGCTATGAAGATGGTGTGAGTGTAATGAAGAAGTTCTATTTTGCTACATGGAATTCTGAAAAAGGGAGTGAAGTGATGAATCATTTGTTGTGACATAATATGAACTCTTCCCCTTATGAACTTACATTTACATATGATTCTGCTCCTGTCCTGTTTTTGTTACCAAGTTAATTCCACTGGAGTTTAACACGGGTTGGAAATTCAGTAACTGAAATATAGTTGACCGCATTGTATGCCCATTCGATTCACCAAAGTCTAAAATATACATTTTTATCATTACATTTAAACACCTAAGCATGCAATTTAACTTTACCTATCTGTCTCTCCATCATTATGGATTTTGCTATATGTTTATTTCTTTATTAATTTTTATTGGTGGAAGCAGACCTTCCTTTGGTGGATGTGACTTCATGAAGACCTACAAAGTTTGAAAAGATTGCCACGTTTGATTACTTTTTAAAGATGCAAATTATATACTGTTGCACAGCTTCATAAGTAAATAAATGTTGAGGCCAGCTAAAATGAGTGAATGAAGGTTGTTATTGTTTTTCAATAGTTTTTCTCTTGGGATTTCAGTCTACCAGGTTCTTCCAAGCTAAGGAAAATGAGTCAAGGATTCCTTGAAGAATGCTAGCATGCTAGTGTCTACTTCTCCAAGAGTGTTATTATCCATCCTCAGTGTCACATATAAAGCACAAGTGTGAAGCCCATAACAGTTGCTTAGCAACTAAGGTAGCAACTCAGCTCCAGGCAACATTCATCTTATTTAAGGCTTATTAGACTCAATGTAACCAAATCTCACAATGAAAGGCACTTCACAGCTGGTCCTCAGGGCCTTTATCTGAAAGTTTTACAAAACCCACAGATTACTGTGCAACTTTGATAAATATGTGTAAACGTCAGCTTTAACACTCTACATCTTTACCAAGCAGAGGTACTGGTACAATTTATCCTGTTCAGGATAGAAAATTTCCAGTGAATTCACAGTACTATTTTTCCTGCATTAGTCTAAGTCTGATATTGAGGAAAGCATTAAATTAAGAATACACTTTGGAAATATGACTGGAACTGACCTGGCAGTCTATGCTGAATGTACATGATCCATTCTAGCGTAGTATCTGTATTTGGAAGTTATTCTGAAATAATTTAATGATGCTTCCAAGACATAACCAATATAAGGCATTCACACAAAGTTTACAGTTGGTTAATAGGCAGTGCATATATTTCTTCCAGTGACACTCTGACAGATTGTAAGAACTTTATAATCATATATATATAATTTCAATAACTCAAAATTGCATTGTCCATAGAAAGGAATTATTTTTTTTTTAATTATTCCTAGGGAATAAAGGGAATGATTTTTTAAAATTATTCCTAGGTTAAGCCAACCTAGCATCTATAAATTTTAAAACAATATTTTTCAACTTCCTTAAATAAAATAGTGAAACTGCTTCTGGATAGATGGATAGTGATGGTCCATCTTCAGAAACAAAGTCTAACATCTAACTCAACACCCTTGAACATTGTAACATGAAATTTCCATGAGATATTTCTAAAATGCTTACATTGTTAGATTAAATGTTACTAGTGTTCCAAAAATGTTTGCTGTGCTGGGGAAGTTGGATTCACATTATTACATTGAGAAGACCTCAAATATTTTCATACTTCATCAGACAAAATCTGAAGTTAATCAAGTCACTAAATGTGTAACTAATTTGAAAGCTTCTGTATTTGGACTTCACTGAACTTTAAGCAAAGTTTAAAGCCTACTACTCAAATTATGACTTCTTTATCAAAATATGTTAAATTTTTGTATTTTAAGATATAAATAACATTACTGTTAAAATACTGCTATGCTTCCTCAACATGATGGAGGTGTGTTCCTGGGAGGGATGAGTGAAGAATGCCAGGGACATATGCCAAGAGTATCCATCAGGATCACACAAAGCATGAATATGATCCTAGTTCTCCAGATAATGCAAGCAGGCAGCAATATTGGGAAGCAGCAATATAGGAAGATGCTGGAGGCAAATGATCACTTTAGTGAAAAAAGATTGCCAAAGACCAGGAAACAAAAGAAAAATAAACTGAATGTCAAGAAAGAAGAGCAAATTGGTTGCCAAGAAGAGAAACTAAAGCCAGGAAAGACTAAGATCTGAGGAAGGTATTTAACAAAGAGTTTCAGAGTGCTGTTAGAAGAGAAAAGGAACAGTGGTACAACATCTGCAAAGACAACGAAGATGTAAAAAACAAGGAAAGCCTTCCAAAATATCTCCAAACTCAGCAGGAGGTTCTAACCATAAACTGGTATGTTAAAGAATGCTAATGGACATACGGTAACTGATTCAAACAAAATTAAATAAAGATGGAATATGTATACTGAAATTCTCAGTATCCAAGATATCTTAAAGATATTTTCTGGTACTAGAAATTGACTTTAGATTAGCAGACCAGTCATTACCCAGTTGGAATAAATGGAATATCTACGTAATCAAGCATCAAAAGAATAATCAGTTAAGGTCCTAATCAAACTATGCCAGCAAATCTGTAAACAACACAGGGTCTAATGTATTGGAAAAAGTCAGACTACCTAAAAAATAAGATTTAACAGATCCTTAATCTCACCTGCTAGCAAAATAATCCATAAGATCATCCAACACATATTAGAGCCCTACATAGAAAGAGAGATGCCAGATGTTCCAGCTGGCTTTAGAAAAGACTGAGGAACAAGAGACATTATTGCTGATGAACCCTGGATAATTGAGAAAGACAAAGGAAGAAAGACAAAGGAAGAAGAGGAAGAGGAAGAGGAAGAAGAAGTCAATATGCACATTTTTATTATAATTGATTACAGGAAAGTTTTTAATTGTGCTGACCATGCTGAGTTGTGGAATGTGCTTAGGAGAATGGGAATCCCAGAACATTTCACTGTCATCCTGTAAAACCTAAATATAGGACAGGAAGCCACAGTCTTGATGGAATATGGTAAAACAGATTGGGCTGAGAATGGCTATCCTTATTTATTCAGTCTATGTGCTGAATATGTATTGAGGGAGGCTGGATTGGAAGAAGATGAGTGTGATTTTAAAACTGGGGGAAGATTAATAACCGGTGCTATGGTGATGACACCAATCTGAAATGCAAATGGTTTGGAAGTTGTAGTAATGAAAATTATGGGGCACAATGAAAAATTGGGACTAAGATTAAATATAAACCAAACCAAACTAATAACAGCAAGTTCAGCAACCAGTCTTTGAACTGTGAAGATACCAAAGTGGTGGGTAGTTTCTGTCCTTTAGGATCAACTACCAGCTGTAAAGGAACCAGCAATTAAGAAATGCATTGTAGACTATACAGTATTACTTGGTATAGTACCAGTGAAGGCTGTGGACAATGTATTGAGCTGCTGTTGACGTGTCTATATCTGCAGGAGTATAGAGAAGGAGAAAATGAAGAGCAGCAAGAGGCTGGACCTGATTACAGCAGCAATAGATACAACATTGGAGAATTTGAAGGGTCATGTTGAGGACAGATCATCTTGGAGAAAGTATATCTATGTGGTCACTAAGTTTCAATACCAACTTGATGGCACATCATCAATAAATCAATTAATATAATTAAGAATATTATTATTAAATTCTTCTTGAAATGGCCTGCATATTTATGATATGTAAGTTAATAAGATATAGAATTATCTTTTCACAGGCAGAGTAGAATTATTCAGAGTTGTTCTAGAAGACAGGACAAAAAAAACAGGGTTAAATTACAAAGAAGTAAATTTTGGTTGGACATCAGGAACAGTTTCCTAATGTTATGTGTTCTGTCTCAAAGTAGCAGACACAATTGCCAAGGAGCAAAAGCGGATAACAGCAGACAAGTTGTAAATCGAAGACATAGCAAAATAAAGTTCCATTTGCAGTCTGAGAAGCGAAAGAGTAGTCTAGTTACAGTGCCAAAGTTCACCAAGCCAAATCGGGTAGTCAGCCAGTCCAGAAGTCAGGAATTCAAGAACAAGATACAGACAAGACATGAGCTAGGTTTTCAAACAGTTGTTTTCCAACAGAGAGTAAAGGCAAAGCAAGCTACATAAATCTCTCTGCTGGTAGCTGGCTGCAATTATTTAGGCCTTGCGAGGAGTCTCCTTGATTGACGCTGCTCTGCTCACCTCTGTGTGCATCTGCGGTGTTGTGCCTCATCATCTGACCTCTCCAACTGTTGAGGAGATGCCTGTGACTGATCAGCCTCAAATGCATCATGGCTTAATGATTCCTGAAGCTGACAATCCATAGGCTCAGCTGGAGCAATATTGTCAAAATCAGATTCAGAGTCAGACTCTGAATCGTAGCTCATGAATTAAGATCTGTTCAACAATGGAACAGGCATTGTTGATGCTTCTGACGTGGGGTTGGGATCATTGTTAACGCAAACGTTTTTGATGATACTGTGCAGCCAATCTTCTTTCTTTCAAAAATGCTCTTACCAAAGGAAGGGATATATAGTACCATATGCTCTGAAATGAAATCTCAAGGTTCATCTGCGGAGTTGGGAATTCATTATAGTCACAGATCTTCAGCCACTGATTTTCTGTTCCAAAGAGGAAAGAAACTAACAGAAGTCCTACACGTTGGTATTTAACCCTGCAACACTGAATATTTCTAGTTCAATACCAGTCAGGAAAGCAGCACCAACCTGCTGATTTTCTGTTTAGATATAGACTCTCCTTTGCTGGGAATTTCTTTCTTTGTTTGTTTATATTATATTTCAAATTTAGTCACCACCTATCTCACTCAAAGAGCAACTATTTGAACAGAGGTGAGATGGCCATCAGTTGGGGATTCTTGCACTGGGCTTGGACTAGTTGATCCTCAAGTGCCATTCCAACCCTTACCTTCTACAATTCTAAGATTAGGACATTGGCTCATTTAAAAGCACTTTTAGAAAGGGAGAAAAATGACTAAGGAAAGTGATAATGGAACAAAAAGGGGGGGGGCAAGCATAATTAACGGAAGAAAGAAAAAGTTTTCTTGATTGCTACTGAGTTTTCTGTTGGGATGGACAGTAACTTAAAATTATTTTAATATTGACGTGATAAAAGCTCAAGTTTAAGAAAATAAGAGTTGGTACTCCTAATGCATGAGTGGACAACATGCATCTCCCTGGGTTAGTTTCATGCAATTTTTGTCCTTTCTGATGGAAGGAACTTGGACTAGGAACATACAATGTTGAAAACCTTAGTAGATTTTTAAAAATTAGCTAAGTGTCATTCATTCACTGAACAGTTTGCTTTACAAGTAAGAACTATGTAATATCGCTTGTAGCAAAGTATTCTCACCCTACAAAGCAGTTGAAGAGAAAATGTTTTGTCTTATTAAAATGTGGCTATGTCAACTAAGTTTTTTTTTTTAACCGATGCATAAAAATACTAAAAAATACTTTCCCACAAAGTAACATTGCTTATGTTTATCTCTAGGGAAACTGCTAATAGGTGGTTTGGGGGCAGGTCCATCTCTCTCAGCTCGCTCTACCTCATAGTGATGTTGCTGTACAGAAGAGTAGGAGAAGAGACCACTACATATACTACTTTGCGTTCCTGTATAAAGTAAGATACAAATCTAACAAACCAGCCAATGATTCAGAAGAGAGAAAATGAGAAAGCCATCATCATTATCAGAATTTAGATTCAAGTAAATTCTTTCACAGTTGTTGTTTTGTTTCGACAATAATCCAATAAGATTATAATAGAATTATAATAGAATAATGAGAAAGGCTACATTTAAATGATCATCTGCTCCCAATCATCTAATAGTTTACTTGGAAATATTCTAAATAGATGACCATGCATTCTTGAACTGAAAGTAAGCAAGGGATACCTGCAAATTAATCCTTTGAGAATTCTTAGACAAAATATCCTGTCCTGAGCTGATAACTCCAATGTGTGGTTGAGAATTTGCCTAGAAAACAGTTCTCACCTTTTTCTGGCTGTTGTGATGCAGTTCTTACCAATTTAAACTCAGGTACTTATTTCTGAGAAATACATGCTTCAAGACTTTTTACTTTAATTATGCTTTAATGTGGAAATGGAACAGAGTGGAATTATGAGGACAATCTTGCAAAAGCTACGAGGATCAAGAATTGAGAAATTGTGGATCCAATCTTTCTGAGGAAATTAATCTAGGAACTCGAACACCAGAACATAGCATTGGTTGTCTATTTTCCACTGGGGAAATTGAAAACCAATTCCTTCCATCTAAGGAATTAGATCTTCAGTGGAAAAAAAGTGAATAACTGAGCAAGATAGAAATATCATTCCTCTAACTTAGAGGTGCACTATCTGTAGCCAATAGGTAAGAGGCAGCTTCCAAACAGTTTCCATATAGCCCTTTGAGTCTTCTGAATACACGATGGCCACTAACCAAATGGTTCTCCATAACTTCAGTGTCACCTTCTTCCTGGCCTTCCTGCTGCCATGATCCAGATCTAACCCCGCTTCCTTCCTGCCCTACTTTCCCACTGGATCCTTTTATTACTTGTCTAACACCTCACCACAGGTCCCTTTATATACGCCGGCTAACATTTTAGAAGGAAAATTAACACTCAGCATTATTTTTTAACAAGTGCCATGGTTTAGACTTCCAAATTATTTGGGTTTTTTTGTATTTTGTTTTGTTTTTTAATATTCCAACTTTCAAATAAGGGATATTAATATAATTATTATTTTTAAGTCTGATGCTTTCAAAATTATCTGTGTGCAGATCCTTTTTTTTTAATAGAAAGGACTGATTATAACAAAGTTTTTTATAAGCCATCGCTAATAATAAATGGCTGTTCTGTTCTTTATTAGGTGAATCATTTCTTGATGTTTTGCTTCATGGAGTAGCTATTTCTCCATAAGCCTGTTTAAAGCATTAATACACGTAAAAGCTTGTTTTAATAGGATATGTGGACGGCTTAAGAAGTGATCTAATAAGTTCAAACTCAAAATTCTCATATTAATTTTCTCAAGACTCTTGAGCACTCTATATAATGCTAATTACATCTATTACTGTGTTCTTTGCATTGAAATGATAAGTATATTCTTCTTCAGAAATAGAAATCTCCAATTTTGCTTAGTAATAAAGGAAGTTCAATTTCAGTAAGCTCCTTCAATCTAATGACTTTGATTTCATTTGGAAATAATAGGTTTAGATGCTCAAAGAAGAGTGACACATCTGTTTAATGCCAATAACTAACTACATATTAAATTACTTGTAATTAGTCACTCCTGTGCTATAGGGGATACTATAGATTTACTGTACCTGGGGCACATTATATAACGAAATGTGTCTTTTATAAGTGAGACAGTTTGCAATAGTTTTTATTTGCTTCTTTATAGATTTACAATAATTATATGTAAACAGATGAATTGGTTAAAATGTCTAAGGAAGTTCAGGATCTTATGGGCTATAGGTGACCTCATTACTGAACAATGGTTTGTATCTTATGCTACTTTTTTAAAAAAATATTTTTTAAATAACTATTGGGGATTTCCTGATTAACTTTTTTTTTTGGTCTATAGAGGATGAAGAAAAAAAAAGATAACTGACTAATTTAGGAACCCTATCTCTTATAGTTTACAGCTACAAGAGTTCTCTAAGGTTGACATATCACATAATATTAAGCTACAATGTGATTTATTTAGTTTTGACTTAACATGATGTATGGATCCAGCTACTGTGATTTCTAAACTGTATTTTATGGCCACTATGCTTATTCAAGAATCCATAGTTCAAACATGCTTTACCCCATTAGATAAATCTGAACTGAATAATAACTCAACCTACTTCGAATGCAAGCTGCTTTGGTTTATTTTTATTTATTTATTTATCATTAAATTTATATGCCACCCATCTCCCCCAGGGGGTGACTCTGGATAGCTTACAATTAAAAACCAAGACAATAAAAACAATAAAAATATAAATACCCACCAATTAAAACACAAATAACAAATCTATAAAAGCAATGTACAAATCAAGAAGATGGGGGAAGCAGTATCATTCATCCCACAAGCCAGTTCCAGCAATGCGGGCCCCCATCAGGCCTCCAGGCCATCTAGCATAGCCATGTTTTTACACCTTTTCAGAAGGCCAGGAGAGTGGGGACAGCCACTTGTTTGATGTCAATATCATTAAAGCAGTCAATGCATCTGAGAAACTCAGATTTGGTTCACATGTTATCATTTGTATTACTTCCATGACCTTCATGACCTCCATCTCTTTCCATGATCTCCATACCTCTGTGGTCTGGCTGGTTGAAGCTCTTATGCTGCTTGAGGGACATTAACACAGGCCGGGTGAATATTTTCATTCGCCATAGCTTTTCTCTCTGGACCAAGACTTTTCTGTGGGTGAGACAATAATCGTGAGCGTGCTGTCAATTTGTTCTCATTGTAGCAGCAAATAATGTCGAATGTACCTCAACAAAAATAGTGTTGAGATAGGAAGTCTGTGCCTTGTTCTGATGGATGACCCTTTTCTGATAGTGATTCCTGATGAGCCTCACTAACCGCTTCCATAGCAAAATTACGGCAACAGATGTCAGACTGTCAGAGTGTCAGCAGTATGGGAAAAAGGAAATACACAGTTTTGTGTGGTCTTCTAGCAATGCAAGAAAGGAATAGAAAGGCAATGATAGGCTATGATCTATTTCTCCCTACAATCCACAGCCGAGGCAAGGATTTCATCCTGTATCATGAAAACCTATTGCATCCTCTGAGTTCCTACAGTTTCCTGATAATCATTTATCTATAAATAAATCAGTGCACAGGATTGTCATTTCTGGCAAATGGTCGCTCCTTTCATAACAGTTCATTGCCATATTAAATGACAAATCATGCTAAAATCTGAGGAAAGGGGGAAAATTCAGTTAGCTCACAAACATACTCTGAATAAAATAACATAATATTGTCCTTCATTGGATTTTGTTTTGCACTCTGTGAACACTGAGATGGAATTTAAGATTTGCATATGTTCACACACACATACACACACACACACACACACACACATTGTTTGAATAGGCAAAAGGTACAAAATGATACTGCCACTTAATATTAATGTGACCACATTGTTTTCTATATTCATATTTGGGAACAATGCAAATTTCTTTTGCATCTGGAAGATATCATCAGGTGGTAAACACTTCCAAGTTTTTCCTGTTTTCATTTCTGGATATGGAAAGAATGAAGAGAATACCTAAGGGAATCATTATGATAATATACAAATTGAGAAATTCACAAGTAGTAGAAAGGAGGAAGGTGCTGGAGAAAGGGAAACACATTCATGAAAAGAATTGGGAATTACAAAACATCATACAGACAAGGAAGGATTACACATTTTAATTAAAAATAAGGGGAAATATTATTAATTCAGACAGCTTATATGTTATCTAAGCAATTGGAATTCCAGCTGGAGGTGCATAAAGCAGATTATTTTGGGCCAATTAAAAATATTCTCTAAGAGACTCAAAATGCAAAAAATGCATATTATGAATGAATATAAATACATCCATCTTGGTCCTGCAGGATTATATTGTGCTTCTATCATGTTTTACTGAAAAGGGGGAAAAAATAGAACTAACTGATGCTTTGTTAATTACTGGAAGAGTTTTTTCCCTGATCCAATAACTCTGCAAGCTAATCCTTCTGGACAGCTCAGTCTGACATCTTAACACTACAAGGAAGATGATATCGGACATCACACCGATGTAAACTTTGTGAGAAAGTGGTTAAACTGGAAATGCACAATACAAAATGTTTAAACAATCATTGCATTCAAGAGCCTGTATTCACTAAAATTAGAAATAGTAGATTGATTGGTTGATTGACTGATTGATTGATTATGTGCCATCAAGATAGCGTCAACTCTTACTGATCACATAGATAGAGTTTCTTCATGATGATCTGTCCCTGACCTAGGCTTTCAGGTCTTCCAGTGGTGTACCCATTGCCACTTTAACTAATTTAACCACCTTGCTGCTGGTCATCCTCTTCTTTCCTTCTACTTTTCCCAACATTACAGCCTTCTCCAGAGAGCTAGGTCTTTCTATAATGTGTCCAAAGTGTAGTTTGAGCCTGGCCATTTGTTCCTCAAGTGAAAACTGGGTTGATTTATCTGATCATCCACTTTTTCTTGGCTGCCTACTGTATTCTCAGGAGTCTTCTCCTACACCAAAATTCAAAAGTATCAAGACTGTGGCATATATTTTTTTTCACTGCTTGTTCCTTTACTGTTGATGATTGATTCTAAAAGACAGAACCTATCCACCACTTTAATATCTTCACTGTCAATTCCAAGGCTGGTTATTCTCCCTGTTGTCATTAGCTGGTCTTTACATTTGACTTTAGTCCCATTTTTTTTAGTGCCAAAAAGCCACACGATGGCAAAATTTTAAAGCAGCTAATTAGGAAGCACGAGCAAAACCTAAATTAGGAACATGCAGATATTTATGCATCAGATGACTCTAATCTACCCATGTTCTGATTCAAAACCTTTCATGATAGTTCTGGGTGGTCGGCCAGGAACTCCAGTAGGTCACAAATAGTGCAATGCTCTAAGCAAGGGGCTAGTTCAGGAAAGAAGATTGATAGATTAAAAAAAAAAAAAAACTATAGGAAGCATCCTCCCAGTAAGAAAAGAGCCCCATTTTTCCAAATCAAGCTTTTGATCCAAAGAACAGGTTGGATCAGATAACTTTTGTAATAACTTGGGGAGGATCAGGGAATTTCCAGAACTCCAGATCTGGTCTTCAGAGTGGATAAAGCACATACAAATCCATGACTCATTCATCTGTGAGGCTTATACCAGAATTTGTTCAAATACTTAAGCTAGAGGTCTGAGGGAAGACTCAGGTTGTAAACATAGATGGCCATGGATGTGGGGGGAAGAGGGTGAGTGATAAAACATATTTCTCAATGCAAAGTCTATCTCTTACATATTTGCATATGATGTTATGATACAAATACGAAAGAATGGATCTTACATTGTGATGTCACAATGCATATTTCATCCTTCTGGCATTATTGTGATTAGCCTATGGTTGTTGAGACTTTTTAAGAAACGTGAGCTCAACCATAGTTAGTGATGAGGCTCTTCTGATCAGGAAATAGCACAAAGTTAGGCTATTGGTATCTATATCAGCTATAGCTAATGATTAATATGTTACCTATCCTGTCTGTGACCCAAGAGGACTCTCACACTTATGCAGAATCAATAGTTCTGACCACAAGGTTAAAAAAGAAAATAAAAGTAAATAAATGTAAGATTAACAGATACTTTCATGTCCAAATTAAGTATTTCTAAATTACTGTATATTCAACATTTTTCTGCTGAAATTAGTATACTTTTGTTGGAAAATGTCCTAAAATTCTTACAATACCCCAATGTCCACTCATATGCCTTGTACTGAATACAGATGAGAAAGCTAATATTGTTTTAAAAAATATAGCTGATAATAATAATAATATCAAAATATCCTTGAAAAAGAAAATGACATAAAATACTTTGTGATTTTCATAAGCCACTCAAGACTCTCCAAATAAAATGAAAACCAGTTATGTCACTAATATGTGAAGATGAATTTATGAAATCCTCAGAACAATTTTTGACATATAGAGTTGCTTGTGAGACTTTTTAAAAAATGTAGCTGACTGAATCATTTGAGTTTGAATTCTTTCCGTCTTTTAGAAAAAGGTTGACATGCAGGACGGATGTACCTTTGGGTCATTTGAAAAACATGGTGCCATCCAAAGTAATTTTTGCGAAGGTCACTGAGGAAATGAGAAAGCAAACATATGCACATTTTTACTAACCTAACACCAAGCTGGTTTGATAGGGAAAAAGTAAATTTTCAGTCAAAGCTATCTCCATACATTCTGACCTGTTATCTGCACAGTACTGCATATGTGCATAGCATGTTGTATAAAGATGGCAACTACTTGGAGATCTTTCTGGATTTATAGGTGTTGCTGGATCAGCAGTTGGAGGCTATGGCCAACTTTGGGCTGGTGCACCATGTATGTTCCCTTGATACCTCCAATTTCCTTGAAGAGATCTCTAGTCTTCCCCATTCTATTATTTTCCTTGATTTCTTTGCATTGTTCATTTAAGAAGGCCTTCTTATCTCTCCTTGCTGTTCTCTGGAAATCTGCATTCAGTTGGTTATATCTTTCCCTTTCACTCTTGCTTTTCTCATTCCTTCTTTCCACAGCTATTTGTAAAGCCTCATCGGACAGCCATTTTGCTTTCTTGCATTTCTTTTTCTTTGGGATGGTTTTAGCTGCTGCCTCCTGTACAATGTTATGAACCTCCATCCATACTTCTTCAGGAACTCTGTCTACAAAATCTAATCCCCTAAATCTATTCATCACCTTCACTGTGTACTCACAAGGAATATGATTTAAGTCATACCTGAGTGGTCTAGTGGTTTTCCTTATGTTTTTCAATTTAAGCCTAAATTTTGCAGTAAGAAGCTCATGATCTGAGCCACAGTCAGCTCCTGGTCTTGTTTTTGCTGTCTGTATAGAGCTTCTCCATCTTTGGCTGCAAAGGATATAATCAATCTGGTTTCTGTATTGACCATCTGGTGATGTCCATGTGTAGAGTCGTCTCTTGTGTTGTTGGAAAAGAGTGTTTGCTATGACTAGCTTGTTCTCTTGACAGACCTCTATTAGCCTTTGCCCTGCTTCATTTTGTACTCCAAGGCCAAACTTGCCTGTCATTCCGATTACTTCTTTATTTCCTACTTTAGCATTCCAATCCCCTATGATGAAAAGGACATCTTTTTTTGGTGCTAGTTCTAGAAGATGTTGTAGGTCTTCATAGAACCGGTAGAACTTCATAGAACTTCAGCTTCTTTGGCATCAGTGGTTGGGGCATAAACCTGGATTACTGTGATGCTGAATGGTTTGCCTTGGATTCACACTGAGATCATTCTGTCGTTTTTGAAGTTGTACCCCATTACTGCCTTTCCCACTCTCTTATTGACTACTGTATAAGGGCTACTCCATTTCTTCTAAGGCTTTCTTGCCCATAGTAGTAGATATAATGGTCACCTGAATTAAATTCACCCATTCCCGTCCATTTCAATTTGCTGATTCCCAAGATGTCGACGTTCAATCTTGTCATCTCATGTTTGACCACATCCAGCTTGCCTTGGTTCATAGATCTTACATTCCAGGTACCTATACAGTATTGTTCTTTACAGCCTTAGACCTTCTTTTCACTTCCAGATACATCCACAGCTGAACGTCCTTTCGGCTTTGGCCCAGCCGCTTCACTCTTTCTGGATCTACTTGGAATTGCCCTCCGCTCTTCCCCAGTAGCATATTGGACACCTTCCGACCTGAGGGGCTCATCTTCTGGCATCATATCTTTTAGCCTTTTGACATTGTCCATGGGGTTTTCTTGGCAAGAATACTGGAGTGGGTTGCTATTTCCTTCTCCAGTGGACCACATTTTGTCAGAACTCTCTGTCATGACCTGTCCATCTTGGGTGGCCCTGCACGGCATAGCTCATGGGTTCATTGAGTTATGCAAGCCCCTTCGCCATGACAAGGCAGTGATCCATGAAGGGGACAAATATTGTACTAAATAAATAAATAAGATTTGTTTGATTCTGAGATTCAATAGTGTTTTCATCAAATCTCTAAATCATATAGGATTTCTGAACTCATGCTATAATTGCATTTGAATTGTAAATTGATTTGGACACTGAGAATTGATTTGTTTTTGACCAATTTTGATACTTTTTATTAATGCTCAAATGCATTTTCAGATGTTATCAGCCTGGCAGAGATTTAGAAGACAGTTATCCTGCAAATTACTCAGTTATCTAATAAGGGGAGCCAGTTCTATGGTTCATAGGAAAACTAAGAAACTTAAACACACACACACACACACACACACACACGCATGCATTTGCCCTAATGATATGAAAAATAAATTGGTTTCTAGAATGGAAATAATCCAGTTGCTGAAATGTTTGTTACTTTATCTTGTTCCCCTTCAATAAAGACTTTGGGAGAATCTTGCTGTCAGTTGAGTTGTCTGCCAAAAATGTGATATAATCATTCAGATTTATGTAAACCAACTTTGCCTAATTAGGTGGTTTTATTCATATCAGTCTGGATGTCCAAATGAGATTGGGACAATTTTCCAATTTGAAATGACAGTTCAAATTAGAGTGACCTGACAAACTGAATAAACCTTACAGTTCAAATTGGATCACCTTCAATACCTGAATCAAACTGTTGTGTCATGTTGGATCTTATTCTCATAGACTTCATCCATGTTACAACAAATATGTATGGCATGCATAGAACCTAAGTTCATGGACCCTGGACACCACGAGATGACAAATTTTCAGCTGGGAGTCAAAAAGAATGCATAGAATTATTGCTATTACCTTTAGCTTAAAGGATGGTTTGCTATATCAGACCCTTTTTATTTATTTATTTATTTATTTATTTTTATTTTATATATCAAATTTGTATAACTGCCCATCTCACAGAAAACTGACTCTGGACAGCGTACAACCCTTATTTTTTTAAAAAAACAATAAAGATATAAAAACATTCATTATTAAAAACTATAAAAAACACAAAAACAGGAGAGTATGATGGTACCGAAAGATCTCCCCAGTCCCCTGGGACCCCCCAGGCCTGAAGGCATAGCCAGGTTTTGAGGGACTTGTGGAATGTTAAGAGGAATGGAGCCAACCTCACTTCTGGGGGGAGAAGATTCCATAAGGCTGGTGCCACGGCAGAGAAGGCCCGCCCCCTGGCACCCACCAAGTGTAGTTCCCTGACAGATGTCAAGATCTGGTGGGACAAGCAGATATAATCGGGGAAAGGTGGTCCCTCAATAACCTGGCCTCATGCCATGAAGGGCTTTAAAAGTCAAAACCAGCAGCTTGAATTGGACATGGAAGCAAACGGACAACCAATGCAGCTCGTGGAGCAGAGGTGTAACATGTGGCATTCTAGAGGCACATTATAACTGCCTGCGTTGCTGCATTTTGCACCATACTCTTCAAGGGCAGCCCCATGTAGAGCGCATTACAGAAGTCCAAATGGGAGGTGACAGTGAGCAGAGCCCCCCAATCCAGGAATAGGCACAACTGGTGCACAACATGAAGCTGTGTAAAGGCCCTCCTAGCCACGATTGACCCCTGCTGTTTGAGCAGGGGTCGTGAGTCCAGGAGGACCCCAGATCCGCCTGGGGCAGTGAGACCCCATCTTGCACCAAAGATGGCATAGCCCTAGCACCAGAAGGCCCTAAAACCCAAAGCCACTCAGTCTTGCCAGGGTTCAGCTGAAGCCTGTTGTTCCCCATCCAGACCCTCACAGCCTCGAGGCACTGGGATAAGGTATTCACAGCATTGCTTAATTCACCAGGGCAGAGATGCATAATCGGTTATCATCAGCATACTGATGATATCTCATGCCATGGTGATCGATGAGTTCACCCAGAGGTCTCGTGTAGATTTTAAATAGGAGAGGGGAGAGTATTGAATCCTGCAGCACTCCACACAGTACAGGCCAAAGGGGGGATCTCTCCTCCCCAACCACCATGAACTGGAATCAGCCCCAAAGAAAAGAGGTGAACCATCACAGCACCGTGCCGCCCACCCCCAATCCTCTGAGCATATCCATGATGGCCGATGGCCAATGGTATTAAAAGCCACCAAGAAGTCAAGTAGGGCAAGGATGGGGGCATAGCCCCCATCCTGCCCTCACCAGAGGTAATCCCAAAGCACGACCAATGCAGTTTCCATCACATATCCAGGTCTGAATCTGGACCAGATAAGGGATCCAGATAATCCACTTCATCCAAGGTCCTCTGAAGCTGCTGAGCAACCACCTTCTCATTCACCTTTCCCAAAAAGGGGAGGTTAGATACTGGACAAAAATAGTGGGGTCTAGCGGTGGCTTCTTGAGGAGGGGGTGAACCAAAGCCTCCTTAAGAGGCAAAGGAACAATCCCCTCACTCAAGAAAGAATTGAATTCCTTTTCCTTTTCTCTTCCTATAATTTTTATTTCTTGGTATTAAATTGTTTTTCTTTTTAATTTCTGAACAGTGCATAGAAAATCTTTGGTGCGTTTAAAGACAGCTGGGTATTTGAAGTTCACATTTTCATCAGTTGCTATACTGCATCTTTTCCCCTCCTGACTTTTAGATGATCAAGTGATGATACAACTGATTTCCTGGAAGAAGTATAGATGTGTATACAAATATTATTATTTCTGGTGCATATATACAAATAAAGACATGCCTGGAAAACATGGAATGATTTTGAGAAAGTCGTGATATATGTCCAATCATGCAATGGTGCACGCCAGTCTCTCAACATTTTAAAACAATCCCACTGTTCCCCCCCCCCCCCATATTTGGCCTTTATTGAAGTGGAGAGAGTAATTCCTTTAAAAAAAAATAATTGTTTTTATTTCTATCTATTTATTACTTATTTTATTAAAGCAATTTATATGGCTGCCCAACTCATTCACGATGACTCCGGGTGGCTTACAGAAATAAAGATCTACATTTTGGTCTCATAGAATAGTATTCAACATCCCTACAGTTTAGCTCTCAGTTATACCACTATTGTAGAAGAATAGCTATGTCATATCCTACAGTGAAAATTAAGCAAAGCCAATTCTTCTTTATTTGCACAAGCCAATAGTTGTGCATTCCCTGGTGGTACAGATTAGACCAGATCACTAAGTATTTTTTTTTCCTAAAAATCCACAATCCTTGACTTTGTCACTCTGCTGATAAAGCACATAATGCTGAACTATAGTTTACTATTATACATACTGTAAGTATGTTGAGCAGAGTACAGCAGTATTCCCAGAAACCCTTTGCCCAGGGAAAAAATACACACCAGCATGATAGGTTTGCAAGCTGCAATGTCCATATCTTGTTCTCCAAAGAAACTCAGCCAGAAAATATATACTATCTGGTTGTTTATTGATAAAAATGCAAAAACTTCATAAAATACAAGTTGTATACAAAATATAGGAAAAAAAAAAAAACACTTCTTCTCATAAATTCAGCATCCAAGACTTATCCACAAACATAAAGTCTCTAGCCAAAAACTCTCAGAGAAGAGGTACACTACTTGGTTATTTGTTACAACTACATAACCCATAAAACTACATACCTACATAGTGGCTAACACTCTACTGCAACTGCAACTGCAGGGCTGGGCATACAATGCTCCAGTTATATTGGCACTCCATACCCCCCCACTGGGTAACTAGCATACACACGCCAATAGGTGGCAGTAATTAGCAGTATATGTGCACAACACACAGTCACAAGTTGTTTTGTTTACATAAGCTACATAAGCTAGACATAATATTGTTGTACAGATAACGGGATGAATTTCTTCCCATGAGAAACTCCTGACAAAGTATCCCTCTATATGAGAGCCAGTTTGGTACAGGGATTAAGGTACCAGACTAGAACCTGGAGACCATGAGTTTTAGTCCTGCCTTAGGCACGAAGCCAGCTGGGTGACCTTCGGCCACTCAATCTTTTTCAGCCCTAGGAAGGAGGCAATGGCAAACCACTTCTGAAAAACCTTGCCAAGAAAACTACAGGGACTAGACCAGGCAGTTGCCAAGACTCAATGATGACTTGAAGATGCACACACACACAAATCCTCTATACAGATGATATCTTTATTCTGACAATATTAGTCTTTGAAAAATATGGCAATTAAAAATATAGTAAATGGACTAATAAAAACTACAGGACTGGTTTACAGTATTTCTTTTTGCTTTTCTTCTCTAGAAGAATGTGTTTCAAAAGTGAAGAGGCAGGGGTAGGGAAATGTCATAGTTTGGGGAATGGAAAGGTTTGGAGGACTTCAGAATATTCTGTTCCGACATCAAATTATACTGAATTTCTTCTTGGACCATTCTGTTCCATGGGTGGTCTTCCATGGGTCTTCCGTGGGTGGTCTTCTGTTCCATGGCTGCTCCAGAAGTAAATCCTCTGAATCTGAAGTGGTTCAAAGTGTGCCAGACCTGGTGCTTCTTTCAGAAAACACCAAAGCACCTCTGGAAAGCCATAGTGCAGAGAGGGAATGAAACTTTCCACAGTTCTCTAGAATGTTATCTTTCCAGGTGAGTGAGTTTTGCATATCTTTATTAATAGAAAACAGTTTTGCCCCAATTTTGAATTATGTATTATTTCTAAAATAGTCTTGCTGTGTTGATATTCACTTATCCATGGAACACATTGGTAGCAATAGCTTATAAACAAAATTTTAAAAGCCTGTTCTTAGAACTGTTTGATTCCACTTTTTTTTCCTTTGAAATTTGTAGAGTTCTTTCTGAGTGGAGTTTGGTTTTAATGTCATTATCCTTACACAGCTGAAGTTATTGCTGCTTATGACTATAAGAGAGGATATGCTAATGGGAGAAGGGGGGAAAGTATCTAAGTTTGAAAAATCACTTTCATATAACAATATAAGCAGTAGACACTGCAGATATACTGTCCAATATGAGCTGAGTTTGAACTGTCATTTATATTCACATATCACTTTGGAATAGGATTGGAAAATCACCCAGTCATATATACCATTTTATGATTTCCCCGTCTAAAAGAAAATATGATGTTAATCCACTGAGAGTTAGACCCCATGCTGCTTCAAATAAGATTAAAGGGACTTCCTGTGAGGGTTTAGTTCTATTAAGTTTATAAATATTCATTACTATATCAAAACGCTTAAAGCAAACTGAATTTCACTTAATTGCACATGGAAAGTAATCTTTTTGAAGGAATATTGTTAATTCGATTTACAAGCTGGAGGAATAATCTGGAAAAAAAAAGAGAACTCTAGATGCTCATATCAGTTACTTAGGGTCAACCTTGATTGGTAGTTTAAAGGCAGAACTGCCTGTATTTGAAAGATTTAATCTTGCATTTAATGGTGACTGAAAATTGAAACCCAATTACCCAGAGAAGTGGTGGGTGTCCTTTCATTGTGTGTTCGAGCAGCGCTGGACAGCCATTTCTTGGAGATGATTTAATTTGGATTCCTGCAATGAACAGGGAGTTGAGTTTGATGGCCATATGGCCTCTTTCAATTCTATGAGTCTATGAAGCACAATGGGCTTTTCACAGCTCACAGCAAAAGTTATAGTGAGAGGTAGCTATGCCAGGGTAGCTATCTTGGGAAAACAGTCACCCCTCTTGTACTCCCTTTAGTTTATTTAGATCCCAAATATAGAATTGTTAGAGAAAGAGGTGAACATGGAGGCATCTTATGTATATGGAAGGCGCGGAGGGAAGTGAAAGCCTAAACAGAATTTCTGCTCCAGGGAGGGACAGTAATCCTCTACATGTGAACATTTTCTAGGCATCATTGTAATTCTGATTCTGAGCTGCAGTAGAGCTGTGCCATGCATTTGAAGGGGGCCTACACAAACTGGGTCAGTTGAGGGAAGCACCCCCTTCTCAAAGCATTAAAAGCATCCTTGTCATCAGAAGTCTCATGGGTCTACCTTAAAAGCTTCTCCAGCTGTCTGCAGAGTCATGCCTAGAGAAGACTTCTGCTGGGACTTCTGATGATCAATATTAAATTTTTAAAAAAGAGAAAAGAAAGAGAAAAAGAAAGTCCTTTTTTCCCTTATTTTATATTAGTTTGTGTTAGTTTTTATCTTCTTGTTTAAAAGTTTCAATAAAAATTTTAGAAATAAAGAAATTGAGCAAATTAAATGAGATAGTTTAAATCACCTTAGCATGCTGTCTTTCCCTTTCTCCAGAGATATAAAATGCATGATTTATTTGTTATTTCATCTTTAATAAAACCTAGATTAGCTCCTTGGCTGTTGAACTTGCTCTTTGTTGTGGCCATCTTCTATTAATGTGAAAAGACAACCCACTAAAATATTTTTAAATGATTAAGCATAAGGGTTGGGGATGGTGTAGGAAAAAATTCTCTCACAACATTTCCTTGGAGTTTGTTTAAACCAGAGACCAGTGAACAATTCCATTGAAGGACTGTTTATTACAGTACAGGAGGAAGCATGAGCAAAATCTAAAGTGGGTGGAGAGGCAACCACTTTAAATATAGTTATGCAAATTAAAATACATCTGATCAGATGGAACAAAGTAATTGAGTGGATATGATTTGAATATGATTGGATATAGCAGCATCTTATGAATCAGTGGGGTCAGATTTGCAGTGTACAATGAGGTAATGAGATGGAACTACAAGAACAATAGTACGTTGAAAGAACAAAGAGGGCATTCTGTGAACACAGTTGCTTTCTAAAGAGTTACAGGTATGTGTTCATCTTCAACTGTCCTTGGTTCCTAGAGCCTATGCTTGCCTTCTAGTATCTTCTCCAACTTTACTAACATTCCTTGGCCTTCTAAATGATTTATGGTTGACAGGGCTTATAGTTTCTCAAGTCCCTAGGAAAGTAATGGGGGGGGGGTTGTTTTATTTCACTTATCCTAACTGGTACCCTATTTGCTCCTACAATGGAAAGAAAACATGATTGCACTAAAATCAGGACTTTTTAAATGCTTTAGCACAGCATTATCTAATTGTTCAAAAGGGCAATTACAAATAAAGTATCAATGGAGATAACACCCATTAGGGAATGAATGCAGAGCATAGCTTCTGGAATTCCTTCTAACTCTTTAAGAACAACTGTGCTCTGGGCCACATGGTTAGGAGAAATGAGGAATGGGGCTAAAACTGGACATCATTCTGACCCATTGCCCAACTGCCTCTCCCATAAGGATGCTTTGGGATATGTTTTCTCGACCTTTTCCTCCTCTCCAATTGGATCCACCCCATGTTTCAACTCAATTTTTCTTTTGCTAGCTTCTTGCTCAAAGTCAACTTCACTCTCATTCTCTTCAGGTTTCAGAGTTACCCTGCTGATAGAAGAGCAATGGAGACAGAGTCCTGAACCACTCCTTCCAATTTTCTGTTGTATTGCCAAGAATAATAAGTTAGGTAAAGCATGCAGAAGATGGCTTCTGGGCTTCTTTCTAGACTCTTGACCAGCAGGGGCCATAATGGAGTGATAACATTGATGGACAAATGAATAGTCTGAGTCCCTTAACCCAGGTTCTTTCCAGTATTCCACTGGGTTGGAGGGAATAAAAAGGGAGAAAAATGAAATGGTTTGAAATTATATATTCATAGGCTGCTGACATTTCACATCAAGTTTCCACTTTGCATGTGAATAAAAGTTTTGATTCATGATACAACAACCAAGTCAAACATTGACAAGAAACTCATCTCAGTAATCTACTACTGCAAATCTGACATAGATCTGTCATTCCAGTGTTGTATAGTAATTCCCTCAACCATATTCTATACATAAAGTATCTATAACTTTTGATATACTGATGAATACCGTAGCCAGGAGCAACCTATGCAGCAAAAATTATAAATAATTCTCTTGATTTGAAACTAAAAATGTAATAACAGCAGGACAGTTAGCTTTCTAACATGTAAATCATATTGTAATCATTCCTGACTGAACATTCTTGGAGGTGGCCAAGAAGTGCAAAATAATTATTTTTTTGTTCTATTAATCTTATTGGAAGTTAGAAGCAAGCTTGTTTCATTGCTTTCAACATTATCTGTCAGAGATTCAAAAGAACATGATGTTCTAGTTTACTACTGAAGAATGCAGCCAATTTGATTTTAATGAGATTACTCACATTATTGGGAGGCAACCCCACACATTAATGTCACTATATAGTATAAGAGAATCAATTGTCTTGGAATGAAAGAGGATGGCCCAAGATTTCTTTTGCTAGCTACTGTCAATTTCTGATTTACCTACTGATGCTGAAAACCATCCAGAGGTTTCAGTTAAGTGCTCATTATTTCTGGGATATGTAAAGAGAGGCTTGGAGAATTTGTCCAAACGCTGGCTATTTCCTTAAACTTAAATAATTTTAAAAAAAATTCAGCCATAAATCTGATTAGAATTGTCTGGAAAACAGTGAAGAACCTCATTGTCAAACTTTTATATTTCATGAATTTCAGTCACAACACCTGCAATCTATTATTAGCTGGTAACATAACACATCAGGCTGCTATGAGTCATTATGTATCTGCCCTGCTGTGTAGCTATTTTGTGAAAAGTTATTTCTCAATCCAGCGTAGCCAAGAAATGGCCCATTTGCTGTCACAGACACTTGGTTGGTTATCTTCAAAATTAGAGGAGATTGAATGATTTTATTGGCATCAGGATATTTCTGAACACAGAGTGCAGTTATTCCCAAGCTGTACAGTTCAAACTTCAGAAAGGAGGAACCACATCTTCATGTATTATCTATAGAGATAATATATAAAGATGTGATTCCTCCTTTAAATATATTCTTTAAAAAAATGACCAGACAATAGCTAAGTGACTAGCTTGTTGTCAGTTCTTTGAGGTAGTCCAGACAAGAAACACCAACCATAAATACTATCATGACCTTTATTGTAAGGTACAGTAACAGAATCTTTCAAGTTGTACCTCTCTCCTCCCTTATTTCAGTCTCCCAAAAACTAGGAAGGGTCCCTTCTGAGATGATTCCTCTACCCCAACCCCTCCTTTGGACTCAGATTTTGTTTATCAGACTGTTGTCTAGGCTGTGGCTCTTCCTTCTATCTCCCAAGTCATTCCCACATACCATTACACCTATACAAAACTTCAGAAGAGTACTTCAATTTTCAAAAAAGTTCTTGCAAAGCCCTCCTGTTTCATCTGAGGTCTCCTGCAGCATTTTCAAGGATGTTTCAACAAACAAACAGGATTCTGTATGTGAACATGGGGTGGAGGAATCATCTCAGAAGGGATCCTTCCTGGTTTTTGGGAGACTGAAATAAGGGAGGAGAGAGGTACAACTTGAAAGATTCTGTTACTGTACATACTAGCCTGTTCCTCCTTTTGGAAAATCCAGCTGAGTCTGTAAGGCCTGCCTCACTCTTCTTTATATGAACATATAAAATCTTCCACTGTATGCAAAGTGAACATTTAATGGGAGATATCAATCACAACATTCCATTGGGCAG
Source organism: Python bivittatus (assembly GCF_059951505.1). Classification (NCBI taxonomy): domain Eukaryota; kingdom Metazoa; phylum Chordata; class Lepidosauria; order Squamata; family Pythonidae; genus Python; species Python bivittatus. The sequence goes on along the minus strand of NW_028277124.1, from coordinate 19,625,369 downwards.
TGGAAATGCAATTTCAAGCAAAGGCAGGATTACCTGAGTTTGATTAAGAATATGGAGATTACTAGTAGATCATTCTAAGGTTCATTAAGTTAGGATTACAGGCTGGACTGTAAAAAATTTGGCAAACATTCATAGGGTTCACATGCTTATTTCCAAAAAATGGTTCTCCCCAGTTTTTTTGTCTTGGTGTTTGATGCTTACTGGCCTAAATATTCAATTTAATCATCATGGCTATGCCAAAGAATCATTGATCTGAGCAATCCTCCATCAATTTTTTTATTTCTTTTATTTCTTTTTTTTTTAAGTCTAAACTCAGTCACAAGTTTAGGATGGATTCTGAAAACATCTTGTCTTCATTTTCTTTCAGAACTTATGGGATGCCATCAGTGATGTTCCCTGTTAGAGACGTTTGTGCCATTTGAGATACCTCATGTCTCATGGTGCAAGCAATAAAAAGAAAACAAAAGGGTCATTTTCTTGGGCTGTTAGTGGGCTGTTTTAATGGATCTCAGGTTGTATAAGTTCATTCAGAACCACATACCCTATAATGGCTGAATTCTTCCTTTGTAGAAGGTTGGGATAGCTTTTGGGAAGATGACACAGAATCCAGGAATAACTTGAGATCTCTCCATATTCCACCAATGTAATTTTAGAAAGACCTCTACTATGGAATATCTCAGGTCATAAACGAGAAACTCGCCTCTCTACTTCTTGGTATCAAGTCTGAGCCACCCAGCATGCAATTTGTTGAAAGCTATTTTACCCAAAACACTGGAAGCAGAATAAAATTGCAGCCTTAATGAAACAAAAACACTGCCACGATTGAAGCCGAAAATGATCTGGAGTGAAATGAAAGCAAGAGAAAATAAAGGCCTAACATTATTAACAATGAAGGTTATAATAGCTACTGAATCAGAAAGTAGAATAATTTAGTTCAAAATGTGATTTTCTAATCATATCATTACCATCTGAACTGCAGTCTAAATGAGCACTAATATGTCTGTCTTTTGAACTTCAATTCATAAACACAATATGAAAAAAAAGGGGGGGGGGAATGATCACCAGTTTAAAGGAATCATAAACATAAAGCAAATGAGACCAGGAAATTAAATAGAGAAGGAGAAGATAGATAGATAGATAGATAGATAGATAGATAGATAGATAGATAGATAGATAGATAGATAGATAGATAGGAGATAGCTATCCTTTAAACAGGAAAAAACTAATTAATTAATTAATTATTATTTAAATAATTGATTATTTGATTATTTTTGAGCTTTCTGCTCATTTGAATAATTGAGTTTTAATTAATTCCAATATTAACAGTTTTCTCATTTATTTATTTCATGCCATTTCATTCTGGGCCAAACAGTGTACAACACTGAATAACTTGTAACCCACCCGGTCAAGCTGAGTAAAGAACCATGTTTTAGGTCTGACAAATGACAATTTCAGTCTTCTTTTGCAACCATCACAGAAAACAAAACAGTCTATGACGACCTCAGTAGAGCTTCCAGAGAGGCTATACATATAATGCTAAATTTCACGAAGGTGGAGAGTATCAAAGCTCAAGACATTCTGGAAATGCCCCTTTCAGATTCAGAATGTAGGCAGTTATTCTTGATATAGGATAACCATTGGGTAATAGATACCAAAATGCAATTGTACTTGTTTAATTATAATTAAATATTCATTTAAAACATAGTTTTCCTTCTCTTCCTGACCCAATCCATGTCCTCCAACTCTTTTTAGAGAGAAGATTGAATGAGGAACTGAATTAAGAACTGAATTAAGTATATATTTTTCTTCCCTCTTATACTATGTGGCAGAACAGTGCATTGGGCTGTAACCAACAATTGCCAGTTAATCCATGCATGAATATGTACTAAAACTGTATTCCTTTTTCAGAAAGGAGATGTTGGAACAAACTGTTTTTCCCTGATCTCCGAAATATTATCTTTAGATAAAAATATTCCATTAAATATTTATTCTGAACCAATGAGACTCATTTATCCCAGTCACGCTATGCCCATCTTTGATACAATAATGTTGGTCTGGAATGGAATATTCTCCTAGCAGAAAGACGAAGTGTAATACTTAACTCCACTTCCAAAAACCACCATGGAACATTGGTATCTCCTTATCCCTCCTAAGTACTTTATAAACACGTTCAACATTGAAATATATCTGTATTTTAGTTTGTTTACTCTTTGAGAAAGTATTAAATGAAAAAAAAAAAAAATCCCCCTACCCATAGCTATGACCAGGGCACCACAGAGAGTTCTCTTAATTTCAACTGACACATAGCATATTTTTCAATAGGCAGAATTCATGTGTTTGGTTGAGAAGAATCTGCATGTAATTAACATCTAAATTAATTATGGGAGCGCCTAAGATATGGTCTGTTGCTTATGACCTTTCCTGAAACATCAGGAATACAAACTGGATTGCGGCAGAGATTGCCAGGTGTTCTGGTATCTGCCTACACCCAAAGTAATTATTTCCCAGCATGATTCTCCTAAAGTTTCTTTAGCAAGATTTATTGATTTAAAAAAGGCATGGGACTACAAGACTTTCAGCGATTGAACAATTTCCCAAGTAGGGCAAATATATTCCCATATACATTTGGGTAATGACTTTTGGATTCTCTAATAGGTTTTCAGCAAGGCAGAGAACAGAGAAGGTAAGAGCTGGCTATTTACATGACAATCTGCTAAGTCATTATCTGTCTAGGACTGTCAGCTTCACAATCGACTCCACAAGCAGGCTAAAATTACAGAGACTGGCTGTAATAAGAGAATCCTGCAGGTTTGATTGTGCTGTACCTCTTCTTCCTTCTTATACTCCAGTGGATGAGGGAGGCATCCACTTGAGCCCCTTCCAAATGTTATCTCATTCTTCTAGTCTTTAAAAAAAATGTTTCAGGTCCTTTTGCTTAAGTAACGGTTCCTGCATATTTCTGTCAAGGTCATCTTCCTTACACTCTACAAGGATCCAAGTCTCATGGAAGCGGAAAAAACTAGTCAACTGATCATTACATCTGACCTCAGCAAGCGACTTCTTTCCCCAAAAGAAAGATAAATATTAATTATCATGGGACTTTCACCTATTTGGGCTAGAGGGCAGTTATGGAGTGTTGAGATCGACTCATGGATGTTCTTACTCATGATTTCCATGGGGTGGGTTTTCCCATTCATAACAATGCATCCGTTTGCCTAGGGCTTCCAGATCTGGTCTGCAAAAAACCAAACAACTAGCCCAGATTTGGTAGTTCTAATTTATCAAAGTGCTTCCCGTAATCATCACTCTAATCTCCTTCTGGGATATACTCTAGCACTTCTCCTTACTTCTGGGAATGCAGCCCTTCTTCCAAACCAAGCAGTGAGTTGACATTGCATACAAGCCCTGTCCTATTGTTATATGCACCAGCAAACCACAGGCATGCTGGGTGGTAGTGAGACCCCTCTGACTCATTCTGACAAAAGTAGTGAATTCCTGTAGATGCTACTGATTGACACTGGTGTTTTGCTTTGGAACATATCCCATTTTACATTCATTTTTTTTATATAAATGTGACAGCAAGTCCTTCAACTCCAGCTTCTGCTGATGTTGCTGGGGGTCATTCACATTGTTTTCTCAGCACTAATATGGAAGGGCTTTCCCATTACCTTCTTGTGAGGTGTGTTTTTCACTTCTCAACCTTGTAGCAGCCCTGGTCTCCCAACTTTGTACCAACCGCATCTAACCAGGCTTAGTTATTTCAAGACCATCCACCTACTGGATGACTCTGTGACTCTGTGTGGGGACCTAAATCAACTTTTTAAAAGAGATGGATGAAATTTTAAAAAGATTGGCAAATTTTGGTCATTTTTAAAGTTTAAGATAATTTTGGATTTTCAAAGATATCATTTTTGGATACTGTGGGCATGTCAACCATGAGCACTAGGTTGTTAATATCTCATTGCTACCATAGTTCAATTTATGCTAAGTAAGTTCCACTTATTTCTTACAAATAACTGGGAATAGAGGATTTCTTTGCACTAAGTCTGGTGCAAGACAGAAGAAGACAGGATTCTGGCATGATGGATACATTATATATTTCTGTGCGGTTGTGTTAATGTTTTCTTTCAGTCAGTGGAGGGAAAGGATAATAAATCCACATAATTCATGGAAAAATGAGCTTTGGTACAAGCTATTTCTCCGTACTAGTTAGTCTTCAGTGCTTTTTTTCCTGAAAAAAAAAAAAGAATGTGATTTTCATCAAGAAACTGCTTAGGATGGCCAGTGCCATCTTAATCATATTTACATGAAAGTAGACCCTCTGGAATCAAGAGCCAACTTTTTTCATTTTCCATCAACGTTTTGAGTGGTACCTTTTTATTTAGAAATTGTGGCCAGATGAATATCCAGGAATATTTGCTTGGGTTTGTTTTAATTGCCTAGGTTACAAACACAGTTATCTCCTTCTTTTTCCCTCTCACAGTAATTTATCCACATACAAATGGATCTAATAATATTCATTAATATTTGGTGGTACCCTCAGGTCCTATATGTTTGATAATGTCATATCATTCACTGCACTACACTGGACAATTTCTGGGTTGTAAAAAGTGGCAGGAGTGATTTGCAGAAACAAAATTGAAGGAAAAAGTTAACTGGCACAATCTAGTGTTATCTGGAAATGTGTTTATCCATGAATGTGACTATTATGAAATCAAAATAATCAAAATTCACTGCTACTCTTGATTAAAATAGCGATAAATGTATAAACCTGTTTTCTCCATTTAATAACAAGTCCCAATCAACATTTTTAAAGCATCCTATTGATTTCAAGTTCCAGAGGGTAGCTTTTGTGGTAAAATCAACAAAGACTTTTATAGCATCTTAAAATTTAACCACTGTTATTGTCCAGAAATGATTTGGATTACAGACTTCTTCATCAGATGCATAACAAGAAGAAAGGTCAACGTGAAGAAAAAGCAGGATGTGCACAGTAAAAAGTTTCACCAGAAAAGTTTTCTTCTGAATTAGGCTTTTAAATTCCTTTCTCAAGGATGGTCATCTTGAAGTCAGTGACAGAGTGCCCTGAGCAGACCTGGGTGACAAAATGGCCTTGAATTTGGGGATGGATTCTCCCATTTGTTTTGTTTGTTTATTTCTGGGACAAGCAGATGTTTTCTGACATGACATCCCAATTAGTTATGACAGTAGCATTATTGCTGAAGAAGCCCCCCTAGTTTTTTCATTGGACATTAATTGATGTAAAGGAACCCAAGAAAACTGAAAACTCCTGTTAAGATGCCTGAACAAATAAAGAGAGGTATTGGTGTCTTGGCCATCTCCCTTCCCTTCCCTTCCCTTCCCTTCCCTTCCCTTCCCTTCCCTTCCCTTCCCTTCCCTTCCCTTCCCTTCCCTTCCCTTCCCTTCCCTTCCCTTCCCTTCCCTTCCCTTCCCTTTTGAGATATTTTCTAAAGCACATTCTCTTTTATTAAATTTAGTGAGAGCATGTTGGAAAAGGTATGGAAGATTTTTCTGCCCAGCACTACACCTGAGAAATTGTGGAGTCCTTGGCATTCTCTGAGCTTGGTTCTTTTCTTGCAAACATTTCATTACCCAGCTAGGTAGCATCTTCAGTGCTAGCTGAACTTGCTTCAGTGCTTCAGTGCTAGTACTGAATATCTTCAGTGCTAGTACTGAATATCTTCAGTGCTAGCACTGAAGATGTTACCTAGCTGGGTAATGAAACATTTGCAAGAAAAGAACCAAGCTCAGAGAACCCAAGGACTCCACAGTTCAACCCTGAGCTACACATATTCGCCTCTATTGGTACCTGAGAAATTGTTCTCTCACTGGTTTTTAGATGCTGTCCTTTCAGATATCAGATCTATGTCCATTCCCCCCCCCCGCCCCTCTGCTCCAACCACAGGGACAGTTTTCAACATTTCTTGGGGGGGGGGGAGTTTGTTTTAGACCTAAAAAGTTGGTAATGATTCATAACCAGCCTTTGTACCCACTTGTTAGTCTTGAAGGTGTCAAGAGATTCTTTATTGATTTCATTAGAGGAGTTGAGCTCAAGTTTTAATCTTTGAAACAAATCAAGGACATGGAAGTCCTAAGATTTTGTTGACTGAAACCAATTTATAATCTCTATTACAGCAACTGAATAATAATTAAGCTAACGGCAACAAGAAGCAGTAATTTCTCAGATGTTTCCTCTTCCATTAAAATATTCTTATCTAAATTAGTTTGTAGCTATGAAACTACTTTCAGAACAGGACAACACTAAGTTAATGTCCCTATTTTTCTTTTGGCTCAGATCCAAATTAGATATTTCAAAGGAAAAAGGATATTTCTGAAACACATTAATTGAATTTCTGCAATATCAGCATTTGCAGAAATGCCACTGGAAGGATTCAAGTATTTTGCAAAGCTGCTTTCCCATGAAATCCCTGCCAGAAGAAACCATAACAAGCAGGGGCCAGATTTTGCTAGCAGACAACCTACTTAACCAATCTTTTCACAGAACATATTTAAGTAGACAAGTAATGATGTAGTAAATTGACGTTTTTTTTAATGGCTTATTAATGATAGGTGAATTCAACCCATTTGATTAGTTTGTGGTTCACTGCATTATATGAACTATAGCAACAACAGCAACAACAACAGATGCTTGTCACTTTGAATTCTAAAGTGCTGCTCTGGGATTTCAGAATTCAAACAGAAAAACACCTGCCACATAACACCCCAGACATAACAATTGTTGACAAGAAAGACAAAAAAGTCTGGATAGTGGACATTGCATTACCTGGAGACAGCAGAAGAGAAGAGAAAGAACTGGAGAAAATCACAAATTACAAAGACCTGCAAATAGAAGTAGGACAACTGTGGCAAAAGAAAGCAAAGAGAGTACCAATAGTAAGAGGTGCCTTGGATGCAATGCCAAAACATCTGGAGCACTGCTTGAAGATCATCGGCACTGGCAAAATCACCACCAGTCAATTGCAAAAGGCAGCTTTACTTGGAACATGTGAAGGAATGGTTTGATGAAGGTCGTGCTCGGGGAGATAAGCATTCCCTTAGCCCCCAACAGGAGTGTGGGAACATTAAGAAGATGAGACTGGCACCACCCTAAGGAATTCACGGTGTTTTGGCTTGCTGGCTTGGGAAGTTAGATTGAGTCTGGAGAGATTGATGTCAGGTTCAGCCCAAAGATCCACAAGACAGTGCAGATAAAGTTCTGTTGCGTTTATTAGCTTCCACCTCAAGACAGAAATCTCTCCAGATTGAATCTAACTTCCCAAGCCAGCAAGCCAAAACACCGTGAATTCCTTAGGGTGGTGCCAGTCTCATCTTCTTAACCTTCCCATGCTCCTGTTGGGGGCTAAGGGAATGCTTATCTCCCCGAGCGCGGCCTTCATCAAACCATTCCTTCACAGAACAGCTCACATCCTGCGACGATACCTTTAACACCATCAAACAATGACAACTGCCTATTCCAGGTCCTTGGGAAGGACTCAACAGGTCCTTTGGCAAAAATGCCAAATCCAGTCTAAACATCTGGCTGACTGTGCAACCAATAACAAACAAACAAGCAAACAAACTAGGGTAATTGAATAACTCCGTTAAATGTGTTATTGAAAATCAACCATAGTGTCCCCAGAGTGGCTCTTTTCTTTTTCCCACAAGAGAAAATCACTTGTCTTTCTATTATAGAACCGATTTCGGTTAAAATCTGCAGTTACACTATGATTTTCCTGTACCTTTGGGAGCCATCTCTGTTGAGTCTTATAACATGATGCCACTTCCCAAAATCGCTTTCTTTCCTTATTTAAGTAGCATCTCAACAATAATGCTACCGAGTGGAAGAAAATCAAACCAAGGATCGCCTGCAGAAAGCTCCCCACTTCCTTCAGATTTCAGAAGGATGCTTCATGAGCCTTCCAGCTACTCATCCAGAAAATATACCCAACTCTGCTTATCTACATAGCCATTACCATGTTTTGGCTATATAGACATATAAAACACACTTGACTCTGCCAAGGTTTCTCGACATAAATGATCGCCAAACTGCAGGCAGAGAGAGGAGGTTTCCTATCTCTGTGCTCTCTTCTTCTACACCTGATTATCCTAGTGATTGAAAAAAGGGACATTTTTCACTGGTGTGTCCCATGCTGAAACCTGTTTGCCTTGCATCTCGGAGATGAATGGGAGTCACTCAGAACTGATGGTTCTTACCTCATAGGCCTATTCTCCGCTCTGTTGTGCGGTTACATGATACGACAGAAGTCCAGATCATAAATAAATAAATAGTAGCACTTGAGTATTTTTGCAGTATTAATGATGTAAAAATTTGAGCACAAGTTGGGATTTCAAACCATCTTGGATCCTATCCAACTAGGATCCATTATTCACCAGGAAGTGAAATATCTAGAGTGATGTAAATAATGTTTTTTTGACATGTAGTATTCTTTAATTTGAAAGAATGAACGATGGGGAGGAGGGGGCCGGAAGAAAGAAATAGGTTGTACTCTTGCTTGAGGGATGTTTTTTTTCAGAATAGCACTTTTTAACTTTCATAAATCTTTCTTTATCACGTTTTTCTTAATGTGCACTAAAAGGCAGAGCTAGAAGCTGTATGTAACAAAACCTGCCTTTGAAATACATTTTAAAGCTATTTATGTACCTATATGTATTGTTTAGCTTGAAGGATAGTTCAACAGGAGGCATACCTTGGAGAGTTAACTAAATGGCAGAGGGAAAAAAAAGTTTTCTATTATGATGTCCAATTCTTACAGGGAAGGAAGCCAACTAACTGTATTTGCAGTTTTTTTGGAATTGCAAGCACACATTTGAGAGAAGAAAATGGCTCTTTTCTCCATTTTTTCCAAACCAAAATGGATAAATTCTGACATGCAATGGTCATTTATATGGGATGAATGTCTGAACTTTGTTTCCCCCAGGCAGGGTAGAATAGGTTAGCAAAAGTCCAGGACAGTTTAACTCTATTTATGGAAAATTATAAGGGATATGTGGAGAAATACACACACACACAGAGAAACAGAGAGAGAGACACAGACAGAGACACAGACACAGAGAGAGACAGAGAGCCTGTGTGCAAAATGGAATTGCTCATCTCCAGAAGGTTAGTGGGTTTCTAGTTGGGTAGCTTTCATAACAGGAAGTGGTTCATAATGTTAATTTCTGGCAGTGAAAATGAGATATTCTTGGGGGGGGGGGAGATATTGTGGATATGCTCCATTTTACACATCCTACACTACAATGAATAGGGCTGTAGAATTAGAAAACTTCAACCTAGCATGACCATATTGAAAATGCCACCTTCCTGCCTTAAAGAGATGATACCTCTTGACATTTGTAACTTATTTGTCAAATGACATTTGGGATAATTGACAAAGTAGAGAAGGCAATGGCTGCCTGTATATACAATTTGATTGTATGTCATATGTACTTTAGCTCTATAAATTTCAAATATAACAGTAATGAAGACAAGCCACTGTTATGGTTTAGCTGGTGTTTTGAAGAAGTCTATTTCTTGGCATCAGCCTGTTCACTACAACGGGTGATTTTTTTCAGTTTGGTGGGCAAAAGAGAACAAAACAGAGCTGATAGGCATCCCAAATGATGAAAACTGAGTGTATACGCATATGAGTGTGTATACACACAAACACAAACCCACATACACACACACACTGAGTAGATACACATATGGTTAAAGCAAATTTTGTTACTTAATCAAGTGGTCCAAATTTTCTATATTGCTCTCCTGCTATTCATTTGTAAGATTATAGCCTGTAACCCCTTGGTGCTTGTTTTCTTCATTCCTTGAATTAAAACATAAAGAGCAGTCTCCATGCTAGGGACATGCTGCTCTCAAAAATTCTATACAGCCCCTGATATTAGAACCTTTCAGAATTTGTCATCTGTTTAGCCTGATCGAAACATCCACATTCTCTTGAAATAACACTTTAATTCAAGATCCAGTGGTATCCTAGCATGATTAGACATGGATGCTCTTCCCTGAATTTTGAATAATTTTTCTGCAATGGAGTTTTCACTTCTTTCTTCTTAGATGTGATTCCTCTGAATTTGAAAGTTGAAATTTGACAGGAATGCTGATAAATGTTGGTGTCTCTGTAACCATGTCTGTACTTTAATCATTCATTAATAAGATTAAGATTAGTTGTCCTGGAAAATTGAATGTAGGTTATCTATCATTGACCAATGCTTAATACTCCAACTTTTAACAGAAATATATCTCACTAGCTCCATAGGTTCCTTAGATGTAACTTTTATAAATCTTGTCAGATTTTGATTTTTTTTCTTCTTGAATAAAACTGGGTTAGGTTTCCTTATCAGTTGTAGAAATAGTAGTAGTAGAAGGATTATGGTCCTCCTATTCCTCCTCTATCTTTGTTTTAGACAACAACAGGTCTTTTAATCATTTTAATGCATTTTTTCACATTTTTTTCAATATTTGTATTTTAGTCCAGCAAATGTGGATCACATCAGCCTATGGGCAAAATGAAATATGGTATAAAAGTATGTTAAAATGCTTATTCAGAAATTGTGCAGCTATGTAAGAAGCATAATATTCAAACTAAACATACAAAGCTAAAATTATTGTTTGTAAAGAGAATGAGTAAGCAGATTTCCATTCACTGGTGCCTCATTTGTAAAGCAAAAACATTAAAATAACTTCTGTCCAAGCCAAAAGTATTTTTCTCCAGCCAGAGAAATGAAGAAAAGTGTTCATAAGAAGAGTTCTGGGTCCAATGTCTTTAAAGCCTGTGAAATGAAATTGTTGCATTTTCTTTTCCGAATCATGCAAACTTGAAGTAAACAACTGATAGCATGGAGTAAATGGCAAAGGAAACAGAAGACGGGAATTTGAATGGGCAGATGGTTTTTCTGTGCAGATCTCTGTTCAAGGTAAGAAAAATGTTCTTCGGGTGTTGAATTTCACTCAAGCCTATTTTATTTATCTGAGGATCCATTGAATCCTGTTCTGTACAAATACTCTGATGTTTATGGATATGAAATACACAGAAAAGGAGAGTAAGTATCTGATTTGCTTCTCATTTTCCTGCAACACTTGGAATCCCCCCTGTTTAACACATAAAGGGAAAGTTCAAAGAGATGAGACCCATTATTTTCATTTAAGCAACTAGCTGGAGATGTGCTTTGAAATCAGACTCTAATATCATCTGAGAAATGTTTTGCATTGTTGGATGAAAATTATTTTCACACTTTCAATCTTTCCCTTTTCCTTGATGCTGAAGATGTACTCCAGAGAATCAGATAATTCTGATTATTTTACTCTCCAGTACACCCAGAGGCCTCTAAAGACGACACTTATTACTTCAAATGTGAGACACTGCTGTGCAGATGAAATAAGTTTCCAAGTAATAACAGTGAGTTTTTCGGGAACAGCAGAGGGTTTCTTTGAAATATCTTTAGCACGGGTTGGTTCTGTCAAGGGAGGGAGGGAGGGAGGGAAGAAGGGAGGGGGAAGAAAGGAGGGAGGGAGGGAGGGAAGGAAGGAAGGAAGGAAGGAAGGAAGGAAGGAAGGAAGGAAGGAAGGAAGGAAGGAAGGAAGGAAGGAAGGAAGGAAGGAAGGAAGGAAGGAAGGAAACATCAGTCCCTGGGGGAAAGGGTATACACAGCAAAAACGTAAGGGGAGAAATGCAATAAATTGCTATAATATATAAATGGAGAAAGTAAGAAAGGATGTTACACTGAGTTTTGCACTCCAAGTAATTGTGATCTAACTTGGCATCTGAAATCAGACCAGCTATTTTAAATGACTAGAAGTCTCTGCTGATTGTTTTAAATGCCACACCTAGCATTTGGGGGAAGCAGTAATCAAGTTGTCAGCCTCTTTGCTCCATGTGGCTTATGAATATGTGTGTGTGTTGTGTGCATGTGCGTACACAGGCATACAATAATCTTTTACTTTTTTTTTTTTTAATAGGAAGCTGTCATGCCACAAAGCATGCTTTAGCTTCTAGCATTAGCTTTCTTTCCAGGAATGCTTCTGGATTTGAAATGGCTCCCTAAGCTGGCTTAAAAAATAAAAATGTTTAGGAACTGAAGCATTGCTTAGTGTAGAAGTGCACTCCAATGGCCAGGATAGCTTAGAGAAGAGGGGGCTACAGGGAGCAGCATGTTTGTATCCCCCACTAACAAAGATTAATATATATATGTATGTATGTATGTACATACGTACTAAAAAACTAAGGATTCTTCTCAACAACCTGCTAAGATTCCTTAGCAATCACATTTAGATGTGATGTCACCTTCCTCTAACTTCCTCCAACCTATCTTAGAGGCAGCTTGTACTTGTGTTTTCCTGCTCCACTTCTAGAGTGACATTTCTTCTTGTGCTACGATCCATGATGTGGCAATTGAAATCCAGTGGCACTAACTCTTCAGTGTCTCATCACCCACTGACCACAAGGGGCAATAGAGTTAAGGATTTACTCTGTGACCCCTCTTGATCTATCACTCTGCCTTTTCGGTGCTGAAGACAGTGGTTCTTAAACTGTTCGACCCAATTACCTCTTTTCCCAGTCTTGAATCATGTCATCACCCCATAAAAAAAACACACTCTGTTATTTTACACAAGTATCTCCACAGCAGCAGTCCTAAAGTGGATCCTTGACTCACAAACAAGCAATTACGAAGTGCTGCATTATCCCCAAGATATGACCAAATTACCCCCTTGGAGGTAATTACAGTGGTGATGGATTGGAAGGCCTGAAAAGCCAGATTGAGCACAGATTGCTCTGAAGGTCTATCTGTGTGGTCACTAAGAATTGACACCTACTTGATGGCTCATAATCAGTCAATCAATCAATCAATCAATCAATCAATCAAACAGACAAACAAACAAACATGCAGACTTTCCTTACAATGCATTCCTGTAATCGAATCTCTTTTCCTTTATAGTTTTACCACCTTCTTTAATCATTGTGCATGTAGAATTCCATTCTCTCCCACACAGAGAACGCTTTAACCTCCAACAAAGTTAGGGACAGGGAATTTTCCATAGTTGCATTAGCCACTATTGCAGGCATTAGCGAGAGACTTTTCACCATGTCCTGACCTGATACCAATCACTATTTCACTATTTGGCAATTGAAGAGTCAGGGTTCTACTACTGTACCAAATAATAGTAATAGTAATAGTCTCTTCCACTTCTCCCACCAATCTTGCATAATCTGGCAGCAGATTCCCAGGTTTCAAAGCTTGGAAAGATGAAAAGAGCAATGTGCATAAGTGTTCAGAGAGGGAAGCAACTCTTTAGCCTCTGGTCATCTAGTCCTTGGAATTTGTCTTTGACATCTGAGGACTATTGTGGGAAGGCAAATGGTTCCAGTTAAAGTTGATGAAGCAGTTTCTGATCCTCAGAGCTGTGTGGGCACACTTTTTGGACACATCTTCAGTGGTATTCCAGAAGACTGCTGGCAATGTGTCAAAAATGCACTTCCATTCACAGATTAGATATGCCAGTGAAACAGACAGAAGAAACTGCCATCACTACTCCCTGTTTTCTCCCCCTCCACTTCTCTTGCCAGGGTGGTTGGAGAAGAGGGGGAGAGAGGTAGGGGAGAACAGCTGCTTTAGTGCTTATTCTCCAAATCCATAGAGCAATCCTCTGTGGGATCAGAGAACTGACAGCAGGAATTTTCTCCCATCCTTCCTCTTGCTCTAAGCTTCTCAGATGGTCAGAATGCATATTCTACCTTGCTGCTAAGACAGAACAGAGGTCAGAAATGTGAACAACAGATATTGACCCTGGCATATTTTTCTGTTGGCTCCTGCATAGAGAAAAACACTTTAATGCTGTCATGTCAAAGAGCCCTAAGCTGATTCTTCCATTCTTTTTTTTTTTTAAGCATTATTTAGGAGAAAAAAAACTAGCCATCCTTTTAGGCAAATGCAACAATACTTTTCAGATGAGACAGCACACATATTTGGCTGATCAGATGAGTCAGTGAGAGATAAATATGCACTTTTTAATCATCCTTTAATGGCTTTATGATAAATATAGAAGCTGGATGTGTATGTGGGTGGGTAGGTAGGGTTTGTTGCCTATTTTACATGTCCAAATAATCTACTGATACTGCAGTCAGGAAGTATTTGTCACAACCAAAGCCAGCCTAATGAGAAACAAGCAATTGGTAAAATACAATCCAAAACTCTACTCTACTCTACTCTACTCTACTCTAGTCTAGTCTAGTCTAGTCTAGTCTAGTCTTTTTTTTTTTTCTGCACTCAATCGTGACTGATTCTCCAGCGACTGCCTAGATGAGTCCCTGTAGTTTTCATGGCAAGGTGCTTTTTGGAAGTGGTTTGCAATTGCCTCCTTCCTAGAGCGGAGCTCAGCTGGTGGGTGCAGGAAGCCAGGGTTTCTGTTGCTTCACATCTTTTTTGGACGTACGCGACTTCCGTGTTACTGGCAACTGGTCCCGTCTCCCATGCAAGGCACCACCAGCGTTCTTCCTCCCACTGGGGTGAGAGTACCCATTTATCTACTGATGGTTGCTTTCGAGCTGCTGGGTTGGCAGAAGCTGGGGATGAGACAGGAGCTCACTCTGCCGCACAGAGCTGGGCTCGAATCGCTGAAGTGTCGACCACTTCTGGCCAGTATCTTCCAGCGTCATTAAGCTGCTGTGCCACCGCATCCCTCTAGTCTAGTCTAGTCTAGTCTAGTCTAGTCTAGTCTAGTCTAGTCTAGTCTAGTCTAATCTTGCCTGCTCGATTCTTACATTCTGAACATTGCAGATGAACATATAGATCATACAAAACATCCTAAAATGTTCAAGGACGAATTGTGTAGGATTAGGAAACCCAAATAAATCTCATGTGTTTGTGTATACACATAGACACCCAGAGCAATGTAATTTCTTAGAAAATATCTAACTGCTCATAGCAGGTAAAACTATTTTAGGCATCTATGATTTAATTAAAAAAACACTTAGAAATAAAATGAGCATTTAAAATCAGTTTGTAGTTGATTTCCCTTGAAGGTTATAATAATTGTTAAATGAAGTTATGATAAACTAAAAGAAATAGTGTGCTTTATAGTCTTTTAATCCCAAACCACAGTTTAATTAGACATCAAAATATTATACAAGAAGCAACAGCATGGGATTTACCTTCACTCAACAGCATGAAAAAAGAAAGAAGAAGAAAGGGGAAGAAGAATCCCAAGATTTCGATGGTTGCCCTGAGCAGAGTCACTACCATCTGAAACTGACTGAAATAATTATAGCAATATCGTCATTTTAAAGTGTATAATCACAGAACTAGAGGGTTACAATATATCTAGAAGGTCAACTGACTCAGCTTCATCACATCCAACGCATTTGTGAATCACAGAGCAGAAGATATTATCCTGTGAAACAGTTGAGTAGAACACATGAAAATGAGGTCCGCTCATGGCTAAATGTTTCAGAAAGTCTGGGGCCACAGTATTTGTGCTGTTATACAGTATAATACAGATAGCCTTTGGGTCCTCAAATGAACCAAGAAGCTGTGCCTTTGAGAAACAGCATACTGGTTTGATCATCATTTGGGGACAAATGTTTTCTTCTCTGGTCCAAAATTTAGGTTGCCTGTCTTACAGCTTTATGTGACTGTCTATATAGGAGGAATCTTTTGATCCACGCACTAAAGCTTCTGTGACATGGGCAATAGAGTCTCTTGGGATTATGGACCCAAATTTAATCTTAAAAAGAACTGTACCTCCACTATAGTATTTTCTCCTAAGGCCAGCCATTGGTCATCCAGAGTACTGGAAAGAGATCAATGGAATGACACTTTTTAAAAATGGGACCTGGAGAGGGGGAGGGGAGAGAAAGAAGAATGCTGGTTGCAGTCTGATAAATGAGTGGAAATGATAATTAAATATAAAATGATCCAAAAATGATCCAATATACAGAAAGGACAAACCTTGCTGAAGACGAATCAATATGTCTTCTGAAAGCAAAGTCCAGATTTGCTTCTCTTATATTCTAGGACACAGTGGGACCTTCTGTCCTGAACAAGTACTTGAGAAGGGAAGTTCTAGCAGTGATAACACCATGATTCATATGTGGTTGTCCATCTGGGAACTGACAATTCCTTGGGATAAGGTTGTTTTCACAGAGGATGGACTAGTAAAAGCTATTAGTTATGATGGCAATAGGTCAACTTCAGGTTCAAGGCAATCAATCTCTCAATGCATGAATCAGTATGGATTTCACATAGTTTACAGCCACTGAAGTAATTTCTTCAGGCCACCCCAAAGATTCACAATAAGGCCTAATACAACTGAACTCTTCTCCACCTTTTCCAAATTAATCCTTCATTGCATGAAAGAAATGAAAGGATGAAAACTCTGTGAAACAGCATAAGTAGACTAAAACCATGACTTCTATACTATAGAGTTACATGAGAATCCAGGATGAGATTCTGATGCCAAACATTGGCCAGAGTAGAGTGAGGAATTTTATTTATTATTGGTTATATTTATGTCCTACCTTTTTCCTAAGAAACCCATGTGGCTTATATAGGAATCTCCCTTCATTTTATCCTTTAAACAACAACCATGCGAGGTATGCTAGGCTGAAGGTGACCAGTCCAAAATAAATTTGAGTTTCCATGACTGAACATGGACTTGAACCTGAATCTCCCAAATACTAATCCAACACCTTAATCACTACGCCATTATAGTTTTAATTATTCCCTCATCCTAAGCAGCCTTATTGTCAAGTCCACGATGTCCAACTCTCAGTTCTGAAGCATTCTCATGCAACCAGGCTTGGGTCAGATAAATACTTCTTCATTAAGAGGTACATGTAGCTTGTAAACAGAATATTGCTAAAACTAACGCCTTGGGTAAACCTCCCTCTATTTATCCCCCCTCCCCTTATTGCCTGGCATCCTGACTCCTCTTCACCTGTTGTTGACCTCTCTCCTTCCTCCCCAAGCTTCTTCCAGGCTCTTTCGGCCCCAGCTGCCTGGCCAGCAATCAAGCCAGTCTAAATTGCCCATATATGGTTAAGCTGCTTCCCAACTCCCATTAACAGCCACCCCCCCCCCCAAGGTACAAGTGGCAGAAACAAATCAATCCAACTCCCAACGAATGCAATACAATGGAAAACAACAACAGTTGGGTGATGCAGGTTCTGACATACTGCCCCCCCCAAAAAAACCTCTTCACCACGCTGGCCAGGAGCCCTAGAAATAAGAAAAAGAGGAACTGGAATTATGAAAACATACATCCCATAGAGTTCAACACGTTCACCTGGGTTTGTTAGGATAATTCTTATAAAAGTCCAAAATTAAGTCAGGAGCTCTAACATGTCTTTTGGAGACCCATTCAGCCAGTGATTTAGGGAAATGTTTCCACTGTACCAAATACTGAATGTCTCCTTTGAATTTTCTAGAGTCCAATATTTCCCTGATCTCAAAGTGTTGTCCCCCCTCGATCATAATAGGTTCAGGAGGGGCCACTGCCGGCCTCCATTTATTAGATTCCTTGTAGGGTTTCAATAGTTCACTGTGGAAGACAGCATTAATCTTCCTGAGGGTTTGGGGGAGTTTCAAGAGTACAGACACAGGGTTAATTATTCTATCCACCGTGAAAGGTCCTATGTATTTGTTATCAAGCTTTCTACATGGCCTGGAAGATTTCAGATTCTTGGTAGATAACCACACTTCGTCCCCCACTTTCCACGGTTCATGTGGTGCTCTCTTCTTATCTGCTTGTGCTTTATAACTTTCTCTAGCTTTTGCAATCGCTTTTTCAGCGATAGGCCACAATCTCCTTATCCTGTCCCCCCATTCATCTACTGTTTTAACCCCTGTTTGAGCGTGAGGAAGTTCAGGTATAGGTACAAAGTCTTGCCCTGATACAATTTGGAAAGGTGACAGTCCAGTACTATCGTGGACAGCATTATTGTAAGCCACTTCAGCATAAGGTAATAATTCCACCCAGTTGTCCTGTTGATGGTTTATGAAACATCGCAAATACTGTTCCAACCCCGCATGCCTCCTCTCTGTCGCTCCGTCCGTCTGAGGATGAAAGGAAGAGCTCATTGCTTGCTTAGACCCCAAAATGGTTAAAAATGCCTTCCAGAATTTAGAGGAGAACTGGACCCCCAGTCGCTGATCACTTTTTCAGGACAACCATGCAATCTGTATATGTGTTGGATAAACAAGGCAGCCAGTTCAGGCACTGAGGGGATGGGTTTGCACGGGATGAAGTGAGTTTGTTTAGAGAAGAGATCAGTAACAGTCCAAATCACAGTCATTTTCCTGCTCTCTGGTAGGCCTACAATAAAATCCATGCTTATTTCTTTCCATGGTTTTTCGGGGCAGGCCACAGTTTGTAATAACCCACGGGGTTTCCCCCCGTGCCTTTTGGCCATAGCGCATACAGGACAGGTAGTTACATATTCTGCCACATCTCTCCTGAGCAAAGGCCACCAAAATTGCCTGCGGAGTAGATGTAAAGTTTTGACAAAGCCAAAGTATCCTGCTGTTTTATCATCATGGCACCTTTGTAGTAACATTTTGTGAGCCTCCTGGGGCACGTACAGTCTATCTGCTTTCCACTATGCCCCCTCCCTCTGGGTTAGTTCCTCCTTATTCTCCTGGAACCACTCATCCTGTTCCAGGAATCGATTTAAGTCCATTAATAACTCTGATTTGAGGAGGGTTTTGGTGGCATTACTTTGTGATCTAGTGACTGCAGCTGCCAGTTCTGGCCCCTGCCGGTTTGGGATTACAGCTGACACCACCTTCTCCCTTTGGCTATTGTGCTGGGGCAGCCGGGAGAGAGCATCTGCCAAGAAATTCCTCCCTCCTGGGAAGTATTTTAAAGTGAAATTAAATCTGCTGAAGAATTGTGCCCATCTTATCTGTTTAGGAGACAACTTTCTGGGTGATGTCAAAGCCTCCAAGTTTTTATGATCCATCCAAACCTCAAAAGCTTCTTCTGCTCCTTCCAGAAAATATTTCCAATTTGTTAAAGCCCATTTCACTGCGAAAGCCTCCTTTTCCCACACTAGCCACCTCCGCTCAGGTTCAGTGAACTTGCAAGATAAGTAAGCACATGGTTTTAACACACCTTCCTCGTCCCTTTGTAGGAGGACTGTTCCAGTTGCTACGTCTGAGGCATCTGCCTGAATAACAAAAGGCTTTGTTGGGTCTGGGTGTTTTAGGATGGGTTCAGCAGTAAATAATTTCTTGAGGTTTTCAAAAGCCTCCTGACATTCTACTGTCCATTTTAAAGAGGTACTGGGGGCTTTTGCAGCTGCCAAGGGTTTGTCCTTCATTTTTAAAAGATCAGTCAGAGGGAGGGCTACTTGTGCAAAATTAGGAATAAACTGTCTGTAAAAGTTGGCAAAGCCAAGGAAACTTTGCAGTTGTCTCCTGGTTTTTGGGGCCTCCCAAGCTAAGACATCCCGCACCTTATTGGGATCCATTTCCACTCCTTTATTAGATATTCTGTAGCCCAGATAGTCAATGCAATCCTTATGGAACTCACACTTGGATAATTTTGCATACAACTGCGCATTTAGCAGTTTCTCCAGCACTTTCCTGACCAATTTCACGTGTTCCTCCATTGTTTCGGTGTAGATTAAAATGTCATCCAAGTACACTAACACTCCTCGGTAGAGGAACTCATGCAAGACCTCATTAATCAGCTGCATGAATATCCCGGGTGCGCCTTTTAATCCAAATGGGAGGACTCAATACATGTAGTGTCCCAGTGCGCAGCGGAATGCGGTGCGCCATTCGTGCCCAGCTTTTATACGCACCCTGAAATATGCCTCTCTCAAATCTAGTTTGGTAAAAAATTTTCCTTTTGCCAAATGGGCTAACAAATCTTTTATTAATGGGAGAGGGTATTTGTTCTCTGTGCATATTTCATTTAACCCCCTATAGACCGTGCATAAGGGTAAAGTCCCATCTTTCTTTTCTCTGAAAAGTACTGGTGCTGCCAGGGGGGATTTGGCGGGCACTATGAAGCCTCTGCTCAAGTTTTTGTCAATGAATTCCCTCATTTCCTTTTGGGTCATTGAGTACATCTTTGGGGCTGGGTACTTTGCTCCTGGCACCATCTCAATTTCGCAGTCTGTGGGGCGATGTGGTGGTAGCTGGTCGGATTCCTCTTCGCTAAATACTTTTGCCAAGTCCCTATATTGCCAGGGAATTTCCTCCCCTCCCCCATGTGGGGCTTCCTCCCTTGGCGCTGCTCCTTCAGGGCTGCTGCCCCCAGCTCCCCTCGAGGGTTGGGCTCCGCCTGCGCAGTCCCACGCCCGCCATCCGGAAAGTCCAGAGTCTTCTCCCACCAGCTGATGCGGGGGTCCCACCGTTCCAGCCAGGACATTCCCAGAATGAGGAGGTAACTAGCCAGCGGCACGACCAGGCACCTTAAAGCCTCCCGGTGCGTTCCGACTTTTAACTCAAAAGCCTCTGTGTAGTAGCAGACCGCACCTCCCCCCACCGCTGTTCCATCCACTTGCCTGAAGATTATGGGCGTCTTCAGTTGGTGCACTTTCAAATTTAATCCGTTGACAAGCATGGGGCTGATCAAACTCCGGGAGCAACCTGAATCGAGCAATGCAGTGAGCCGGGCCTGACGAGTCGATCGCGGAGCACAGATCACTACCTCATACGTCATGGGACTCACCCGGATGTCCTCGATCGATTTGCTCGGGATTGGCTGGAGCTCTCCCGTCCATCCTTGCTGTCTGAGAGGTAGGCAATTCTCAGCCTCTCTTCTTCGCCTCTCGCCATCACTCTTGCAGGTTTCTTGGCTTTTTTCCCTTTCAGCGTGGTTTGTAGCCTTGGGTTCGGGGGGAAGGCCGCCACGAAGTCCCCCTTCTCGCCGCACATGAAGCAGGCTTTCCCCGCGGCCTATGGCCTTGCCGAGGGGGTTAACTCCTTCCTTGCCGGTTTCCGCCCCATTTGCCTTGTGGCGCTAGGGGGCCGCCATCTGGCCTCCGCGCCATGCGGTTTGACTCTGGCCAGTTGCGCCTCCAACACGGAGATGTGGGTGATCCATCCCGCCAAGGTCTTCGGGCACCCTCGCACCACGGCCCTCTCGAAGAGCCATGGGTCCAGCCCCTCCTGGAATAGCCACACAAGGAACGCTTCTGGCCAGTCAGGTAGCTTCGCCCCCAAGCGCTTGAACTCAAGCGTGTACTCTGTCACCGAGCGCGGCCCCTGCTTCAGCTCCCGGATTGCCTCCGCTGCATGCGAGCAGGCACATTGGTCCTTGAACCGGTCCTGTAGGGCGGTGATGAAGCGGTCAAAGTCCCCCAGTTCTGGGGCCTCCGCTTCATTCAAGTCGTTCACCCACTCAGCTGCCACGCCCACCAGGAAGCGGGACACATACAGCACCCTCCAGGCATCGCTGGCAAACAGGCGCCCGCACGTGCCCATGCAGATTCTCACCTGGTTCAGGAAGGCGGGCAGTTGGGGAGGGTCTCTGTCGTACTTCTCTACCAGCCCCCATCTTCGCAACAGGTCCCCTTCCGCCTATGGAGGTCGTTGGGTGGCTTGCTCCTGGTCCGCTCCCCCGCCGCGTCCTGCAGGGGTTTGGACCGGGGGCCGATGAGGGGGAAGGGTCGGTGGTTCCAGCGGAGACCTTGGGGGGGCTGGTCGAGTGGCGCCGGCCCCTGTAGGGCCCCTCGACCATCGAGGGCGGGCTGGCACCTCTGGGGTGAACCCTCTGGTGTCTTCCCAGCTGCTCAGGTCTCCCGGTGGGTCCCAGCGGTAGGCCAGTCGTCTCATTGTGGCCTTCAGTCTGGCGCCCGCTAGAGCTTCAGTGAGGGGGATTAGCCGTTCCTCCTCTTCTGCTGGCGCCTCTGGTGAACTTTTCTGCAGCTCCTCAGAGGCCATGTTAAGTTGCTGGAAATTCCTCGCAGAGTTTCCTCTCGGGTGAAATCCAGTATCAGGGAGTTTTAGCAAAATGTCAAGTCCACGATGTCCAACTCTCAGTTCTGAAGCATTCTCACGCAACCAGGCTTGGGTCAGATAAATACTTCTTTATTAAGAGGTACATGTAGCTTGTAAACAGAACATTGCTAAAACTAATGCCTTGGGTAAACCTCCCTCTATTTATCCCCCCTCCCCTTATTGCCTGGCGTCATGACTCCTCTTCACCTGTTGTTGACCTCTTTCCTTCCTCCCCGAGCTTCTTCCTGGTTCTTTGGGCCCCAGCTGCCTGGCTGGCAATCAAGCCAGTCTAAATTGCCCATATATGGTTAAGCTGCTTCCCAACTCCCATTAACAGCCACCCCCCCCCCCTTATTTACAAGTGGCAGAAACAAATCAATCCAACTCCCAACGAATGCAATACAATGAAAAACAACAACAGTTGGGTGATGCAGGTTCTGACACTTATATTGTTGCATGTGGTGACTGGCTTAACGCCATGCAGTCCTTGATTTTATTTTATATTTATACAAATCTGCAGTTTAGACTCTCAAAATGAAGGCAATTTGAACAAATCACCAAATCAAATACATTTCTAAAGGAGATTGCTGATTTTGGTCCAACTTCTATACAATTAAATCAATTCAACAACTTGGTCCGATGGCTTTCATGTTTTTAGGAATCAAACTCACTGACTTATCTTACATTCAGCTACTGGGGTACCGTTTCCCCTATTTGTCAGCTATATAATGAAGTTTACTGCCTGAACAAGTCTTAAGAAAAAGTCAATACTAGCAGCAATTCTAACTTCAGCTTGCAAGACGTTTGAAGTCCCTTGAAAATATGACTGTATTTTCTCTTCTTCTCCTACGCTCATGTTATGAGTTCGTTTTGTTTGGAAAAGATTACAAACATCATATTTGCATATGGAACCTTATTTTGCTCTGGGAGTTTAAAGCAATTCATTTCCTCCTAGAATCCTAATTCTAGATCTAGAAACTAATTCTAGAAAAATCTAGAAACGAAGTCCTTAGCTTACTTCGCCATTTGCAACTATGAGCATTGTAGTTCAACTATGTAATACTCTCTGGATAAAGACATCTAAATCAAATGATTGATAGATAGATCAATAGATAGATAGATAGATAGATAGATAGATAGATAGATAGATAGATAGATAGATAGATAGATAGATAGATCTCTTTGATACTCGAAGAACAGTGTGATATCAATCTTGTGTCTATGATATCAGAACAAAATCGAATCAATCTTTATTATGATCCTAGACCAGTGTAAGGGGATAAAGTACAGTCATTAGGAAGAAACACAGACATAACAGATATAAAGTATAAAAAGTTATATATAAAAGCCATATAAAGACTTGTGATAAAGGTTTAATCATGGGTTTAATCAATTGACCTGAGTGACTTTTTGTATATGAAATAAAACATGTTGGTTGTTCCCCCCCTTTTTTTTTTTCATTTTTCTGTAGCATTAAGCATGAAACATAATTCTAAAAAGAAGCTATAGAGCATAATCTTGAAGGCAAGTGAGCTGGGAGAACACAGTGTGACTTAGACAAAAATCAAGCCCGTTTATCCTAGCTTTTTGGATACACCTCTGATTGTTAACCAGGTCTTGCTAGACGGAGAATGATAACTAGCAGCTGAAGAAACTAAGGTGGGGAAAGAACAGCAAGCCAAGCTGAATTGGAGCTTGCAATCAGAGATCAATAAGGAGTGAATTATTTTCCTTTTGTGATTGTAATGCATTTTCTTTCACACAATACTAGGTGAAGAATTGGATTGCAGGTGTACTACTTTGTACTGAGTTCGGTGTAGAGGAGACTGGGCAAACTAAACAGCGTAGACTGACCTCTCCAACAAAATGGGAGGACGTTACATGCGGCCTCTTCATTAAATTGTCCCTGTTTAATCTGAACAATAGAGTACCATGAGGAACAGTACATCTAACAGAAACATTTCCAGTCTATTTAGCTTCAGCGAAAAGGTTCTTGTGAAAAGAATATTCCTGCTCTGACTATTTATACACGGCCAACTGCTGTTTTGCACAATTATCAACTCATTGGCATGATATGTTTATTGTTCCATTAATAAAGCAGTAAATTATGGGTTGGAGTGAGGTCCCAGTACATTATTTAAAGGCAAATACACAAGAGGATGAATAACTTGCAAATGATTCGATTTATTAGGCAGCACTGTATTTCTTAGATTAAAGTTGCACAAATTATGGCTCTTACTGACGTGACATGGATAGCCTGGGATGATGAGCAAACCCACCAAGTGGAATTTGACTTCACTTTCTGATTTTTCTGACACTTCTATCCCAGTTCTAAATAACCTAACATTTAAGCCTACAGCTCTGGGCTGTCTGTTTATTGTTGTTTTTAATGCCATTAATTCATTTTTCTGCACATTTTCTACTTCTCCAGATGCACTCGATCCTCAGATGTACATTTCTGTTTGCATTTTACCAAATATATACATCTTGAACATTTTCCCTTAGTGAACCTTGTCTCGATAGCAACATTTTTGCAAGCATTTTTTTTTTTATTTAAAAACATCACAAATAATAATAATAAAAAAAGGAAGTACAAAATCTAATAGATTGATACATTCCAATCGGTATGTTAGTCTTGGAGGCAATCATCAGATTACTTCATAATAGAATTTGCTCCAGGAAAGTGAGAACACTTTGTTTCAAGGAATTTATTTTCAAGTATGGTAACATAGAACCATATCTTTTAATAGGTAACTCTGAGAACCTTTATGTTCTCTTCATCACTGTGGAATAAAGACGTATTACAATTCTGACTGAGGCTGAATATAAGAACTGATTCAGACATGTCTAATAGATATCCAGCACTACACCATCAAGTGAAAGCTTTCACAAATAAATAGGCCATTGCAGGAATATTTTTCATACATCCTTACCCATCTCAGATGTGATGCCTTTCAGTAGAATCATTTCATACCTCTATCTGCAACCAGTGCAAATATAATGAAATGTTGGGAAATGATGCGAATGGATCTGTGAATCTGACGGAAGTCTCTAATCCAAGCTGAACCACATGTCATAGCAATCAACTTGATTACAGTAAGAAAAGGTTTGATTGACTGAACTGGTGAAACTCTTTCTAAAAGGCATGTTGCATTGATTAGAAAATAAAGGGCTGAATCTTTCAGTCTCATTTTATTCTCCTTTCCATTACATGTTGTTATTTATGTCTCTGGCCTTCTTTTATACGCATCCATTTATCACTTTCTTCCTTTTCAGTTCAAAATCTTGTCTAGGAGAACAGTGCATGTGTGAGAGAGTTGGAAAGAGTGAGTAAGAGAGATTTAAGGATTTATTTTATGACCAATGTCCTGTGACAGCTCTGGAAAGTTTTCTCAACTCACCATTCAAGTGTATAGCCCTGGGATTTCTGGTGATTTCTACTAACCAAATCAATCAATCAATCAATCAAACCAGGTTTGATCCTGCTTAGCTTAGATCCTCCGCCAAAGTCAACTAGATGCTGCTACCTGCTGTGACATGAAAATTTTCAAAGTGCATCAGTCTCTAATAATTATATACCAATTCCATTCATTTTTCATTAGCCTAATGACTCTGTGAATTACTGCTATTGGCCCATGATCATCCCACAAACTTCACTTGAGGGAGGATTGGAAAGTAGCCCTCCCAGGTGAATCCTTCCACGCGCATATGATATCTGAAAGGGTGCCTGGTCATGTTGGAAAACTTACTTAGAGCCCAGCCCAAGTCAGCCAAGTATTGGCATCTGATGAGACAATTCCTGGTACAGATAACAAAATAAATTTAGTTTAGGGAATGCTGCATGTCAAGGGAATGCGGAAAACTGCTGTTTAGGGAATGCTGGCAAAATGTAAAGAAGTTGAGTTAGTTTAAAGTATTGCCATGAAGTGTTGATGGACAGTGGAACCTTCCTGAGTAGAATGGCCAGATAGCCAGATTTCTGTACTACCTACAGAAAGGAAAAGGTAACCCTCTGTGACACTGTCTGCTACGTTGTTCCTGATGGGTTTTGATCAAACAATTAAAAGAAGTTCTTTCTGATTAAATAAATACCCTGAATCAGGGTCAGACAGAGAGCAATTGTTTGTCAACAGGCTTCACATTACATTTGTGAAGATTCTTTTTCACATACTTCTTATTTTCATTTCGCGGCTGTTACAGAAATTATCACAGTCACCATAACCACCATCTTTTAAATTTATAAATAATCCTGAAGGAATAATTGGAAAAGCGTTATTCTTATTTATTTCTTTTGTTTCTCCTTCACTTACTAAAAGTACATAACTGTTTAATTTTCCTTCCTGGCTTGTAGATGGGACGAATGGGTGAACTGCAACATTGTCTGACCGCCAAATCAAATGCATCCAGAGAAGGCACTGTGCACTCTGGCTATAGCTGACGAAATGAAAGAGGGCTTTTTGTCAAGAGCTAAGCTTTTTATTCATTTTATGAGTTAATAGGGTTCAATTAATGTTTCTGAATTGCCCGCTTCTTGCATATGTCTCTGGAGCTTTGATGAGGTTGAGAAGAAAGCATAATGAATGGTTGAATGGTTATATTGATACCCTAGTAATTAGAGAATGGGTAATTAATGTGCATCGCGGTAAGCTCCTGGGTGCCGTCAATGACCCTATAATGTGCAAGAGCAAAAAAAAAAAAAAAAAGGCTTTGTTAAGGAACACAGCTTTTTTCTATTTCTTATATTTTAGGTCTGTATCTTGGTTTAATTAGAAGGAAGAAAATGAATTCCCATCAAAATCATTATGCAGCCTGGCACTACTGGTTAAGGTCATCATGAACAGGAAAAGTGATCAGTTTCAACACAGGAGATTTCTTTCTTTCTTTCTTTCTTTCTTTCTTTCTTTCTTTCTTTCTTTCTTTCTTTCTTTCTTTCTTTCTTTCTTTCTTTCTTTCTTTCTTTCTTTCTTTCTTTCTTTCTTTCTTTCTTTCTTTCTTTCTTTCTTTCTTTCTTTCTTTCTTTCTTTCTTTCTAATGCAACTCTTTTGAAGAAATCCAGAGAAGAACTCTGAAAATGTTGGGCAAATCTGATCTAGGAACCCCTTCCAGTTGAGCTGAATAAACTAAAATATGTAATCCTTATTTAAATATGCACCAACTGAAGGTACATTTAGGCTGGCTGGATTGTCCCAGTCAACTTCTCTAGCAATTCTAGAAAGCAAAGTGCTTAAGCAGTTCATTATCTAAACTCATTGTCTATGTGTGGGATTATTAACATTTCTATTTAACTAAAGTTTTGAGATGACAATTTATTCATTGAATAATATTTGGTGGCCAGGCATCCAACTTCCAAGTGATGGATCCCTCTTGAACTTAAAGGTGTAGAAACCATGAGATGTTAGAACAATGCTATGGGATGTATCGTGATCCCTTATGTTCCTCACACTATGCTTGGGGTAGTAGAATGGGGTGACTGTTCTTTCCTGTGGCACACTTTGATGTTTTGGTGACTAATGTGCTGAACTGATTCAGGCTTTTATCAGGTACAGGATTGGGGAGCAAACAGGTGGAGAAATTCCTTGTCTGGTAGCCAGTACCTATGCTTTTGAAAAGATTCTTTCACTTGAGTTGGTAATTCAGTGTGGTCTTCTCCATGTTTCTTATCCATAAGTCTAAAGGAGTTTTGCCTTCCTTTTAATGAGATTATTGTGTTTATAAAACTGGTTACAACTCTGGAAGACTTGAACTAAATCTGCTTCAAGGTAATAATATGTTATCTCGCTTTCTTCTCCCCTCCCCCCAAAACCTTCTCCACTTATTACTTGAAGCTTTAAAGTACCAACCTAGCATATCAGCCTCACGTGCAGATGTTTTGGGAAGTGTGCACTATCACCGGCTCGTACTAAGGTGCTTTTGAAATAGAATATAAGCTGAAGCTGAATAATAGTATGGATCAGTTATACCACAATTATGTTGAGTTACACTGAGCAGCTGTAATGCCGAACTGTTGCCAGATATATGGAGTTGGGCTCAAATACCCCTGAGAACAAAATAATAGATGGAATATATCCTGAGTAATAGATCTAAATGTATTAGAATCAACATTGGCTGATAATTATTCATATGATTGTATATCTATGTCATTCAAAGCGGCCATTACAGACCTTTTATTCTGAATGGAACAAAAAGGCAGCCTTTACCTAGACTCCATAGGACCAGATCTACATTGTTAAAAACACCCAAGACAGTCATAATCATAACTGCGTAGCAATCATTTTAGAAGTGATGGGCAATCACTTGATTTATGAAGAAGACCTTCTAAAATGAACCCCAGGAAATTAATTCATGACTTTGCCCTGACTATTCTTTTCTTCTCTGGTGTGCTTGCAAAGAGAATATTGAAGGGATTTGTTCCCCTTTTCAACTGAGTGCTATTTGCATTACATTCAGAACCTAAGCTATGGTTAATCATCACTCTGAGATATAAATCATGTTGTAAAGCTACTTAACCACAGTGTGTCAGCTTCAGGCATCATAACAAGTTTAGTTAGTTAAAAGCAGGAGCAAAAGTTTCCCATCTCTTCACATCACAGAAGAGAAGATACATGAATCAGTATAAAGCTACAGCATAATTTTATTGCTTAGCATTGTGTTAAAATGAAGCCACTGGTAAAGTGTAAGTCTTTTGATGGAGAGTCCTTGGTGCTCTCTGAGTTTGGCTGTTTGCTAGTGAGTGTGGGGTTTTCTCCCTGTTTATATATAGTAGCTTGCCCTCCAAGTGTTGGTAGGGGTGTGGTCTCTCCTTGGTAGGGCCTTGATTTTCTGCTTGATTGTTTGTCTGATGTTAATCCATGCTTATCTGGGTATAGGCTGCTGGAGAGGATGTGTTCTGGTCTTTTTGTTTCCTTCTTAGCTTTTTTTATTGTCTCTTTTGAATGGTGTGTAAATGTGCTTTATCTCTATGAGATCTTCCCCAGCAGCCGGGGGGTGGGGGCAGGCAAGGCTTCTATCATGTTATCACAGCCACCACCTTGATTTTTTTTTTTTAAATCATACTTGCAAATACTAAGGGCCCCTGCAAATACTAATGGCCAAATACTTTGCCCCTCTATAGTAAGCTATAATGGTATGTGTGAATAACCTTGGGAGACAGGAGGAAGAGCTGCAGACTAGGCAGTGGTCAGATACAGTAAGAGGCAGCTGAGTCCACAGAAGGAATGGGGGCATAGCAAATGTCTCAGAAGGGACCCTCTCTAGTGTCCTGGACTATAAAGATGATGGGGGAGGGATGTACTTTCACACTTTCAAGATTCTGTTAATTTGACCTTACCATAAAGTTAGAGCTATTACTTCTGGATGTGCTTCTTGTCTGGACATCCTTGGAAGGCTGACATAAGCATAGAAACAGAACCTTGTTGCAGTCACATATTTAATTGCACCCATCTTGCTCTTTTGTGATGATGGATGGATGGATGGATGGATGGATAGATGTAGATGATAGAAAGATAGATGGACAGATAGTAGATAGATAAAAGGGGGGAGATGTAAACTTGAAGGATTAGAAGCTGAGAAACTGCATATGGGCTGCAGATTGTACCAAACTCAGAAAATAAACAAACGTACTCATGATATATCAATACTTTGCCATTCAGTACCACAAACTCGGAGAAAAATGGAAAAGAGAATTGCAAAACACCCCTATTATTATTGAAGAAATATTCCTTGAAATAAAAGAGGGAAATGCTTGCAAAGCCTTTTACTGTGTATTGAAGGCACAAACACTGCTACCGGTTTTTCTGCCAGATGGCTGAAACCTCCAAAATGTCAAATGCAATAATTAAAATCTTATTTTGGAACTCACTTCACAGTTTGTGCAAGGTGAAAAGTGCTTCACACCATTTGAACTTTAAGAGAACACTGCTGAATATAATTTATAGCTTATTCACAGTCATCTCTTTTAGCATCTTCCCCTAACATCTCGTAGAAAAACTGCAATTCTCCTTCTTCCTGGCAGCCACCATTTTACCCAGCCAACATATAATACTCATTCTACTAGGCGCCCAATGTCAGAACTTCAAAAGCAAGTATGGAGCAAATTATGACAGTCTGAACCACAAGATCCAGCCTTCATTCTACAATATTCCTCTTTTAAGGTTCCTTCCTTTTTGTGATGACCCATAAAAGAGTAACTTAATGTATGCATCTCAAACAAGGCTTTCCAGAAGCTAGCATTAGGCAGTTTTTTCCTTGCATTCTCTCTGCTCTGATTACTTAGGAAGAAGGAAGTCTTGTTGAACTTTGTCAGTTGATTCTCCAGGTAAGTACTTGATCAACAAGCTCTCTACATTTTCACCCCTGGGGCTTATTCTTTCACTTGAACACATTCTCTTGAGAGGAAGAACTCTTCTTAGACTCTTGTTCCATGGTTTTGGATCTTGACCCTTGAATCGCTTCAACTAGACTGTTATCAAATCCTGCCTTTAGAGTCTTTGTAATGAGGAGCTATGAGCCTCTTCCCTCTTCTCAGACCCTCTAGCTGTGATCTACTACAACTTCCATGTTGCCCACCTGACATGGCAATGTGAAGGGCACTAAGCTAGGGAAGGCTGAGTGGCCAGCAACTCTCCAGCATTCAGTCTCTTGTGGAGATTGATACATCCATTTCCTTTACAGTCCTGCTAATGCTTTGGACATTCATTCATTTTTAGGCCAATTCAGCATCATACATTGCCTGAGGTTTTTGAATCAAACCTTTCCTTTGCCTTTGCCCACTATGCTATTTTCTATGTTTTGTACCAAACAATTGCAGTTTGGTATAGTCTGAAGTGTTTGCATTGCTATTCGTATTATGGCTGTATGCTCCTTGGAAATTATTCAGAAGTGCTTTTGACATTCATGATTCAAGCACATCATGTGTTTACTATTCCTTAAATCCAATGACATTTGCAGAGGGGTCAAGAAATTCCAGATGGTGGTCACAGTAGTGCAACTGAAACCCTTCCCTTAAACATATTTGCAACATGCAAAAATAGCAGGGCTTCAATGGTGCTGCCACTGCCATTTTGAATTTTTAACCCAGCCCTCCATGGACTTAGCAGTTTTATCTTTAAGGCTGAGCTTGAAAAGAAGTTATGAATGTTTTAAGAGTCTAAAACAGTGACTTTTTTCTAGGCTTCCATGGCATAAGTTTTAAATAATTTTCAAACATGAACAACTAGTTCTTATCACTGATTCATTGAGGTATCCTTCTTATGTCTATTTGTGACTGAAATTTGTCCCTGTTCTTGTTTTATCATGTTCCTTGAACTGTTTCTGGTCATATCTACCCAACCTGCTGAAACTAGCATAGGTAGTTTCCCCCCACCCTCCCGGAAAATTATGAACTCAACATTTTAAGGCAAGGTTGTGAACCTTTTTTAAATTATATTTTTATTAAGCATTTAAAAAAATGTGGGGAGGGGGACAAGAGAAAAAAGAAAAGAAAAATGCAAATAAATATAGAAATATTGAATTTTAAAATTGCATTTTTATTAAATATTACTGAGAAAAGGAAAAAGACAGAAAGGAAAAAAGCCCCCAAATAAATAAAACACAATGTGAATAAACAAGGGATGTACAAGCATCATAGATTTGGGTTAAAAGTCTGTGTCAGAGATGCTTTTGAAACCCATCATTATTTTGGACATTGAGAGGTACTCCTACAACTTAATTTACCATTCTTTTGCAGAAAGACTCCTATCTCCTTCCCATAAAAAGTGCAGAATATCCTTAAAGCGGTTATCATCTACAGGGCTAATATGAAAGTAAATTTGGGGTAGTAGTTAAGGCACTAGACTAGAAATCAGGAGACCACAAGGTCTAGTCCAGCTTTAGGCATGAAGCTGGCTGGGTGACCTTGGGCCAGTCACTCTCTCTCAGCCCTAGGAAGCAGGGAGTGGCAAACCACTCCTTAAAACCTTGCCAAGAAAACTGCCAGGAGTTAACAATGACTTGAAGACATCACAAGTAAACAAATAAATATATAATATTTAACATTATGAGAAAACAATGGGTTGGAAAGGAAATTCAACATTTACAATCAGTTTCTTTCTCTAAAATTTACAATATAGCCAGCAAACTTTATTGTGCTGTAGTGCTATTAGAAGGTAGCGTTTTGTTCATTAGGATTCTGTTTTAATGTTTTTATTGCTTGGACTAAGCTACTCAGAGCTGATGGGAAAATAACAAAATTCCCGCAGTGGAAGAATGGATTATGAAAATGTCAGAATTTGCAGAAATGGCAGAACTGACCCATTTGGTCAGAGAACAAACAACAAAAACTTTTTTGAAAGACTGGAAGCCTTATATGGACTTTTTGTTGAAAAAGGAAAAATATGAATTGATGATTTATGGAGTTGAAGACTAAGAAAGAGGAGGACTAAACGAAGAGGTGAAAGGACTTGTAAAATACTTAAGAGGGAGAAGAGACAATAGGAATGTAATTATCTGTTGAAAAGAAGGTTGGAAGTTATATGTTTCTTAATTTTAGTTTTCTTTTTCCTTTCTTACGTTCTTCTGTTCCTTTTTTCCCCTCTTTTGGTTTGTTATTATTATATGAAAAATTTCAATAAATATATATATTTTTAAAAAGCTACTCAGAGCTATTTGGAACTGATTGGCATACAATCCATTGTGTGTGTGCTTGTAATACATACACACAAACTAATTACATTCTCCCCTTTTCCTTCTCCTTTCCTGATTTGTACAGGATGCAAAAACTAGCTATAGCAAATGTTTCATTTGGTAAAGCTTCAAAAATGAGGTTTTGAACACAGAAGCTCATGGCACTGGTCCAGCCAAAGATCTACATGTGCATTTGATCCAAATGTGTATTTTTGCCCAGTAATGTTCACTTGGAGGATAAATAAACAATGCATGTGTTGGTTGATTGAGATATGTAGGCACGATGCTAACATGATCTCTGTCATCTGAAAATTGTTGTGTGGTGCCCAGAGTCACATTGTTTAAGCTGGGGAGCCCTGTAAATCCAATAAATAAACAAATAAGGATTCAGTTCAGTTCAATAATTGCATTTATCTTAGAAAATCAATCTAATTCAATGGGGATGTTCAAACAGAATCATCAGATTGAATCACTCTGATGTGGATTTACAATTCCATTTGGGGGAATCAAATCTATTCTATGCATACTTGTGTCCAAATTAGTTCAGAGACATCCACTTTTATTCAGTGATTCAAACTGACTTTCTGGCTTGATTCAGAAAGTCAGTTTGATTTAGAGATTTGATTGAATCCCCTTTGAACTGAATCTACAAGTCACAAGTTTCCATAGCCTCAGTCCTAATCCTACTGAGAAAAAAATTCTGCCCAATCAGTTTTTTATACTTTACTTATGGCATTTATCTCAAATAAATATTTTGAAATAGAGATATAAAAGAAATCTGTCTCAAATATCCATGGGAGAGGTGTGAGATTCACCTAAAAGACTTGGTAGTGATAGTGAGGGCTATATGTTACATAGAGGAAATGTTCATGGCCAAGCCTACCTCAGGGAAATTTGCATAGCATAATATGAGTTAAAAAAAGTTTCATGGGAAATAAGCATCAGACTGCCCAAACTGTCACCTGTTATGGAATATGCCCAGTCATAATATTTGCTATTTGCTTTATGCTGTAAGTTACTGACCCATTTCATCCTTAGAAAAATTCTCCATGGCTGGAGAGGCTATTCAGGAGAAACTAGAACTACAATACAATCTTCCACCAGGTTTCCTGGACTGTCTAGGTACTATGACTCCTCTGTAGCTAAAAAATACAAAATAGGCATCAAGCAATTTGTATGTTCAGTAGGGTTCTTCACAATCCTGTTTCATGTGGGAAGGTGGGTAGCTTCTTAGTTTTGTTGATACCTGCTGAATCATTCTTGTACTGCCACTCTAGATGGCAGCTTCTAGGATCACAAAACACACACCCGCACACAATATTCTGCCTTGGGAGTCTTCAAAAAACATAATACTATACTGGCTTTATTTAGGGTTGATGTAATAAGAAGGGAGAGAGTTGGTCTCCGTAGACTGTTGCACAGGGAGCTAACATGAGTTCTTTCATAATAATAGCATGAATGCAAGAAAAATGTACTTTGGCTATATACCCCCCTATGGAACTCATTATAATCACATTTAGAATTTGGTAGATATCTGTTTGGTATTTGGTTTCTAATAAAAAAAAAATCCCCATCATTTAAAATAAAAAGAAATTCGACAAATGAACGAAGCGATGGTGAAGGGGAGATCCAAGATTAACTAATAAAAACTACAGTATGCAGTAGACCCAGTTATTTTATGTTTGAAATTAACTTAAGTCTATGTTCTTGGCATCTTGGCTTACAAGAAAGTTCCCTGGAACTCACTCTGGCATATTTCCAAAAAACAAGAATAAAACAAAAACACGTTTTAAAAATCAGTCTGTAAATCCCTTTGAGCTTTAAGCATTCTGATTTTAAACAATAAAAAAGGGGGGAAAAGTAAACGATTCACAGACTCTACTGCTCAGGACGAAGACAGGTATATGAAGAATGTGGTAGGCTGAGAAAAGACTTCATTCTTCTGCTTGACAAACCATTTCTCTTATGTACAGTGAGCTGCTGCTGCTGCTGCCACAACTGTGCACACAAATGCCACACACACACTCCTATAGTTGGAAATAAACATTCCTTTGATTGTATTGTCGAAGGCTTTCATGGCTGGCATACGATGGCTGGTGTGGGTCTTCCGGGCTGTGTGGCCGTGTTCTGGAAGTTTTGTTTCCTAACATTTCGCCAGCACCTGTGACTGGCATCTTCAGAGTGCAGGAGCACAGACAGGAGCAGTTCTCTCTGTGCCCCAAGAGAGAGCTGCTCCTGTCTGTGCTCCTGCTCTCTGAAGATGCCGGTCACAGGTGCTGGCGAAACGTTAGGAAACAAAACTTCCAGAACACGGCCACACAGCCCGGAAGACCCACACCAGCCATTCCTTTGATTGCTTTGATTACACAGAGTAGAAATTCTCTGAAATTGCACTCCTAGTCTTTCTGATAGAATTCTTCTTGAACACATTGAAGTAGCAAAGTTCCCTTGAGAATCCTTTTTTTCTTAGTCTCTGTTTTCAGTCTGACATCCATCAATTTCTAACATTCCTCCTCAAATTACATTTTTTTTCTGTGGATAGTAATAATAATGACAATGACGATGGTGATGATGATGCTGCATTGATATCTTGGAGTATTCAAAATGTTTCATGTACTTATCTCAATATTGTATGCAATAAAATAAAACTAAAGATTCCTTCAAATTGATCTTGAGACCTGGTGCTCAACTGGCTAAACTCATGAAGTTTCCCTGGCAGCAATTATATAGATAGATAGATATATTGATAGATATATCTATCTATCCATCCATCCATCCATCCATCCATCTTATAGCCCTGATGGTCTCCCAACCTAAGTTTCCCATTAACTAGGTCTGACCCTGATTACTGTTGGGTGTGTGCTTGAGAAGATCATCCAGGTTGGTTGTTGAGAGAGCATGACTGTGAAGAATGCATGATACCTGTTCCACATGAAAATTAACAACTTGATGGCCCACAGGATCATCATAGTCCCATATTATATTCTTCCATTAACCAGTGAAGATGGATGTCACTTTCTTTCCTAGAATCAAGAGTTTCTTGTGATGATCATGGCTATCATATCACACAATTATTTTCATTGCTTGTTCTGTACTTCATTTGCTTAGAGCTCCTTGATTCATAAACCACCATAAGATTCTACCTGTCTGGTTTCCAGTGAGTTTTTCTGTCCAAAGCTGAAAGAGATATCAATCAATCTGCTCATTCCTCTTTGATTACTGGAGCTAAATGTGTTCATGAATTTTGCTTTCAGTGTTCATGGGGATGATTGGGAGAGAAATTGATTCATTACAGATTCCTGACCTGTACAGCAATCAGGAGAATTTTAACACTTTGTAACCAATAGTAAATTTTAATCACCATCTGAAGCACACAAAAGGTGTTTCTGAGTGTCTATCTGTTATCACCAAGGAAGCTCTGTCTGACAAAATAGAAGGGCTTATAAAATGCTCATATCACCTTCTTTGCAGGCATCTTGCACTGGTTTCCCAAGAGAGAGAGAGAGATCCAAGTTTTACTCAAGTCTTGCACAGTATCTTGTAGAAAAGTAATATCTCTGATAACTTTCCAACTCCCTTGATGTAATCTCCCTTTCTTCCCCCACAGCTGGCTGACAGAAGAGTCTTCTCAGTGCCCAGACTAGGACTATAGCTTGAAGGAGTCCTAGAGATCTGCCTCTGCTCTGTCCCCTCGAATTTATTTAAAGATCTTGATGAGCTGCCTTCTCTCCTGGCCAGGAGAAAAAGTAGGGAAAGGTGGTCCATGTGCTTAAAAGCCCATTTCCTCCAACAAAGCAACATATTTTACAGTGATACCACTGTTTCAAGGAGATAATTTGCAGGAATGTTCTAAAAGAGTAGCACCCTTTAGAAGGTTGGCCCAACCACTGCCTTCCATTGTGAATATTTCCTTTAGATATTCCTTCTTTTCTTGCAGTAGCTCCTGTTTTTCCAGTATTCAAAGTACCCCCCCCCCCCATAAGGTGCCATACTATGCTTTTGCATTTATGGGAGAAAGTGGATGCAGAAATGGGGATGGGGGCAATAGAGGCAAGATGGAAGTTCTGGCTGTGCAATTGAATCCCCCTTTTTGTATATATACAATATATCAATGCCATATATTTAGTAATAAATACATTTGCAAAAGGTAAATCCAGAGTATATAGGGCATGGTGACAAATTCTAAGATAGAGAGCAACCAAGAAAAGTACACATGGATATTGAGGGGGAAAAATGGAAAACGGTATGGTCAACGAGTCCTAGTCAGTTGGAAGTCAGGGTAATGTGATAGTGAAGCCTGAATCTGACTGGGCAGCCTAGTTGTTTGGACTGACAAGGAAAAATTCCTGCCTATTAATCTACTTCATATTATCCTATTACGAACTTTCCTTCTAGCAAGAAATATTCTTATCCACTTTCATGCAAACTTTGCTTGCCTTTGCACGCTGGGGATAGTTTTGATCACAACCAATAAAGAACTCATTTGATTATTGATGACCTAATATTGTATGTTGATCAGCATGCACCTGCTATATTTTTATTTGTTGCTATAATACACAAATGAGTGTTGCAGTCATAGTTTAGAGTGATATAATGTGCTGGGGAGGAATAAAATTCCTCCAAGTGAGAGTCCCTGATTCAGTAAGAATTCAAACCTTTATTATGTATATCAAGATTCAAAAACTAAAATGTAGCTGAAAATCAAAGGGGGGAAAAGAAAAGAACAAAGACTTCTAAAGAGAGTATTTATTTAAAATTAGGCTGCTCCTAATCCATACCCAGTTTGCTGTTCCCTAGATTGATATCTTTTCTTTTCTTTAGCTCTGCAACCTGACATGTTGCATTTCTGGCTTTGAGCCACACCAGAGAGAGAGATTCTGATTTATCCCATGAAGAAAATGCAAAAAAGAAAAAAAAAAGTTTGTATTTACAGGCAGATTTTCCTCTAATGTACAGGTAGGTCATGATTTAGTGCAACTTATAAATTGATACCAGGTCCTGTTTAATGTGAGCCAATATTTGGTTAGTGTGAGGTTAGCACATGTGTAGTTGCCACTGAGATTTTAGATGCTAAACATCGTGTGTGCAAAATACTGGAGAAAGGTTCCATTCAAGGAAAGCTAAAAAATAAATAAATAAATAAAGGCTCATTTTGAAGAACTACAGCAGAATACAGGAGTTAACTGGTACCCTTTGGATATGGGTTTATCCTCTTTTACTGTATTTCATTAATAAAATTTGAAAAAAATATATGTTTAGAAATTTCAATTGCCTATTTCCATTGAGCTGGAGCCAATCATCCTATTTTCCATAGAAAGTTCACTTCAAATAGTGTGAATCTGAATAACATGACTATTTTGTGGGATTCATTAACCACACTAATTGAGACCTACCTGTACAAATTTTAAGAAAGAAAGTAGCAACACAAAATTCAGAGAAATACAAAAAAAAAAAAAAAGGGGGGGGGGTTAATTATGTTCTGGTTCACTTTATCAGTTCAAAAATTCCAAAGGGGATTGAACCACAGTCAAGGTTAATTCATCAAACCACTCCTTATTTCCATTTAATTAGTGAAGAGCTATGTCTATACATCTCTATTGCATACAGAAAATAAAACTCTAAAATCTGAATAACTTTGCAGCATTACACTGCATATTCTTCCCAGGCTAGCCTTATTCCTTTTTCAGACCTGCAGAAGGTGGAGCAATCGTATGGATACTATACAGCCATCCCATAAAACAAAGACTTGATTTTATGCTTGTTGTCTAAAAAGCCTCTGGATAACACATTTCCATGTGCCAGCATGTCATCAGAAATTCCAATAATAATATTATCATGATGTTAATATTTTAATAGCTACTGTATTAATAACCAAGCAAGGCAATAGTAATAATTACAAGCTGCCTAGAGTCACATAAAAGTGAGATGGGCGGCTATATAAATGAAATAAATAAATGATTGATAATCTGTATATACTTTCTGATAATCTGGATGTCATCTGGATGTGTGAATCAGTGTCTCTCCATATTAATAACAACAGTGGTATTTTACTCTTTAGTGATGTGACATAATACATCATTTCCTAGTTTAGAAATTATAAATACATTCTATAACCTTGACTAAAAGTCTTTACATTTGTGCAGGAGATAATATGTAAGACAGAGCTACCTATTTGAAATGCTTAATAGCCAATTAACATTGTGACCTTACAGTCATGACATGCTTAGCTTCTGTGAAAAGAAATGCAGCCATTACACTGAACATTGGATCTTGGTTTACAGAAGAATCTGATGATGAATACAATATCTGGCATTCCATTACTCCATTATACAAACTTGCATTTGATTCTTACCATTTAATTGCCTGAAATAATTATGATGTTCCCCTTTTATTCATACAAACTTTTATGTGCTCCTTAAGGATGGAAGTTCACATTAAGCTTTATTTTCTTCTGGAAGGACAGCTGAAATGATTCAGATGGGCTTAATTAGAGATGGTAAATAATTTCATTAGTCTGTCTCAAGGATATTATTCAATTTTTTTAACAGCTTGGTTGTTGTTGTTTTTTAAGTTAAATTTGGAGATCGGATTAAATGTATTTCTATGTATGTACAGTGTGAATGGGGTGCTGCTGAGAAATTAATTCAATGCCATAGGAAAGAGACTTTAACTGGGGCAGGAACCAATGTCTTGGGGAGTATCAAAATGAGATAGCACCCAACACAAGAGATTGAAAGACAGCCTATTGAGAAATGCCAAGGCAAATCAGATTATATTCTCTGACTCTTACATATGCTAGCTGTTCAAAGTGGCCAGAAAAACTATATCAGAACTTGACTGCTACAAAGAGATGATACTTTATACTGGTATAGGCTTTCATAGCCAGTATCTGTTGGGCAGTGCTGGGCTTCAAGGTTTAGTGATCATGGTCTAGAGAACAGATTTCCTGATGTTGCATTTAACCCACATACTAAAATGTTCATGATCTATATTTGATTGATCTTACACAGAAATGGTAGCTCATTGCAATACTGCTACATTCTTCTTTCACTCTCACGTATGTGCATACTGTCATATGCTTTTGAATTTTTGGGTGCATGTTTTCAACATAGCAATATACTATAAAAATACATTAACTATAGTTGATCATGTGGAAAGAGAGCCTGTCTGATCCAGAGTTGCATTAAACTGGTTTCCATCATTTCACCGTTCCACAGGATTTAAGAATGAGAATCATTTATGTTCCCAAATTATCAGAGGAGTGATTTTGTTTGCCTTAACACATCTTTTCTTTCTATAAACAAATAATCAGCACACACTGTAAAAATCTAGGTCCATAAATGCATGGCCAGATTGTCTCTTCCCATTGCAGATTAAAATTTTCCTTCCCCAAATGTCTGCGCTCTGTGATGAAGCAAGTTTCCTCAGAGTCCTATCTACGAAGCAGAATAAGTTCAAGCTGAGCTCCTAGATTACTTGTGTTATTGTGTGGAAAATTGCAAGGTGTGTCTTGTGTACTCATGTTGCAGAGGAAGTTTCCGTGTAAACCGGATTGCTTGTGTTATCGTCTGGAAAATTGCAAGACATTCTGTGATGCAGATCTTGGCTCTCATGCTGTTATCCAAATACTGCCGTCTTAAGCAACTGTTGGGTTTTTGGTGCAGCGAGACTGCCCTACTTCCTTCTTTAGCCTTTTACAACTAGAAGCAAAGAGAATTCAATTGCATTTGAAAAAGACCTCCGATAGCATTGCCTCTTTCTAATTCTCTTGTAAATATCATCTGCCATGAAATCCTCACAGGAACAATGATAAGGTGTGAGCATTATGTATAGACGGAAATGGTTTAAACAATATTTGTAGCTCCAAAGTTTCAGGCTGCCTGTCACACAAGTTGAGCAAAGATTGCTGAATTCTCTCCATTCTCAGCAGTTCTGTCATTCAGTCAATTAAAGTACTATCAAAAGCTGCCATTGCAAGGAAGTGTGGTTCCATTCTAATGACTGCCTAATATTGTTTACATTCTTCCGCTGTAGCTTTAGTTCTTCAACAAAAACTTCAGATCGTGATGACAAGGGAGGAAGAATCCTTGTTAGGGAAAACTTGGCGGGAACATGGTGTCTGACCTGAGATCTTCACAGCAGATTTGAAACTGAAGGTAAACACATTTTATCCAGCAATAATTGCTGGGGCTCTGTATCTCTTTGTATAACATTTTGAATGCAAGATGTATCTCTCAGGCTGTCTTTTCTAAGGGAAACAATGTATGTTTCTATTTCTACCACCCTGGTATGCGTGCAGGAGAATTGATTCAACCATTAATGTTTCACAATGTGAATTCTTAACAAGGAGAACTCGCAGATGTTTTGCAGCTTATGTGGTGATGGGGTTTGATGAGTGAGATATGAAGGGTGTCTGGGGGTTCCTCCAAAAGAAGGAGGTGGTGCATTCAGTATGGTGAAGAAAGCATACCTTTCTTGAATGAGCATTGTTCATACCACAATGTAGGAAGCTGCCTCATACGAGACTGAAACATTTGTTATCCACCTTTATGAAATGTTAGCTTCTTTCTCAGGGCCTGTAGTTCAGGAAAATAGTCTGGGCATTAGGCTTCACCGTGCATTTTTTGTCAGTGGCAATAGCCTCAGTGATGGACAAGAGCAGGATGTGAAAATAGAAATGTGAATTAGGAATAATGTTGAGGAAACACCTGGATTTTATCTGGCCATTTTAATTGATGTGCAATGTGATGATCTGGTATATTGGCAGACTCACCTGCAGTTCACAATTGGTCCGTCTTTGCCTGATCTGATGAGGATGCAGGGTTTACTTTCAGGCCCTTTGGTGTATGATTGATTGACTGATTGGATTTATAGGGCCCTTAATGATTTGCTGTAGTGGTTAAGGCATCAGGCCAGAACCTGGGAGACCATGAGTTCTAGTCCCACTTTAGGCCCAAAGCCATCTGGGTGACCTTGGACCAGTCACTCTCTCTGAGCCCTAGGAAGGAGGCAATGGCAAACCCCTTCTGAAATCTTGCCAACAAGGAAAGGTGGAACAAAGCAATATAATATACAGGTACACAGGCTTTGGGAAAATTTAGATGAACATTCGATGACAACAAACCAAGTTTTATATATCTCCTTGCTGCCATCTAGTGGTCGTTTGGAGTTTAGCAGCCCAGATGTAGTAGGCAATAGGATCATCCCCTGAACAAACTGTTATGTCAGAAATAACAAATCAGAAAACCATCCCCTGGAATGCCATGGTCTAAGGAAAATGAAATCTATCAGAGTTATCTGGAATAATCTATCCTTGAGTCAACCAGTTTTGCAAAAAGATATTAGCTTTAGTTGGGCTTCTCTCTGCAAAGTTAAAATCATGAAATATTATTATTTTTCTCTAAGAGAAGAAGAGTTAGAGCCAGTTTGGTGTAGTGGTTAAGGTACCAGGCTAGAAACCAGGAGAGTGTGAGTTCTGGTCCCACCTTAGAGATGAAGCCAGCTGGGTAACCTTGTGCCAGTCACTTTCTCTCAGTCCTAGGAAGGAGGCAATGGCAAACCGCTTCCAAAAAACCTTGCAAAGAAAACTGAAGGGACTAGTCCAAGCAGTTCCCCAGAGTCAAAACTGACTCAAAGACACACACATCAAAGATAGATTTAGAAATCTGTTTAACGTATGATTAATTTGTGACATGTATCAATAATCTTTCTTTCTTTCTTTCTTTCTTTCTTTCTTTCTTTCTTTCTTTCTTTCTTTCTTTCTTCATATTCTGCATTTTTCAATTTCTTTCTGTAAAATTTGTTAAGAAAATAATACTAATACTAATAATGGAAAATATAATCATAACCCCCAAATGAATTCATCAGGATTTGTATTAGCAGAAAGTAATATGTAAATAGGACCAAACTCATTAATAGTATCTAGAGGCTGTGCTGCAAGTCCAAATGGAAATTACATAGTATGGTATAAAACCTACATCTCTGGGATTTCTGCCTTCATAGTGGGCAAGAAGGAAGACTCTGTATTTATTGCAGGAAGCAGGTTGAAGGGGCAGCCTGAGGTATCAGTTTTCCAACAGGGGAGAGCAGAGACAAAGACCAAAACATTGTTTGCTGCCTGTATTCTGAATAATCCTCATGGTCAACAAAATTAGAGGTGCAAAGAGCAATTCTTTTGGAACTATAACTCCAACAGTTCTCTGTAGGTGTTGAAACAGTGGGTAATATAAACCCAAGTAGTGCTACATACATGGAAAACCTGAAGAAGATGAATCTAGTAATTACTGTCTCAGTTCAATCCGTGATGAAAGGGACAGGTGAATTTTTTTTAAAAAAAGTTCATTTTCATTTAAATTATCAAATAATCTTTCTACAGCTTTCACTGATGAGCTGGAGAGTGATTCAGTACCAATGTCTTACACAGATATGGATAAGAAAGTTGCCATCGTTTCCCTGCCATTGTCCCATTTGATCATCACCTTGACCTTTGTCATATGGTCAAATGAACTTTTCAGCAACTAAACTTGTCCACCCTCCAGGTCTGCAATTCTGAAGTGAAGACAGCATAATAGTTCAATCTTTAAATCATCATACATTTCAGTGTTTTTAAAAGAAAGGGATTAAGAGGGATTTGAACCAGGATGTCATTAGAGCAGAGAATAGTTCTGGTGTGACTAACCTTTTTTTTTTTGCTGCTGAGATTCTAAGGCTTTGCTTGTGTTTTTGGAAAGACATGCTAATTTGATGAGAAGATGGTGACAAATCCACTGTTAGAGTTTCCCATAATGCTTCAAGATTATGCATAACTCACCCCAGAGTAGAATATTTGAAGTATTAACGGTGAGAGAAGAGAAAGAAAATCAGGGGCCTCTCAGTCGAACCTACTAACCTGACAGAAATTTTGCTGGAGCTGAGAATCTCTTAGCTTTAAATAGTTGCCCTTGAAAACTGCTCTGAACCATTAGACAGAACACAGATGAGAATCCATGGGAATTACTGAAGTGGAGGATTAAAAAAGAAAGATGACGCATAAACAGAGGTGAATTTAAAAAATGAAAAATAAAGTTTTATTCTGTACCCTCTAAAAAGTCCATTGGGGTAAATTTGAAGTTCTCTTTAACAAGAGAACTTTAGGAAAACAGGAAAAAGAGAAAGAGGCTTTTCTTCAAAAAGGTGTCTTATGTTTTCCCCAAGTTAACACTTAAAAGTGCTTCAGCAGAAACTTGAGGGGAATTTTAAAATGCAGAAACACACACACACATTTCTGCCCAGGAATCTGAAGAACAACCCTGTGAACAAAATATTGTAGCTCTTGTATGCACCTTTTGTAAAAACAACACACACTCTCTCTCAGCTTAACAGAAGGGCAGATTTTCTGCACTTGTGCTCAGTTACGCCAAGCT
Organism: Python bivittatus; assembly: GCF_059951505.1. Lineage (NCBI taxonomy): Eukaryota > Metazoa > Chordata > Lepidosauria > Squamata > Pythonidae > Python > Python bivittatus. Next base: position 19,581,327 of record NW_028277124.1, on the reverse strand, counting down.
ACCATTCTAGGTAACTTACAAAGAGAAATGTGGGTTTCTGATTAAGAAGATTTGGTTAAACTTCTCTCGTAACTGGAAATAAGCTATTTCTAAAAAAAATACAAAATTAGCAACACTCCTAAACATTAGGTCTACTAATCATATGGCCCTTACATTTGGGGTGTGGTTTGTATGTATGTGTGGGCACTCATACTCTTACATCAAACAGGCAGACAGACAGACAGATTCAATTTATAGGCTGACTCAACCACAGCTACAACTCTAGGTGGCTTACAAAGTATAAATTATTATTATTATGGTTGGCCACACAATCAGCCAGATGTTTAGACTGGATTTGGCATTTTTATCCACCTATCGAGTTCTTCCCAAGGACTATTATTATTTATTATTATATACATATCACTGTGAAAGGTCAACTGCCAGTTTTTTAGTGGTGTTGGCTTTCATTTGCATCGAGTACTTCTCAAGAACCTAGGATGTGATAATGTATCAGCATAGTACATGTGTGGATCCAAGCAGGGTGGCCTTTTTTGGAAAGTTTGTCTATGTGCAGATTTTCTAAGTGCCATCCAAGGCTTTTTGATATGGCACCCAGTGTGCCAATAACCACTGGGACCAGCACGGCTGGTTTATGCCAACACCTTTCAACTTCAGTTTTCAGATCTTGATACTTTGTGATCTTCTCCAATTCTCTGTCTTCTATTCTACTATCCCTTGGCATTGCCACATCAATTATCCCCACTTTCTTCTTTCCAACCACAGTCAAATCTGGTTTGTCATGCACCAAGACTTTATCAGGATGTATTCGGAAATCTCGCAATATTTTAACCTGCTCATTTTTGACTACTTTTTCAACTATATGTTCCCACCATTTCTTCATTACTGATAGTTTTTACTGATGTTCCAATGAATCATTTTGGCCACTGTTCATCAAATTACTATTATTACTATTATTACAATGATGGTTGGTCACACAGTCAGCCACATGTTTAGACTGGATTTAGCATTTGTATCCACCTATCGAGTCCTTCCCAAGGACCTGTTGTGGTGTGGTTGTTGCTATTATCATGATTATTATTATTTCAAATGGTTATAGCCACCCACTCCAGTAGCTTTAAAAAAAATACCTAAAGCCTAGATAAATTAAAGAGATACACAGAGCAGAAATGTAATAATAAATAAGAATACCTGAATTACAGGTATAATCATAGCCTACTGACTGTGGGTTTACCATATCTGGGTTGCCAAAATTCATTAGAAGGCAGAATAGAACACAAACTCTAACAACTAGTGGACCTATTCCATATAAAGCTGCTGAAGGCTATTCTCTAGCATCTGCCTTAGTGCCTTTCTCCCAGACTGGTGCCAGTGAAAAGGGAGGAGATGGTCATTCAGTACTGACCCTTCTCTGTGGTTTAGAATTGACTATCCAGAAATGATCATTTTGTCCTTAGTTTGTTATCCTTTTGGGAACAGTTGAAAACCCCTTTCTAATCCAATGGACACTTAATCAAAAGGAAACCCATTCATTCAGTGAGGCCTATTCACAAGTAAGCAATATGTTTCCCCAGGCATTTGGGTCAGGAAATTAGGTGAGCTTTGCTGCTGTTGATGTGTTTCTCTATGAATGGGGTTATTGTTTTATCCTTGGGCACTGGTGGTTATATGCTATGTTGTTTAGCTTTTGAGTTCTTATATATATCCAGAGACAACACTGGGAGGTGGGCAGCCAAACAAATCATATAAATAAATATATAAATGTGGGTTAAATCTGGTATCCTTTTGTATTTTAGCTGTTTCTCTCTAATCGTGTCTCTGTTATGTTTTATAAGAGTATGTTTATGAGTTTTCTCTTTAATTTTGTAATCATTTTCTGTAATGTTGCCCTGAGAGAAACCCAGAGTCTCTACAGAAGAATGGAATGGTAATTATACAGTCAACAAATAACATATTTGCCAGCTGATCATCAATGTACATATTTCAGTTGGTTATGGGAAAATGACAGATTTCTGAAAGCAATGAAAGACTTCATATTAAAATGCTTGCACAACTTCACAGGTCTGGTGATATTCTAAGCTCCATTATGAGTGCAACACAATAAGAGGGATGAAGTTTGGTGTGTTTGTACATCTGCTTGTATGCATGTGTATATGTTCATACAGAACATATTTTCATATACATGTAGAAGGTGATTGCATCTGGCTGACATTGGCTGATCTTGAAAAATTAAGCATTGTTGGATCTGGTCAGTATTTGGATGACAGCATTTGGATGACCATCAAGCAATGAGTCTTGCAGACAAGAATGGGATTTTTTTTTTAAAAAAATCAGAATGCAATGACAAACCAGTTCCATATTGTTGCTAAAGAAACAAACATAGAGACATATGTAGTCTTGTCTCCAAAAGTGCCTGCAGCAAATTATCTGTGAAGCAAGGATATATTTACATACCTATTGCCCACATGCTCCATTTTCAGATGTTAACAGTATGGATTAACAAACCGATTCTTGAACAAATGCTAAATTGATTAGTTTTATCTTAATTCAAATTATAACCTGACGCGTATATCACAATGTGCAGAGTACATCATAGCACTGCAGAAGACAAATATGTTCATGATTTAAAACAAAAACAACAACAAAAAAAACCCTTGCCCTGGACCTCTGGGGAAAGTATGGCAAACTGAAGATGGTTCTGCTGATGTTTAAAAGGAAAATATAAATTTAAAAGGAAAATATAAATGACAAACCAAGACAGTGACCTGGATAATTTTTTTCTTACCGGATTTATAAAAGAGGCTTGTTAAAGTGTTGAAGAACTCTGTGTAATGGGACAAAGAAGAAACTAAGAGAAATTAAATCCTGTGGCAATATTTGAATGAACTAAAGATTAAGACTGTTGGAAATAAAAGGAAGGAATATACAGTTGGTTTATTTGATCAAGATTAAAACAAGATATATTGTTACTTCTGGCAACCCTTTACAGATTTCCTGCAGACACCAGGACTGAAAAGATGATGTTTTATAGATTGGTTTATAGATAAGAGATGGGATATGGGATGAAGAGAAAAATATTTGAAACCTTAGAGGGGGTGAAGAGTCACTAAATTTGTTTATACTTGCTGTGATGAAGGTTGGAAATCACTTTATATATTTATCTTCTCTTTCCTTATGATATTCCTACTTTTATCTTTCTTCTCTTTTTTCTTTTTTTCCTGCACTTTTGACTTCTTCCTATTTTCTTTAAGTTTCATTTGCATTAGATTTTGCAATCATAATCAAAAATTTTAATAACAATTATTATATACAAAGTTTTAAAAAAAACTTTCCCCATCAAATGATGGAATAATAAAAGTGCAGTTATCTGGAAATGTGTTGATTTGATGCTTTTACAATAATCAAATCAAATTACTAATGTGATGAATAATTCCTTATAGGAACTGTGTAGGATTGCAAAGTTGTTATTGTTATTGTTAATATTATTTGAGACTTGGAAGGGTGCAAAATAATGCCTATTTGCATGTTGCACACATGTTCAGCTATATGTGAATCTGATATAATATCTATTTTATTATAAAGACATACATATGTAAGAAAATAGTGTTAGGATGTTCTCATGGGAAGAAGAGCAAATCGCTTATCTTCAAACAAATTGTTATGGCTACAGAAATCACGCCACCTGTATTAGCCTTCTAGTTTGCACGTATACTGCTATTTACTGCCACCTATTGGCGTCCTCATGCTAGTTACCTAAAGGGAGGTGCATAGTGTCAATAAATTGTGGGTGAGTGTATGCTTCAGTGCTAGTAGGGTTTTAGTCATCATGTAATCATTTTATAAGTTAGGTAGTTGTAACTAATAACTAAGTAGTGTAACTCTTCTCTGACTGTTTTTGGCTAAAGACTTTGGAGTTGAACTTGTGTATTGGATAAGTTTTGTTTTAAGTCTTGGATGCCATATAAAAGAGAAGAAGTGATTTTTATATGATTTGCATAAAACTTATATTTGTTTTATTTTTCTCAATAAACAACCAGATATGTTTTAGAATTTCTGGCTGGATTTCTTTGGAGAACAAGATAAAGACATTGCATTCTTTAAATCTCTCTAACGCTGGGGTGTATTTTTGGTGTGGAATGTACTCACACCTCCACTCTGCCTGACAAATAGTGCACACTATAAGTGTAGAGACTCTTTCAGATTGTTTTTGTTATTGTTGTTGTTGTTTTTGCTCTGCCTGGAAGGTAAGATATAGAAAAATGCACTCACTCTTTCTCACACATTCAAGACAGGTGTCATGGACCACTTTTTTTCTTCCCATGCCAGAGTGATAAAAGTGTGAAACAGGCTGTCAGGCAAAGTTGCTGAGGGAAAAACACAGGGGTCATAAGAGAAAAATGAGATGCCTTCCATGGGGAAACTGAATACTAAGAATGGATGAACTTGGAAGTAAAAGATGGCCTTATTCATTCCCCAGTGAGTTCTTAGGTTCTCTTCTCAGTTGTCTTTCCTACGATCATTTAATTGAAAGAGTTCAGCTTGCTTACAGCTCACAGCCTCATGGCAGCAGAGAAGTCAAAATTACTTCACTCTCCACAACTTGTACTTCTTGCACAATTGGACACTGGTATGGCATACTGCAATTTTTTTATGCACAGTATACATCAGGGTTTTTTTCAGATAATTTGGCCGTCACATTTGTATACATGCCTCTACACCTTATATTAACCCAAAGTCTCACTGAAACCTTGTTTTTCATGTCATTATGATGTCTGCTTGATGCAAGTGCTAAGCTGAGAACTGTAGGGCTTTTGCTCAAATGATGACAGGGAAAATATTTTGATATATATTTCTAGTCTTTTTCCATAACATCCTCCCTCTCTTTTTGACAATGTTCATATATTTTTCCAAGCACAAGAGTGAATAACCAGAGGGTCAAATTGGATTCTGAGTTGCTTTCTTTGTGTAAATGTGAAAACTTGTCAGGCCTGTTTGTGATTTAAAACCCATATTCCTCATCTAGCATAGGTTTGTGGCTAGCCTGTTTGACTTGGAGGTGGAGAAAATCCAGATTAATATCTCATTCTGGTCTACCATCTGAGGCCTACATCTTACTCACAGACTAAAGCTGTGTCTCAGCTGTAGCATTTCAAATTGGATCAGACTTACACGATAGAAAAATCCCCCCCCCCCATTTATACAAACCAAGAAATGAATATTTGCACCTCTAAAATGAAGGAGACAGGAGTTGGAAGAATGATTTGACCAGGAATAATTTGATCAGGGATGGTTACACTACCTGTATGACCAAACTACTGGTTTGTCATTTTAGCAAAAACTAAGTATCTGTTGTAAAGGAGAGGACCTTTGGACTTCAACATTAAGCTGCCTTATGAAGCTCTGAGGATTACATAAGTCTGTTCTAAGGACCTTAAAGGAAAAGTGGCTAATAAAATGTACTAAACGTGGCTAGTAAAATGTACTAAAGACATGTATCACTTGACCATCAGCTAATATTCTGTGTATACCCCCCCACCCCCACCTCTTATTGAAATCTATTAAAACCATATTACTTGATTTGTTTGGATATTCTTGCTTTCCCACACTTTGTATAAAGTGCTTAGAACTTGTGTAAAAGTAATACACAATGTTCTCAATACAAATCTAAATTATTGCTCAGCATGCTATGTACATGATATAAGAGAAGAGCTTGAACAGGCCCACAAAAGTAGACTCACCAAATTCTGAGAATTGTCATCCCAACAAGTTTGGAGAGCAGAAAATTGGGTAATGTTGATCTAGACTGGGGAAAGCTTTACTGGAATTTTGAGGTAGACCTCAAAGATTTTCTATTCACAGATCATTTGTAACAATATCCTTTGGCTCTCTATGCCTGACTAACAGGCTAGTCTTTGTCCAAACAAAAGTAGGGATATAAAGATATAATCAGGGATAGTATGTAGAGAATTTCAGATTTCCAATTTTTGCCACTGAACTTCATGGAATTGTTGTTAAACAAAGGAACTTCAAAGACAGATGACATTGGGAAACTTCTGAACTACAGTTTCTCATGAGAGAAACAGTGTCCTTTGACTTGAAAGGATGTTTCTTTAATAACATTCTATATGTTAACTCAGCTATGCAAGTATCTCTATGCTATTACCCAACAGTTGTTTGTAAATATCTATTATTGATAAAGTAATTAATACTACAGCAGTTCAAAAATGTTAGAAGAAAATTTGTTACTATTTAAGTTGCCATAAGCCCTGCTGTGTTTGTTAGCTACAACCGACATACACCCTTTGGAATTTGTTGCTTTTTCACACTGTTTTAAAATAACTTGTTTTTGTAATTTAATGTGAGTTCAATAAATACAATATCTGTCATCTTTGTTATATTTTTTTGCTTATTTTGTTTAGCAATCTAAGATAAAACATGCCATAATATTTTGTTCTCTTTTGCCACTTCTGGAATTCACTCAAGCATTGGATCTAGTCAGGATTAATTCATTTCCTGGGGTATTAAGGATATATTTTCCTCCACAGCCCTTGTTTTCACTTTTAGTGCTTTGGAATAAAAATGGTAAAATCTGAAAATGTATAATACTAGTTTCCTGACATATAAGCAATTCATGAATTAAAGACATCATATCCAGCTGATTCCCTTTTTTTTATGACTAAGACCCAACAACGTGCTATATTCATAGAAGATGTGGCAACTCATATATATCCTTATAAAATATTCTACAAGAACACCATCCTGTTCCTTCCTTTCACAAGCAGTAAATATCTACCTCATGAGTCACACTGGTTACCAGTGAGATTCTGGGTGTTGGATGTCATATACGAAGCATTGTGTGGCTTAGGACCTTGGTTACCTATAGGACAGCCTTTCTTCTGTTATCTCTGCCCAACAAATAAGACCTGGAACAGTTGACCCATTGCAGTCCCAGTGCGAGGCATTGCCATCCAGTGGGACCTAGGAGGCCCATGTTCTGTATAACTGACCTTGCTCTGTGGAACAGCATCCCCTTGAAGTTCAGATGATCCTGATCCTGTTTGGCCTTCATGTAATTTGGCTCTTCCAGTAGGCCCTTGGGTAGGTGCAGTGATTTACTTCTTGATGGTTTATTCCTGATATAATCATTATGGGTTGTTTATCCACTCTGAAGTGTGGTTATGTATTATCTGAAGTGTGGTTATGTATTATCTACTTTTGTATTTTACTTTATTCTATTTTTCATATTTTTTTAACCCTAACATGCAAGCCACCTGGAGTTACTCTGGTGATTGAAACAGTAGATGGATGGAGAAAAAACTGATAATCCATAACGAATCAATCCATCCATCCACCTATCCACCCACCCACCCATTCATCCATCCTTCTGCTGATTGGATAAATTTAATTGTAGGGTCAGCCTGCCCCAAACTGGATGACTTCCAGATGTGTGGGGCCCAACTCCCAGAAGTCTTCATCCAGAATGATCACTGTGGAGAATGTTGGGAATTCTAGCCCACACAGCCAGAGAAAGATAGCTATAGGCAGAATTCATGGTGAAAAGTAACAATAAATTTACATTCACCATTGGCTTACTATTAATATAGGCCACATGGTTAGAAGCAGCAAAATACTACAATGTGGACGTGTGTACTGTGGAACCATCTGAAGTAAAAAGGGGACATTGCATGCAAGGCAGTCAACCAATCAGCTAAAAGTGAGCTTCCCTTAGTGTGATGCATGCTGCCACATAGCACACTTCTGGAGGTGAAGCTCAAGACCTGCAGAAGAAATACAAGAGACACTTCTAGGGCTGCCATTGTGTCCTATTCACCTGAAGAGACCAGGGACTCCCAAAGAAGAAAACTGAAGGGAGATGAAAGCAAGATGAACACCTGCTGTTGGCAGACATTGACCTTCAGTCCAGAATACAGGGTGAATTAAGAGGTGTCTGATTCTCATCTCAGATCAACCATGAAATCTAAAGTAACATTGGACATGCCATTATCACTGAGAAAAGAAGAGTGCACATTTATTGCACAGGTCAAATTGTACCAAATGCCACTCCATTTATGTGGGTCTATTTGTCTTCTCCGTGAGTACATGTTGAATTTTAAGGGTCCCCCCCCCCTTCTTTAAATACAAGTTGCATCCCTTTTGTCTTCATCCTCTTTCTTATTTAAAAACCGATGAAAGGATACATTATAATAAATCAGTGTTTTGTTGATGCACTGTTTGGTAAGAATTTTTGAATAGGTTTCTGCTAACATAACAATAGAGAATCCTAAGTGAACTAAATAATTACTTCTTTAGAACTTGTTGGCTATGATAATAACTAAAAAAAAAGGATGTTGCTTTTCAGAAACTTAGTTCATCAAATGAAATTCATATAACAAATGAAATTCACATAAGCCTGATATGTATATTGTAAAATTGATTTTTTAAAACAATAGATGTTCAATATTTGTAGTTCATTCCTGACCCTTTTTTTTTAAAAAAAAGATCGGTGTTATGCAAAATTATTTCAATCTTTCAATCCTTTTTTATAGCTAACATATGCTGTGTGAAAGATTCTTTCCTTTTATCTTAAGTGAAAAATCCATCATGTGTATGACATAGATGTCATTTGGGTGGTTTTATCATTTACAGAATCAAAGACATCACTCATTTTAAATGGTGTTAATGTGCTAATTTGTTTTCTATTATGTGAAATTTAATTCACACTTAGCTCATTTCATTTGGCAGCATAATTCAGCCTTAAGGGAAAATCATCTTCCCTTGTAACTTTTAACATTAAATGTCAAGCATGAACTTCTTGACCTGATTTCATGTACATTTGTTACTGCTAAGATTGTGCATTTTTTATGATGTTTTGCATTTAAGTTCTTCATATGGGGTTTATTAAAATCCATAGCAACTGTGTTAAGTAGACATTCACCATTCCCTTCCAAAATAATTAAAACCTATTTCTTCTGCTGAATTGTATATGACACATCTCAACAGCACCTTCTTTAAGACTGTGAGTGATGGTGCCCTGAACTGGTCAGTCCTGAGTTATTTGTTTTCTACATCCTTCTTAACATAGAATGGGACAACTCTAAAAGTGAAGAGTCTGTTGAGAATCAGGAAATCCTGATTTTTATTTGTGGTCAGAGACCCTGACAAACCCAAACACAATTCATATGACACCAGTGCAAAGGAAAACAACCCAAAATAAAAGTACAGATTAAAACTGGAGGTTGTCCACTAGCACAAAATGCAATGAAGTCTATTCCATTTCCCTATAGCAGAAATGACTTCTAGATTAACAAGTCAAAGCTAAGCTACAATGATCCTTGCAGCAATATTTGAGCAGAATTTGGCAACATGACAAGTAAGTTGATAGGAAGATTATGTTCTCCTCAGCCAAACTACCATAATAGTTGGAAAGTAGGGGAATTATTAAATCAAGGCACCAAGCTTGATAGAAAGGACACTGTAGTAGAATATGAAGACCTTACTTCTGGGCAGAGGCAAATATGATCATGTAAAATCTCTCTTTTGAAACCGTGGAGACCAAAGTATTGTCTTTCCAGGGAGAAAATTGCATGTGGGATGGACAGGATGTTTATATTATGGTTTCCTCAGATCATATAAATTCTAATACAGAAGTTGCCGAAATATTACTTAAAATGTACACTTTTGAATGTTCCTATAACCTAAAATAATTTGGTCGATTCATTTGGTAGATTCAGTGAATACTCTGATGTGAAAAGTTAAGGGTGTACAGATAGGACATAATTTCACTTAAATCCCAATCCAGATATTTGGAAATGCTCCAGTAGAGTCTGAATCACTCCAGAGACTGTCCAGTTCAACTAGATGCCCTTATCCAGGGTGAAATTCAGAACAATGTACTTTTATCTTTCCATAGTCAATAATAATAATAATAATAATAATAATAATAATAATAATAATAATAATAATAGTAGTAGTAGTAGTAGTAGTAGTAGTACCCACAAAGACTTGTAGTATTTGTTTTTCATTGGAGCAGAATGAATTTTTGAAATATAGTAAGCATTCATGAAAAGATGAGTCTTGCCATCTTTCCATTAGAAACATCATTCCTTATTGATGTTTTAAGAAAGATCTTTTTTCAGAATAGAATGCAATATTGTGATCAAATTCACAGTGAATTTGCTGGGGACATCTGTCAATTTTTAGACATGCAATTTTTGAGTGAAGGGAAAGGGTGTGTGTAAGGAATGATCAGGCACATTCCTAAAAGTAGGAGTTATGACAAGAATGTGAAGGACTCATACTGTTACTTTCTTCCATTAGGTATTTCTGGGTTGCGTAGGGTTCTGTGAAAATCATGTTTGTTATCCCTATATGTTTTTAATTTCAGACCATGGAATAATTAGTGGATTAGTAGCCAAAGTAAATTAGTGCTCAAAATATTATCCAGATTAGGTGTGGGCAGGTGCTCAGGATAGGTGAGGAATTTGGGGGACTCTGGGTAAAACAAAACTGTCACAAAGCTTTCTGGAAAAATATTGTTAGCCACGACACAGAGCCACATGAAACAATTTAAAAAAAAAAAAAATAACAGAGGATTTTTCAACTCCAAAAAGTCTCTACCTCTAAAAACATTGAAACTGAGATGACTGATGGTCTATTAGTTACTAAAATTCTTCTCCTCTTACATAAACATTAACAGTTTTCCTTCTTTCTTGCAGGTTCAATAAGTTCTGGAGAAGTTCTGCAGATTCCAGAAGTTTCCAGTACTGGAGTTTTGCTAAGGTCCAGAATTGCAGATAGTTAAGATACGTTAGTCCAATTCCAGGAAAATTAAATTTGGGTTGGAATTATTCTACTGTGCCTTGACAACTAATTTAAAAAAGAAAAAGAAAAGAAAAATAACTGCCTACCTCTAAGTGGAAGTTTTATCTCCATTTTTTTTTTTTTTGCTTTATTTATTTAATGAAATGGAACAGAGAAAGAAAGTGAATGAAAGAAAGAAAGAGAAGGAATATAATAGCAGCAGCAACAACAGTAATAAATATATGTAAAGGCTTCTCGTATATCTATGCATGTATATATGTGGAGTATTCTTTTCTATATGTATGAATGGAATGTACATATGTACGCAGTTCAGTGAAGGATGACAATATTTCAGGGTCATCATCCATACATGATCTATGATGTAAGTCACACATAACACCAGCACAAGTTTTATTTGAAGTATAAATAAACAAAAATTCTATCTGCAGCATAACTGGAGCCATATATTTTCTTTCCAATGTCAAAGGGCTGGAGTTTTAGCAATAAGAAGCTCACAGATTTGTCCAGTTGTCAATTTCTGTTTGTCATTCAAAAACTATAGATGTCCAAAACTATTCATCCTTATCCCAAAGTTAAATGAATACATCTAATTACTTCTTCCCAGAATATAACTTTAGCAAAAACATATCTTTTAGCAAAGCATTATTTTCATTGCATTATTTCTAACAGCACGTGAGTTACATTGTATAGTTAGCATTCTATCAGGGGACAGCTGATAAAGTTGTTATGTGAATGGAGATACCTGAATGGGTTTACTGTTGTGCCATTAAGTGTGTGTGTGTGTGTGTGTGTGTGTGTTCTGCAAGTCAGAAAGAAAGGGACCTGCCACCCATAATGGAAGGAAATAAAAATATTATGATTTGGAACACTCCTCTATGTTTTAAAATGCCTTAGAGAAGAGAGGTGGGAGGAAAAACACAGGGAAGTATCAGATTTAGTGATGGACAAGTCTGCTGTCAAATCAGAGTGGCCTTTGTGAACTGACTCCCAACTGGCTCACAAGGACTTTGGGGTGGACAGTTTAGAGTGTGACATTTGCTCACCTCATTGTTCCACATCTCTCACCTTTTGATGGTGCAGTGAAAAAAAAAATCTGTGTTACCCGTATCTACCTGACAGGCTTGGGAACTTTATTTCATGGACTAGATTAATGAATTACTCTCCTACAGTTCTCCCTGTCTTCTCCTCAGCCAGCTTCCATCCATTCACAAAGAAGCTTCATTATCCTTGAAATTACCTCTCACACAACCCTCCAGTATACTTGATTGAGATCTGCCAGAAAGATGCATCATGTGGGACTGATTTTCACTGCAAAACAGGATTTCATTGCATCCTGTTTCAAATAATATAAAGATAATGGGTGATTTCAAAAAAAAAAACTGCTTAAAGCTCCAAAATCCATGTATAAGTTTCAGATGTTTGCTCTACATGACTTTTCTCTAAATTTCCTGTGAATTTTATTGAGTTTTGATAAGATGATGATATAGAAAGATAAATAGAAGATATAGTGACGATGATGATGATTAGACAATGATCATGATGTAGATAGGCATTTATTTATGCTTTTCATATTAAAGGGGGTGGAAAACTTCTTTGCTTGTTTGTTTTCTTCTGATTCACCTTTTTTTTTTCTAATTCAACTTCTATAATCCAGTCAGTCAAGCCTAACCTTGGACAGGACAAGGTAGACCTTCTGAAAGGAGGAGCCAGCCTTGAGGCTGATCAAACAGTCCTTCCTAAAGCCTACCTGAAACCAGTGTAAAAGTTCAAATCATTTCAAAGTAGAAACAAAAATCAGGATCTAAATAATAAAAAGCAAGCAGATACAACGGCTAGCATACTATATTAAAGTTGATCCTGCTGAATTATTTTTATGCAGGGCTGTGGATTAAAAAAAAAAATGGGTGCCAAAGGTTGCTTCCTAAGCAGGTTATATGTTTGGTTCTACTCATTATGTACAAGCCTATAGAATATAATTCTGCTAGAATGTAGCATGTGGTTGGACAAAGGATTCTGGCTGGGAAGTGTAAAAGCATGACAGAAACTATGGCATGAAGAATCAGACAGATAACATCAGGTTCAAACTTGAGGGAGAAGACTCAAAAGGAGCAAGGTGAAGAGTGAGAAGGGACAGTGCAACATTAGAAGGAACAATTATTCAGAGGAAGGGAAAAGAAAGTTGGCCAAGAGAAGAAGACATCAGCAACTAAAATAGGAACTAGGAAATCCAGGTACCTTCACAGAGCTACAGCAGAAAGATAACTTTTGTGCTGAATCCTCACCCTTACGAGAAAGAATATTTCAAGTTAAATCTCTGAAGTAGTGCAAACTTCAAAAGACTTGGGATACGAATGAACATCTAATGGAATTGGTTAAAAAAACTGAACTCTTTTAGGGGGATTTCTCTGTTTGCTTGCTTGATGTGTGCCTCTCATCCAGTAGTAGGATGTCTGACCCTAGTTAGTAATTTGATGGGAGACTCCCGGAGAATATAAAAGTTGTAAGCTACAGCAGAAAAGAAGATGAATACACTCTGTGATGTAGGTCACCATCTATAACAATAAAGGAGATTTGGGGTGGATGCCTGGATTGCTGAAAATAGGCTATACTTCTGCTCTTTAATGACAGAATAATAAATCCCAGGACTGAAGGCTATACTTAAATGCCAACATGTCAAAAAAATAAAAATAAAAAATCATTCCAGGAGCAGCCATGGGAAACAGATTCTCTATTATTGCCCACAAAACTATATGAAGATGTCAGGAATCAAGCCCATTATCACTAAAAAGTGACAGCAAGTAACAGGGTCATACATGGTTAATATTTGGATAGGATACCACCAGGAGGCCAGCAGATCTTTAGACTAGACTGTGAAGTTGAGAAAACATCCTAGAATATGGCAGTAGCAAACCATTTCTATATCGTTGCCAAGAAAACAAAGTTATTGCTGTTTGTCTTGACTTGCAGGAGGCCTTACATTTTTGTTTTGTTTTGAAGTATGTACCATATTTCAGCTGAAATTAGTGTTCAAGGCAGCTCATAATAAAGTTAAAATAAAATACTGAACAATCATTAAACATTAAAGCAAAGCAATTAAAAATGCAATGAAAATCAAATAGACAAAAAAAGAATAAATAGCATATGTCAGCTAAAACTTACTTTCAAATTGAAAGTCCAACTTCTGCCTGAATAAAAATGTCCTTGGTAGAACAACAAGTAACAGAACTGGTCCTTCTTGGCAATATCTGTTATTCAAGACTTGAATAAACTTTTGTTTCAACATCTGTCCTCGAGCCTACAGGGTATAGTGGTTCAAATCTTGGATTAGGACCAGGGAGACACAGTTCAAGTCCATCCTTAGCTATAGATGTTCAATAGGTGACCTGGGCATATTATCCTCTTGTAGCCATGTCATCTCACAGGGTTGTTGGGGTAAAAACTGGAGAGGGAGTGTCTGGAGTTTATAAGATGTGTGTCATGGAACATTGAGAAGTACAGAGCACAACACTGAGGAGAAAGAACCATATGTATCCCATAATGTTCATTGGGTCCCATCTTTATGGGAAAGAGGAACACGATGGGAAAAAATGGGAAAGCAAAGACTTTTATAGAAATTAAGGTGGGAATTCCTAGGGATCTGATTTGCTGGCCAGTTTGGGGGAATGTTCTTGGCTGCGTAGCTGGAGTTAATCATGCAGCAAACCCCACACTCACTCACACTGATGATTTTACCTTGTTGGGTAATACAATGTCTGCAAACAAACAGTCAGGGTCAGATAGCACCAAGAGTTATTTCCATTGTTTGGCAAAACAACTCTTTCAGGAGGGGCATCAGAGCTGAGGAAGTCCCTTGTTAAGAAGATGGAATTTGAGATAATGGGGACCCTGTCCCTGATTGAGGATGGAAGGTTTCTCACCTTGTTACTATGTCGCAATGCCTTTGTTAGACTTCCTTTGTTAGAATAGAGTTAGACTTCTATTCTCTGGTTCAGATGGGATTGCAGGGGGCTTGTCTGGAGTCAGGGAGATCAATTTGGGTCTGATAAGGTTAGGCAAAAGATTAGGAGATGGGGTTGACCCTGATCACATCCAGAAGACAGGGAGGAAGAGGATGCAGCCTCCATTTTGTCCGTTGCATCTATTTTTTCTCCAATTTTCCTCAATTTTAAATACTAAAATAATTATTTCAGATAAGTATAAATAGATTCGGTGCAGTTTACATAAGCCTCTTGACCTTTCTGTCTCATGCCTTTAACTTAATCCAGTCACTAGTAGGTAAGAAAAGAATTATTCCAAAAATGTTAATTAATTTTGATACTTTGCTTCAGTTATTGAACAGACTGGTATTGGAAATGTTTTGTGGCAGCAAATGATAAGGCAAGAAAGTATATTCACCACAAAGGGTTAAATGGTGATGAGAGTGTACCTTTTAAGTACAAAAAGTTCTCATACAGTAGCTGTTAGTGGTACTTAAAAAACTGAATTTATCAAAGTAAGTTCACACTCAATCAAATTTACTATAGGTAAATCAAAATTTTATACATTATAATCCAATATCACAATATAATAATCATAATATAATATGATTACATAACAATATAATATAATAATCATAGAATATTTCCTAATACAATATCATAATCAGTATAATGCTGATTACAATTCTAATTGCTAATGCTAACACAATGTTAAGGTTAAATCTACAGTGAATAATGAAGATCGTTCTGGCTTCATAAAATCCTGAGAATGTTGTTAAGGACTTTTTAAAAGTTCTACAGATTGGACTCCAGATGTGATTCAAGGGGGCATCAATCCCATTGAGTAGGAGCTAAATAGGAAAAGAAACCCTAAAACATTAGGTGACAGTTTCAACAAGAGGAAGAACTAATTGACCCAGATTGTCTGAACAAGCCAATATCTTGATATTTAATGTTAGTAGTGGGCATAAATGTGTGCAGAGTGGAGAAGAACTTCAAACTTCATAAAGCTTGCAAAGTTATTCACAGTAGAGCAAGAATGAGTGAAGCTGCTTGGTTCTCCCCTAATAAAACAGTAGAATGGACTATTCTCAATTACCTCTATGATATCAGACTCGCTTTATCCTCTCTGATGCATTTATGAAGGCTACTAATTCTTCCCAGTGGGTTAAAAAGTAATACAAAGAAAAACATGCAAAGAAAAACAACAAAAGAAAAGGGTATAATTGTTGGTGTTTTCTCATGCTAGTCAATGAGAGAAGAATTTTGCTTCAGATTTGTGTCCTTGGGTGAACCAGAAAACTTCTGATCTGGTATAAATCAAACTGATCTGCTTTCTCAAACCTGCCTAACCCAAATAGAGTTGTTCCCATTCCAAATCCAATCTAGGCATGCAAAAACATCAGGGCAAGTTGAATTATCTCTTAATATTATTCATCTGTATATGTGTTTATTACGAAACATCTTGCCTGTTTTTCATTATAATCCTTATAAGCCCAAAGTGTGCTACAAGATAGAATTAAAAATCATCAAATTATATTATCTTAAATCCATAACATTAAAACATATTAAAACTATAAAATTACAACATATTAAAACCACTGCAATAGCAACAACACTGCAAAGACACACACACACACACACACACACACGAGAAGCATAGCATGAAATGCTCACCAGGGTGAACAAGTTTTCAGCTGATGCTTAAACTTTATAAGTCTGCATCTGAATAGGGGATATCCTATGGTTAGGAAGCCTGGATCAAGAAGGGTCTCTCTTGGGTTATTAAATAGTGTGTTCCTAGTGAAAGTTGCACCCTCAAAACAGCATCTCCATCAGATTTTAATTAGTAATTTGGTATCTAGTGAAGAATATGGTCCATCAGAAACCCAAGTCTTAAACTGTGTTGGATTTTCTTTAAAAAGTAAAGTCTTCTTCAGTTGAACTTGTGATTTCATGAAGAGAAGCCATGGGATTTTCTGGAGATTTCCCACTGATGTATTTCATCAGCAGAAGCAGCTGTGGTTTGGTAGCAAGTTGGCACCCAAGTGAAGGACACAACAGATTCCCTCTTCAGTGACAAACTAGCTTACAGCCACAGCTTCCAGGCTAACCTCAAAACTTAGAAAATGCTCTGTGAAATCCAACAATCCTATCTTGAGGTTATGGTCACGGAAGTCACTGGGTAGATTATTCCAATCCAAGAACATTTGAAGTTAATAAGGTAAAGCAGAAAAAGATCCTGCTTACCAAGGAAGCTATAGATGAAGACCCCCCTAGGGCATTGCTAGACCACCCACCTGCTCCTACAGAGGGAAGCCAATTTTAAGCAGCAGCTATTTCTCTGACTATCAGAAGACAGAACTTATATCTGGAGCACTTCCTGGCTTGCCATGATTCTGCTTCAGTTTACTGTCCTCTTCTAGGCATCCAAACATCAGTCACAGGGTCGACATACATGAGAGAGAAAAAGGAGAAGTTGAAACCTCACATATCTGCAGGAGCACTTCAAATGCCTTCATAAAGTGCATTGTGAACCCCTTTATGAAGCCTCTCTCCATGCCTCAGAGAGTACTCAGATGCCAGTTGAATACAAAGGCATTCCTACTTTGAAATTTCTTTAATTGAAACAAGAAAGTGTTAGCTGCTTCACTTTTGCATTAAAAATAGTGGTGCTCCAATGTGTTTAGGCCAGGCTACTTTGTTTCCTAGATTTCTGCCCTGTTTCCAATGAGCCCAGAGACAGTCCACGCTCATAATAAATCTGTACATAAATAAATCTACGTAATACATGATATAGATAAATGAAACTAGTGACAAAACCTACCTGGCTTTGACTGATCTTGAAAGCACTAAATGAGGTTGGATCTATTTAGTTCTTGGGTGAGAGATTACCCAAGAATAGCAGAGCAAAAAACACTTCCATATTGCACCAAGAAGACTATATAGGTATTTTCACGTGGTAATTGCCAGCCAAGCTGTCCATTAAGGAGACTTTCCCTTTCTATACTCAACACAAAGCCTTTAATTAAAACGATAAAGCCATTTCCTTGCAGAACACTCCCATTTCTTTGGCACTGATCGAACTTGCCTTGCAGGTACTTCCTGAAACCTCTCCAAATCTATTTATACATCACTGTGGTATCCATACATTGGGAAAGATCTGAAGGATGGAAAGTCCCACAAAACAACAGTTCGCTTACCCTCTCTTCCTAGCCCACATTAGCTTCCAGACATTAGTACTGCCTGGAAGCATTTCAGCAGTGGTGGAGATAGTGTTGTTTTTTAAATATCCTGCAATGCAATGGTAAACTGCATTCTGGGACATTCTGGGAAATGTTAAATGGTGGGGTTCGTGCAGATGCCTGCTAAGCAAGACAAAACTGGAGGAACAGGATGTACCTGGTTGATGCCATAGTACCCAGAGAGTTGAGAACTGCTCATTTATTCTGAGTGCTTAGAGAAGGTCTGAATGTATACATATGAGTAATCTTTCTACAACAACACAGTGCCCAAAGCAATGTGCGTGTGTGTGTCGGGGGGTATCCATACTATTTTTCTTGTGCCAAATCTTATTTATTATTTATTAAATGTATATGGCCACCCATGTCAAACAAGCGATTCTGGGCAGCTATCAAACAATAAAACAGCAAAAACAACAGCAGCAACAACAACTTCAAAACAACTAAATAAAGCACTAGCAGCTGAGATAAAAACAACAACAACAACAACACACACACACATCAATACAAATACGACTATTTCAATAAAACGAATTCACAGGCTCCAACAGACATTCCACCTCATGCCTGGGAACACAGCCATGTCTTCAGGACCTTGCCAAGGCCAACAGGGTCAGGATTTCTGGGGAGGGGGAAGGTATGATGTTCCACAGGACAGACAGTTACAGAAACTATTTTTCTCCCAGGTTCCACCAAGTGGCACTCCTGCCAGATCTGATGGAATGAGTAGACATGACCAAGGAGAGGTGGTCCTGCAAATAAGCTGGTGCCATGCCTTAGAGAACTTTATAGGTGACCACCAGCATCTTGAACTGAACCCAGAAGTATATTGGCAACCAGTGCAGCTTGGGGAGCAGAGTTTTAACATGTGCAGATCGAGAAACACCCATAACTGTCTGTACTGCTGCATTTTGTATGAACTCCAACTTCAGATGCTCTTCAAGGGTAGCCTCATATGCAGGACATCTGGCAAGTGACTAATGTGCAAGTGACTGTGTGTAGAACCTCCTGGTCCAGGGAAGGGTACAATGTGAAGTTGTGCAAAAGCCCTCAAATTGCCAACAGAGAGTGATATGACCGTGATAGCAGTCTCCCCCAACTTCAGATCACATTGCTGATGCTTTCACAAGAAAACTAGATCTAATGTATGGCCATTGCATGTGTCAGGCTCATGGCTATCATGGTGCCCATGAACTCCCCAGCCACCTGACTCTGCCTCTAAGGAAGACAGGTTGAAATCCCCAAGGACCTCCCACCAGCCTGGGGAACTCCGCTGCCAACCTGACAAGGAGCTGAGACAGGGAGGTTGCTAGGCAGATGGGATGCTGGAATTATAGCAAGGGTCCCAACTGACCCCTAGAGCCCAATCTAATAATCAGTTACCAGTGAGTAACACTGGATGTTACCAGATTATCTTGGATGACTAATGCTGCCACCACCCCCTCCCCTGCTCTGGGTTCTCAGTTAATGTCACATCTGGGTGGGCACATCTCTGATAGGGAAACACACACACACACACACACCCCACCACCACCACCCCAGGCCCAACCAGATCTTGGTGACATATGCCAGGTCAGCCGTTTCATCTGTGATCAGATCATGGAAGAATGAAACCTTATTATAAACTAACTTGGAACATTTCAATCTTGCAAAACTTTGTCATTTACACACCAGATTTTCCAAGATCCTGGGATGCAAACACCAAAACCATTTGTAATTTGCCAAGCTTATGAGATTGCAGGGGTTTTACTTTGTTTCATTTTTTTCAAATCACACATGGGCTGATTTGTTCTATAAAACCAACTATTAACATGAAAAAAATAAATAAATAATCTGCCAACATCATTCAAACCCAGAGAGCATTTCCTTAATCACCAAATGTGTTTTAAGAACTTAGTTTTTAGCGTATTTGAAAATGAAATCAAAGATGTGATAGATTTTATCCAACTGGGAGGCTGTTCCAAAGAGCTGCTGTGAATATTACTAGCAGCTTTTCCCAGAACGAACAAATCAGGTAAGTCAAATCTGATTGAAGAAGGCTGTCTTTAAGATATCTAGGTGCCAAGATATACAGCCAAAATCAAAATCTGCAAACAGCTGGGCACAGCATTATGATTCAAGACCTGCCCCTTCTGTAAGTGTGTGTGACATCAGCACAAATACAAAAGAGGAAGACTTTTCACATCAACTTTCAGATTTCAACCCCTGCTTCCAAAACTGCTAGATGCAGGACTTCGTAGGTCAAAAACAGCAATCTGAATTACGTAACATGTTAGGGGATTCTGACCCATTACATTAACGTCTGGTTCACTGAATTGTGTTTTATCCCACACAATGGGATATTTCAATAACCATATGAAACACCACAGGAACACAACAGTTTCAGATAGCTTTAAGAATGGGATTGCAAGCAGGGTGTGTGTGATGGAATGGAATTATGAAGGCCAGGCTCAGGGAGATAAACATATTCTTAGATCACCAGAAGAGCATGGGAGGAACAAGAGGATGAGACTGGCACCTTCCTGAGGAATTCATACTGTTGTGGCTGGCTGACTTGGGAGATGGGGTTTCAGTCTGGAAAGATTGATGTCAGGCCTAGCCCAAGGAACTCCAAGAGACAATGCCAATTCAGTCCAGCTATGTTTATTAGCTACAACCTCCAGCAAGAATCTTGTGTGAATTCCTCAGGGAGGTGCCAGCCTCATCCTCTTGTTCCTCCCACGCTCTTCTGGTGATCTAAGAAAATGTTTATCTCCCTGAGCCTGGCCTTCATAATTCCATTCCATCACAGGATGGGAGAAGGGGCCAAGGAGAAAGACAGAGGTTAAAGAAACTCACACAATGGATGAGGTATGTGCTGTTGGGCAGGAATGACTTTGTGTCATGGAATACTGAAGACAATGAGACAGATGAGCAGAGAAACCACAAGGGAACTCCTACAAATCAATAACACATACTTGATTTCAATGAAGAAGTCACACTTCGGGACGTCATTTTTTCTTCATCCAAAAAGTGGATGAAATACACTACTATATTAAACTTATTAAGAAAATTAACCAAATAGAAAGCATTAAAGACCAAGGGGGACAAAAGCACGTTCTTCCTTGTCCAACTTTACCCCTTGTTTAAATCAAAATCAAAAACACAAAACTCCAAAACCTGAAAGACTAGCATTTTTCCTTTTGACTTTTCTGCCTTTCACCTCTGTCAAGGGCAGAAATGTATTTTACTATTGGTGAGTATGAGTGATTAGCAATCCCCAAAATACAACTGAAGCAGGAGAAAAAGAGAGATTTCTCCAGGACAGATGCAAATGGAAAGGCATAAAATCTGGTCTGGCAGTTACTATTAGCCTGAAGGTATAACAACACCATTTCCCCAGCAGGAATTCCTGTAGAGCAAGATTCAGCAATGATGACAGGATATACCTGAAGAGAATGAATGAAATTTATATCTACAAAGAGCCTGAAATGATAGTAATACATATAGAGATAGAGATACACACACACTTTCATACACATTCATACACACACACACACACACACACACACACACACACACATATGGGATGAGTTGTCATTTCCAGCTCTTCTTTGATGAGTCAGATGATTTCTCTGGCACAAAATCTATTAAAATTAATTCGGCAATGCCTCAGGGATAGACTTGGGGCTAAAAGAATTCTACAAGATGTGCAAATACGTTTGGCTTTGATAAGAGAACTTATTAAAAGCTAAGGAGAAAAAGGAACCCAGAAATTTAAACTGGCACAAATGTCAGCTGTAGTTCAAGACGCAGTGAAAATGTATCTCCTCTATCAGATTTACAAACAGAAAGGTATTGTGCTATTTCTCCTGAGGCAGCTGCTCTGTTTCTTGGTTGAAGCCCTTCAGATTATAGGCAGGAGTTGACACAAATGAATGATCTTCCATACAAATAAATAACACCAGCACATAGAAATGGCTAGCATGTGGGACTAAAGATGTTCTTCTTGAGAGGGTTGTCTGCATTCAGGGAATTTTCTCTCTGGAGAAATGTTTTGTGATAAGACCTTGTCATAGGTTCATCCTGGGGGTGGTGACAAACTAAGACAAGAGTAACTAGAGATTTTTTGTTATAAACTTTCACAAATTAAAGGTTTTAACCGAGAACTGAAGCTTCAGCCTGATTTGTCTGATAACTTCCCTATGCTCTATCATCTTTTAACTCCCTTGAATATTGTAATCTATTCCTATATCACAATGTCTCATTCTCTATTTCCTAGATACTATTATATTTCTTATCCTACAGAATCTCTCACCCATTATCTTATAACTTGTACTAGGTTCTCTCCGGTATCCTATACTGCTTTACTTTCTCCCTGACTTAACTAGCTGTCCTTACTCCAAAGCCACTAGCATGCATTCAGGGTAGAACATGCAGTCTGGTGCTCAGGGCTGCTACCGAATGGGATATTTCGGATCTGGTAGTCTGCTGTTGCATGGGGCCTGACACTTAGGCCTCAGGCCCACTTCTTGAAGCTGCCAGCACCCTAGACCTGTATCAGTTGCTATTATCTAGAATTTTGGGCCTCCTTCTTTGAACACCAGCACTTTGGGACTAGGCCAACATCTTCTTGAGGCACTCTGTAGCTGCTGATATTCCTCACAGCTCACACTGCCCCATCCTTGTTACTGCTGCTCTGCCACTGTGTCTTCTTCAGCCCTATCTTCCCTCTTCCTTCTGCCAACTGCTTCTCTTCTTTCGCCTCTACCTACACAACCACACACCCTGCCACAACCTTTTTAAAGGGCTGGTTTGTTCAATCTTCAAGGTCAGGGCCCTTAATGGTAAAGGAGAAGTAGGCATATAGGCATTCTACCATTGTACATCCATTCTTCCAGGGACATCCCAGATACAAAATCATCACCTCTGCATAAGTAAGCAGTAGATTAATCTTGCCCACTTTAACATCATCCATCTGACGTTCTGAGTCTACAACAACAAAACAAGACTGTTTTTACAGCTTTCTGGCCCACCAACAAGTGGGGGCCAAGTAAACCTCAAAAAGTCAGCTGTCCCACAACACTAGGCCACAGATGAAGTCTGCTTCAGGCTTCTATTCCCTTGTTCTATGATGGGCTGGGGTCCTTAAACACTCGGTCTCAGAATGACTGCACAGGATGGGCAGAGTCTCATTTCTGGTTCTATTCACCAGTTGAAAGACCATAATAGGAGAAAGGAGCAGAAAGGTAGCATTCACACAGGCTTCCTTGTTGACCAAGTATGATTCTTATAAGACCCATATTAAGGTATACAAGGACTGGTTTTACTTTCTCATGGGTGTCTTAGCAGAAGTTTCTCAGTACTATAGTTGATCTTGGCTCAGATCACTATGCTGAGGCTGTGTCCAATCCACACTGTTTCTTACTGGTCTTCTGGTTTTGATTATGAGCAAAGGTATTTTTCTCTCAGGCTGCTTTTGTATCTCCAGATATTTTTTCTTCCTTCAAGGTTCAACCATCTCCTCCCAAAGTCTCCCGTATCTCTCTTCTCAGTCGTGGCTGTTTCCTTAAAAGAAAAAAAAAGAAAAAAACATTCCAAATCTCTCAGCTAATTGTGGCACAACTTTGGATTCAAGATGTTAATTAGCTCTTAGTGTAATCATTTCATGACCCCTAAAGTCTACTGAGAATTCAGGAAATTAAAGTCCAAGAGTCTTGACTTTCTGGGGACATCCTCTCAGTAGATGAAAACATCTGATGCGGTGAGTTTATATTTAGGGTTGTGTGCAAAAATCTTCAACATTTGAGGAGTGTCATCTCTCTTCAATTTATTTCTGCTTGAACAAAGTGCACAGAGCTTGCACAAGAGAAAAATAAACCTCATCGCCATACAATCAAGTACCCTATAAATGGTAACCACAACTAAATCAATAGAGCCCTTAAAGACAGAAGACAAGACATAAACTCATACTCTTTCCTGACAGCCAACTGGCATGAACCTATCAGGAGTTTTGATAAGTAGTCCTTCTACATTTGAACCTTCTCAACTTGACCAGTAGCTTTATTAGTATTGCTTATTCTTGTTTCATATCACCTCAATGAATCAATATAGAATTTGTACATAAATGGGGAGCACATAGTTCAGGAAGATCCTCCTAAATGGATGCTTATAGGTCCACCTCAATGAAGAGTCAAGGTGAGGCCAATCTGCCTTGATTTGCTCATTTACCCCATGAGCAGTGGCTTCTGTGAATGTGCTGTATGAATGCAAAAGCTTGTTGCAGAGTGGACAAAATGGCTACTTCACTCTGCGTCTTAGAAACAACGAGTATATGGCTTTGTGCAGTTGCCTCAGACAGTTGTTTCACACAACTCTGCACCAAAATGGAGGCCCATTTTAAGATCTATGTAATGTTTATTTGTTTATCACATTTCTATGTTCATCTCTCTCTCTCTCTCTCTCTCTCTCTCTCTCTCTCTCTGTTTAAAGAACACAGTGATAGAAAAATGGAACCACCAAGAAGAATAAAATAGTTATTATTATATTTCTTGCAAAATATCTCAGATGTATACATTTTTAATTTGCAAGAAGGACTAATAGAAAAAAATCTATCGATCAGTCCCCAAAGAGAATTTGGTTATATGGCTTCCAGGATAAATGGAAAACTGAGGGCATAGCTGTAGACCACAAGCCAACCAACAAACCAGTGACTCTCCTCATTTAAGTTTATGTGGAATGCATTTCCCATAGATCACCCAGGTGGAAAGAAGAGCTACCTATGGAAGATGAAACAATTCAAAGCATAGCTGAGATTCCTCATCAGCCTTTTTAGATGACTTTGCCATTATTACATGCATTTAAAAAACAAATATGTTATGAATTGTTCTGAGATGCAACACCCCCATATTCCAAATAGAGGGAGGCATGGGCAGTGCCTATATATATATATATATATATATATATATATATATATATATATATGGGCAGTACCTACAAATACTCTATCATGAAGTCCCCTATGATGTCGCCTACTTGCAGGTTAAAAGTGAGACTAAAATCTCCTTTAAACAAGCTAAGAAACTAGGAAGTAAAGAAACTGTGTGAGTCTAATTCAGTGGGCAAGGTCAGTTCAATCAGATAAATTATCATTTAACTCAATTTTTTTTCTCTCTTAGGGAGATTTTCTTTTAAACTCAAAATGGCAGGAGCCAAGCTACCAATTTTCAGCAAAGCAATCAGAGGTAGTGCCAAGGAATGCAAAAAGAGTGTTTATGAGACACACAGAGGAGACAAACATGAGAACTGATCTGCTTGCCCCACTCTACCTTAGCAGCATATAATAACCTGGAGGTAATCATTAAGGCTTATTATTGTTGAAATTGTTGTCTGTAGGGACTGAGACTGCATAACATTCAATTATCAGAAAAAAATAAAATAAAGTCCCTGACTCATAATATGTCTCCCATAAGGCAGCAATAAAGCACCTTCTCCAAATTAGCAATAAAGCTTTCAGGATCAGTCAAGCAGCCACAGTGGGAAGGAAGAAAATGGTTCTCTCTGAAAGTCTCAAACAGCAGCACCAGATTTCAAGGCTGGTTTCTGGAATGGAACGTGTTCTATCAGATGCTTGGGGTTAAGCACATTGCTTTTAGGAAGGGATAATAATACACAAGTGGGGCCTTGCAGTACATGAAATAACTTCTAGATATTGTGTTATAGAGGCCATATAAACGTCTCACTAAATAAATGCATCAGGATGTCTTTCTTAGTGAAGTTATACAAGGCTTTCCAAAGGCCAAATCTCAACCTTTTTTTAGCAGTAATATGTCACCTATTAGTCTAGTTTTCAAGATGAAACTGGTAGAATTTGAAAGACTTTTCATCTCATGGGATTTAATTCTGTCTTGTTAAGGGAAGGGTTAAGCTGTTTGTTTTGCTGACTTGGTTGATTTGTTCTCATGTTTGATATATGGTTTTTGAATGAGAAAATGTAATTAATTAGAATGACTGAGCTGAACAAAATGATGTTACACATTAACTATGGAGGATCAGAATCTCTTTAATAAATGTCCATATTAACTCAAGAATAACACCATATGTAGTAGGAGTTTCATCCTGAAGTTTTTCAGATGTCTCCAAAGCAAGGCAGAACTCGGTGGTAACTTGAAATAAAATGGCTAGGAACCAAATTTTTATTGTAATTCAGGAGTCAAAGTCATTGCAACTTACGTTTGAATGGGCAGATGAAATGGGGCAGTGTCTGCTTCCAATTCTTTCCACTCTATTTCTGCTCTTCATCTTGTGGGGAGATTCTTGGGGTATCCTTTTCCCAAGTTGAAGATGGCTGCATGTTTACATTCTTTGAATTCCTGCTCTGAGAATCTCTTGCCACTAAAGGAACCCTGATAGGTTTTAAGGTCTCATACAGTACAGAGTTGTGTAATTTATAAAGAACCTGAAGGGAAGTCATAAACATATCACATTATATCACACTGATGTGACAATGACTATTGAAATACAACATTTAAGAGCATTTGAAGTGATTCCTAAACATTATTTCATTATACTCCTTCAGATGATCATGTCAGACAACTCAATGTTCTTGTCCCCATTATATTGAAAGAGTAGGAAGCTAAATACATGTGAAACATACAGATCTACATTTGGAACTCAGAAATTCATTTTACAGGTAACACCAGTATCAATGATACATAGGAGGTAACAGATTTATTTTGCATAGAAATAAAAGCTTGTTTGCCTAAGGCAAATCTAGAAAATGGCTTGTTCATCTAGTATACAGTATGCCTGAATCTATCTTTAGCAACAATAAAAAAAAATATAGCAGTCATTAATAATGCAGATTTGTTTATAATGTTTATTGTCCCTGAGAATCATAGACTGAGAGAACAACAGTTGTTTTTAAAGTGGGAGATGAACATTAATTATCATTGTTTTTAATGGTGAATAAAGCTTTGTGTCTTTTACCATCCATGGCAGTGTAAGATAAGCCTAAAATGTACAAACTGCTGAAATTTAGAAATACTTTAGTAACACATATGTCACCAAAACACCTGATTATAGTAAAACTTCTTACTTTCCAAAACTATTCATCAAGGTGGTAGGGGTGGGAAAATAATCAGTAATTGCTTTGCAGAGTAATTTACAGTGCTGAGCTAGCAATGTAGATTCAGAAAAGAGCTGAAAGATGTCCTGTAGAATGAATGAAACAGTACATTTTAAACCAACTGCCTCCTGAGCTGATGAAATTGTGGAAATTTCTCTGCTCCAGCAATGTTATCATAGCTTACTGAGAGGAAGTGTTTAAAGTAACAACAGTGGTATGATTTTAGTCCTGCTGGCATTATGAACTCAATTTCTTCTGATGCTTAATTCTACCTTGCTTGTAAATCTTCCTCAGGCTGGGACTAAATGTCATACATACCACATTGCCAAAAATATTACTTTGAGATAAAAGAATACGGTACTGCAAATATCAGATTTTATTCTAATATCTCCCAGTAAAACACAGCACCACAAAATGATGTCATCAAACTTTTTCCACCCTTGCAGGAAGTAACCAACAAAGCAGAAGAAGATCAAGTTAAAACACAAAGACTGCCACATTACATGCTTTAGATAAAGAGCGTGACACAAGACACTGGTGAAAATAGCTGCAGACTTTTTATGTCTTCCTTCTTCTAGGCTATGGTTGAGTTTCTTATTGAATGAGTTCTTGAATCTTGAACTGGCTTCAATAAAAACCTGTTGGTTTTAAATCTTAAATTGCAAATTCAGGTCAATTGTGCCACCTTCAAATCTCAAAGCAGAAATTTAAATTGGGTCTTGGCTGACTTGCATGTCCCTAATAAATACATGATTTATTATGAGATGAATCAAAGAAGAAAAAGACCATTGATGAAGTTATAGTCACAACAGCTTCTCCCATCCAACCTGTATGTACTTGATGAGCTCATTTCTAGATGGTTATGACCCAAATGGCTCTATGCTGCTCAATAGCTGTAGAGTTAGTATAGGTCTAGAATAAGTCAACTGAGTCATAGGTCACTGACAATTATACAATTATAGCTTTGATCTTTGAAGCCACATTTGCTTCTCCCAGTTGAAAGGCCTGAAGACTCTAATGAAAATCAAAGTAGATGAGCTACATACCAGAGACGAGGACATTGGCCAGATATCATAGAACACCTTGTTACCCTGTGTGAATCAAGATTTAACCTAGATCTCTACTTATTCCCCAAGAATACAAATCTTTATCCTAGATTTATGTATTTGTTTGTTTATTCATTTTATATGGCCTCCCAAGTCAAAACAAATATGGGCAGTTTACCACAAATTTAAAAACCAAGAAATAAACATCAGATTTAAAAAACAAACAAAAACCAAATAGCAACTGAGGACAATCATTCATTTCCATAAGACAACTCTTAAAAGATCTCTGAGTTGGACTCCCTCAATGCCCTGGTCTAATGCCCAAGGAACAGCCAGGTCTTCTATGCCTTTCCAAAGGCCAACAGGGCCTTCCAAATTTCAGAGTAAGCTGTCACATAAGGCAGTTTTTGTTTCATTCATCAAAATATTGGTTAATTTTGTCAGGTGTTTCCCAACTTGGAGTGTATTTAGCTATGAGGAAGTTTCAGTTCCCAGAATTCTTCTATGTCATAACCATTGCTGAGAATTTTGGGAGTTGACCTCTACATATCTGGAAATTGCCCAGATTGAGAAACATTGACTCAGCAAACCATTTGCTCTGACTACAACTGTTTTGTTTTTTTGGTCTGATCCAGAAAGTAACCTTACCCATTCCATCTACTCACATCTATTTATCTAAAGATGCCAGAATTCAAATCTGCAATTCTTCATAAACATATATGCAGTCCAGATTTTGTCCCTGCCTACTCCAGGCTATGACTAACTCAAGACCTTTACCTTGGCAAAGGAAAAAAAAAAAAAGGTGGATAAAACAATTCTTGCAAGAGGGTTTTCACTGACTTCCAAGGAAGTCTAAGCTCATTTGGAAGCAGTTTGAAAATGTTCCTAAAGAAACTTTGGATGAACATTAACGTGATTTATACTCCTGAGCAGAATGGAATGTGATGCTGAAAAGGTTGAATTAGCTCTCATTAGGAAAATGATGTATGAATCACAGTAGCCTAAGATCAGGTGGTGGATTAGAGAATAAAAGCATTGCTGTGCTCAAGAAGATAAGTACCAACTCTATCCATGCTTGCATCCAATTCACAATTCCAATTCACAATTTATGCAGAAAAGGGAGGGATGGTTAGACAAGATAAGAAGCTTGTTGCATGAAGTTGCCCTCTGAAAGAAAATTATAACAGAAACAATTCATTTCTAAAAAATAAAAGATTCTAGCCTGGTTGGAGGTCTCATCTGGCAATTCAAATACCCCATCCAGTACTTCTGGAAGGACTCAGAGATGAAGAAAAGTATTTTTTTACATGTTCAGAGACACTCATTTCTGTCCAAGTCTAGGGAACTGCATTGACTACTAGCTAAGAATAATTTCTACCTGAATAAAGATCTGGATTGTGTCCTTGACAATATGAAGGGTTTTCAGTCCTAATATAAAGAATTGGGTATTGACTCTGCAGATCTGAAGTAAAGATTTATATGTACTGAGTGAATTGCATTTGCTATGTTTCTCGGTAACAATTCCCTGGATAATGTCTAATTCATTCAGATTTCAGCAGTTTATTCACTGACTACCCCAAGAGTATGGCCAACATCTGAAAGACCTCATAAAGAAAATCAATTCCATAATTATGTGTAGCCTAAGAAAACGAAAATGCAATAATATATGCATAGGTAGGTAGTTTTGTTAATAGATCAAGGACAAGTTACCACCATGTGAACTAAGTCTTGCTCAGTCAACAGATTAGACTGATCATAAATTCTATTCAGGCTTTATGAATTTCACCACACTAGGCCAGATTTAGACAGTGGAAGGAGGAACATACAGCAGAAGAATGTCCATGTGGAAAAGCAAGGAGAGTAATGTAAAAAATGCTAGATATAAACAACCAAGTGGTAGAAGAGGAGTCTTTGGTAGTTTATATCATAAATGGCAACTCATTCCAGGAAGCAAACATTCAAAACATTCCAAAACTGTCTGTCTTAATAAATTCACTAATATTTGAGAGTTGAACATTTCTCTAATATTTTCTAAGACTCTGAATTTACACCTAATTCTAGCATTTAAGGCCCCTTACTAAAGTGTGAGTAATTCTTGCTTCCTTAATCTCATGCAAACATGTGGGGCCTGATAACACCCTTCCTTCAAAGACCAGAATATGGAAGGAATTATAAAGGACTCAGCTGCTGGAGTGCATGGTGATTTTGGGATAACTGAAAGAAGAAAGAAGAGAACTGAAGGAAGGAAGAGGAAATAATAAAAGAATGCTGAAGACTGAAATAAAAAGGTGAGAATAGGGCAGCGTCAATAATAAAAGACATCAATAGCAGCAGAGCACCCAATGAGATGTCAATCAAGTCCTTACAAATTGGCTCATGGCAGGGGCAATCACAGGAAAGGTCCCGAGTGCTGGTACTTGAAGGGTCTGAGACAGCTGGCAACTCAGAATAGCTCAGAGTGAGGCCAGAACAGAAGCTTCACTGAATTCTTCATGCAATTATCTGAAAAAGCACTTATTTTGTTGTTCTGCTCTTTATAACTCTTGTGTAAGCCACAAAAATTTACAAAATTATTAGCATGACACTACCTGAAGGGAGAGGAACATTTTGGAAGAGTATCTGAATTTAAGCAAATTTACTGAGTAAACAAATTTGAATATCTCCCAGAATCTAATCTTATATTCATTCTGGTAGAACAATGGTGGCCATCCTATATACATTTGTTTTTTGAATGTGCCATTGAACTTAATTGGGTTTACATTTGAGTTAGATACCCAGAGAACTTATATATAGGATGGCATTGTAAGCTCTGTTGACCTTAAAGAGGCTTATTTTGAACCTATAGTAAGTCTGTGCAAATAAGGCAAATTCTGATTCAGATGGATCTGACTCAAAAAAAATCAATCCAATTTGTACATTTATTTGTACATTCAAATAAAATTGTGAAATCAGATGAATTCAGCTGGGATTTCTGAAGTGATTTAGGGGGGAGGACCATTTCCATTCACACAGAGACATGTCGAGATCTTTCAAACTGATTCATAGGTAATTTGAAGATCTGACTCGACTGTCTCACTTTGGAAGATGATTCAATTAAGAGATTCCTTTCAATTGGCTGAGAAATGAAATTCTATATTGAATTGGGCATAAGCCTCGTATATAAGCTTGTCCCATTAAACTTTTCTGTATTAAATGTATAATTTGTATAAATGTATATACATTTCTATATAATGTATAATTGCATACATTAAAATAAAATATTGGTTGCACTGTGATCAGATAGATTGATAGATAGATATCACAATAAGATCATTATCTCATTCCTATCCTATCCACCCATCCATCTATCCATTTACCTACACCCACCATCCATCCAAAAATTCAGGAAGAACACAGTGAAGGTCATAACAAACGAAAGATTTCATGGTTCATAGTTATTTGTTCAAGTCTGTTCATCAGTTCATCACTAAGTAAATGATTATTTTAGGTAAATTATCTATCTAAATGAGACGAACAAATGCTATCTCCAGTTAGTGCCACTCTTTGAAATTTGTACTTTGAGTTATTCATTTCCATAAATAGTTTGCAGAATACTAGCACTCAAGTGACATGTGCCCATTATCTTGTTAATAGGCCTTACTGATTTAAATCTACTAGGAATGCAAATAATGGATAATTTTAGACTCATTAAATAATGCTCTAGAGACTTATTTTGGCTAAATGTTCCAATGGGCATGTTAAGCACTTTGAATGGGATTGGTGAAATTCCCTCCAAAATCTGTAAATTAAGGTTCTGAAGAGTGCCATGCAATATGCATAATGAAACCCCAGTTGTAAATTAAGAAGATTTATACTGCTATATTCTGCTTACGTTATTGAATCTGAATGCTTCACAGGTTTTTATGAAGCAAATAAAGCACTGTTTTTTCCCCTTGAATTTCTTTCTAAATAGTCACCGTGGAATCATTCTTACAATGCTCCCTTTGCATATTAAAGACAGAGTTGTTCTTTCTGGTTATATATCATATTAAAGTTTTAAAAGCCCAAGGCACTGAAGCCGACTATTGAATTGGTAGCAATAAGCCAGTTTGCAGCTTTTTAATCAGTTTAGTCATCAGTTTAATCAACTAACACTTCAGTGGTTGAATCAGTGGGACACAGATTTATTTTTGAGGTTCTGGGAAGAATATGTATGCTATTATAACATGAAATGAGCAAAACAATTAAAGATCGGTTTTCCTTCTAACACTGTCTAGGAATTTTTGTTATTATTGCTAGTCTGCATAAAAGTTAAAAATTCTAAATGACATCTGTGTTGGGCAAGGTAATATTCCAATAATTCAGATGACATTGATGAATTGATGGACTAAGTGATTAAAAGGCATCTGAATTATTAATGAAATGGTAGCTTAGTAATTAAGGAAAGTGATTTACTGATACATGTAGAGAGTGAAAATAATTTAATTCGTTTTTTCCCCCTTATCATAATGGATTGTAGCCTAGTTGGGACCACCCAGATCTCTTGCTCCCAGTAAGTACTGAAACACTCCAAATTTAGTATATATGCTTCCAAAGTGAGCAAAGTAGCCAATTCCACTAGATTTGTACCCAGCTCCCCTATAGAGGTAGAATTTTACCAAACAGCTATCATATTAAGAACACTTAAAAAAAAAATCAGCATTCTCAGCTAATTGTCTCAGTAGAGACTATAGCATCATCTATTATTGGAATGGCAACACAGCTTTTGAAATTCCTCATTGTAGAGGATTTGTGTAGAAAGATACAAACTTAACTTAAGATTTATTCTCTGACTGAGGGACACACATCCATCCCTTTCTATCTCAGCTTCAGACAATTTGATGCTAAATAGATAACAGTCTCCTGAAAAGCATTGAGCCTCAGGTGATGCTGTAGGCAGTGCTGAAATGCCAAAACCTGGGTTGCATAAACCATCTGCCTGTAAAAGTTCATCTGTATGGGCATGTTTATTCATATAATCATGATATGACATTGCATTCCCAATAGTGATAAGATGGCCTTCCCATTTACATAATGCAGGGTCTCCTTGCATTGGCAAAAGGTTCCTCAGATGGAGAGAACAATTATATGCAGTTAGAGGCCATGCATACAGGGCCAAGTACATATGATCCAACTGGGTAAAACTGGCCAGCATGTCAACATCTGTTCAAATCACGAAGAGAAAACTTCATTTGGGCAGAGAAGGAGGACCATTTGTAAATGCTTTTCAAAGCACACCACTTTGGCTTGCTTTCATTTTTTCCTAAGATGATGATGAGGATGATGAGGATGATGACGATGATGAGGCGGCTTGCATAAATGTGCTGGTTTGGTAATTAAGGAAGGAAAGATTATAGAAGAATATAGGCAACAGCTAATGAATAGAGAGACCATTAGACGCATAGCACTCAAAGAAAGATATATAGGATTAATGGAAATTTCTGATTTGTTATATGACCAAGTTAAAAAGACTAGTAGTTAAATTATATCCAGTGTTCCAATAGAAGAGAATATCTGTAGCTCAGCTGAACTGTGGAGTTCTTGATGTTGCTGCTAATGTTACCTAGTTGGATAATGGAACATCTAAGCAAACAGATAAGCAAACAATCAAGCTTCAGAGAGCACCAAGAACTCCATATATTAAATGTGTCCAAACATTTTTAAAATCTAGTTAATGCTGGAAATATTGTTGAAACAATAAACACTTGGGCAATGCTTATAATTAGATATTGTGCCGGGATAATTCATTGGATCCAAGCTGAATTAGACAATCCTGATAGAAAAACAAGGAAACTGATGACCATACATCATGCACTTCACCCAAGAAGACATTCACAGATTATATGCATCCAGAAATAAAAGTGTGAGATGACTATTACAAATAAAAAATATAGTCTGAATGACATATCAGGAAAAGTAAAGAGGGTCTATTTATGAAAATCTGTAAAGAAAAGCTCCTGAAGACAACAAAAATTAAACTGAAAAACAAGAAGGTAGTAATTCAAAATTGGATTAACACCTGGAAAAGCAAGCTATCCCACGGCCAGTATACACATGATACTGAAGAAAAATCAGATCAAAATCTAACATGGTTGTGGCTGAAATCTGGAACACTTAATGGCAATTCTGTAAAATTAAGGATAAAACTGTATATCGTCATTAGTGGCATAGTAAAATCAGAGAATAAATGATGCCATGATGATGGGGATTCAGTAACTGTACATTGGAACTTATGCAGGAAATTGGGCTTTACCGTTTGCAAAACACTATTGGAGTATATGCCTGGAAATACTTTGCAAAATGAGACATCAAACGTTTGGTGGGATTTCAGAATTCAGACTGATAGGCACTTAGAACATAATCCATAATAATATCACTATTACAGAAAAGAAGAAGGTGTGGTTCATTAATGGAGGAATGCCTGAAAACAGCTGAATTGATGAAAAACAGCTGGAGAAAATAACAAAATGTCATGATTTACAAACTGAAAAATTATGGAGGAAAAAAAAAATGATTGTCATACCAAGGTCATTGGAGCTCTTGGTGCACTCCCAAAAATAATCCCTAAAGATTTAGACATTTTAAATTTACCAGCTCTGACTCCACTAATTTTGCAAAAGATGACCCCTCTTGCAACAGCCTTCATTTCACAGTGATATCTCCAGGACTCTAGGTCTTCGGTTAGGACCCAAATCACTGGAGTCAGCCCCAAATGGCTTAGACTGAAATATTCATTTGACTGGATAGATGCAAAGCAAATGGAGAAAAAAATATTGTAAGGCAACCATATAACTGGAAATAATGAAACTGTGGATGCTGGTGCATTCAGAAAAATATTGTCAGGCATCCTGCTGAAAGGGGCTCAGTGAGCCTCCAAATTATATGTCACCTCTTCAATCTGGTCAGATTTTACACTGAAAATTCAGCACAGCATGTATTTGATGCACCTTCAGCTTATCTCAGTGCAGTTACTTGACTCAGTTACTGACCTCCTCTACAATAACAGTTTTCCTGCAGGGTAGAGACATGCGTGACGCTTCTAATCCTTCCTATGGATGATTTTAGTCTTTTAGCTTTGTTCACAATTCTTCAACTGTCTTGCCTGAGGAAGAGTGGACAAACACAGCTTTGACTATACTTTAATTCATGTTGATATCAACCTGGGGAGGTATAAAAACTGCAATTTCCTGGACCTTTTCATTGTTGGTTGCACAGTCAGCCATATGTTTAGACTGGATTTGGCATTTTTATCCTCCTATTGAGTCCTTCTCAAGGACCTGGGATAGGCAGATGTCATTGTTTGATGGTGTTAAAGGTATTGTCGCAGGATATAAGCTGTTCCAAGTAAAGCTGCCTTTTGCAATTGACTGATGGTGACTTTGTCAGTGCCGATGGTCTTCAAGTGGTGCTCCAGATGTTTTGGGATTGCACCCAAGGCGCCTATAACTATTGGTACTATCTTTGCTTTCTTTTGCCACAGTCGTTCTATTTCTATTTGCAGGTCTTTGTATTTTGTGATTTTCTCCAGTTCTTTCTATTCTTATTCTTATACTTTTCAGATGTTTGTTCAAAGAAGAATCTCCACGTTTTATCTCCTTAATAGTTACTTGGTCACATTAATTGGGCAATGTGAGTGTTCAAAAGATCTTGAAGCACTTGAGCATATAGTTGTATTAATGCCTTTATCCTCAGACTCAGCTCTTCAATTAACTAATTTTGAACTAATCTAGCTTCTTCTTTTTCCCCACTTGAGGGAAATGTCATTTCCCCTCACAACTAATGCAAGCTGCCATGCTTTGAAGATTTAACAGCAAGATAATGAAAACAGGAGTTTGTGATTAAAGGAACACAGACAGATGTTGCTTGAGTAATGGGATTTGTCATGACTCTGCAAGAAGAGTAAAAAGCTCCACTAACATATGACTCCTGTCATTAACATTTTTAATGAAAGCTACTGTAGGTGGCTGTGCACACAAATCCTAGTAAGTAAACTCCAGAGAATCAATTCACTAAGTACTTAAATTCCAATTACTTTTAAAGAACTGAACAACAGGATCCAAGAGATATTGTCTATTAATATAACTGCATTTCTTACCCATGTTTCCTTTTGCTAATTTTTTTTCTATAGTATCATTTGGGGAGAGGGACTTAAAGCCTCTGACATTGATTGACGGAGCTCCCTATAAATGGTGTGAAAGCAGGTCTGCTTCAATCTGACAGGGGTTCATTCCTTGTAGGGCTACAGAAAGATATATATTATACATTTTATTAGATTTGGAGGCCACCTGACTCCCAGATGACTCTGGGTGGCCTACATCCTAGGCCAGGAAACAATAAAATGGAAAAAAGAGAACCATACACATCCAGAAAAAGTATATATATAATATACCAAACAACCCAACACGATAACTCCCAGGGGCTCAACAACCACCGTATCCAGACCTGGAAACAAAGCTACGTCTTCAAAGATTTCTGTAACCGCACCGCCCACCCCAATCTTCTGACCCAATCCAGGAAGATAACATGGTCGATGGTATTGAAAGCTGCTGAGAAGTCCAGTAAGGCAAGGATGGATGCATGACCATCATCCCGCCCATGCCAGAGATCATCCAAAAGCGTGACCAATGTTGTTTCCATTCCATACCCAGGTCTGAATCTTGACTGAAAAGGATCCAGATAATCTGCTTCATCCAACGTCCTCTGAAGCTGTTGCACAAGCACCTTCTCAATCACCTTCCCCCAAAAGGGGAAGGTTGGATCCTGGACAAAAATTGTCCGGTATTGTGGGGTCCAATGGCTACTTGAGGAGCGGGTGAGTGAAGGCCTCCTTAAGAGGTAAAGGAACAGCCCCCTCACTCAAAGAATTCACCACCACTGCCAGAACCCACTCACACGACACCCCCCCCCCCGAGCTGCTTTCACAAGCCAGGAGGGGCATGGATCTAAAGAGCAGGTGGCTGAGCTCACAGTCCTAAGGACCCTGTCCAAGTCCTCAGGTCCAACAAATTCAAACCATTCTCAAATAACTGGGCAAGACTCCACCCCAGGCATCTCCTCCAGACCTGCAACAAGGCCAGTGTCCAATTGTGAAAGAATCCAAGCAATTTTGTCTGAGATGCTAAGCAAATTCCTCTGCTCGTCCCTGCAAAAAGTTCCCCGGGCCCCTTTTACCCAAGAGGGGTTGTGTCACCCAAAACAGTGTTGTGGGGCAGTAATCTGCAGATACAATAAGTGTGGAGAAGTACTGAACTTCGCTGTTCTTACCACCACAAGGTAGGCCTTAAAAGTGCTCTAACCCGTGTTTGGTCAAACTCATCCTTAGTTGAGCACCAGCAATGCACTAGACGTCCCTCTCCCATTTCAGCAGTTTTTGAGCTGCTGATCATGAATGAGCAGTTGACACAAAGTAGTAGGGAACTATATTTCAGAGGTCAGTTTGAATTAACCAGTTAAGCATTTCCTTGCAAAGATCACTGCATGCATGTATTTATGTGAGGGTATGAATGAATATGTATGAAAGAAGGAGCAGATGAGACCCACTCAGAGCAGGTAATAGTATCATAGGGGTTCATTTTGGAAAATTTCAGCTTATGCAACACAGAAAAATGTATTTGTGGAAAAAAAATCAAAGAAGGGCCATGTTAATCTTATCTACTTTTCTCCGTTGTCCTCTGAAACAAGTCTTCATGGATTTAGGGCTGAAGGCCTTTTCAGTTGCAACCTTCTGGAGAAAGAACATTCTTAGATTGGAACTTATGACTGCTTCTTGAAGAACCCAAGAAATAGCTTTCTGTTTAGGAAGGACTCTGCATTGGCCAATGATGTGGATTTCCAAACAGAAAAAGTAAAGTATTGACATTGTTTTAAGGTTGGCTAGTGAATTGCTCTAAAATGTGTTTTAGATCATTTATCATTTAAAACATTACAATTGTATCAATTCATTTATCGATTTCTATCAGTAGATGCAGAAGTCAAATTTCTCATGTCTAGTTGCAGTCCAAATTTTTAAAATAGGCATAACTGTTCAAGCTGGTAACTAATTTCTTTGGAAATAGTTTCCCTGGAGAGATTGTTTCCAAATAAAACTCATTTCTTGCAGTTTTTACTGCATACAGGGAAAAAGAAAAAGAAAAGAACAGATGCCTTTGCTGATAAAATATTTGTTCATACATTCACTATCCCTTAATTTTGGACTCATGGTGAAGGGGAATATTGTACAGTAAATAGTATTTCTTTTCACACAACATATGTAATGTACTGAACTGTTAAATTAATAAGCTATGCTTCTACTTCTCAAAGTTTTGAATTTAAACACAAACTCAGATGGCATGAAAGAATAGCAATAAATACTGGTGGAGAAATTTCATCATGCAAACTTAAGGTTCTTAATACCCAATGACAGAAAAATATAAAATAAAACTCAAACCCAATCAGAAATGTATTGAAAGTAGGACCAAAGGGGGAAATACTGGAAGAACTGCTTATCATTCACATGGAAAAGAAAAATGTATTATTCTTGACTAAGAAATTTAGTTCAATGGATTTTTTGTAGCACACCCACAAACAAACGAAAACAGCCTTACTTTACCTCTCTTCTCTGTTTGTGTTCATTATTGAGGATGGGGTACAGAGCCAAATGATTTGCATTTTCAGATGTGCTTAGCTTTCTTTAACAGTTCAAGTATATTTGACAACAGACTACTAGCGCCTACCCAAAATCTTGCTTACCTACTTCTAATACAGCTAGTAATAGAAAGTAAGGCACCTTGTGTTGCTCTTATGCAAGCCCTAGCAGATGCAGAAAAATTGTCAGCGTTGCTCAGAAGTCCAAACCAGTGCTCCTTATTCTGTAATACAAATACTTCTGAAGCTCTCAAGCTATTTGTCCAGTGTATTTGGAGGGAGGGGGAAATATCTTCTCTGTAGTCTCACACCTTTCCCATTAATGTCAACAGGAATAGACAACAGTAAGTGCTTTGAAATGTCCTCGTGTGTCTCCATTACCTCTCCCTTAATGTCTCGAACAGTTGCAATTTAAAGGGTTCATGAAAGATGTGCCCGTTGTTCCATTACTTCTAACAACCACTGATTGGGTTATTACAAGTAATCTCATCAAATACAGGGTTGGGCAAGTATTTTTTTGTTGAAAATACTACCGAACATTAAGTATATCAACATCCCTAGTAAAAGACTGACCTACATACTGATCTAGTAAAATACTGACTGCATAGGCTTAGTTTGGCTTTATGCAAACAATTACGTCAAACGTTCGGTTCCATCTCCAATCTTGCTAACCTTTTTCAATTTTTGCCCAGTTGGGAAAATATGTGATGATTGGGTAGAACTGCTCTATATAGTTCCACTCTTCAGAGAATTTCCATTTCCCCAAATATGATGTTAGAAATATGTGTCAGGAATTCAATAGCCATCAATCTGGAGAGGTTAGGAACTTCAGTCCTATTCTAACAAGACACTTAAATAAGAACAAAAGGCCTGATTGTATGATAGTCTGAAGAGAAGCTGCATTTGCAGAGACACCAGGTATAAGATTTCTGTTTAGCTCATGCTCTCTTCTCATTTTCAGCCCTTGGGTGTTCAAACAAGTATCTTAAAATCTCCAAGGCCTAAAATCATTCCAGAAATTCCAAGGAGGAGATAGCTGTGCATTAAAACAGTCTAATCCCATGCTGCTGTTTTAATAATTATAAAAACGTATTTCAGTGATACACAGGTGCTAAAAAACAAAACAGAGGATATGCCTGATGTATCTTGTGTGGGTCGGTACTTTTTTTTTTTTTTTTACTTTAAGGAACTATAGATCTTTACATCCCTTCTTTAATTGTCCTTGACTCCTGGAGATATAATGGACATATCTACGTAGCGTTCTTGGCAGCAATACAGAAATGTTTGCAATAGTCATCTTTGGGGGTGGGTTTTTGACTTTCCAGTGTATCCTACAGTCCTGGGATACACTGCAGATTTTCTATCCAAGTCCTAAACTGGTCCAATTCTTCCTAGCCTTTTTTGGCTGGACAAAATCAGCCAGATGCTGCCAAGTCCTGCAGTGCTTTGTGTTTTCTCTGCCACTAGAATTTCTACATTACAGAGGCTCCATTCTGAAAAGTTCAAGAGAGGGGATGTATGACTCAGTAGCTGAACACACAGGCTTTATGCAGAAATCTCCAGGTTTCATTGCTGGCATCTTCAGCACCCATAGACACCCATGAGCCAGATGGCTGCAAGATATGTTTTAGTATTAGGCAGCTTCTAAAATAGATTTTCCAAACTGATGACTTCTGCTACCACCTCCAATGTTTTGTTGTTGTTGTTTTCCTCATCTTTCTGCTACTTTAAAATTTCTTTGCCCTGCCTGGGGCAATTTGCCTATTAATTTCAGGGTTAAGTTTTAGGAAGAAGCATAGAGAGGCTCTGCCCACAATATTGCCATCTCTACACAGTTCTTTGCTCTCCACTAAGGCAGAAGATCTGAAGACTTATTTCATCAGGATAAATATTCCAACGTGATGAGGAATTCTGTCACATTTTGATTCCCAGATACATATACACTTTGGCTGATGTTTAAGCTCTTTCCACTCAACACAGGAAAAATGTAAATATCCCTTCTCAATTTTACATCTCATCTAAACACGCTGAACGGCTGCATAGGTAGTCCATCTGAGTCTAAGAAATATGGTTCTCGTCTTCTGCTGAATTTTGACATTGAAGCCTGTTTCTTTCCCTTCCTCATTTTTTGTTCCTTTTGGTTGCTTGAATTATTAAAATTTAAACTTGAAGAAGTGTTCTGTGGAACTCAAAAGGTTGTTCACTACCTTATGATGTTTAGATGGTCCAAATAGTAGGCATTTCTTTCTCAGATTCTCATAATTGTCTCCAATTATTGATGGCACCAATGAAAGGGTTCATCAACAGAGGGAGGAGGGTTTTTTAATGATCAGTAACTACATTATGATCTAAGGTGGTATCACATTCTGTCACCTTCTCTGACAGAAGGTCACAGACTATTTACTGTCATCTTCACTTAAGTTATTGTGGCTATGTTAGGATCAAAAGATAAATAAAGTTTCATTTAAGCAGATTCCCCCGCCAGTAGTTTCCATTATGCCAGGTGTAATGATTTTTTTTTTTTTCAAATTGAGAAATTGTGCATCAGTTATAGTGAATGAATTCTGCAGTGCCAATGCTTGCTTGCAATCCAAGTTAATGACCCAGTGAATTACTAGCAAAGATAGATTTGATTTTAATGTAATGTTTGCAACAATTTAAGCTCACTCTTCGTATTATGTTTGAATGCCTCAAGGCAATCTTGGGGCCATTATTTTAATAGGGTGTCATTGCTGAGTGTCCATTAACTGTCAGAGTTTAAGTAATTTCCAGGTATCTTAATTTTAAGATGGTACTAAATTACATTGTTGTTAATGGATCTACATTACAACATGTTCAGCTATGTCATGCATAAGTTAATTGATAAGTTTTTTGAAGCAAACTGAATATGAGAGAAATCAGTTCTGGAACCATAAAATGTCCTATAATGTTAATTTCATAAATACTCCGCTCAGGAAAAGAACATACATATAGCCTATCGTTAGCTGTCTTCATTGTCGGATTGTTTTAAATGCTATGATAAAAAAAGGAGTTCAATTTAGAAATTGGATAATACAGAAAATAACTACTCCACACAGTAGTCTTTTAAGGGTCTTCAGCAGTGACAATTTCTTCCATAATATTGTAGCTGCCTTCTCATTCTTGATATTAACAGAGTAATACTGAAAATGAGGAGAAGGCTGTGATTAAAAAAAGAAAAATCCTGATGTTGCTCATTTTTTCCATGTTGCAATCATCTTCATCTCTCTCCTCGCACCACTACATTCAGTCATGGTTTAAGAAATTTTGAGGGCCCAGCATGATATCCGTTTGGAGATGCTGCCCATCTCCCTTGGACAACACCAGAGACAGATTCCTACAAATGAGGAACATACTTTATGGTAAATAGTTATCTGCACTGTCCACATAACTTAGGAACAGAATAGTATCACTCAGAATGTAGTAAAATCCTGCTTCAGAGAATGTTCTCGTTAGCTTGACCTAATAATTGACTAACGTGGTGCTGTGTTAGACTATTGGTGCTTAAAAAAGCTGTAAGCCCTATCTACCCATTGACTAACATGGAGCTGCCCTAGTGAAAACACAACATTTATCTGCTGGCTGACACAGAGCTTGTTATGGTCTCAGTTGAATCCTCTGAGTCACAGGCTGGAAAGCCAGCAGGCAATCAGAAACATACAACAGCTTCAGGAGACAATGAGGTTGAGCAGATGGCTCTGATTCAAGTAAGTGAGGGGTCAGATTTTGGTGGGATGCTCAGGAGCGTTCTGGCAGCTACAAAAGGCGAAACAAAGGCAATCACAATTTGCACCCACTCACAGAATTCATTGGCACTTGAACCTTGGAATGTACAGATAGTTCTGTAGTGGTTTCAGCCCTACTTTCTCCTGTAAGCAGTAACATCGACCACCAAGAGGCAGTATATGCTTGGTTTCATCCTTATTAGAAAAGATCAGACAAGCATAGCTAGATCTTATTCTATAGGGTTCAGACCTTCCACAAGGAATTGAAATCACAGACCTGTATACTTAGATCACAATATACAGGACATTAGCTGTAGGAGCAGTCCAGGTCCTGGCAGTCCGTGGTGCTGCAGGAAGGAACACATAGAATGGTATGTACAGTCCACCTTCCATTAAGGTCTGAGAGAGAGAGATACAGATGCTACGTTATGTTATGCCCCATGTATGAGGTTTTACATGACTTACGGGGAGGGAGGGATGGATGGGTGGGTTGTGTTCTTTATTTTTACACCAAATATATCCTGTGTAAAAATATGTACCATTCTGATAGATTCTTCTGGCCAGCAGTTAACGAATGGCTCAAGTTACAAGGCAAGTGGTAAATTCTGTGAACTTCCAAAATTTTAAGTGCTGTCTGGAGAGTTACCCATTCAATCTTTGCCTGCTATCAGGAAGTTTACAATACAGCAATGCTGTAAATGTTTCAAACTTGCAATTGCCTGGCTTTCTGTTTGCCCTAGCTGGCACATGGTAGTTTCTAGGTGTTACCTTCTAGGTACATCTATCTGTCTGAAAACTCTGTTGGCCCAAGAGTTTTCATCTGATGTTCTCTCAGAGGTAGAACAATGGAGGCAGGTATTCTTTCCTGCCTCACTCTCAGATCACACGCATCGCTCACTTCTATCTGCCACACTGTGTAGGGGGCTCCCACTTTTGGGGAACCCACTTTAGCTGCATACACTGTGACTCCCTTAAGTTGGCCCTGATTATGCTCCTTCATTAAATCAAGGTAGACAGCATTTTTCATCTGGGAATAATTCTATTATTATGGTTGGTTGCACAGTCGACCAGATGTTTAGACTGGATTTGGCATTTTTATCCTCCTATTGAGTCCTTCCCAAGGGCCTGGGATAGGCAGATGTTGTTGTTTGATGGGGTTAAAGGTATCGTTGCAGGATATAGGCTGATCCAAGTAAAGCTGCCTTTTGCAATTGACTGATGGTGATTTTGTCAATGCCGATGGTCTTCAAGCGGTGCTCCAGATGTTCTGGGATTGCACCCAAGGCACCTATTACTGTTGGTACTATCTTTGCTTTCTTTTGCCATAGCCATTCTATTTCTATTTGCAGGTCTTTGTATCTTGTGATTTTCTCCAGTTCTTTCTCTTCTATTCTGCTGTGTCCAGGTATTGCAATGTCCGCTATCCAGACTTTTTTGTCTTATCAACAATTGTTAAGTCTGGGGTGCTGTGTGACGTGCTTGTCTGTTTGAATTCTAAAGTCCCAGAGCATGGGACTTGCCATCCATGAATTTGATGAAATCCATAACTGCAGATATATACAAACTTGGATTTAATTAAAGATTGGTAAATATTTATGGCTCTAGATTAGAGATACTCATATCTCATTTCCCTGCCTTTTGATGACCTTTGTTGTCCAAGTAGAAATTTCCAAAATTAGTTGTACATGTTTGCTTTAAATAGCTGGTAGCAAAAGAATCAGATGGAAAAAGTATCTATCTTTTAAGGAAACGTGCTTAACTAATCAAAGCTCATGTTTGCTTTCTTTGAAATACAGAGACATTGTATCAGTTCAGGAAGCTCTAAATTCAACCCAGCATTCGTAAGAGAGATCCAGTCAAACTAGACTATAAAAAACTGATCTTCAATCATCTTATTAAACTGCAAATCAGATACACTGACTCTCTTCACTGTCTTTAACCTCTTTTCTTGTACATCCTTACTATTACAAGTGGCAACATCAGGCTAGCCTT
Source organism: Python bivittatus (assembly GCF_059951505.1). NCBI lineage: Eukaryota > Metazoa > Chordata > Lepidosauria > Squamata > Pythonidae > Python > Python bivittatus. Next base: position 19,536,762 of record NW_028277124.1, on the reverse strand, counting down.
TCAGAATGATGTATGAGGAAGGAAAGTTTGTAAGCTGCTATCATGATATTCACAAAAAACACCTGATTGGAAAGCATCAGAGGTTTTAGTCATTACTCCAATGACCTTTAGATAGGAAATCAATTCATGCTGTACATTTTTGTAGGTGCTTCAAATAAAATAGTCCCCACCAAACATGAATGGCAGAAGAGAAGAGAAAGATTTTCTGAAAGTTACAACTGCATGCAAAGAAAGATGTCCAAAAAACACCCCCCCCCCTTTATTTTTATTATTGTGCATCTTGTCTTTCAAATAACCTATTTATACTAGAATATACTGCTTCAGTCAGGGTTCCTCAACCTCAGCAATTTTAAGATGGGTGGACTCCAACTCCCAGAATTCCCTAGCCAGCATGGCTGGCTGGGGAATTCTGGGAGTTGAAGTCCGCCCATCTTAAAGTTGCTGAGGTTGAGGAACCCTGGCTTAAGTGATTAGTGAAATCAGTGAGAAATATGGACTCTACTGAGTCAAAATACACTGCTGATGCTGTCATGTTCAGGTTGGTGGGTAGCAGTATGAAAAGAGCGTGCCACTTGCTTTCCTCTAGGAGGATTTCCAACTTCCTACTCTAGCTTACAGGCCTGGCATTTTCTGGTGGTTTCCTATTCACATATTAATCAGATCCAACTTTTTTTTAATGGAATCTGTTTAGTGAGATATTTCCACTTTTCACCCCCTCCCTTCAGGGTTTCAAGTTGTGGAATGGGCCATACTTCTGCAGTGGTGACCTCAGGTCCTCAGCAGATATTGGGGCATCAGGTTTTTCCTAAAACTGAATGGAAAATCAAGAAATGGGGGGGGGGGGCCTCAATAATTTGAGTATTATCTGCAAGTTCTTTCAGACATTTATCAGATGCAGATAGCTCATACATTTGTGGGTAGCTCTGCTACATCACTTGGAAGCCACAACTCGTCCAGAATGCAATGGCATGAGCATTACACCAATGTAACAACTCTGCTACATGAGCTGCACTGGTTCAGTGAACTTCCAGGTGCAATTCAAAGTGCTGGTTACCATCTATAAAGCCTCTTTCCCATCATTTCTGCCTGCCTTATAAGATGTGACACCCTAGGTGTGCTTCATGTTCAATCCTGTGCCTTCTCTGTTGCAGCACCTGCCCTTTAGAATAAAATCCTCAATCCCACCCCACAGCCATGCAAGTGTCAGAACCTGCAGCAATCAAAATATATATCATCTAGAGGACTGTTTGATTAGTATAGTAAATGCCACTTGTATACTTTGATTTTAGGGAATGTTTTCTTAGCTTGCTTTGATTCTGCCATTCTCAATGGTGGAGGGGAGGGGAGGGGAGGGGAGTGAAAGAAGACAGAGATGGTGCAAGATTGAAGGCCAGGAAGAGGATGTGTTATCAGGGTTAGGAATGCACAAGTTCACACCTCTGTGAGAACCAAAAGTGGTGCCTAGAATGAGGGGAGGACTACGGGGGTAAAAGTAGAGGGAAAATTACGCGGGCTTTAGTTTTAGCAGTGCTTTGCTTAGAGCTGTATGTATCCTCCAATAAATGAGATCTTTTCTGAATCTACTTTGGATTTCAAGAGATTTGTCTGTATTGGAGTTTGAACATCGCAGACCTGACAGCAAGTCTTTAGATGGTTTTTAAAAACATGACTTTTCCCCCAAAGCACTGGGATAGGTTGGTGGTGCACCCATTTGAGGTGTTTCCCCTGTTATCTGATGGTCTTTTGTATATTTGCTTTGGGTTTTTCCAGGCCTTGAAATGGTTTTAGTTAATTGTATGCCATCCAGAATCAGTTTTGAGTTTGGGCAGCCTCATAAATTGAAATTATCAACAAATATTTATATAAAGTGCCATGGATCCATATGGAGTCAGTAGTGCACAAGTGTTTCTCATACCGGTGTGTGCATATATATTTATGCACATGTGTATACACAGTGAGAGAGAAAGAGAATAATCATATTTTCCTTAGAGAAGTTCCTTCCATAGTTTGAGCACCTCCTCTTTAGACTTCATATACTCCATTTAAAAATATTCAGTTTGGAGATTTGATTCAAAAGTCAGTTAACCAACTCTCCAAACCAAATTAAATATGTAAATTGAATCTTCAAGTCAATTTAAATCATCCAATCAAATTGGGTGCTCCAAATAATTTTAGACAATTCAGATGATTACCACACAACACAGCAACTCCTTTTCCATATCAGTTCAATAATTGAACCAAACTGATGTAATTGATTGAGTAACTCAGTTCAGATATTCAGAATGATTTTTCTGAAACAAATTGGATGGCAAATCCAAACTGAATCAATAACTCAAAAGAGATTTTGCATGATTTGCATATCTCCATTATGCACCATTTTCATTTTCTGAACAATCCTAGAGCAGCTGATGGTAAAATAATTAACACACAATATTACAATACAATATCATTCATCCATCCATCCATCCATCCATCCATCCATCCATCCATCCATCCAAAACATTATGAGTATGCAGTAACAACAAACCTGGCTATCCTTAGGTGACCAGGGTAATGCTCCTGCATTTTTAATCATCAGAAGAATTCCACATCATAAATCCATTTAATCTCAATGAGGAAATTATGCCACATAATAGCTACCATGTTTTAAAAAATCGTTAGCATCTCACGAGCCATTAGTGGTAGAAGAAGATTGGTTAGACCTAAGTGGAGTTTGAGTAAACCTGCTTCAGACTTGTTTAGGATCCTACAAGCCCACACCAACATAATTAGATAGTTAACTGGCAGCCAGTGCAAATCTTACAGCATTGGCATCAAATGTGCATTGAAACAAGGCCAGACAAATGAAATAACTGAAGCAGTTCAACATTAGAAGACAAATCTTCGTAATTTGTCAGGGGAACTTTGCACGTCCCTAGCCAAGACTAATTTAGCTAGATAGAGCTCAATCTATAAAGTGTCACTGTTACTTCTTAAACTATAACTGCAATGTTAAATCCTATCTTTAAGGTGCAACTAATTTGTATCACTACCATAAATACTTGTCTCACACGTAATGTGTACATTTAATCTAACTTGCTTCTTTCTAAAAGGACGGGCTTTGCTCCGGTTTCATACCAGCTGTATAAAAATACGTATGAGGTGGTAAGTGTTTTATTTATCATCTGAGCACATCAAAATTAGCATCACAATTAGTTCCACCATAAGTATTTTTCCCATAGAAGAAAAGTCAATGAATCATTGTAAACAAGTTTTGTTTAATTCTCCACTCATAAATTTTCTAGGCTGATTTATTAACTATAAACACTCAAGTCTGTAAGGATGATATATGAATGCCAATGTGCCCGTCCAAATACAATAGTTTTGCAAATATTTAATAACTGTGTGTGTGTGTGTCTGTGTGTGTGTGAGAGAAAGAGAGAGAAAATCAGTCTCACTGGTGGTATTGGAGCTCCATTATTATGTTACTCAGGCCAATAACAAAAATAACAAAAATCTTTGGAGTCTTCACTGTGACCTGGGAAGTAATGCATTCTCCTTTTGTTTCCTATATTAACAGCTTCTATAGGAGAACATTGAATTGGCTTGGGCAGCTGCATGCACAAGCATGCACACACACACACACACACACACACACACACTTTCCAAATATATATGGAAGATAGATAGATAGATAGATAGATAGATAGATAGATAGATAGATAGACAGACAGACAGACAGACAGACAGACAGACAGACAGATAGATAGATCATAGATAGATCATAGACAGACAGCAGTTATAGATATACTGTAGATATCTGAGATTATATTTTGTCCTTCTACAGTATAATAGCAGCAATGGAAGCTGTCATATTCAGGGTGGGTGGACAATAACACTAGCTCTTCATTTCATTGATTTTTCACTAATATCTAATAAAACACAATACGTTTCACCTCTTTTTTTCAAACTACTACCATGAAGTACATTAGATGAGTTAATTTTGGAAAATAAATACCTGCAGAATCTTGTTTAAGAGAAATATTGCTAATCTGCCAGCAGACAAAGCCAGCCTGTGACAAACCCCAAGATTTTTGGGATGTGACAATAGCGCCTTCTTAAGCATCTGGTAAGGAGACCACATGCTGACATCCTGAATAAATTCAATTTATTTACTCTCCTGTGTTGTCCCATGTATGCAATGGCATAAAGAATAAAAATTGGACTCTGTCTTCATAATTCTAGATAGAGACATTAGGAAGAGAAATTTAGTTGCCAGATGATTTCGGATTTGCTGGCTAGGCCCACGACACCAGAGACAGAACATTTTTTCTCCCTTTGATTGGACAAAGCAACAGACAATTTCTCAAGAGGGTGGATTCTATAAGACAGGAGAAAGAAAGAAAGAAAGAAAGAAAGAAAGAAAGAAAGAAAGAAAGAAAGAAAGAAAGAAAGAGGGAGGGAGGGAGGGAGGGAGGGAGGGAGGGAGGGAAGGAAGGAAGGAAGGAAGGAAGGAAGGAAGGAAGGAAGGAAGGAAGGAAGGAAGGAAAAGGAAAAGGAAAAGGAAAAGGAAAAGGAAAAGGAAAAGGAAAAGGAAAAGGAAAAGGAAAAGGAAAAGGAAAAGGAAAAGAGAAAAGAGAAAAGAGAAAAGAGAAAAGAGAAAAGAGAAAAGCTCATTGCTGGCATCTAGCCATTTACTCAAGATTTGCAGTCTGGATCTGGTAATCCTACACACTATTTCTAGAACAACAGATCACTCCTCTAAATTAGAATAATGAGTTTTGTGTACATTTCTAGTATAATTTTTTTCTGCTTTGCTGTCTTATATTATTAAGGCAATATTATACTGCATTCAAAAATGGATATAAGCCTAATAAATCAATAAATATGTCGTTGTTAGCAATTTACTGAAGATATGGAATTTCTGGAGGAAAGTGCAGAAGAAAAAAGAGTGAGAACATATTTGTGGTAGCAGCAGAGAGACCAAGTTTAGATGGTACCTAAGAGGTAGAAGCTCAACATGCATTGTGGGTTGGTGAATGGGTGAACAGAAGAGACAAAGGACATGTAGTGAATGAGAAAGAGGACTTTTTTTTTTAGATGCTTTTCTCACAAATAAATGTCTGTCTCCTTGTGTGTGATTTTCACCTAAGAAAGAGGGATACTAGTGGGTTCCATTCAGTGCTTCTCCCCATGCTCTGGGTATATACTGTCCATAGAAATCCATGCCAAATTTCTTTTACATCTTTGCCTAGTGCACTGCAGTGAGTGGAAAAATGAAAGTCAGCAAATGACTTCCACATTTCCTCTGCCCCCCAAAAAGAGATGCCCCCCAACCCCACTACTATCCAAGTCACTCATGTGTGCCCAAGGACCTTTGGGCTGCAGCCCCAAAGCTCTGCATGATGAAGGACGACAAACTCAAGCCCAACAAATGCAAGCAAGGTTTTTGTCTTTTGCCTGAATCAATCAATGATCTTCAAATCCACATAGAGCTCTTTGATGGAGTCATTTAACAATCCATTAAAAAGGAAAAGGGGAGGAGAGAGAAAGAGATTCAATACCAGATGGTAATACTATCTAAAGAGTCATAGCCAATAAAAAGTTTATCCTAGCAACAACTCTTCTTGCCCAAAACACCCCAGGTAGCTCCAAAAGTACAAATTATGCCTTTGCTAATGAGCACCAGGTCATACATTATTTCAAAAGCAGAATCCTGCTTCTACATCACACTTTTTGTGTGTGCAGAAAGATTCATTTGCTGATAGAGAACAAGCTTTTAAGGGAATGCTTTTAAGTGACTTTAATTAACCTTAACCAGAGCTTTAAAATATATATATTTCTGCATAAGAACTTTTCTACTGACGTTCAAAATTTCCCCATTAAATAATTTAAGAAAATGTCGAAACCCACACTGTAAGGGAGAGATTGTGTAAGTTAAAGGAACCATAAACCTATAATTAACCAAATTATCACCTGCTAAAGAATTCTTAGAAAATGACAATCATAATTACATGCTTTTAATCCTTTTGGTTCATTAGACATACACACACACAGAGACACACACAAAGCACACATGCATGCACAAATAATATAATTTTCAAACTTCTGATACGACTTCAAAAGTAAAACCTTGGTCTAATCATTAATGAAGACACAGTGATACATATAAAACTCATGGGATGTCAAATTGTGTTAGTCTCCAAAACTTAAAATAGAACTTAATGGATTCTGGTGCTAGAAAGTAAATAGGTGTGCTATTTCATATGCATGCCATGTACAAAGATAGCTCTGAAGTCAGTTTTTGTGAATTTCTGTAACAGTAAAAAAACTGACATGAGAGTCAGTCTGGATTATTTGAAAGTAAAAATCCACCTGAGATTTAAAACATCAAAATTAGGACAACAATCTCCAAAGGTTAATTGCCTGTACATTAACAACACTCTAGGTACTTAGTACATCAGTGAAGGCAACACTATGACAAATGAAGTTTGTCTATACTTGCAAATCTAATTTCTACAGATTTATTGGGGGAAATAGACATTTAAATCAAAAGCATTGATTTGGTCCAATCAAATTGCCTAATTTAATTGTCAGCTTCCATCTTAAAAGAATGTACGCAAGCTTCTTGCAGACACTGGTTTCTAAACTTTACCTCATGTTTTAAAGCTTGGTTCTAAATCTTTGTCCTTCAGGAAGCCATTAACTTGGCTTCATCTTTTAATATAAAAAAAGAAGTTAAGTGCAGTTTGCTGTTTGCTTTTGCCTCTTGGTGAAGGAGAAGGTGGGAAAGGCAGCAAAGAACATGGGTAGATGAATGACTTGTAAATCCTGACTTATTAAACCAGATTTTGTTATCAGAATGCAGTCAATCAGCTTTCAGCTCTAAGTCAAGTCTTGCATTTTCAAGATCCAAAGAAATGAGAAACCAATATAGGAAAAGCATATTCACTGTGGCTGACTAATGAATGAACCTTGTTGTTGGATAGAGGAAGAGGTAGGGCAGAGAAGCATTGAAGTTTCAACCTTCCTAGGTGGTGACAATGGAAAACACTTATTTGGATGGCTGTTGTCCTGGCCTCACAACAAAAGTTCTTCTCTGTCTTAACAGCAGAACTTCAAAGTCATGTTAAAAGTCACCTGTTCTGAATTTGCACCTGTTAGACTTCCTTATCAGGCAGACTTTGTACAAGTCAAATAGGAAGAGAATGGAATCATGATGGAGGGCTAGTCACAACTTCAGAAGCTGTCTGGCAACAGGAATGAGCAAAGGCTTTTGCAAATCCAGCAATTCCTCCCAAGAAAATTTACTTCTTAAACACCAACAGCCTCTTCTTCTATCCAAACACAGCTGGCTCAACTCTGCTTTGATCTTTTCATAGCATAACCCCCCCCCCCTTTTTTTTTTCATGCTGGCTTTTGGTATATCTAAGAAAAGAAGAACATTTATACCTTCAAGTCAGTTTTGATACCCGGCAACTGCCTGGACAAGGCCCTGGAGTTTTCCTGGCAACGTTTTTGGATGTGGCTTGCCATTGCCTTCTTCTTAGGGCTGAGAGAGATGGACTGGCCCTAAGTCACACAGCTGGCTTTGTGTCTAAGGCAGGACTGTTACCCACAGTCTACTGCTGTCTACCCTGATGCCTTAGCCACTACATCAATTTTTTTCCCTCTGCCATTTTGATTTCTATTGTTCCCTTTTTACATAATATTGTATTTGCTGGCTAAGTAGAGGGAGTTTGGAGTTTAAGGAAGATTGGAGTTTGCCAAGTATTGAATGGACATGGTGGAGCTTGTTGGCTTACTCTCCTTGTTGGGCTGGACATCATTGGATTTGCCTCTGGCAAAGCTTCTTCTTGGTTTTCCTTCCCATCTGAGAAGGGCTCAGGGGATGCAATCATGATAACCGTGTCCGCATAACACCAGTCTTTCCAACATTACTGTTTAGGCATGAGAGGAAGCCATTGAAGAACAACTCTAGAGAGCAAAGGTGGCAATTCTAGATGGGTCTCATTTTTACCAGGCATTTGGCAAGTTGATATGAACACTCTGCTTCATTTTTCCCCTTTTTCATAACAGGCAGTTTATTTACTTTGTCTTTTGGGGGGGGGGTGTTAGTACAAGTACAGAATATTGATATTAGAATATTGATATTAGAACACCCATCTTCAGTTCTATACACTGAGAGATAATTTACAGAATACTTGTCAAAATTCAACACTGCAAAATTCCTCTTTCTTTCTTTCTTTCTTTCTTTCTTTCTTTCTTTCTTTCTTTCTTTCTTTCTTTCTTTCTTTTTCTTTCTCTTTTGAAACTAGTTTCTGTTCAGTGACAGAGCTGGTGTCTATACAGAAGTATTTTTAGAAAATCATTCTTAACCTGAAACTATAAACTATTCTTATAATAATGACTGTTACAAGAATGGGGAGATGGTTTTAATAATTTCTGTGTTATACATCCATGTTTGGCAATGAAACTATAATGGTTTGGATTTCCTGAATGCCTTCACTAATGGGGATATAACCAAGTCTATTAACCATTCTAAATTAAATGATGTGAATTTTGTCCTATTTTTTCAGGTCCAAATGAAAAGGAAGCCTAGGACAAGAAATCATTAAAGCATAAAACTACAAGGGCATTCAGTGGAACCATTCACATCATTTCAAAAATAAATTTTTAAAAAATCAGTATATTACCAAGTCTTTACCAGAGGCAACCTCCCACTTGATTCTCTGCAGCTGCATTGTGAGTCACACCACTGAAGTTGTGCATAATTAGCAAACTTGGTGTGTGTCCAGTGGTTGCAAATTAAAATCAATACAATGACTGTTATAATTCTTGACTTATAGATGAGAATTTCTTCTACATGATCTTCATTGTAAAACCTTATGATCTTTAGTATGTCATCTTTAAATGTCTGACAGGGAGATTGGAAATAATTATAACAATGTTTAAAGAAACCTTATCTATCTCTTGTAAATTAACCTCATAGTTTCAATTAAAAAAAAACAGGTAAGGATGTCTAAGTATGAAATTATAATACTGAACAGGTAACGACTGTATTGTTGAATACTCAGATCCAGATGTTGATGACTAAAACTTCATTGCCTTCAGTGCAAGTTAGTAGATGAACAGGTTCATCTCTCTTTCTTTCATAATGTGATTATGAGGGCCAGCTTAGTCTCACAGTTGTGGTACTGATTTCTTTGGGTGCTAAAAATCCTTGGGAAAAACTATAAATAATTTAGCTATGATATGAATTTACATTCCAGGTTGAAAAAATAACAGGAGGGTAACTTGACCTTTATAGAAAAGTAAGAGAAATAAAAAGAGTATCCGTCTATTCATATCTATTATATGGTTTTCTAGCTAATTTTAGTTTACACCAATGCCATTTTTTATACCTCCATACACTATTCTAGTTTGCAAACTGTCCTTGCTCTCATCATGTCTATATAGCACTCCATATGTTGCCTTTTGTTTTTTTTAAGCTTCTTACTATTTCCATTTTGAGGATCTCACCAATGCCATCCAAGACAATTTTCTTTTCTTGATCTTTTCTTCCCCTGTGACCAAACCACATTTCTTCCTTCTTTCATACTGATCACTCACTTTTGTCATCAATCCACGTACATCTATTTCCCATTCATTTCTGATTTGGTCTCTTACTAGCTTACCACATCCACACACTTTTTAAGCCACCCTTTCTCACTGTAATCAACAAACTTACTTTTTTTCCTGATATAGTCATGCCTCACATCAATGTGACAAAGTGGGCAGAAGCATGCTCTTATATACAGCCATTTTTTTCTTATTTCACAAATATTTATTCACTACAACAGACTACATACTATTTTTCTACCAGCATTTCCATGTCATAATGCTTCTCCATCCATTTCTCCATCTTTCATAAAGTATTCAAAATCAGCTATATGAGTTTTTTCCTTGTAGTTGTTTTTTATTGTTTCTAGGTAACTTGCAATTGTTCACTCCATTTTCCCCATCAAACATAACCATATCCCTCTTTGATACATTGATTTTCAGATTTGTGTTGTTCATCTAATATATCTAGATTTTGCTGCAAACCATTCAAATTGTCAGCCAATAGCATGGCATCGTCTGCATATAAAAGTACATGGACATTCAACCAGCACACCTCTAACATCAGCACAGCCTTCCTTATACATTCATCCATTAAAGAGCCAAGGGGACCACAAATATCCTTGTTTTACTCCCTGCTCCATGTTGAATCATTTAACAAACATTCCATTTATTTTCAGACATGTTTTACTTCCTTCGCATACTGCTCTTATTGCATTCAGCCAACCAATCGTCCTCTCTGTATTCCTATAAAACATCCCATAGTTCGAGCCTATTTATGTTATCACATGCTTTCTCTAAATCAACAAAAATACAATAAATTTTCTTTCTCATATTCATACATCTTTCAATGACTTGCTGAACAGCAAATATCTGATCTGTGCACTCCCTGTCCATTAGAAAATTTCCACAACGTATTTTCTTATGGCCACCTTTCAATTGTTCTTTTGGAAATGCAACCCATCATTTATTTACTAATCCATCCATCCATGTAGGACCTGTAGTTTCTTTTCCTGCAGTTGTTCTACTTTCACTCTTTTCTTTTTCTTCCATATCCATTCCCCCACCTTTTTTATTAGAACTTTTATTAAGATATATAAAAAGTACAAATAGAATACAAATCAAAAAGAATAGAAAAGAAAGAAGATAGAACTAAAAGAAAAAGACAAAAACTAAAATAGTGAGAATAGGTAGAAAGATGAAATGGAAAATGACTTCTGACTATCTCCAATACAGATATGAGTACAAATTTGAAAAAAAGTTAATCTCTTACCACTAATTAGTCCAAATTCACATTATTTCTATCAACACAAACCATCTAATCATTAAATCCCACAATCAAAGCTTCATTTTTTCCCAACCCAAGCACATAACTTAGGAAAGGTTGCCATGAGGAAACAAACTTAGAAACCATATTACCTCTTATTAAAGCTGTTAACTTCACCATTTGAGCCAAGTCCATTAATTTAATAATCCATTCTTCCACTGTGGGTATTTGTGAGTCTTTCCATCTTTGTGCATATAACAGTCTTGCAGCTGTGATCATATAAAGAAGCAAAGTTCCATGTTGTTTCTCCAATCCTTTCTCCATCAAATCCAGTAGAAACAATTCTGTTTTTTTTTTTTTTTTAATGTTCACTTTAAGGATCTTTTGAATAGCAATACATACATGGTCCCAAATTTTTTTAGCCTTTTCACAGGTCCACCAAAGATGATAAAAGGTTCCTTCACCCTGTGAACATTTCCAGCAAACATTTGTTATACCAGTATACATTTTTGATAATTTATCAGGAGTTAAATACCAGTGGTACATCATTTTATAAAAATTTTCTTTTAAATTATAATTCAACATAAATTTAAAACCTTTGTTCCACATATTATCCCATTGTTCCAACATGATATTGTGTCCAAAGTTTTTAGCCCATTTAATCATACATTCCTTGACTTGTTCATCTTCTAAGTTCATCTGTAACAACATCTTATACATTTTAGCAATAACGTGTTCATCATTTGTACCAAACTGAGTCTCAAAATAAGATATTTCATTAACAAATCTATACTTCTTTTTATCCAGCTTAAAACAATCAAACAATTGCATATGAGTAAACCAGTGACATATAAAACCTTCTAATTCTAACTGTTCTCTTGTTTTAAAACTTGGTTCACCCTCCTCAAAATTTATATTTAAAATTTATATTTTAACCACTTCATTTCTCCCACATTTCCTCTTCTAGCAAATGCTTCCTGAGGTGACAATCACAAAGGTACATTAGGAGACAATCTTACCTTGTATTTGTTCCAAATCTGCAGTAAGGCATTCCTAATATAATGATTTTTAAAATCCTTATTAACTTTAACTTTATCATACCACAAATAGGCATGCCACCCAAATCTTAATTCATGACCTTCAAGTTGTAATAATTCTTTATTCTCCAAGGTTATCCACTCCTTCATCCAAAGCAAACAGTGAGCATCAAAATACAGTTTAAAATTAGGCAGACCCAAGCCTCCTCATTCCTTGGCATCTTGTAACAATTTATATTTAATTCTCAGTTTTTTGCCTTTCCAAATGAACTTAGATATATCTCTCTGCCACTGTTTAAATGGTAAATCTGTAGTCAAAATCGGTATAGTCTGGAAAAGAAACAACATCCTAGGCAAAACATTCATTTTAATCACTGAGATTCTCTCCATGAGAGACAATTGTAATTTTTCCCATCTTACCAAATCTTTTTTCACTTCATTCCAAATTTTGCCATAGTTATTCTGGAACAACACACTATTTTTGGTAGACAGAATCACCCCCAAATATCTCACTTTTTTTCAGTCCTGAAACCCATCTTGCTAATCAGCAGATCTTGATCAGGCAGGGTCATGCTTTTAATTAACTTTTTTGGTTTTTGTTTATTTACTTTAAAACCCACTAGAGAACCAAATTCCTTCAATTTCTTCATCAAATGCTCAGCAGATACCAGAGGATCTTGTAATATCAAAACTAAATCATCAGCAAAGTCCTCAATTTAAAAACCTCCTGTTTACATTTTCCCCCTTAAGACTGATTTGTAAATCTATCTGTCTGTCTGTCTGTCTGTCTGTCTGTCCGTCCGTCCGTCCGTCCGTCCATCCATCCATCCATCCATCCATCCATCCATCCATCCATCCCACATTCAGAAACTCTCATTATCTTGTATTTTCCATTAATTATGCCCATCATTCTTCATAAACATTCAAATCAATCATGCCGTTTCCCACACATATGTATATGTATATGCATAACCCTCATTTTTGGAACATAGGTATTTTGTAAGCAGATACCATTCTTGAGTGTCTGAATGGCTAAAAATATTTTGGTACTCTCTTGTCTAAGTCCCACTCTTCCATTCATATTTCCCAGATAACATTCATTTAGAATTCTGGGAATTCAAAGATTGGACATAGTTCCTACCTTCATATGCAAAGTAGAAATATTATCTAGAGAACACCAATTTATCCATCTAACAGTCTTGGTCCTTTCATTCATAATTAATCTTACACCTTCATTTCCCTGCGCATACTCATTAACTCCACTTTACAAGATGAAGATGAGACTATCTTCATTCAGAACTAATGCATCCTTCTGCTTTCTCTTAGTTTCAGAAAAAAGGCAACATATTGTTTTCTTTCTCTATTAATTCACGTAATTTACCATTTACTCTTCTCCCATTCCAAGTTGCAGTCAATAGAGCAGCCCACGAATGTTTGACTTCCAGCACCCATCAGAGCTTTGGTTAGCTGAGATTTCACATAACATGTTTAGTAAGATAAAGGAAGACTCCTAGCCTTAGTCATAATCCCACCACATGAATTATTCCCTACTAAACATAAAAACATAATGCTAGCCAATTCTGGCACATTCTGGCCAGCATGGCTTACATTCTACCAATTTTACCCCAGCATACTTGCATTCTTCTATGCAAGCTGGGATTTCTAAACATTACCTGATATGCCCATATACTTTTGCCTACATCCTACCAATTAGGAGATAGAGTATATGATATCTCATCTCTCTTCTGATACATTCAAGATGCTGCTAAAAAGAATATTGGAGTACAGAAGTTTGTGTTTTCTCCTGATTCTATTTGGGGACCATTCTGTCCCTAAGAGCTATTCCTTTGTTTTGTTTTATTTCATGTTTGTCATTTTAATATTTCATTACACACACATTGTTCCTTGTTTCTGTGTAATTATATCAAATAAAAGAACATAAATGCAGAAACAGACGTCTGGGTAAATAATATTCCATTTTGATGGAAATACCTTCTCAATCTCATGTAATATAAATAAAGTGAAGTCTCTTGAGCTGAGCTTGATTTCTGGCGACTTAATGGGCATAACCATGCAGTATGGAAGTGGTTTGTCATTGCCTTCTTGCAAGATTAAGAGCTGTTTGGATTACTCTCGGTAACAAACAAAATCTTATATGGGCAACCCCATTTGATATCCTAGGAAACATCAGAAGAATTTCTGTAAAAGCCTAGGGATAGAGGAGAAAATATGGTTCCCATTCTACTGTGAACATAACCAACTTGCGGTTTCTAAACCAATATGTCAACTAAAACAGAGCAATTACACTTTAATATCCACGCTTTTCCAATTTCTTTGCAATGCAGTCAACATATACTTTTGTGTTCCTCAAATGTGCATTTTTAATCATAAAATGCACATATGAATAACACAGAAATATATGTTGATCACATACATTTATACATTAGTAGAGAAGAAGGAGGAAGAATATGTTGTTACCAACTGGGGGAAAGGAATAGGTTAAAACTGGCAGGCCACCTCTCCCAGAGGTTCTCTAGAACAATATCATTATAATAGACTGCCACCAGCCAGGCAAAATCTTCTGGCATTCCCTGGTCTGCTCAACTTGGAAATGGTTAGTCTTTTTACCCAGGACGTCTCCATTCATCCCAGGTGAAATAGAAAAATAATTTGCATTGCATCTTTGTGATCAAAGCTCAGAACTACAAAATTGAACAAATCAGTGCCAATCCTACATGTGCATGGGGAAAGTGTTCTTGAGAAATGTCTTTATTATATCAAGAGGGCTGAATAACTAGATAGATAGATAGATAGATAGATAGATAGATAGATAGATAGATAGATAGATAGATAAGGTATTGGGGAAAGAGAAACATAGGAAGAACAAGAAAACAATCATACATAGAATACCAAATCAAATCAAAGAATTTAGCTAGCTAAACTAGTTTCTTACTGTTTCCTTGAATAAGCTACATTTTAGCATATGCTCATTGCACAGAAGATAGCTGGAGAGAGATTATCTGGGCTGCTTGCTTGCTTATTTATTTAGGCAGTCCCTCCTTCCCCTTCCTTATTTTTCTTCTTTTTTCCTACTTCCTCTGAACCCTTGTCCTCAGTTTTATAGACTGTGGGGGATAAGTGGAAGGCAGCCTATTTATCATATCATAATGGGGTCTTGTCATAGTGTTATACTGGTGAAAAATGGGCATGGATGCACACACATGCACACTTATAGGGCCAGTGTATCTTCTATCATCTATTAATTTTCTATTAATTATCTATCTATCTATCTTTCTATTTATCATCTATCTATCATTTCAGGATAATATTGGTGACTGGCTTACTATTGCATATTCTCTACCACTTGAGAATTGGTCATCTATATTCATCCAGACAACTATCACATTAATTTTAAGCCATGTAAGTATAAAAGTGTTCATTACGAAATATACTGATTAATTCATTATGTGCTATCAAGTTGGTCTATCTTAGTAACCACATAAATACACCTTTCCAGGATGATCTGTCTCCAAGCTTGGTCATCAGTCTTCTAATGGTGCACCCATTGTTGCTGTAATTGCGTTCATCCTCTACTATTTTCTTCCATCTTTCCCACCATTATAGACTTCTCAAAACAACTGGGTCTTTGCATGATGTCTCCAAAACATGACAATTTGTGCCTCAAGTGAGAAAGCTGGCTTGATTTGTTTTATGAATCCCCTGGTTTGTTTTCTTGGCTATCCATGATATTCTCAGGATTCTTCCTATCCTTCTTTTTCAAAGCCCAACTTTCACTTCAACGGAGATCACAGAAAAAAACATTGTCTGCATGATTCTAATCTTTATAGGTTTTATAGGTTATACATTATACATTATATATATATAGGTTATACATATAATCTTTATAGGTTATACACATCATGGCATCTGAATATCTTTTCCAAGGCCTTCACAGGTACCCTACTGAATGCTAGTCTGTGATGTTTTTCTTACTTGCTGGTTCCTTTACTGTTGGCAGTTGATCCTAAAAGGCAGAAGATCCTACCTCTTCAATATCTTCATAATCAGTTACAAGGCTGGCTGCTGAACTGTTGCTATCAGTGTAGCCTTTATTGCAGACATTTTTTTTTTCATTTATTGTAGTCATATCAGTCATATCAGTCATTTCTTTGCTAAATTTAATTACTTTTACTAAAGCTTGCAGATCCTTTGCATTTTCATCTAACAGAGCAGTGTCATCAATATAGTACAGGTTTTTATGTTTCTTCCACCAATTTTAAAATCACACTCATCTTCCAATACAGCCTCCCTCAGCATATAAATTAAAAAATAATAATAATAATAAGAGGAGAGTATATAGTCCTGTCTCACTTCTTTACTGACCTGCAGCCATTCTGTTTCACCATGTTCCATCTGGACTGTGGCTTCCTGTTCTGTGTTAAGGTTTCTCATGACATCCATGACAAATCAAATCAAATCAAATCACGGTCACTGACCAGCATAAAGAACCATGACATTTTCATGGATTCCCATTTTCCCAAGGACATTCCATAACGTGACATGGTCAACACAATAGAAAGCTTTCTATAATCAATTAAGTACATATTGACTTCTTTTTGGTATTCACAAGATGCTTAACAGAGATAATTACATGAGGGATACAAAACAGGTAATTCAAGTCTGAATTTACAAAACTGACAATGTTTTACAAAGACAGAGTGAGACAATATCTTACTTGAACATTTCTGGTTAACAAATCTTCTTTTGTATTTCTCAGACTTATTTTCTTTCCCTCAGAAAAATTATCCTGCAGGGACTGTTAAGTACTATGTGACAACATTAATAAAAAATTTAGATGAATCTTGTTTTAGGCACACAATAATGAGCTGTTTTTACAGATGTCCTTTTCCAGTTCTTCACATACTAGTTCCTCTAGATCCAACCCCCAAAATACTACTCAAAGCAACAGGGATCCTGCTGAAAGGGTTATATCATGGTAAGGTTGGAAAAGAAAACTCTTTTCAACAACATGGAAATTTATATCATATATGGATTTGCATGTATGTGTGTGTGTGTTCATTCCATTTCAAAGCATCTGAAGAAGGTAGAAATCAAAATGCTTTGTCTTTATAGCTTCTATGTTAGGCATTATAATGGCTATTTTGTTACACTGATTAATCACATCCTTCTGGGATTCAGAACAAATCAGCCTGAAGCACTATGGTAGAAAGCTAATATATCAAGGAGAGATCTAGGTTAGAAACTCTCTGTGATGTGTTTATTTTCAGCCCCACCAATTAAACTTTGCACTTGCCACTTGAGGATTGATTGATTAATTAATTGGATTTAAAGGTTGTAGCCAGTCCTCAAAAAACTTGCAATCAAGCCACAGAGCTTAAGGAAAATTTCCCAGATCTTGGATATCCAGTGTACTGGATTTCTCTCCCAGGATCAGAATTCAAGCAGTGGCATAACCAGTCTCTCACTGCTTTTGTCGGCATGAAGAAAACAGCGCCAGAGTTTTGTACCTGAAGCTTGGCCCCTTCTGAACATGTGATGCTGCAAAGCATGTAGAAAAAGGATGGGGCTTCAATCACTTCAGCCATCCCCTCCCCTCCCTCCATGAGGATGCAGTCAAATTCAAGATAATTGCAGTGCACAGTTTTCTCCAATCAGCTCACTGCCAGAGCTTTGTGCTTGGGAGTTAGTGCATAACATGGCTTTCTGTCTTTTGTTCTATATTTTGCAGGGCAAAGGTTCCTGAAAACCTGCTAATTGTTGAGTGGTCCTATGATGGTTGGGTAGTGGAACTGCCAATCAAAGCATGGTACGTAGGACACCGCCTTCCAGTTTCTACTGGACAGGGGTACTGAGGAGACAGGGATTGGGAGGTCTAGGTGCAACAATGGGTCTGAGTGAAGCACCAAGTCTAGTCCTACAAAAATCTCCACCCTTCAGAGTGACAGGTTTAGGATGATACATTTAGTGCTAAGGAGGCAAGAATTGTAATCCTATAGATACATTCTAATATTAAGGGTTTGATTGAAGCAGAATTCCTTTAGACATATGTTTTAATTTTGAAGAACAAAATGATAATAAAAAGTTCACTCACAGCAGAGAACACTATGCTCAGCTTTAGAATAATGCTTTGGCCCAGATATTGGCCAGCACTCAATGCTACGTCTTTGGTTGACCGATAAACATTCGGTGAACCTTTTTTTTTTGCATAAAAATCTATCAGTGTGGTAGAGCAATTTTCTGCAAAAGATTTTAGCCTGGACACCCAGTAATAAACTAGGAAACTCTGGATAATTGGCTTTGTGGCAGTGCTATTCTGTAAAAGTTATTTAGTTGTGTTAACTTGGTTTAAATAAAAGAACAACTGCAAACACTGCTTCTTAAAATACTTATAATAAAGTCAGCAGAACATTGGAATATAATGCAGCATCATTTACATGGATTAAAAAGTCAACATCTTGAAAGAATATTATAATGCTGAACTCTTTGTTAAGAAAATTAAAATGAATTCTTCATTTTTAATTGCAACTGATAATGTTTAAAAATCATAAGTGAAGGCTTAACTTCCTTAACATTTGCAGATCCAATTATCTAGAGGTCCATTTTTACAGAGGCTTACATAGAAAGCTAATTGTGTTATTATAATATGGATGATCTGGTAACAGAATTTCTTTTTAAAAAGTTGTTTTGCTGAGTTACATGCATTTGCATAAATTACAACATTTATAGATTTTTTTCCTCTGTTATTCTTCTCCATTCTTATTATTATACAAAATGTCAAATGTTGAATTAAGTCATTCCATCTGAACCATAAAGCATTTTTATTATTCAACAAGAATTGTGATTTATATAAAAGGATGCAATCTTCCCCCTCCATTCCCTGACTATTAAAATGGCACCTCACTCAAAGGATAAGAGACAGCAGCAAAGGAGATTAACCATGAAAATTAATGAAGGCTTCAAATGAACACTAATTGCAGGTGATGAACAGAGATCTAACATTTCCCCCCTATATATTCAATATAAATTTGAAACTTTAACTTCAGACCAACTTACAATGGATAGACTTGAAGACGCTTAGGTTTCCTAAAAACTGAAGATCCAACATACAAATCCTTGTGCAAAGGTCACAAATATACATACATCTCTCTGAGATATCCCGGGAATGTATATATTTAAATTTTCATATCTTCATTTTGCAATGTGTATTTATGTGTATTTTGATGCCACACTTAGACAATTACTGTTTCATAGACTCAATCCATTACAAATTCAGAAAATTATCTTAAAACAAGTGTTAGCAACCTGAAGCTTAGGATGACATGAGGACTGAACTTTCTTGTTTTACACCCTTTAGGATCTCCTTTGGATTCCTTAATCCTACATTTCATACTTTAATTGTTCTTTTGACTTAAGAAAGGAAAAAAGTATACAGCATATCTAAAAAGCTTGTGTGAATACTGGATCTTCTGAATTAATCTGGACTGGCTTGGTTGTTTTCAGCAAGTCTGCTGGAGGGTTTTTCTGATCTGAATCAAACAGGGGCTGAGTCAGAGTTTCAATCTGAATTGATTCAGAGATCCCAATCAAATCAATTTTCTAAAGTGATTTGAACAATTAACACAGTCCTGCTGCCTAACTTTTCACTCCTTAAAACATCTTGGCAATAATCCTTCTTTCTCAGCTTTTGATACATTTTTATAGTTCTTTATTTTACATTGAGGAAATGTATGTCTTCAGATCAGTGTTGACTGCCTGAACAACTCCCTGCAGTTTTCTTGGCAACATTTTTAGAAGAGGTTTGGCATTGCCCTGTTCCTATGGCTGGGAGAGTGTGATGGCCCAAAGCCACCCAGCTGGTTTCTAGCCTGATGTCTTAACCACTAATACCTACTTATTTATTTTATTAGTTAGATTTATATCCTGCCTATCATACAGGTCCTCCTTCCTCCCATTATTCCCTCTAACAACAACAGTATGAGATAGATTGAACTGTGAAACAGTGACTAGCCCAAAGTCACCCTGAGGGCTTCTATAGCAGAGAATGGCATTGAACTTGGTTACTCCTGGTGCCAGTCCAATGCCTTAATCACTACACCACTGGGCTTGGTGCTTTCCATCCCACTAAGTCAGCTTTAAAACTTGCCCCAACAGAAGCTACTTGAAAGCTTTGTAGTTGGATAAATAGATTTTCCCTGATGCTTCTCATTACAGATATGAAAGACTGGGGAATTCTGTGGGAGGGAAGCACACGATCAGGTGACCAGGGGGACTTGAATGACATATCTGTCCTAGCAAACTGGAGGTGTCCTAGTCCTAATATATAAGATGCTTGTCATTCTCTCCATCTCTCACATCCTGCTCATGGTTTCTGTCTGCAATAGTGATGTTTTCCTTTTTTAGGAAAGATTGTTAAGGCGGTTGGCTTGCAGCTTCAGAGGGCCCTGGAGGAATCAGATTATTTGGACCACTTTCAGCCATGAATCATACATGGTTACAGCATTGAGATGACATTGATCATATTTGTCAATGACCTTTGGTGGACCTGGGATGGAGATAGTTCATCTCTTCTGTTCCTCTGTGATCTCTCAGCAGCCTTTGATGCCATCATTTATGGTATCCTTCTGAACCAACTCAAAGGATTGGGAAAGGGAGGACCAAGTTACCTGTGGGACAGCCTGTCTCTGATTGTCTCTACTCACCCATCATAGCCATCATGCTCCAGGTCCCATCTATCTTGTGGAACTTCATGCCTTCTCTGTTGCTGCACCTGCCCTGTGGAACAGTGTGCACCCAGAGGTCCAGGTGACCCCACCCCTGTTGACCCTTCACAAGGCATTGAAGGCCTGGAAGATCCCACAGGCATTTGGGCCAGGAAGTGAAATGAGCCTTTTGGTTGATAATTTAGTTACTGTCTTGGTGATTCAGAGTTTTTGACCCCAGGCATTATGGTCTTTTTAAAATACTGTTTTATAATATTGAGTTATTATTTTCTGGTTTTCACTGTTTGTACACCTCCTGGAGTCACCTCAGTGAGTTGTATGGCTTTATAAATTATTTTGAAAAGATAAAATAATAGTAACAGGAGAAGGACAAGGAGATGGAGAAGAATGAAGATAAATTGTTCTGCAAAAATTAGTGCACAATTGTTTCATTTTGCACAATAAAATCTGACACTCTTTATTGAAACGTAATGGTTAGTCATTTGTGATCTATTTTAGTTATTTTGTTAATTAAAATAAGATACTTATGACAGTAGTAGAGTTATGGTAAGGTTCTGGTTGCCCTATCTGAAGCACCAATAAAAACAAACAAAAACCAGATAAAATAGAATGATTCAAAAGAGAAAGAGTAAGAAAAAAGGCTCAAAATGTTACTGAAAACAGAAGGAACTTCTAAGGAAATATTCAATTGTAAACTATTTTCAGTGGAAGCCTTTCTTGGATTCAAAGAACAGCAGTCATTAAACCAAAATAAAATAATTATACTGCAAATTGCATATGATAAGCAAAGTCCCTACTTATAAATGACACACATTTAACATTTTATTCAATATCCTTACTATTCTTTGCAACATTTTGATGCTTTCAAGTTTGCTCTCTTTTCCTTTCTTTTCTGCTTGAAGCAACATACCCCAAGGAAAATTTGGAACCAGCTTAAGCATGAATTAAGCACTACATAAGCACTCTACGTAAGCTGATTATGCATTCAGCACCAAAGCCTTACATATTCAACTGTATATGTGCTGGTTTCTATATGAACCCGATTACTATAAGGTTTCATTTGAGTGGAAGCTAGTCTGCAGATTGTTATATATGTTTGCAGATTGTCATATATGAACAGAGAATTATTGTCAGCCTTACAAGGTAGACCAGACCAAGAATCAGACACCAAGTAGGCCTATAGTTAACAGAATCATGCAGGTCTGAATATGCTCCTCCTCCCTCTTTTGTATTCATGTGAATTAGGGAGATGCCTGTCAGACATTTTTGTAACCCTCACATTTTGCAATGTTTATCTACTCGTTGCCTTGGTAATGGATCTTCTCTCTCTCCATCAAGGTCATCCTCTTTGCTCTGTACACTTCTATTCCACCCATGTATACTTGCAAGAATAAAAGTTAGAAGAGCTGGGGATAAACTAGAACAATCATTGTGGGCACCCTCATTTTCAGAACACTGGAGTGGGTCTTACAGAAGCAGTCATGTGCCTGTCTGTCCTACACAACATAGTCCTTGGATTACACCTTAAAAGTGCTTTGACAAGATCCGTGGTTCTCCCTATTGACAAAACAAAATTTACAGGGATCTTGCAAACAACTCTTTAATTGTAATATCTGAAGAATTCCACAAGATTGAATAACTTTGAATTTAGAATTCAATGTTAGAACATTGAATTTCGAATAAAATTTAGAACTATCACTGTATCTTGTATACAGATTTTGCTTCTCTGTCTGTCTGTCTGTCTGTCTGACTGACTTTGCTTGTGAGATTGAAGGGCCACAACCACAAAGTTCAAAAAGGTGAGTTAGGCCTTCTCAGCTCAATAGTTAAGACTCAGGAAGCATGACCTTGAAATGTCTTGTATTCTTTTCAGCTTGTAAAGAATTTGTAGAATTGCAGTACAAGGCCTGGTGAGGTCAAAGAAGTTGACCTGAATACACACATGGGTCAGTTAATCAGAAAGGAGAAAATAGCCATTTCTCCCCCCCCCCATTTTGCAAGCAGTTAAGAGGCAAATGATGGGAAAGAAATAATCTCCATGCAGATGAGCTGTAGCTGCTGTCTCTGACTGTTCTCACTCTTTGATGCTTCAAATATAGGACTGCAACTGCCCATTTAGAAGAAACACTTATTTGCCTTTGACCAATAAAAGCAAATTGTTATTTTAATAGAAAAACACTGACAAAAAAGTCACATCAAGTGAAACGTAAGGATTATTCTACAAATTAAGTGTTCTGTGGAACTCTTATTTCTCGAAAAGTGGTAGTTTTCAGAACTATTTAAACTTTGTGTAACATTCCTGAGTAGCACAGATATGAAACAAATATGAATCTATTGAAGTCTTGTTTAAAATGATGCTTCTTTTATTGAAACAACAGCTCCAGATCAACTTAATCAATGAAAAGGGAGCAAAACATATAAATACTTTCACCCTTTTTCAAGCTTTCGTTGATTAGGCAGAATTCATTTGTTCACAGCAGCATTAAATTGGTTCATGTATCTTTTTTCCTCTCCTCATTCCTTTCTCTTTCTATTTCACCATTTATGAGACTGCATCCAATCTTTGGGCCAGTATTATTTCCTCATATTTTTATTTTCCTTTTATAAAAGTCAATTTTGAAGGCTGCATTTTTGCTTTTTTATCAGAATGGAAATGTCTTCTGTTTTTCAGCTCTAATTTTTGTTGGAAATCATCCAGGGTGAAAGGGAAATTGACTGACAGCTGCACTGTCTCCCATGAGATCTTAAGAAGCACAGTGAAGTTCTTGTCTAGAATCTGAAGGGGAACAGCAGAATTCTTGTCCTAGCCCAACCCTCCTAGCCTAATTCTGAAATCTATGGTGAATTAATGTCCAGCAACCTACACTGAAGCCAAAGTCCATGCACATCTAAATACATTCATGATGTAAACACATTTAGAGAATTAGAAACAAGTATAGCTAAAAGTAATCCGCAGGAAATGATATTCTAGTGAATTCACATAAATTGGAAATTCAAATGTCTCTGTAAAATCCTTCCTTAAGGGGGAAAAAAGGGGGGATAGGGAATTGTAATTGTATGTGGGAAAGACCTTGGGAGACAGGGCCAAGAGACGCCACTTAGGGGATGGTCAGATAAGAGATTGCATAGCCTGCAACTGGATAGTGGGTAGGGCAAGAGGCTCAGAAGAGACCCTCCCTAGTTTCTTGGGTTGTAATGGAGAGAATGGGAGAACTGTACTTTCAGACTTGCAAGATTCTGTCAATGTAGCCTTACAATAAAGTAGAATTAGCTTATCTGGTCATGTTTCCTGTCTGGTCTACCTGGTAAGGCTGACAGGATTATTACACAATTCAGGTGTGTATATATATAATGCCCATGATACTATACTATGTTTATATGATGGGAAATGTACATACAAACTTTGGTATATTCTAAGTCAGAAAAATATGTGATCTAGCTCTTAGTCTGGTGAATTCTGTTTTTAAATTATAGGTCCAAAATATTATATTATTATTATTATTATTTTATTAAATTTATATGCCACTGGACTCTCAGCAACTCTGTAGTTCTGTTGACAACAAGCAAGCTGACTATATAAATATGGAGCTTAAATAATGATAGTGCTATGAGCTGCTCCTCAACATATTAAATAAGAAAACCGAGTTGTCAGATTTAGTCTCTCCTTGTTATTTTTACCTAATTAGAATTGGAGGCTTATTTTATGTACACTAATATAATTCCATCAGAAAAGGAGAAGTTACTATATACTTTGAAACTGAAAAACCCACTCACATTACAGCACATGATACTTTCCATGTGGGTTTAATATGTTATACATCACAACACTCTTATCCGATATACCATACTTCCTTAATTTTTTAATGTGGCTTCTTAGACAGTGTCCAGAGTGATTTCCACTGATGCCAGCCAAAGTAGAAACAATTTCTTATATTCTGTGTATTTCGACAACATGGAGAAAGTTTCTTTGCACATAGCAAGGTCTGTATCAAGATCCTCTAGATATAGTCAGTATCTATCAGAGCTATGCAAATCTTCAAAGGTATGATTAGATAGTCACCGTTGACTTTATTTTCAAACACTACAGTTAGGATGGGAAAACAGCTTCCAACAGCACAGCTCTTTGGTAGCAATGTGTTTCATATTTTTTTATATCTATTGCCCAGAATGTAGGAGACAGGACAGTCAAGGAGCAATGAAAAATGATATGAGAAGCATTCTTTTTGTATCTCCTAAACTGGGTTATGGGCCCTTTCGTTTCCTGTCCTCCTTCGTTGCATGGCAATTACATTCCAAGGTGCGACATTTTGTTCCAAGAAAAAAGAGCCAGAAAATTGTATCTGATACATTTTGTTTTTTTAAGCGTGGCACCACTTCTCCCCAGATTCACTTAAATCAGTACTCAATAGTAGAGCATTGGTAAGTTTGTGTTTTAATAACCCCCATATTTATGCAGCTCCTTTTACCTTTTCAAGTCTGAGCTTCCTATAGCCTTCCAAAATGTAAATTTGCTCAGTAATGTTAGATGGCCGCCCAGTCAACTCTTGGCGATGCTGTTCATTTTAAAGCTGTTTCATAAGAAGCTCTTATAAAGACACAGCATGGCTTGCCACAATCTTTTGTTCCAAGAACAGCTGCATCAGTGTGAGCTGGGGGCTTAGAGATGTCGAATGTCACTGCTCATTGAAATAACTAGTGATCTGCAACCCGGGAATGTGTGTGTGTGTGTATGTTTTAATGTGAATATCTGGCCTTGAAATGCCTTTGATTAATTCTAAAGAAGTACTGTGAACTTCTACACCTTAATGTCAAGTTAATAAGAAATTTGTCTGCACTATTTAGAAAACGATCTGTCCAAATTGCCTAGCTAGAGTGCAGAAATATCAATGACCTTTCACTTATTTATTAATTAAATATATTTATATAGCCAGCCAATTGACATCCAACTCAGAGCAGTGTACACAAACAAAGAACAACACATAACAACCAAGAAAACATTAAAAACAATACTTCATCCAACCCAAAAATAAACAAAGCAATCCAGTTGGGCATAAAACCTCCCAATTCAGTGCCTGGGGGAAAGCCAGGCCTTAAGAACCTTCTGAAAGGTGGGTAGGATCAAGGCCGTCTGGATCTCTGAAGGAGTACTCTTCTATAGGGCAGTTGCACAGACAGTGTCTCCTGGGTTCCACCTGATATCACTGCTTAAGTGTCAGGACCTGAAGCATGCCTGCCCCATCAGATCATATTGGAGGGGCAGAAGTCAGTAGAGACTGGCGGTCTCACAAATAATGGGGCTGTGCACATAAATGTCTTTATAGGTCACAACCTGCACCTGGAAGTGGTTACCAGTGCCGGTCACAGAATAAACACTGTTACATGGGAGTACTGATGTGTCCATAGCTACTCTCTCTGCCACATTCTGGACAGCTATAGCTTTCTAGTGGTCTTCAAATGTAACCTCATGTACAGTATGTACAGTGCATTGTCATATTCTAGAAGCAACTACAGTATGTGTGACTGTGAACAGGGCCACCTGGTCTCCAGGCATTGGCACAATTGATACACAAGATGGGTTTGTCCAAAGATTCTCCAAGCCATGGCTGCCACCTGCTCTCCAGGCAGGAGCTGCAAGTCCAGGAGAACCCTCAAATTATGTACCATTTGGTCTGCTTGGGGATCAAATATGCAACCAAAGATGAAAATTCCCTGGATCCAAGTGGCCCCAAATCCACAGTCACACAGACTTTCTGAAGTTGACTTGAACCTGTTTTCCCCCATCCAGATTCCCATAGTCTCCAGACACCATGACAGAACTTCAGTGGCGTCGCTTGGGCAGCAAAGAGTGAAACTCTGTCCTGGCAGATAACCTCATCTAGGGCCTCTTGTTGATATTCTTTATGCCCCTGATAAAGCATACGAAGGTATTTTCTTCTGGGGGTTTGTCTGATATGATAAAGAATAATTTGCTTGGGTTCAAGATCAAATGCCTTTCCAATAAAGTCACTATTTATTTAACTAAATAAACTTATTTAGTGACTATTTAAAGTCACTATCTATCAATCTCTCTTTTCTTGCACACTATTTATGCTTGCTGTGTTTTTTAAATCAGGCTTATTTACACCAAGGAAGACTAATTTTGTGATTTCTGAAGAGTGGTAAGCCATCTACTCTTCAGAAGTTTCCAAAAGAACCACTAAATTTTGGATTAGTATTGTGTCTGTCTTGAGAAATTGAATTTCCAGTATATGGATTTTTGTTTTCATTTCAGATTTTTGAAGGATGGGGGAGGGACTTAAGTATTTTTCTGTTCCCATTACATTTGGTAAAACGTTGCATCTAAAGGGCACATTATGCACCATACAGCTGACTCTTTGAGTTTTAGTAAGACTGTGGAACTCCAGTCTGGATGGGAACACTGTGCATAGTTTGAGGAAGTTCCAACTTCTCAATATAGCTGTTGCATTTCTCTGTTCTTCAAAAAATCATATATGAGAGAAGAGAAATAATTTTCAGTTTTTCCTCCCTCCCTCCCTCCTGCCCTCCCTCCCTTGAGGTTGAAAGCAGAAAAACATCTGATTATGGCTTTTTCTTCCAGAATAAATGTTTCAGAATATTGTGTATGCATATGGGAATCAATTCTGCCCAATTTTTAATGCTGTGATTGTTCCCCCATCCCCCACCCCGGAGAGCTGTTACTTCTGAAGTCAAGACACCAAAACCAAGTCTACCAAAAAGGTTATTGAGAAAACATATCAGTGTTTTTCAAGAAGTTCTCATGGCATGTGATAATAAAAATTTACAGTGGTCCTTTTCTAAGTTGAAAATGTTGTTTTGATCGAACCAAGCCAGACTTAAAGTACTTAATTTTTATTTTATCCCTAGCTTTCAGAATGACCACTAGAAATATTAGCATTGTCAGAGACAAAAGGATTATACAGCCTAATGCTGCATTGGGTCTGACTATGGTGTATTATTCAGAATACTCTTTTATTCAGGTTGCATCTGTAGCTGGCTATGTTGTGAGTTCTACAAATTAGTTCAGAGTGGGGGGCAATCCTTACCTCGAATTACTGGAAACACCGGGAACTGATTTATATATGCTGCTAAAAGTAATTAACCATAACCTGCAGATAGATAGGTATTATGCTACTCTGTGGAATGTATAGCAGGACAGATGTTGAATGCAACTATCATCTCCAGTGTTATATATAAAGGTTTACACACACACACACACACACACACACACAGACCCCTGAGAGGCATATTGTAATCACAATATTCTTCTTGACATCTTAGTATGCTATCAGAATGAGCTAAATTTCTATTCCCAATGGGGTTGGCAATTCCTATAAATAAGACATAGCTTGTTTGGGCCAAAACATTAAATAAACCCGAATCTGCTTTGTAGATACCCCAGCAATGGAAAACTTTAGGCTTCAGCATAAAATAAGCATAATTGAATACAGGTGGGGTGCTAAAGCAAACAGAATATTTAACATTTGGACCTAATAACTTAATCAATGGAATTGTTCAGGTTTTTTTGTTGTTGTTGGCCCACGGGCATCATGAAAACATTACTGAGACTCTAGGGGTGCCTTGCACTGAGAAAGTTTGGGAAGCTCTGGAATATAGCATTACTCAGTGAGGAAGTCATAAAAGACTAGAATGCCAGTTCCATTAAGATGTGTCTATGATGATGGAAGGTGATGGATAGATGCATTCAAATATATTCCAATGCTAACGGAAATAGACTACATAATGGAGGCCTTGGGAGAACCACCTGATGACATCACAGATATGTTCTTGCAAATTGATTTGATTCAGTTTGCCGTGAGTTTGCTATGATTCTAGAAAATAGTGCTGTATGTGTCAAATGTCATCACCAGTATGCATGAACACAGCTTGTGGATGGCTAGATTATCAGAAGTAGTGTTTAAGGATTTCAAAGGTGCTTCTAATAACGGTAAACATTGCTATATATCATTTTTTCCCCACTGCAATGGAGAAACGGTTATTTGTCAAACACAAGGAGAATAGTTTAGATGCTAATTGTAGCCATGATACTCCTATACAGATTTGCTCCTGGGATTTTCAGAAAAGGCAATATTTATACTTCCTTCTCTTGGGCCTAGAGCTATACAAAAATGTGTATGTAAACATATGTAAGATAGGACTTTGATCCCACAAGCTGGCATGCCCCATAACAGAAATGAGGTCCAGATGTTTGTCATTGTGGTTGCACAAATGTCTGCATTGCCTCTGGGTATTTTTGTTTTTTTAATTGCAACATTGGAAGTTATAGATTATCCAGTTTGAATCTATGTACACAGGGCCTAATAATCCTAATTAAATGGGATCATTTAATGTATTTTCATCTATTTTCAATAATTTTCAATAACTATTTCCAATATATTATTTTAATAAACTACTACTAATAATCTATTTTCGTGTGTGCGTGTGCGTGTGTAAAATTAAGCAGCTTTGTCTGTGGATGGCAATTGTGACTTCATGAATGAAGTATATAAAGGGGGCAGAGCTCCAAGTCCACAGCCACAGCCACCAGCTTGACTTTCTTGACCCCTCTCATTGCAGATGGCCCTAGATTTGTCCCCTGATCAACGTCAATGCATCAACAGTAAGCTAAAGTTCTTCTCTGATTATTTTTAACAAGATTTTGCTATTTTGTTGAAATGGGAAAGGGGATCAGCTGATCCAAAGGCAAACTTTGCTTAATGTGGTCAATTCCCCACTAGTGGCTTATAGCATACTTATAGCATCACCCAGCTATTGTTAAAGTGATATAAATTCTGTTCCAATTACTCATTTTTGATGCAAGAATGGTTTGAAGACACATCAATACATCAAGTGTGTTTTCTAACCAGAATTACCCCCCCCACACACACATAACATGATAAAAATTGTTTTCCTGCTTCTCAGATTCTTGAGAATCATTTACTTTGACCCTCTCCCTATGTCAACAGGAGCAAACATTTCATCTGTTCTAAGCTATGCTTGGATTCGATTATAAAACCATGCTTTATAGTTCACAGTAGCTAAGTTCACAACATGCTCAACTAAAACCAACCCTGTTTACAATATGTATGTGAACTGAATGAATGAATGTATGAAAATAAAGGAGATAATAAATTTTAATCTTCAAAAGGGCTTTACTTTGAATATCAAACCACAATTTTTTTCTTGATCAAAATAGTAAGCAGTATTCATAAGTATTTTAACTTCAAATATAGAATCTGTTGTTGTTTGATGTACTATATAAACAAACTCATGCATTGATGAGAAAGATATATTAATGCTTAGTCTCTCCTTCCCCACCCCACCC
Organism: Python bivittatus; assembly: GCF_059951505.1. Lineage (NCBI taxonomy): Eukaryota > Metazoa > Chordata > Lepidosauria > Squamata > Pythonidae > Python > Python bivittatus. The sequence goes on along the minus strand of NW_028277124.1, from coordinate 19,506,795 downwards.
TCCAAAAAAATAAAAGTATCAGTCTGAAAAAAGTGTGAGGAATTAGAATTCCTTATAACAAACTTTATAGAAATAAATTAAGGTACTTGACATTTGAACCCCTATTGATTTTCTCAGTAGAATGATTCACATTATACAGGAAAATATATTTTAAACATCTATCTGCTTCTTACTTTCAGTTAAAAAAAAACAAAAAAACCCACCTGGCTTATACAACTCAGTGACTGTTTCTTTCCCAGGTGCCATTTTCAACAAAGAAAACAAACAACAGAATTAAATTTCTTTCTTTTGTCTCAGTGGAGCTTACATAGCTTTTTTCTTCCCTTCTCCATCTGTTTGCCTGGCTCAACTCATTTAAAGAAAGTTCTAGTCTTTGCCCATGAGAACTCTACAGCCTTCTATTTACATCAGTTAGAACTATAAGGAGAAAAAAACATATTAAAGGAAAAAGTTTCATCTTTTCATCTACTGTAATACAACGTTGTTATGCTGTTGATTTTGTGGGCCATCAAATGCAAAAATGATGTTGCTATGTTTGTTTATCTGATGAGCTTTGCAGGGAAGCTGTCAGATGCGAAGAATATGAAGTGGGATAATGAATTAGGACAAACTCTCAAAGATGTGTATTATTTTGCTCGTGGGTTGTGCTGAAGAAAAATAAGCAAGAAAATTACTGGTTTTTCTTGTTCTCCTTTTAAACTTTTATTTCCTATAAAGGCTTCCAAAATAAATGGAGAGCCTGGAAGAATTTCTGAAGATGCTCTTGACAATTTGCCTTGTCAAGTGGAAAGAATGGAAAGCAAAATCAAGGGGAGGGGGGGACCCAGGCAACCTGCCCTTTGGAATGACATGGGTGAGAAGAAGTCACCTTACAGGATAAGGATGGGAAGGAAGAACATGACTTTTTATATATATATAGGCAAAAGTCCAGAGACTTGTCACACCAAGTGAGATCTCATGTTTCTCACAACCGTTTTTATTTACTTTAGCTGCTTGGTAACAGATCTAAAAGACACGAACTGAGCTTATTTCCATGAAGAATGTTGAGGATTGGACTTTGCAGGTGTTCTGTGATTAGGAAGACATCTAGCTCACTTTCTAAATGTTCATATTGATTCATTTCCTGATCTGTTTGGCTTCTATGTATGTAGGTGTTCATGTGCATCTATACACACAAACTTTATTTGTACATTCATTTGTATGCTGACTACTCACAAGACTCAAGTCTACAGTACACATGGACTTTATCTTAATGGGGTTTCAAGTCACAGCTTTTCACACAATGCGGGCAGGATTGAAAGATGGAATATGGGATCCTTAAACTGTAGAATGTATTCCTTTTTGAAGAAAAGCATTCTAGTATCTCAAAGGAATCAATTTCATAGCAAAATAATAAGACCAAGTGAAAGCAAATTCTTATGCCAATTATTTTTCTAAAACAGAAACTTTTGTGATATTATGTCTCCATTGAGAAGTCAGCTGGCATTGGTCCATTAAGTTATCCTCTTCCATTACAATGCAGCCTTCTGTTGCAACAACTCTGTGAGAAAATCAGGTGAAAAATCTAATTTCTGTCTCTGTCTCTGTCTCTGCTCTGCTCTGCTCTGCCTCTCTCTCTCTCTCTCTCCCTCTCTTTCTGTCTCTGTCTCTCTCTCTCTCAAAAAAAAAAATTCTTATTGACAACTGCAAGTGACATAGTACAGAATAATAAGGAAAAGTGAAAAGCAAAACCCTGCAGGTTAAAACAATATTTTAAAGGTTTATTTTGGTTGACATAACACAGCCACAGGCTTCTTTCATTTAGAAGGGTCAATTGACGTTGGGAATCATTTACTGCTTATGGGGCTTCGCTAGTCCTCCAACTTCTAGCCTATGTTGAAATTCACAAAACAGCTGTTCTCAGAATAGCCCCTGCAGCTACTCAAATGTATTTTTTTTTCTTCTATAGCCAATATTTGTGTTCCAAGCAATTACTTTGAACCATGCCCACTGGCAAAGGCATGAGCTGCTCCGTCTCCATTCAATATAATCTGCTAAAGCCTATTTTTTTTTTCTTGGAAAATATTTGTTATGATACTTCTACATGGCCCCTCCAACTTATATGCATACATGCATGCCCTTCACACTATAGCCTTTCCAGTGTTATAGGGTAGCCAGTGTTATGGAAAGCACAAAGAAAAAAAGAGTAAGATATGGTCAAAGAAATTAAAGGCGAGAAAGAAAGAAAGAAAGAAAGAAAGAAAGAAAGAAAGAAAGAAAGAAAGAAAGAAAGAAAGAAAGACAGTTAAAATTAGTTTATATTAACACTATTCACTATATCCTTCCATATCTTTCTATCCTTGGAAATTATCCTTGCTTCCACCGTGTCCACACATCACATTATACTTTGCCTTGCAGACAAAGTATCTATCTTATCACCTGTTTCTTTTGAGGACCTCATCAACTCGACCCAGCTATCAAATACTGCTCCAGATTCTATAACAAACAAATACTAAGCTCTGCACAAGAATACCTAGATATAATACCAACTTCATATAACAACAAACGGAAGTGCTTAATAAATCAATTCCTGAAGAGGAAACAAAAGAAGCTGTATAAAAAATGAAATCAATGCTACAGTTGTCACCAAAAAAAATTAAAGGCCCTACGAAGTAGGCCAGATTGGGAAATCAACGCCACAAGATGGCTAAAATTACTTTTATCGAGTAAATAAAAGTAATAACAGGATCTTGCAAGTTTGAGTGCATTCTACCTCCTCTTCCTCCTTCTTATAAGTTAGTGAATTAAGGAGGCATCTGTCTGAGCCGCTTTCAAATAACATTTGCCTCTGGTTCTCATTGTCAGATTCAGCTGGCATGGCCTGGTACGGCGAAGGCACCGCTCAGCTTCGCCTAAGTCAATTTCGCCACCCAGGCGTGAGCAGAGAAAAAGGGGAAGTGAAACCGCGAACTGATTATGGACAGGTGGCGACTCTTAACTCAAAACCGCAAGCGGATTCTTTGTATCAGCACGGCTTCCCTTGGGCGCTGCAAACAAAGGAGAGCGCAGAGGTTCCGAAGCGAAGCAATCAAGGAATGATCGAGAACTCCTGGCTTTGCCTACAAACAGGCAAACCCAACAAAGGCAACAACAGCACAACCCATAGACTGCAGTCAGAAAGATGAAAGCACCAGACTGAATCTGCCATTAGGGCGAGGAGGGATTACTGCGGGTAATCTGCAACTAAGCAACGGGTAAAGCACGGTAACGAGGAAGCTATAAAATACCATGTAAGCTATGCCAAGCCAACCCTGGCTTTGTCTGTACTTACTTACGTTACACTTGAGTAAACTTCTTTGCTGAACACACGTGTCACGAGTGTTTCTCTAAGATGAACGGGGTAAACCTTACACTCATGCTGGTAGAAATAAAAAAGAAAGAGGGCAGCCTTGTAGAGAGTAAGAAAGATGAAGAAATTTCTTGGTGAAGAAAAGCAGGGTCTGTTTTGGACTTTAAAAATGCTTCACCTGTTTTTGCCTAGGCAACAGACCCTGAATTCCTTCACCAAGAAATGTCTTCATCTTTCTTACTCTCTACTGAAAGGCTGTCCTCTTTCTCTTTTATTTCTACCAGCATGAGAACCGTTGGCAAAGAGTAAATGGCAAGAAAGTAAAATCTCAGAAATCAAATGATCAAATCAAAAACACGAGTTAAATTATATTAACATTATATAATATTAACATTATATAATATAATATAACATAAATTATATTACTATCATACAACATTATATAACATTATATAACATTCTGCCCCTGGAGGTGCAATTGGCCCCCACACTCCTGGCCTTCCATAAGGCTTTGGAGACCTGGTTCTGCCACCTGGCCTGGGGTGGGGTGGGAATACCTCAAGCTTTCTGCCTTCAGCCTCAGATTTTTCATCCTCTTGGACTCTCCTTGTCCTTTTTAGTAATGTTTTTAATTAAGGTTTTATATATTTATATATTTTATGTTTTTAATGTTTGTTGTGAATCGCTCAGAGTTCCCCCATTGGGGGGAGATGGGCGGTTGAAAAATTAAATAAATAAATAAATAAATAAATAAATAAATAAATAAATGATGTTGACGATATGGTTACCCATCCAAATGACTCCTTAGAATTGGTAATGAAATGCATACAGCAATATCATTCATTATCAACTATCAAAAATATCAAGACCCAAAGGATGACATAGAGTTTATCTGAGGAACAAAAACAGCAGCAAGAAATCATTTTTAATATCACTGCAAAAACAATTAGACATTATTAGAGAATCTATTCAACCAAAAGTAATAAAGATTTGCTTGAGATAATAACTCCCAGATTTGGAAAAATATAGTGGATATTTCAAGATGGAGAAAGTTGGAATTGTCCCAGTTTGTAAAGATAACAGTGCTAAAAATGAATGCTTTTCCAAGGTTGTTTTTTGTTTTTGGGGTTTTTTTTGGTTTGAAATGCTCCCAATAAGAATGGAAAATTAGTCATTAAATGACTGTAGAGATGCACAACTAATTTTATGTGTTCCAATTAAAGACCTTAGACAATATTCAGGGTAAAGTTCAGGATTTTACACGATTCAAAAGAATGAGATAGATTTGACAGTACCAAATTTTAAATTGCATTGCCAGGCTAGTTGTTCAACTTGGATAACAGACTAATAATAAGACTTTATGGCTGGATTGCTTCTATGGAAAAAGCAGGAATACTGTACAAATAGAAAAATCAATGTTTAAGGGATCACTGAATAATTAGCAGTATTTTAAGTATGGAACAAATATAGAAAAATAATTAATTTAGATTTATTGCCTTTTGCTTGAATATTTATTTTCAAGAAGAATGTACAAAGAAATTTGATCAGTTGAGGGGCAAACATTCATATAGATTATAAAATGTCATTGTTAATAAGGCAAAGATGAAATCCTTCAAAATATTTTTGCTCAGAATAGCTAGAATCACCTTATTGTTTTCAGTATCTATAAAAAAAAGTAGTATAGTCCAAAAGAAATTACAAAAACCAGGTGGAATACTAAGGTGTTTTACTGAATTCAAAAAACGTATCACACAAAAATTAAGATCATTTATTGGGGCTTATTTATAAGTTGTTGCTGAAGTAGAATTCAGAAAGCGAGCAAATCAAATGCTACATGATTAAATGTATCCAGAAATTATACAACTGATACATAACCATTGGAGTATCCATGGAGGAAAAAATATCACACTTATGGTTAACATTACACTTAAAGAAAATTGGTACAAGACGTTCTACCAAAGGTATATTACCCAGTATTGATTGTGCAAATAGACAAATCATTTCTTAAAGATTTTTAGAAATCTAACAAACAAGGGGATCATTTTTTTCTGTTTGGTGGCAATGTTGTAAAGCTTAACAATATTGGAAAACAACTTATGATAGAATGAAGCAAATTTTAAAGATAGATTTCTCTTTTCAGCATGCTATTTTCTCATATTACTAAACCTTGAAGTCCTACAAAGGATACAGGACTTGCTTTGTTCCTGTTAAGAGTTGCTAAGATTCTTTACGTATCTCAATGGATATGGCAAAACATTCCTTTCATAGAAAAATAGGAAATTAAATTATGGGAAAATGTGTCAATGTCAAAACTAACTTTGTATTTGAAAACAAATCTGATACAGAATTTAAGAGTGTGGAAAGCATTTTTGGATTACAATCTTATAAATGGGTTTATACCAAGTTTGGCTTTTTCATAATATAATATTATAATACTTTTTTTAAAAAAAAATGATTGGTTAAACTTTACAGTTTTTCTACGTGAGGCAGAAATAATTGTAACCCTTTTATCTCAGTTTATAACTTATAATTTGAGTAATATTGCCCCATTTTGTGTTATTAATGTATATTAATGCAACTTTAACATTGACTTACTTTAGTACTGACTTAAACCTTCAGACTGATGCAAGACCTTTTAAAATCCAAATTTAAATCATTGCTATTGTGAAATTTCATAGCAAATGTAATGATGCTTATAAATGTCTTTCTCTTAACTTTTAACTTTTAACGTTTAACTTTTTTCTTTTTCTTTTCTTTCTTTCTTCTTTTGTTCTTCTCTTGCCTTTTCTTTGATTGTATTTGTGAGAACAATAATTAAAAAAAAAATCTCAGGAAAAAAGCATTGGCATTCCCCTTTCATACAGCTGTCAAGTACATGATGCCTGTGTTAAGCCTGTAAACTCATCTTGAGAGAAGCCTTAGAGTTGCCCATTATGCAAAGTTCCCTTGGAAGAACATTCCAGGACTGTAGAAGCAATTCAACAGCTGGGCTTTTACTGGATAGTAGTTGGGAGGATTAAGAAATCTCAAAAGTCTAAGAATTCAATTTCATTTCAGGAAGATCAATTCAACATTCTGCTGTTGACTCATAGCATCTATATGGTAGAAGTGGAAAGCATGGAAGGAAGGTTTTTCCCACATGCTGCATCTAATATGGAAATCATCCTGATGGAAAAAGATTTCATTCTCAAACATGAAGCAAGGGACTTTGCAGGCCAACTCCTTCTCAGTGGTGATGACCTACTTGTAGAACTCTTGCTGTGGGAATTTCCTGTTGACTGCAGGAATTAAAGCAGGATCAACATCTTCAGTATCATCATTAATGAGGACCTAGGTCTACTGAGCTATAGTTTACTTCGTTAAGCTGCTCATTTCCATGAATAATGTTCTATGTGCCTATTGATTTATTTGAGTTCTGTGTATTTTGCTATATTTTGTAAGTGGCTGGGAGATGCCTTGATAGATAGTCAGGCAAACTGAAAGCAAATAACTGTTTCACATCTACCAGTGGTCTTTTGTTACAATGCTGTGATGACATTTTTTTAAAAAAATATAGATACCAGTGAATAAATGTTAGAGAACATTTTGCCTATGGAAGTAGGTAAGTTATTGCATTCTTAGAGCCAGTTAGAATCCAGACAGGATCGTTACCAAAGTCTTCATGAGTTCTCCTGACATACTAAATTAAGCTAGTTCCAGAGATGCCCTGGAGAAGACCCAGCACTTAAAGTTAATGCCAGCTATAGTAATAATAGTGAAATGAAAAACCTTAGGCATATATTAAGTCTTTGGGATTTATGTAACAATTCTTCTTTCAAATAAAACAAAATGTTATACCACATGTACAACTGCATCTTACAAGAGGCATAGCAGTGCAGCTAAAGCCTATTTCAGTATTGCTCCTTTCAAACCCCAACATCACAAATCCAATTTGTCATTCAATTCCACATCTCCTCCTGTGATTGGGAAGAACTACAAGGAGGGTGAAGTGTGTAAAAACACAAGGTACAGAGATGTCACAGGGTATGGGGTAATTTGCTTTGCATATGATGAAGGCAGATATGGAGATCTTGACTGAGGCCACACATTTTCATTCTTTTAGCATTGTAAGAGGAGCCATGATAGACTATGGTAGCTGAGTATCAGAAGGAAACTGGTAGTACCTTTTTAGACCAATAGTTTTTAATAAAGCATAAGATTTCATGAGCTACAGTTTACTTCATCAGATGCATGAAGTTGCTAAACCGATGTAGATTTAAACTGGGATGAGCCAGGGTTATGGGAGGCAGAGGAAGGCAGGGTGGTAATACAGATGTAGTTTCAATGTGAGACAGATTACAAGTACTTTATCAATTAACTATTGTAACAGGTTAACAATTCATTGTATTTCTTGAGACCAGGACAAACTTTGCAGGAGAGAATTAATGGACTCAAGATGACACCAGGAGTCAAAACTGAGGTGGCTCCATTGTTATTAACATCTGCTGTTCTTTCTTAGCTTTGTGATTTTTAAATTTTTAATTAATATTTTAATATGTATTAACTGTTTTATAATATTAACTATTTTATGGTCTTGTGTATGCCACACAGAGTCACTTTTTTGTGAGACGGGCGGCCATATACATTTGATGTTTAAAAAAAAAGGAAAAAAAAGTATTATCAACCCCTTTAAATTACCCAAGACACCCCATTACAGATATCATAGTTTGCTGAACTCACACATATCAAAATATTTTGGGCCTTTCTGAAGGTCTCAACAACTGGGTGATAACAAATCACAAATGCTAATTGATAAGGCACTTGTAACTTGGCCCACATGCAACTTGTTTCTGGATAGCCACCCTGTCTTACCCTTCCTTCTTCCCTGCCTCATCCCAATTTAACTTTTACATTATTTTAGCCACTCAATTACAGCTGATAAAGTGCTGTACGGCTTGTCAGGTTCGGTCAGCACGGGGCTTCGGGGAAGCTCGCAGCCAGACCACGCGGAATCCACCGGCGGCAGCTAGCGAGGAAAAGAGGAACTGAAAGCGCCGCTAATTAACGGGCCACCTGCGCCCAGCCAAACCGGAAAACCGCAGCGGAAGCTTTTAATTACGAACTGATAACGGCGCGAGCCAGCAAGGAACGGGGCAGCAGGCAGCGAAACAAGATCGCAACGCAGCACAGAACCGCGGGCTTGCACGTAGCAGGGAGGGACCAACCCAGCCGGAGGGGGACTGGCAATCAAGGACAATGGACCCTGACCGAACCTGCCATCATGAACGATCAGGGGGGATTATTGGGGGGCCGATACTCCGCAGCTGCAACGTGATCGCGGGGCGGGAAAAAAGCGCGGGAAGGGGGGAATATAACAAGTGACGCAATTGTACCAAGCCAGTCCTGGCTTTGCTTGTGACTGCTACGTTACGCATGAGTAAACCTTCTTTGTGAACCACACGTGTCACGAGAGTTTCTCTGTCGAACGGGGCAAACCTCACACGGCTTACGAACCTTATTAATAAAATAAGGTGCTACCAGACTCTTAATTCTTTTCACTTGTATGTCGTCACCTAAACATCACTTTATGGGATTACATACTTCTGTCAGGGCTGCCATTTTGAAGTTCAGTATCAGCAAGGCAATCTCATCATACCACCACTTTGAAATTCTTACGAAGAAGGAAATTTACCCATACAGTGAAAATGTTTAGGAATTGCACATCCCCTGTTGTCTAAATTGTGCTATGCAGCTTCTGAAGATGGTGTAAGACTTCTTTTGGGAATGGATTACAAAAATGGAAGCAAAGGTCAGACAATATGGATCAATTTCCATGTGTTTGGAGTCAACGTATTTTGGCTTATCAGCATCTGCAAATTTGCTTAGGGATTGTAAGTATTTGAAATATAAATACTTGGAGAGAGAAAACAAAACCTTCAGATTCATTATTTGAGGCATAATGTACTTGTCTGTCAAAAACCTAGGTATTTGGTCTCTGTATTTGAATCCTGGAGCTATTGAATTCTGTCGAAGGCTTTCACGGCCGGCATACGATGGCTGGGGTGGGTCTTCCGGGCTCTGTGGCCGTGTTCTGGAAGTTTTGTTTCCTAACGTTTCGCCAGCATCTGTGACCGGCATCTTCAGAGTGCAGGAGCACAGACAGGAGTGGTTCTCTCTGTGCCCAGGGTGATGTGACCCTTCTGTGGGTATTTAGAAGAAGAAAAAACCCTGCCTAATTCCCAGGAAGATACACACATATTCTGACACCAAGACAAGCAGCCGCTCGTTAACCCAAACCCCCCACCCCCCACCACCCCCCCCCAATCCTCCCCCTTCAGATCTCTATAAATACCCACAAAAGGGTCACATCATCCTGGGCACAGAGAGAACTGCTCCTGTCTGTGCTCCTGCCCTCTGAAGATGCCGGTCACAGGTGCTGGCGAAACGTTAGGAAACAAAACTTCAAGAACACGGCCACACAGCCCGGAAGACCCACCCCAGCCATCCTATTGAATTCTATTCTCTTCCCACCCTTATTTTTCAGATTTCATGTCTTTAGTAAGTACAAAGCAGAAGTGTCCAAAACCTATTGAATGCAATGAATGTTGAAGGTAAGAGCACCGTTCTGCTGTTTTTTGCAAGACCTTACTAACATTCACAAATATCTTCCTAAACAGGATGAGAAGAAGTTGACAGATTATGAATGTGGGTAGACACAAAATGTCCAGGTTTATCCATCTCTGGTTTGATATATGTATTTAATTGATTTGATGCTGTTTTAATAGGACACATTTAAAGTGTGGCTAAAGAATCAAATGACTTAGTTTCCAAAATAAGTTCACTGGTGTGACAGAAAAAGTCAAGCTTGTCTTTCAGCCTCTCATATCTAATGAATATAACTTGGAGTCCATTGAAATCGGGCAGTTTATACATTCAAATAAATAATAATAATGAACTTCTAAATGCTTCTTATTACTTGAAAAATGCCCTGCGTGGCATTTGTAGTTCATAGGGTTATAATTGTTTTGATTAATGCCTGTGTTCTTGTATTATTGTTAGATTACTTTGGTGTACCTGAACATGCTGCAATTCTTACAGACTCAGTGAGGTTCTTCTAGAAATTTCCACAAAGCAGACAACAGAAGAAAAAATATGAGTCTAGTGGGTTTTGTCTCAAAATTGGAAAAGATACAATATTCTCTCTTCTGCTTTCTTTGTAAAAAGGCCCGATGGATATCAGAACACAAGTATAAATGATCTGGGATACAGAAAGCCCCATAATTAGTTCTGGGAACTGAAGATCTGGAGTTATATTAATTAAGTATTTGGCGTATTGCCATACGATGACATCTGCAAAATTTTTAAAAAAAGGCATTTGCACTTTCATCACCCCCTTCCCTCCAATATTTAGTGCCTATATAACCATCAGCAATCCCCATTATCAACATTCTCAAAACATCTTTACAAGCTGAACTTCAAAAGATTCATCTTCCCAGGAGGAAGCGCTAATAGAGAGAGATCAAGTGCTATGCACAACTGCCAATATATACCAAGAAGGTGTACATTTGGAACAACCGTTCCAGGGAGAGAGAGTTTGGAGAGAGATCAAACAAGCATGGTTATTAAGTGCCCGGGAGACTCAAACTGCCTTATACCTTCAGCACAATACCAGGGATGGTGTTTGGAAATGAAAAATCATTAAATAAGCAGAAATTTATGGCCCTGAAAAACAGGCCTTTTTGGCTCGGGATCAGTCTCTTTTGCCGGCACCAGATTGTAAAGGCATGATCCACAGCTTCACTTGGTAGTAGCTAATAAAAGAATGGCAATAAAAATGATCCTGTTAGCCACTATGGTACTAAAGGGGAAGTGGGTTTGCCCTTTCTCCAAAGAAAGAAGGGATCCCCCTTTGGCAAGAAACTGCTTCTAACAGAATCCAGCCAGACCTAGTTATGCTGGTTCTACTCTGTACTTCTCTCCCTATGACAAACAGCATCAGTTACATCCCACCTTTTGATACTTAGTGCAATTTGGGGATGTCCTCATATGTGGAAGATGAAGTGTGCCTTTTTCATTCACTTCATGCACTTGAAGAGGAGGAGTTTTAGGACTGGCTGATTGGACTGGCTGATACTGTCAGGATCTACGCAAGCCAGAACCTTCAATTGTTTTTTTATTGCTTTTACTTTTATTGCTAAGCATATATCAATAGGTGAATAGTGGAATGGTGGGAATGTTATTTTAAACCGCTTGCTTGACCTGCCATAAAAAGGGGGGAGAGGAGGGCAGGTGCTGTTATCTTTATCATAAAACAGACATCCAAGGCCAGGAGGTGTGAGAACCGGGGCAAGGCGCAAAGAGTTTCAAGTGGGAAAGAAACCCTAGAAGGGGGGAAATTTGGGCTTAAAAGGACAAGGGTTTGCTTTGTAGAATTAGACTCAACAAACTATGATGCTGTACGCTTCTCCTGAATAAAGAAATCTTTGATGGAACTTTTGGACTCCAGAGGATTTACTGAACTTTGGGACTGAATGTGCAGACTCTGACAGATACTGCAGACTGGAAGGGGCTTAGATGTAGCCTGTTTTGCAGAGCATCTCCAGGCTTCTGCATGGTGAAGGGATGATCTTCCACATGACCTCTTCCAGCCAACTGGTTAGAGAAGAGATAGCATGGTCATTTTTCTGGCCTGGCACTGTAAAACCCCTTACAACAGCTCACAAGAATAAAGGGAAGCAAGATTCTCACAATGGGCAGGTTTATTGTAATCCACCAAGAGTTAAACTGTAGAATCTTGGAAACTGGCTAAGTGTACCTTGGCCCTTTGACTGATGGGTATATTAAGATTTCTATTCTTGGTCATCTTTCCTATAAAGCCTTGCTTTTTAAGGGGGAGGGTGCTAATGGCTTATTTAGTAGCACAAAATCTCCTCCTGCACTTGTTCTGTTGTGTTCTGGACATGGCCAGAACTTCATCACAGGCTGTCACAGTGTGCCTGGCTGATCAAGAGGTGAAGCCATATCTGGGGACTTCCAGGGAAGAAATGGTGAACTGAAGACAGCTCAGCTAAAAGCGGAAACAACAACCCCAGCAGAATGAAGAGCTGATAAGTAGACTGGACTTTGAAGGTCGGACACTAGAGGGAACTAGAAGGAAGATTACAATTTAAGAAGAACATTTAAATTTGACCAACTAATACAGAATGAAGCAATATCTTTTAACTTTGGACATATTGAAGGATATTTTTGAACAATGGATCCAGAAGTTAATTTTAAGTGTGTCTTCCTCTATAGATAGACTGTGTTTAAAAGATGTTATGGAAGAGGAACATGTTTTACCTGTTACGATTGAGCTTGATCTGAAAGTGGATTTAAAAATGACAGGCTATAAGAATGATACTGAAAAAGATACTACACTGGACATACAAAAGAAACCGGCTGATGTTTTAATAATTAAAAGGGATATACAAATAACAAACCAAGAGAGTGACCTGGATAATTTTCCTATATTGGATTTACAAACAAGGCTTGTTAAAGCTTTGAAGAATTTTGTGAGAAGGGACAAAGAAAAAATAAAAAGAAATCAAGTTCCAGGACATCATTTGACTAATGATCAAGACTATTAAAAGTAAAAGAAAGGAATATGAAGTTGGTTTATTTGGTCAAGGTTAAAATAGATATGTTGTTATTTCTGGTAACCCTCAATTTACTTTTGCTGATAAGGTCTGAAATGACAAGACTTTAAGGATTTGTTTATAGATAAGAGATGGGATATGAGAAGAAAAGATCATTTGTTGTATTTTAAGAGAAGGTGATAAGTTATTAAAATTATTTATGCTTGTGATGAAGGTGGGAAGTCATTTCTTTATATATTTCTTTTATTTTTCTTTACTATATTCTTATTTTTTATTTCTTTTCTATTTTCTTTCTTTTTTTTCTTTTCTGCACCTTCTATTTTTTAATCTTTTCTTTTTTTAGTTTGTATTAGTTTTTATCTTTGCAATTGTCATTTTTAACAAAATTACTATAAAAAAAGAAGTGAAATCATATCTGGTCAATTTCATTGATTCAGATGTTCACGTATTATTTCGATTCTTTTATATTTTTGTGAATTACAACACACAGACACAGATTTAAGCAAACAAACAAACAAAAAACTTGGAATATCTTCCTTCATTGCCATTTGTTACTTTCCTAATATACAGAGTATCATAAAAATGCTTACCTGTTGATATCTAAATGCCAATGTGGAATCAGTCTGTTTTGCCATGTTCTGTCTGGACTGTGGCTTCCTGACCTGTGTATAGGTTTCATACTTTGTATTACTTTAAGATTTAAGAGAATTATTATTATTATTGCAAAGTTTCCTTGTTAGGGTTATCTTTATGCAAACAGTGACAGGGATGGACGGTTAGTTGGGTCTGCTCATTGCTGCCTGCTTAAGTCAACAGATTGTGTTAATCCATTCCTACTATTTCCATGGTAGATTTCTTTTACATCTCTAGTGGTGGCTATACGTTCATGATGGGTTGGAGCTTTCAGTTCTAGTTAGCATGAACTTCCTTCATGGTCAAATAAAGGTAAGCACTACTCATTCAGGTAACTGATTTGGCAGCTAAGATCAAGGTGGGATATTGGCAACTAGCTGTTAATAAGAACAACTGCTTATTTGGATGGGGTCTTTAGACTAAGGTGAACTTGTTGATTTTGTGGTAGATTCTGTTCAGTTAATGAATTTCTGTCCAGTTAACAAAACACAAGTCTCTTGGCTGAATTCAAGGCAGAGGGATCAATAATATAACGCTAACAATACAATCACTCTAAAAAAATGTGTGGGGGAAATAAACAGCTTGCAAAGCCCAGAGCATTTACATTACAGAGCAAAATCTGATCTGCTTCAGCCTACACAGCACCATCTTATTTATTCAGAAAAAGGTCTCACACTGAATTCAATAGAATTTCCTTTCAGGTCATTGGGACTTTGATTGTAGTGTTCTACAATCTAAGTGAATGTTAGGTGGGTGATGGCCCAGGATTTATCTATTTGTCCTGTCCTTCTATTTGTCAGACCAACTGACAATAAAATATTGGACAATATAATAAAACTAACAAGTATGTAAAATCATGGATCTATGATGGGGCACAAAGTTTGAGTTCTTCTGCAGAGAGACAAAAGGGCAGATCTTCCATAATTGTAGCCCAAATCAGGGGAGACTTTTCTTCTTTTCCACAAGAATAATGTTTCTGATCCATAGGATATGGACCCTGTGCCTGCTTTAGACCTGGTCAATGCTGGCTTCCTTCTCTGAAGTTGAATCAGCAGCATCCTTGGAATATGTGTGCCAAAACTGACAAGATGATGGTCAGAATGGAAGGCCTACACCCTTTGAACATTCAGGTCTCATGTTCACAGATGCCACTGCATTTGAAAGGCTGAGACTCAAAGATATTTAAGTAGTACTGTAAATGTAGGTCTATTCCTTTAATACTAGCAAGTTCACCACCACAAGATATTTATACAAAATATGACATCTGGAATTCAGACAAAAGCCAACTACAATTTTATCACTCCAATATATCTCAATAGGGAGCATTTAGAAAATCAAAGTTCTTCCATTCAAAATGCTTCCACTCTCCAGCTGTAGTATGTTAGCAGAAGTGGTAAAGTATTGATCCTATAGCTTTTTTCTCCCCTTAAAACTGCTATAATATCCCAGGTTAACTTCCTTTGTGTGTAGTACTCTGCTTCCCTCTATTTGTAGGCAACTGTGAACAATGAGAAGGAACTGCAGTGTTCTAGAATTTGTGCCATTGTGATGATAGTAAAATTTATTAGAAAGCTCAGTTATGGTAAAAGCTCACCCCAATTCCATTCCAGGAGTCTCAAATATAGGTAATTATTTGTTCAGATTTGTTCCACTACCCTAGATTATGCTTTCTCAGTCTCTATAGATGGCTGAACTAAATTGAACCTGACTGATCAATCAATTCAATCTCATGCATTTTGTCATCTTTAACTAAATGCCCATGATTCACTGTTCAAGTTCATAAGTCCCTCTCCAAACAGAGAAAGAGGACGAAAGGAAATGTCTATGATGCAAACACTTGTATGCATGTATATGTCACCCCTTCAAGGTAAACCAGACTAGGAAACTAAAGTAATGCATACTAATACTACTTTAATTATAATCTTATAGTAACAGAATCTTGCAAGTCTAAATGTGCTTCCCCGCTCCCTCCCTTTATCTTCATGAGAACTAGGGAGGGTCTTGTCTGAAACACTTTCTCAGGTTACAGTTCTGCTCTGGACTCAGGTTCCTTTTATTTGACTGTTGTCTTGGTAGTGGTTCTTCCTCCTGTCCCTCATGGTTATTCCTTCTGCCCATTACACTACGTGCATGTGTATATGATTGTGTATATACATAAACATTTATTTATTTCCTCAAGGTTGCTCATTTCTATAAAAGTTAATTTTTTTGTGGAGAACAAGAGAGAGGCAAACAAAATGTCCCACAGGATACAAAAAAGTTCTTACGATTTTGTGACCATGAACATTGAAGAGAGAAGAAGTTAAATTAAAAATGACAAAAGGAGCGTTAATTCAAATTTAGGCTAGCAAGACAAATTTCAAATCCTTGTAGATGCAAGAAGAATGACATGGCAAATGTAGAAATTGGGGAACACTCATATTATGTTCTTAAGAAGTACTGGTTCCCTGTCAATTCAGAGACAAAAGGAAAATATGTTGCAGATTGAACAGGATTAAGTCCACCTCTAAGCAGAGAAGTTGACAGGATGACCTTGGGTAAGTTACTCTCTTATTTCAACTTACCTAATAGGGTTGTTGTGAAAATCACTATTAAAGATCTGGAGGAAAAAAAAAAAAAAGGTTGTACATTTAACAAACACTAACAATCTACTTTGGAAGATGCCCTTGGGCCATTGCTTATTAAGTAAATGTCTTTGAAACTAATTGAAGACCTCATATGATCTCATATGAGAAGATCCAGATGATTAGTTTCATCTGTATGATTGCCAGTTTTGCAAAAAAGCAGCATTATCATTTATAATGAAACAAAAAAGCTGGGTTCTCATGCATATTATACTATTTAAATTCAGGTTTCCTTCTGATCAAAAATGCAACATGTGTTCAGGCACTGCTCAAAGGACTTTATGATGTTTTTCAGGACACATTACTAGGGTGTCTTAAAATTACGCATATGTAAGAGTTTATAACCAAGGAAGGTAGAAAGGCATTTTTTTTTTAGAAATGGATATATGAGAGATATTTACTCATATCTATTGTCCATTAAAAAAATTATTAGTGCATTTATTAATGCGCAAATAGTACTCATCAAGCATATTAGCATACTTTGGCACTTTTAGGCTCCAATTCTATCTATATACTCCCCTAGGAATATGTCCCATTGAAATCAAAAGCTCTTAGTTTTAAGGTGACATGTGTCAGATTTCAGTGTTGGGTTTCTAAAGGCCACAGGTCATGCAAAACAGGCCATTGTGTCAAGCTGTTTTATATTTTATTTGTTCAGACATAGCATATTGTATAAAGGCCGCAATTATGTGTTGTTATTCTACATAGAGAGTTTAGCTTCCAGTATGAACCCAGTCATGTGTTATGCATGGTTAATTAATTAATTTTGCCAGTTAAATTGTTCATTCCATCTTTACAAGATTTGCACAGTGAAGAAATCTTAGAAGAAACTAAAAGCAAAGGGCTGTTCATTGTTGCAAATAGGGGATTGCTAGCTTCACTACTCATGTATCCTTTTTCCCCCTTTGGCAAAGCAGTGAACAACAACAAATTCATTTCCAGTCGTCGTTCTCCTCCTCCTCCTCCTCCTCCTCCTCCTCCTCCTCCTCCTCCTCCTCCTCCTCCTCCTCCTCCTCGTCTAGATGCATTATCCATTTATTGATATGGACAAACAGGAGGAATTAATTTATCAACCTTCTGCATGGGATGGAAATCGCAAGAGCTACAGAAAAGGAAGGCTTTAAAGGGAATCATCATTTGAGATACAGGAATGAGGTTAAAAGGTAGCTGGGATAGATTTAAAAGCAACTACAGAAGAAAATGTTCTTACTGTATTCAGTGTGGGAAAGCATCTTGTAGTTACTGGAGCAGTGACAAGAGGGTCACTAAAATAGCAGTAGGCATCACTGCAGAAAGGAAAATTCCATCTACGCTCAGCAGTCAGTGTGGATCAACATAACAGCGTAGTTCTGCTCAAGGTACCTAAAGCATTAATCACCTCCAATAGAGAAGGCTGAAAAGAGATTGGGTTCATTCCAAAATCTATGTTTTACAAAGGAAGTGAAGACTTCAAAGAAGACAGGACATGAAGGATCAGAGTGGCTTTTTTTTTTTTTTTTGCAAAAGATAGAAAGTCTATAAACATATTTAGTGAATAGCATTGATTCACAGAGAAAAAATATCAGGAAGCAGCTATGTTTATTAAATTGCCTCTTTTTAAAAAAACAAAAAACAAAAAAAAATCTGATATAAATTTCAAGATCTAATCAAAGCGACCATGAGTGAGATTTCTCAAAAGAATAATGACCAGGACCAAGGACCAGTCTCTTTCACAAGTTACTTATGAGAAAGAGTCTCAATAATTAGATCTACGTGAGATGAAATGGAAGGAAGTTAATTAAACAGATAGTAGTGATTTAGCAGGCCACTGGATTATGAACCAGAATGTCCTATTCTAATAAAGCAGTGGACGGTTGCATTAAATAACATGAAATTTGTTTCTTATGGTCTTAAAGTGAAGTTGATGCAACAAAATATTTTATTGCACACTTCAGAGAATGTTTAGGAAGGGATGATTGTAATTACCTTAAACTTTAACTTATATGGTTTGGGCTCGCCCTGTTATTCTCATCACATTTTGAGCTGATGTGAACAGGATTATTAATATGACTTTGACTCAGCTGCTGGGTATTAATGATTTATATGTTTTTTTGGCTGTCCCCAGGATGTGAAAGCTGTTAAGAACTGTAGACTTTTCTGGCACGGAGGCAGGCTAAAAAGTAATCGTACAAAATTGGAAAGAAAATTGTATACTTGTTTTGCTACAGAAGGAATGTTGTTGTCTGTTGTCTGTCAATAATTGAATTAAACAGATTTTGTTTTGCATTTTGGGGGAGGGGGAACAAAAGGGCAAGGAAAAAAAAACTTTTGAAAAATGTAATCTATTTTTTGTTAAGTTATTTTGCTCCTAGCGTAATTTTCTAGAGCGTTCTATTCCTTGCATTTCTTTTACGTTTTTATTATGATGCTGTTGATTCATTTTGAGGTTATATTATATTGTGAATGCTATAGTAGCTATTTTATTTTTTTAATTAATGATATAAAAATTACAAAG
Source organism: Python bivittatus (assembly GCF_059951505.1). Lineage (NCBI taxonomy): Eukaryota > Metazoa > Chordata > Lepidosauria > Squamata > Pythonidae > Python > Python bivittatus. The sequence goes on along the minus strand of NW_028277124.1, from coordinate 19,488,102 downwards.
GAGTGTCCCATTCTACTTCATACATTTCTGGGGGTGATCATAATTTTTCTGTTTCAGATTTAGAAGGGGTTGACACGTTTCCTTTTTCAGAACTTACATTGCAATTAGCCTGTATTTTGGCATGTCTAAATGGCAGGAAGTTCTGCCACCAAATTTCAACACTTGTCCCTCTGACATTTGTTAGCATGATGACAGTGATCTGAGGATGGGAGGGTTAGGGACTTTATGTGGCACGGGGGATTTAGGTCCTCCACCTCTACTGTATGAAATCAAGGAAACTGAACCAGAAGATGATGAAATCAAGAAAGTTGAGAAGGTGATGCAAGTGAGGACCTTCATACGCTACCAGAGAGAATCCCAGAGGTGAATCTTATGAGACCCAGCCAGATATAGGGCACTTCTGCTTAAGGCTCTTGCATAATTGGAATCAGTCACTGTCCCCATGATAACAGCTATCTTGACCAGCTATGCTGATTTTTTTCCAGCTCAACTGCAGTGCAGTGGAAACCACTTTAAAGCTGTGATGATGGTGAGTTACAGTGGTGATGATGACAAAAATCCCTCCAAAATAATAATTAACCATCATCTCTTCCCCCAGCTCCTGTGTTTCAGAACCATCAGGGCTATGTAGCTACTGGGACTAGCGCAGATCAAATATGTAGGGATGAAACAGACATTTTTAGTAGGCAATTTCACCAACCTTCCTTTCTTCCTTCTTTCCTTCCTGCCTGCCACGAAAGTGGCAGCACTTGAGGACAGGGCAGTAATTTCCACTGCTTTTGCTCAACCAGAGTCACGGTTCAGCTCCTAAATGCTTCTGTAGGAAGTGAAAGTAGGGGATTGCACTAGTGACTTGGAAAACCAACGTGGAGCTGGATGGCTTGATATCATGGTTAGTCAAGTGTAGCCATGGTTCTTTTATGCGACAAACTCGTCTTGCCATTCAGCAGCTACACTGAAGTCTTCTTCAAAAATATAGGATTTTCAAAGAAGAGTGGTGATATTGGAAGGTGGAGACTATTCCTATACACTGCATATTTTCTTATGCAGATCGAGTCATCTATACAAACAACGGGATAACAGCTGTATGCTTTACAAAATGAACAAATAATAATAAAATCAAATAAAATTGGGAGAATTCTATTGGTTGAATAAGAAAAAAAAAAAGAAAATGAAAACCAGCCCAGCTTGACTGGTAGCATTCTTTTGAATGAATGATGATTGATTAATAATAACCCACCTATGAATAATAGCTTGTATACTTTTTGCACAGGAAGAATAATAATATAAAATGAACTTCTTTGCTTAATGAAATGTCTGAGGAAAATTAAAAATAATTAGACCTTAATGGAAGGATTGAGTTGCACAACCACAGGAACAAGACAGCAAGTTTTCAACAGGGGAAAAGGAGCAGAGGAGGGATCAGCTAGGAAATATAAAGAAAGTTGATTGTAACATATCTTTCAATCTCTGTCTTTGTAGGATGTTGCACCTAGTAAGATAATCCATTAATATCTATCCTGGAGTCTTTTACATATTTAAAATTCAACTTGCACACTTACACTTTTTTCATTTCTCCCCCTCTACTTTCTTTTTAAAGGGATTAATACTCATAGCCTGGAAAATATTGATAGATAGATAGATAGATAGATAGATAGATAGATAGATAGATAGATAGATAGAGACAGAGACAGAGACAGAGACAGAGACAGAGACAGAGAGAGAGAGAGAGAGAAACATCCCTTCAACTATACTTAGCTGAAAGCATAAACCCTGCAAGCAAATAATTATAATAATTATAATAACAGACAAATTTATACCAAAGTATATCTCTGTGCATAAATTTGACTTCATCTTTTTTTTTTTTTTTTTAAATCAAACTGTATTCTTTGAACAGATTATTCCATGAGAAAAATACACCAGTAATAAGCAGGTAAGTAAAAGGAAATGTTTAAATAATAGGATGTGGAACCCTATTCTTTTAGTCAAATAAAATCAGGACCTTGTATAAATGTTCATCACACTGGACAGCCTCCCCCTCTACAAATGTATATGTAGACTAGATCAAGATGTCCAACGATTGCCACTATAATTAAGTCTGCACTCTTTCCATCCATGATAGATGAAAAATGTTGGCAGCTAACACAATTTCTTATCTGTAAAAAATTCTTACTCTTTAATTTCTTTTATGTCAAGGTTTACTTTAATAATCCTATCAACTCTGAGAGCTCAAATGCAAACAGAAGTGATCAGCAAGATATGTGTTTATTAAGCAAACCCAGCAGAGATTGTTGTGAAATTGTTTCATATTTTCATGCCTTTCTGAATTTCCAAAGGAATTCGGATTTTTTTCATGTCCCTAATATTTCTATGCCATCTAAAGTATTTTGTCCCATTATTTTACACAAACCCACACTTGAATGAAAGCATAGGTGTGACTATATGTGTATATACATGTGTCTGCGTGTCTGTGAGGGCATGTGAAAGAGACAGTGTGCAAGTGTGGTGGTGCAGTGGTTAGGGTACTGGACTAGGTATAGGGAAACCCAAGTTCTAATCCTCCCTCAGTCACAGAAGCTGGCTGGATGACTTTGGACCAGTTCTGATAGCCCCTGGAGATCAAAGCTTCACGGAAATAGGTTTAAGGAAAGAGATATTACCAAGATGATAAAGACGCGGCAGGTATGTATGTACAGTATGGCCCAAAGATTGTAGGGTTTATTGAGATATTGACATCCTCAGTGGTGAGAGAGATTCAGAGTTGCAAAGCATAGTTTGAACATGAAGATATTAATTCTCTGGCACAAGGCTGATGGAGCAAAAAAAAAATCTATATTCAATGCCTCTGTTTTTTGAAAACCTCCAGCTATACTTAAAAAGTCAGTGTCCATTATGAAGATCCATTATTTCATATCATGCTCAGCTAAGATTTATCTGGTTTGAGGCTGGTAACAAATGGAAAATCACATTCCGTTCCCAAGTCTTGTTCCTCTTGCTGTTGATAAAGGTGGAACAAGAGGATACTCTCTTATCTGATTCAGTAGTTCTGGCTATAGGTTAAAGAACCCTTTATCATCACTTCAAAGAACAATAAGGTCAGATAACTGTCTACTGATGACAGATGAGATATACAATATTGACTTTTTAAACCCAATCTTTCTCCCAGTTGTAACTGCTGTAGGAAAGTTACTGTTGGGAATCAGAATATTGAACTGAAGGATCCTTGTCCACTCTATGCAAAAATGTGTTATCCATCAGCAGAGTTGTGACTTGTTTAATCTAGTTGGATGCACTGAACTAGCTCATCCCCAAATGATTACCAAAAGTATCTTCAAGGACATATCATATTTTCAGAAAAATAATAGCAATCCATAGGTAAGGCTTTCCATGAATATTTTTTTCTTCTCCTAAATAGAGATTTTGTGTATCTAGGAGTCATTCAGAAAGGGAAAAACAGATCTGTGGAAGCACACTGTTCAAAAGACTACCTTGTATATCCTTGAAAAAAAAAATTGCTATGTCAGCACCGTGTTCAGAAACCCCCTTGGGTCCAATGAGACAAAGCTGCACTCATTCACCTATCCAATTAAGCACCAAAATAAAAGGGAACAATTAAGTCATGTTTCCTTTTCCCTTCTTGTTTCCCCCACCCCTTGTTACTGGCAAAAGTTATTTCCATGCTTGCAAAGCAAGAAGTACATCTTAAACCTGCAGTCACTGATAATTAAAATGTTAAATATATCAACTTGAGGTTACTGCTGGGATAAATATTAAAATTGTCTAGAACAGATGGTTTCCAGATACAGCTGAAGAGAACAGTCAAACAAGAACATATCCACATGTAGGGGAGACACAGTGAGAGATTAAGCTAGTCTTTTTCCCAGGTATGAATTTTGAATATCTGTTGGTTTTTTTCATGGAGATAATATACACTATGATGCTTAGGATCATCCAACACAGATTAGAGCCCTACATGGAAACAGAGGTGCCAGATGTTTGAGCTGGCTTTAGAAAAGGCTGAGGAATATGACACATTATGGCTGATGCACGCTGGATAATTGAAAAAGCCAAAGAATACCAAAAAGAAGTTAGTATGTGCTTCATTGATTATAGAAAAACCTTCAGTTGTGTCAGTTGTGTCAAGCTGTGGAATGTGCTCAGAAAAGTGGGAATCCCAGAACTCTGAGAAAATTTTATACAGGTCATAAAGCCATGGTACAGACAGAACATGGTGAAACAGATTGGCTCCAGGTTGGCAAAGGAGTGCAACAAGGCTATATCTTCTCCCCTTATTTGTTTGACCTACATGCTGAATATTTATTAAGGGAAGCCTGACTGGAAAAAGATGAGCATGATTTTAAAACTGGAAGGAGAAACATCAACAACCTGTACTATGCTGATGATACTACCCTGACAGCTGAAAATGCAAAGGATCTGAAAGCTTTAGTAATAAAAGTTAAGGAGCAAAGTGAAAAATGAGACTAAAATTAAATATAAAGAGGACCAGACTAATGACAACAGGCAGAAAAATCAGCCTTAGAATTGGCAATTAAGATATTGAAATGGGCAATAGCTTCTGCCTTTTAGGTCAACTGTCAACAGTAAAGGAACACACAGTCAAGAAATACACCGCAGACTAGCACTTGATACAGCAGCCATGAAAGCCTTGGAAAGGATATTCAGATGCCGTGATGTGTCTATATCTACAAAGATTAGAACTGTGTGAGCCAAGGTGTTCCCTGTAATGCTCTATGGAAGTGAAAGTTGGACTTTGAAGAAGCAAGATAGGAAGACCATTGACACTTTTGAACTTTGGTGATGGAAAAGACTCCTGAGAATACTGTTCCAAGTATTCTTGTTTCTAGCCAAGAAAACATACCAATGGATCATCAAACAAATCAACCTAGTTCTTACTTGAGGCACAAATGACCAGGCTCAAATTATCATACTTTGGACACATTATGTGAAGACCTAGGTCGGTGGAGAAATCTATCATGCTGGGCAGGGTGGAAGGAAGGAGAAGAGACAACCAGCAGCAAGACGGATAGACTCAGTTACAATGGCCGTGGGGGCACCATTGGAAAACCTGAAAGACCAGGTTAGGGACAGACCATCATGGAGAAAATCTATCTATGGATTAGCAGAAATGGCAAAACTGACCTGTTTGACCAGGGATAAAACAATAAGCATTTTATAAAAGACTGGAAACCTTTTATGGACTTTTTGCTGAAAACAGAAAAAAGTGAAATGGTGATTTGTGGATTTGCTGGTTGAAAAAGGAGTTGAATATGAGACAGAAGGGATCTCTGTAATGTAATCTGAATGAGAGAGGAGGGATAATAACTTGATCTGTAACTGCTCCAATGATCAGAGGTTGCTTTAATTATCATTTTCCTTTCCTTTCTTTCTTTAACTGTATTGCTTTCTTCACTTTTCCTTTTATCTTTCTTCTTTCTTCAATTTTTCTTTATATATTTTCATATTTATCTTTTATCTGTCTAATTTTTTTCTCAGTAAAATTATGTATAAAAAAGAAAAAAAAATCTATGTGGTCACTAGGAGTGGACACTGACTGGATGGCACATAATGAACGGAGTGGTTTATCATCAGTTCTTTTTGTAAAGGCTGTGTATCTCTAGATCAATGACTTTTTATGAACCTTGTGACTTCCCTAATCATTTTCCTGCCATTCTAAAGTGAAAGACAAGAAAACTGCAATGTAAGCCCTAAAAAAAGGCATTAGCCCCCTCCCAACAAACAGCATATCCAAGCCTCATATTTTCCCCAGGTATGACATGGCCTGACTTACTTTATATTTCTTAACCTTCCCAAAAAGTTAAATACTATCTGCAGCATGAAACATTCACCCTTCCCTGCTCTAAAGCACATATCATCCTAGGAAGGAGGGAAACCTCTCTCTCAATTAAAGAAAATTATTCTCACATACCAAATGCACAGTTATTTATGGACAGTATTCACTACTAGCCTCATGAAAGTTAAAGAAGATTTATGGGTGAAAAATTAACATTTATGGAAATGAGGCGGAGAATTTTAAATTAAAATCACTGAGTTTTCTAACGTACATTTGGCTTATCACATAAAATATGCTCTTTCAAGCTGTTCTAAAATGTTGCTGGTGAATTTCATATCCAGAATACTCATTAACTCGCAGGAAAGCAATAGGTAAATTACTGTGGTGGGTTTTTATTTTTTTCTAATACTATTATAGTTCAAGTTGATGCAATTTAATAGAGAGACTGGAATATCATATTTTATTACTTGCCATATTTTTAATCTGGGACTTAGATGGCAAATGTAAATGCATATCTCTGGACCGATTATGTAAATATTCCAAATAGTAGAATTTTATCTGGGAAGAGTTTGAAGCCAGTGGGAATATTCTATAGCAAACAATTCAGAACAACCTGGCTGTTAATCAAAGTGAGGTGCCTAATTTTAGGCTTGAAGATTTCAGTATAACTTTAAATATTTGGTATAGTGTGATAATATACCATCAAGCCCTGCATGGCATGGGGCCAGGTTATTTGAGGGACCGGCTCTCTCCAATTACATCTACCCGTCCATCAGGTCCAGCAGGAGGGGCTGGTTGCAGATCCCATCGGGCAAGGTGAGATTGGCCCCAACCCTGTTGTCCTACGGGAAGGCCCTCAAACCTTTTTTTTTCCATTGGGCTTGGGGATCCCGTGGAAGCATGGAGCCCGTTAAATGGCTGGTATATGTTTAGACTGCATTCTTCCCTGTCATTTTGTTATTGTAGTTTTTAAATTGGTTTAAATTGGTTTTAATGGGTGAATTATGTGGGTTGTTTAGTTTTTGCTTTAATTGTGTACGCCTCTCAGAGTCACATGCAAGTGAGATGGGCAGCTATATAAATTCTACAAAGGAAGGAAGGAAGGAAAGGAAAGGAAAGGAAAGGAAAGGAAAGGAAAGGAAAGGAAAGGAAAGGAAAGGAAAGGAAAGGAAAGGAAAGGAAAGGAAAGGAAAGGAAAGGAAAGGAAAGGAAAGGAAAGGAAAGGAAAGGAAAGGAGAAAGAAAGAAAGAAAGAAAGAAAGAAAGAAAGAAAGAAAGAAAGAAAGAAAGAAAGAAAGAATTGCTACTATTACTACCAGTGTTACTACTAAAGGCTTCCAGATGTGGCTTGAAAATATCAGTATGACCAGGACATGCAAAGACTGACTGCAAAGATTTTGCATCTGTAATGCCAAGTAAACTGTTAGTACTACTACTACATTCTATCCAGTTTTTTGGAAGTGTATTCCCTTTCCTTATGAGATTGGTGGTCAACTGCAATAGGAAAGATATGGAGGTATGAAATAGAATGGCCTAGCTGAAACAATGCTTTGGGATTACATGATTCCAATAAGTGGGCTTGGGTGTTTGGTTTACAGCTTCTCAGCCTTGGTTATTCACTGCTGTTCTTCCAAGACTGATGTAAGAACATCTTTGAAGGCACTCAGGCATCTTCCCCAGCTTAATATCTTTCAGATGCTTTGGCTGATAATCTTCAAACTAAGTTGAATAAATGTAGTTTCAATATTTTATTTCCTTTCCCTTCCAGAATAGACCAATCAATAGCTTCAATAATTCCAGATGCTTTTCCTCCTCGGTCCAGGTTATTTATTTATTTATTTATTTACCAGTTAATTATTTAACTTCTTATACCACTGACTACCAAAGCCCCTTGGTGGTTTGCAATGAAAACTCAAAGAAAGGTGTTCTTCCCAAATTTAAAAATGTCGGTTTTCATCTTGGTGAAGGCTTCTAAAGAGCATGAAAACTCCTTCGGTTTACATGGGGCTGCCCTTGAAAAGCATTTGGAAGCTGCAGCTGGTCTAGAATGCAGTAGTGCAGGTAATTTTGTGTGCACCAGGGTAGACACATGTAACATCACTGCTGGTGAGAAGTAGGGGCTTCCTGTAGATTTCTGGGTGCAATTCAAAATGTTGGTTGTCACATTTAAAGACCCTACATGGCACAGGGCCAGGATACTTGTTTCTGGTGGTTTCTGCCCATTCCACCAAATCTTGCAGGATGGCCATGCTCCAGGACCCTTCTGTGAAACCATATCTATCTATCTATCTATCTATCTATCTATCTATCTATCTATCTATCTATCTATCTACCTACCTACCTACCTACCTACCTATATCATATCATATCATATCATATCATATCATAGGACCAAAGAAATATGTCTTCTTTGTCACAACACCTGCCCTGTAATATAGCCCCCCCCCACCCCTGTGGCTTGGATGGCCCCAACCCTGTTAATCTTTCAGAAGGTCTTACAAATCAACTTTTATGGCCAGGCTGCTAAGAGAGCCCAGACACTATGTTCTGCTTTGCACTGTTTGAGTGGATTATTTTTACCTGATGTCTTTTAGTGTTTTTTAGTGTTTTTATAGGTTCTAGCTGTTCTAACTGTTTTAGCTTTGTCGCAGTAATTGATAAGTTGGGCATCCATAAAGCAAACAAATAATATTTTGTTCCTTATCTAGTGATTCTGAAGGTTTTGTTGTACTTTGGGGTGGGGGACAGGGGAACTTTAAAAAGTCAACGTATCAGTTGCAAACAGACACAGTTGAAGTCCTGCCCCTTTGTACTTGAATGCAGCAACAAGAGAAGACGGGGCTTCAATAGTGTAGCTGCACCGATTATCTTTCCCTGATTCCCACCACCACTGTGGGTGTTCCTGCTCTAGACATCGTCCTACCCAAATATTTTGATCTTCATTTTCAGTAGAGAAAAATACCTTTTATTAACTTTTTCAAAATGGAATTACACTTACTTACCCCCTTCAGTTTAATGAGCCTTGCTTCTGAACAAAGAGCTTTATAATTATGGTGTATACATTCCATTTTATAGTATAGCCATATCAGTAGTAATAGTACTATAATACTATGGGACCCTATAAGGTAGCTGCACATTCTTTTTTATAAAAGGAAAAAAAAAACTATACCATACAATAATATAATATGCTATACTATAAAAAATATAGTAGTATCAGTAGCAATGATACTACAATATTATATGATTAACAGTAACTACATATTCTTATAGCTAATGATTGGAGAAAAGAATACTCCGCTAATTTAATTTTAATCTCCTTGACCTCATTGACATAATCATTGACATAATGATATTCCATTTACATAAATAGCCTGGATTGTGTTCAGCCATGCTGAATTACCTTTGTGATCTAAAGAGATCTTATAACACTACAGTTAATTACATATGTCCAATAATAACCTGCTCAAAACAATAATGGAGCACTGTCCAATTAATACATTCATTATTAGTTGTCCATAAGCCTTAAGGATTGCACTAGAGTGATCAGTCAGTTGGCACACTGAAAATGGCTTGGGGCTTCCAAAAAGAATGTCCATGAAAGAAGATTTATCTTTGAGTATATAAAATCTACAGATTAATACAGTAGGCAAACCAATCACTTTAGCTCAGCATATTAGGACAAGGGGGAAACTACAGCTTTTATGGAATACAAATATTTGAGAGTTATTTTAAAACTCCTTAATGTGTTTCGTGTATATGGGCATTAAAAACAGCTAAATGAAATGTGGAGGGTCATTTTCTTCCAAAGCATCAGACAGTCTGGGAAAACTCAACTATGCTAAGTCAGAATATGAAGATGTACAAAGCTACATGTTCATCCCCCTACATCCTGTCCCTCCTGAATTAAGCAGAAAGCTCTGAAGTGAGATTATAAACAAGTTTCTATTCTCACTATATGATTCTGAAGAGAACTGTAACCATGTTAAGGTCAAAAGTAGGAAGGTAGACAGGTGGCAGAGGTCAGTCCTGACAAGTCTTTAGCTGCCTGCGTTAGACTACAGACATGAAAAATAGTGCTTGGAAAATTAGCTTGGTACGTGGACTAGTAGTATACACTACTCCAATGAAAGTGTGTGTGTGTGTGTGTGTGTGTGTGTGTGTATGTAGGATCCTACCCTCTTGTTCCTTTGACTGCATCTTCTTCAATTAGGAAATAAGCTAGTTTTTGATTCTGGATATAATGATCTTACAGAGGTTCTGGCAAGTAGAAAACATTCCTTCTACAAAAGAGTACGGTTTCCGGCCTGTTGCACCACACAGCTGGGAGAAAGAGGCCCAAGAATTTAAGCCTCGATTTCACTATAAGTCGGGCTTGCATTTAAAAGAGAGTAGCTGCACAAAGATTTTGTGATGTTTTCAGTAGGTTTTCTTTATAATAAACTTACTTAATAGAGATTTGCATCCTTGAGTGCCTTTTTTCATCTGCTTCCAGTTTTAGTGTTGTCGAGAGAAGTCTGAAAAAAAAAAGTGTATCCACAGTATAAGCCCTTCCAGTATATAAGCAAGTGGGAACATTACAAATAACTGGGGCTTCCTGCCAAACAAAGAACATTGAGTAATATTGTTTTGTAATCAGTTGATTAATTATTTCCTTTCTAATAAATTTATATAAAGGTTTGCCCAATATGGCAAACATGGCCAGGTTAACTGAGGGACCATCTCACCCCCATCACATCAAGTCAGGCAGAGAGGGCATGTTGTGGACCCCATCAGCAAGAGAATGTCAGCTGGTGGGGCCTAGGAGGAGATCCTTCTCTGCCGTTGCCCCCACCCTTTGGAATATTCTCCCCCCAGAAGTGCGGCTGGCTGCAACCCTCTGGGCTTTCTGGAAAGGATTAAAGACCTGGTTCTGCCAGCCTGTGTGGGTCAATAAGAATTTTACCCAAATTTACCCATTGGGCGCCTTGATGATGCTCCCTGAGCTACTTGCCAATGTAACATCTATTCTTGGCTAATATTTATTTTGTATTTATTCAAGAGCATTTTATATTGTATTTTTAACTGATTTTAACTTCCCTGTAAGCTGCCCAGAATCGTTTTTTAATGACGTGGGCAGTGACAAATTTGATATATAAATACATGAAAATAAATAAATAAATATGTATAAAATGATTATCTCTACAGGCAGAATAGACCCCCCTCCCCCGAATAGATTGGCCCTGCACGTTTCAGACTTTCGTAGAGCACTGAGGACCTGAATGTGTCCAGGTTGGGAGGTTGGATGGCCCACTGACAGGTTTTTGCTGGCTGTTCTGTTTGGGTTCACCTTCAGTGACCACTGGTGGTTTTTAGTCTTTGTTAATATCAAAGTTGCATTTGCAAGATGGGTGGCCACATAAATCGATTTAATAAATAAACAGAACACATAAAATGCTAACCCTTAGGCAGAAATGAAGTTGAAAGAGTAGCAGACGTTATCTTCCTTGGCTAAGAAAATATAGTTATATGACTATAGCCTTGAAATTAAGATAAGTTTGCTGTTTATGAAAAAGGCTATGACAAATCTAGACAAAAGATTAAAATGCAGAGGTACTACACTGACAACAAGGGTGATACTTTGATAACTATGTCAAGGCCATCATTCTCTGTGTTGTAATCCCCAGTTGTGAAAACTAGAACATCAGAGAGAGTAAGTGGGAAAAAATTGATGCCTTTGAATTGGAGTGCTGGAGAAAATTGTTGAGATGTTGTTGCTGAGGTGCTAGATGAAGTAAATTGTTTACTTGTTGTTGAGCAAATTGTTTAATTTGTTGTTGTTGTTGAATGAAATGTTTAATTTCTCGTTGAGATGGTAGATGAAGTAAAACCAGATTGCTTTTTGAAAGCACTAAAGATGAAGTTAAAGCTTCAACATTTTAAACACTAATGCATCAGTAAGAATCAAGACCTTGATGCTTGGAATAATCAAAGGCAATCCGAAAAGGAGACAACAAAATACAAAGTAGCTAGATACTATAATTGATGGCATGAGGATAACTTTACAAGAACTAAAAGAAACAGTAACACACAGCCAATCCTGGTGAAATGATGTCCATTAAGTCAGGAAGAGTCAGAAATGACTGAACTTTACTGTTCTAGCACAATGACTTTTTACAACGCTAAAAGGAAAAAAAATAACTAACGAATTAATGAATACAAGTGACTATTCAGTGATATTGCTATTTCTTTTTCATCCATTCCTTATTGTATTAGAACAGTGAAACCAAAACAGCCTCCATCAACCAAAGTTGTAGCTGATTAACCTATTAATTGAACCAGCTGAAGCTATAACAAGAATACCTCCCCAGTAAAGATGATCCCTGAGTCTTGGAAGAACAAGATGTTACAGAAAATATGGTGGATCACACCTTAGAATCCTAATTCATGGTTAAACCAGACAATACCAAGCTAAATACTATTATATGAATGTTTGCATTAAGCTCTACATTCACTCAGCAAAATTCCATGGGAGAGCTGAAAAGTATAACTCTGCAAGTTGAGCCCCATATCTCAAGTCTCAAAGAGAACAGCTGAGTAAATAACAATGCTTGAGGAATTCAGCAGAAGCTGCAGCTGATGAACATTGATAAGGAATTGACCCTAAGCAAAAACTTTGGCTTGTGGGTTCTTAGCCTGTGCTCAGGACACAACTGACTTGAGATATGGGCCTCAACTTGCAGAGTTATACTTTTCAGCTCTCCCATGGAATTTTGCTGAGTGAATGTAGAGCTTAATGCAAACATTCATATAATAGTCTGGCACTGTCTTTTAAATAATAATTTATAAGGATGCCCACCAGGGTCAAACTGGAGAATTATACTACTACAGTCCTGTTGAGAAAAAAAGAAACTATTTACTCTAGAATATATAGTGTCATATCTATGGTCTGTATTTCTTTTATTTTTTAACATTTGATTGTAACACAGAATAGAGTGCCATTTAGTTTTCTTGGCAAAAGCGTGGAAGTCCTTTGTCATTGGAAATTGAAAAAAAAGGCAATCTAGGCTAGATGTAGAGAATGTCATTGTGCTTCTCTATTCAGAGATGTACAATGGAGGTATTTAATACATTGTAATGCTATTGTGAAATGACATCATATTACTTTCCCAAAATGCCACGCTTAGAGAAAAGGCTACTTGAACAGACCCTGTGAAGAAGGGCCCACTTCTTCACCCTTCTGCTATCGAACTGCTGTCTTACACCCTTTTTTTCCCTAACATTATTTGGAACTTAAATTCATCATCCCATGTCCTCTCCTCTAAATCAATACATAATTTAAATTTAAATAGCAAGTTTGTAAAAACTATTCAAACTGTTACATCATGTTGACACATTCCTGGATTATCCCAACAAAATAAACTACTAATTTTTAATTGCTAAACATTCCATTACATTCAGAAGCCACTGGCAGTCTGCCATGCTATCTGGTACTTTTATATCTTTCCTCTCTCATTTAGACTAAGGGTCAGCCCAAGATCATCCTGATCTCCCAAAATTAGAGATCTAAGGCAAAGAACCAGATTAAGCACCAGGCTCAGAGAGGTGAAAGCGATGATCCATAATTGCACCTCAAAGCTCTAGAACTGGGAACATACGTGGTCAAAAACTGATGTAGGGCTTCACCGGGCCATACCTGGGAGAACCTTGCAAAAAATTTGTTTTAACGGGAAGTGATAGTGGAGTGTTTTCAGTACGTAAAATAAAATAAACAAAGATGAGGTAGGAAGGGTGTACAAAACAGAGAAGTCCTAATGTGAGTTTAAAGTGGGATCTTGAAACTCACATCCTAAGGATAGGACTCCATTCTTAATGTTGGGGGGGGAGATACTTCCCTAATGCAAGATAATGAAATGACATCTTTTTTTATATATGAAAGGTGATAATATAGTAAGGAAATAGATTGCAGGTAACTCTATTGAGATCATCAGCTCAACTCAGAAAAATTAGGTTGTCAGAGCTCAGCTTTAAATTACATTCACATTAATCAAGGGGCAATTTTGGAAACTCATCCCCTTCTGATCTTCCTTCCTGGATGCAGGACAACATTCTTCTGCAGAGTTGAAAATCACACACACAGAGATATCCATTCCCAATGATGCATTTTTCTAATCATTGTCAGAAAATATTTGCTCACGATATTTTGAGAGGGGACGGAGGAACTTTGTGAGGCTGAAGTGAAGTTCTGCAGGATTTTTAAACTCTAGTTTGGTCCTGCAAAGTAGCAGTCTAAGTAATCCCAAGGACATCTTTGGAAATCACAGTGTTCGATCTCAGCCTGGTGAGTTATACGTCTTAGTGATCGAATCTGAGAAGCATTGCCCTTTTCTTATATTCTGTCCTTGTTTAGGCTGGCATGCAACTAAAGTATCACCGAATTGAACTGAGTCTATCCATCTCCTCTTCCCAATAATTTAATTTATAGGTTTTTATTTCCCTGGAGTGATTCAATTTCAAAGACAACTGCACAAATGTTTTCCTAGCTAGAGGAAAGCTCCTGCTGCATATGAAGAAAAGAAACCTTGGGATGGCATGTTTGTTTTCTCAGCACCGCGTGCATACGTGGCATGACATTTACTGTATTTTCCCCCTGTCATTCTCTCTGCTCTGTCACTTATTATTCAGCCTCTTCAATGCAAAATGCTAAGTCAATAGCATCCCTATTAGGCACCACACTTTTCAATCCCCTGTCAGAAATTAAATGCAAGAAATGTTCCTCTAAAATTGACACGTTTTAAACACAGGGACACAATGTGGCATCACCATTAGCATTTATGGGAGGTGGTTTATGGTTTTGTTTTGCAGCAAGGAAATTGGTAGGGCCTACAGATAAAAAGCAGTATGCCAATCTTTCAGTAAGTCAAAAGCTAGGAATATGATTGCCTGTGTCAAAACATGGTTACCCCAAAGTTGAAAACCACAAAGTTGCAGTCAGACCCACCTTGACTTATTCCCTCCTCTCTGTGTCATCTGCTCTCATTCCTTGATTTGGGATTTGAGAAGATGCCCCCCTTCCACAAATAGTAGTTGGCTAGTTTGGAAATTGGAGCTTACTTCAACATTATGACAGGATGGCTCTCTGCTTCTCTTGAGGGCAATAGATGGGACAGGCAGGAAATCGATACCCAGCAATGTCCTCCAGTGAAAGGGCTGAAGGTCACTGAAGGAATAAATTGGGGCTGCCATATTGCCCTCCTAACACTTCTTGCCTGAAGCACTGGTCCAATGAAAGCAGTCTCGGATGGTCACTGTTTCCCCAGCCTTTTCTAACTGTGCGTGGGCTAAAGTACATGAAGAGATTAAGCAGTTGACTTCTGCTCCTCCTTTAGTGAATGGGCAGTGGTGACAGTCAGAGAAGGGAAGCCATTGAAGATTCCAAGTCCCACCTGAAACATTTCTTTCACTGATTTCCCTGCGTAGCATGGGATAAACATTGCTCTGGGTTCATGGTACACCTTAGGACAAATGCATGGATTGTAGAAGTTATTCCCAGATTCAGTCACATGGGGTCCCATATCTGTGGATATGCAGCTTGGGTCCCTAACTGGTCAGTCCTTTTGTATATATGAGTATTGCATGACTGCTATCAGGATTTTAGCTTCACTGTATGAAAACCAATGGTTTAAATGGAACAGATGTGTTAGATGGCAATGTTACTGTAGAAACTGGTAGGTCCACATAAGGTTTTTCCACCACCACTGGACTTACCATATCTATCCCAGTCTAAAACGAAATATCAGTAATCGTTTTTCATTGGTACTGCAACCAGCTTATCTAGCTTCCCCCCCACAATACAAGTACAACTGGTGAGACAGGAAAAAGGCTAAAAGAAAGAAAATACTTCCTGCTTTTTGCTAGCTAATAAAGGGGAAAAAAATAATAATAAGGGTAGTTTTAGCCCTGCAGTGGGCAGACCATTTGAGGCATGTTATCAGATTACAAAATAAAAATAGCTAACGGAAATGTATATTTAAAGTTAGCATTGATTTTACTAGAATGTATTTATTTTATGTTATTAGGATATATGTATGTATGTGCTGGGCTCACAGAAAGAGTATAACAAAGAGACAACAGCTAGGCTCATCCAAATTAGAGACGCAGCCTTAAGGAAAATAGCTATGAGAGCTTTGAGCACATTCAGAATAAAATAAGATATAAAATACTTACAGCTTATAAAGGCCTCGATGAATGAATTTCCCTTCCTAAAACCCTGGAAGCCTTGCCTTTTCTCCACAGCTATGCTGCTACCAGAACAACTCAAGAACAAAAGCATCTAGAAAGCTCCACCCTGACTATTTAACCTCAAGGGAGGAAGAATGGTGTTTGCTCAAGAATTAAATTAAATGCCCACCTGGGTTCTCCCTCAAAGGGGTAGGAATTAAGCTACTATCAGTTGTATGTAGTTTAGCTGTTACCCATTACAGCTCACCCTTAGTGAGATTTCAGACATGTCACAAGCTGCTGTTTTGATAGTTGGTGGTGTGGTGATACAATGGTTGTAAGATGTCAACTGACTTCATTGTAGCCATTCACAGGATTGGTTACAGGGAATCCCAGTGAGAACAAAAACTTCCTGCTGGTCCTCATGCCTTCCTGTAACACTTTTGCATATGTAGCAGTGTCATGTTCCCCATATACACATATGGTACTGTAGAACCTTTTAGCTGGGCTTTAATCTATCACAACATCATATTTAAAAAATGAATGCCTTTAAAGAGCATAAAGTCTCCGATGTGTCGAACTTCTCTTCTGATCATTTAATTGACACATCTAAGTAGAGATTTCCAGCAACAATATGGAATGTGTTGTCATAGACCATTTTTGAGATAGATAGATAGATAGATAGATAGATAGATAGATAGATAGATAGATAGATAGAGACAGACAGACAGACAGACAGACAGACAGACAGACAGACAGACAGACTTAAAACTTCACAGTCTAGCCTTCAACCTGTATTTCTTGGTAGTCTCCCACTTAAAAGCTGAGGTTTTCAAGTCTGAGCTTTTGCAAACTAGCTGCATTGAAACAGCATGGACAATGACAAATAAAATACCTTCAGTTTTTTTTTTAATATAATGTAGCTTCTTTTCAATTCAAAACAATTTATAGCATACATTTATCACACACACCCCAAAAAACCCACTTCCCTAAAAATGAGTATAACTTGGCCTGCCAATCTTCTCTGGTAAAAGGTTTTCATAATGAGGAACCTGTTCTAAAAGCACTATATTCCAACCATCATAATTTTAGTCTGCCCTCCTATTTTCCTGAACACACTGCTTTTGATTAATGGCGTGAGGTCTTCCAAACCTACCATATTATTAAGGACAGAAAATTCTAGTCTTACTAACACAGCCATACAAAGTCAGAAGTTCAACAACTTCCCTCAGAGCTTTTCTCAAAGATGTCAGGATGGGTCAGTGGGTTTGGAATTGTGACAAGCCCTAAAGAAATGCTTATCCTAATTCCAAGACTCATCAAAATTCATATTACTGTTTTTTGGAAACACAGTGACAATAAATTAATTATCGATATTAATAAGAATATAAAGGAGAGGGAAAAAGGAAGGGGAATATAAGCAAATTCATAATTATTGCACTGAAATATTTGGATCTAAATCGTATTTTCATATTATCCACAAAATTTGGATTAATTAAATTTAGATGAATTGCACTTACCGAATCAACAAAACAAATCTGGCATGAAGTCATTTCCTGCTCAATATTACAGGAGCCTTTCCAAAAGTTCCGCTGATTTTCTGAAAGCATCACATCCAGTTATTTATTAAAAAAAAAAAAAAAAAAAACCTTACGAAACTACCTGGAACAGAATCTTGAACTGTTGTCACTTAGCAGCCTTCTTTTCCACCCCACTCTACCTCTTGCGATTCAAGCTTTCCTACTGACCTTGTTTGCCACAGGTCACTGAAATGTCATACATATATTTGAAAATTACCACCTGTCATTTCTTTGAGAAGGGGAATTGCTAAGATAAAAAAGGATTCCAAATCCCCTTAAGGTTCCATTATAGATAAATTGACTGACCTTTTGCTATTGCCACATTCAGCAAAGGAATTAAATTGAAGGGGGCGGAGACGGGGAGAGAGAGAGAGATCAAATTAAAACAGAATTACCTTTAGCATTGGTGAAAAAGCCAAGAGTTGTTCAGATTCCCCTCAGTGTTTCTGCCACCTACCTTTCCTTTGTTCCTTAATCAAACAAGCATTTTTTTTTTTTTTTTACCCAGAATTAAACTGCTAAGCCAGCTGAAGAAAACATTTAGGGCACTAGAAGATTGGTCACATCTCAGTCAAGGCAAACATACAAACCTAGGGCATTTCCTGAAAGAGCTTCAGACAGTTGACATTTTTAATTTGTGGACCCTTTGGCTAGCTGGCACACTGTATCCATCACACCATACCTCAATTGTTCCTGTTCTTCCTTACTTTCCTAATTTTACTTTCCCCTTCACTCTTGATTTCTTCTACTTCATCTTCACCATCCATTATTTCCTGAATTTCCTCATTTCAAATCTTCTGGCCTTCACAAGTGCTTGACAAAAGCAGCGCAGCGCAGTGACCCAGGCCACCCAGAAAGCCAGCATGTGGCTTTAGCTGCACTTAACAGATCACACTACTTATCCTGGAATCAGAGCTGGGAGGTGATGGTGGAGTAGGCAGTAAACACAAACCCATGGCAGAAGATGGCTTTGCTTTCTTCCTTGGGCAGGAAGTGGGCAGGGAGGACTCATTTGAGGCATTGTGGGTTGGGGACATCATGAACTTCTGAGTTCCATTAAAATCCTCCCCTGACCAGCTTTTATCTGAAACGTAATGTTTCATGCTATTATCTTTCCCATCATTACAGAGTGGTTGTGGGAAGGGCTGTAAACCAAAACTCTTATCGCCATCTTCCCTTCCCAGTTCCTATGTTATCAGGCCTGCCTGAACAGGACTAGATATCCCAGAATTTCTTGCAGTTGAGAAGAGTCCTATGATGGCTAGTTTCAAGAGCAGGTTGGATTGAAATCTAAACCAAACAAGCACGGGGCAGGGAGGAGGTGTTACTTCATGAAGAGGTAGGTATTATCTGGAGAAATTTGCATCCTAATTCAAGTAATTTGCGATTTAGTTGAGATGGTTACTATTTAGCTTTCATCCAATCAGTCTCAGTAGCTTCACTAAAACAAATGCAATATAGATAAGGATGCATTATTCAGTTAAGCTACAGCCAATCTAACAATGCAATATTTCTACTCAAATTTGATTGGCAGAGTATTATTAAGGCTGCACGATGAGCAAATAGGTTTGAATTCTGGAGGATTTTGAGGTGTCTTAAAACAAAAGCAAATAAACCTTTGCTTAAAATTCAGCTCCGTCTCAGCCTGATGCCACTGTGCTAGAATAATCCCCTGGAAATGATCATGATAATAGCTGCCACAGGGGATATACTAAGGTTGCAAAACAACGTTCTGCCAGCATTTTAGGTAATCTGATGATTCTTCAGGCAGATAACTTTCCAATCCAAAACAAAAATTCAACACCATGTCAAAGTCTCCCTCACAATGTCTCAAAAGTTTTCTTCTTTTTTTCTACCTTATTTTCAGGGTTCCTGAGACTTTCTTTAGACCATTTTTGGATAGAATTTTTGAGCTGGTTTCACTGATGCTCCTTGGAGTTGTTTTTCGTTTCACGTCTTTCCATCACTCGGAAACCTCCTTGGTGGCCCACAGAATGCCCAATCAATTGATCAATCAGCATGCCTTCAAATACCAGTTAAAGGGGAATAATGTTGAAGAGTAGGTCTCCATCTCTTGCTTGGGAGTGGGGGACCCTGGGGGCCACTGTGAAAAAAAAATTGGACTAAGATACCTTGGTCTGTTCCAGCAACGCTATGCTTACGTTTTTAATCTGAAAAAAGACCCATGTGTGTAATTACATCTGGATTTTTTCCTCTGGAATTAAATGTATGCTTTGGAAGCCTGACAGAGAAAGGATTGTACAATAAAAGACAGATATTTATCCCTATAGGAGAAATGCATACTACTCCTGTACAACTTCTTTTTTTATTAAATCATGTAGGCCCCTCAGTTAATTGGCCTGTCTGTTGTGCATGTAATTTGCGCAAGCAAGGAAGGAAAGGTTCTTATTCAAAATCGTCAGCTAAAATCAAGCTTTTATAATGTACCATGTACCTTCTCCATAGTTATTGTAGCTCATAAACTGGAAAACAGGATACATGGATTAGAAGTGGTCCATAATACCAAAATATTTGATGCATACCTGTTATGTGCAAAATTCAGATACACAGCTCTTGGTTATAAATATAGATCTTGCTGGATGACTGTCTATTCTGTTTCCTTAAGACTTAAAACATGCACTTTCATTACCTTTCATTAAAAGTTAATAATATTGACCCAGCTAACTTCCTAAAAGGCTCTAGGTAGCTTGAATGGAAACAAGGATGGAAAGGCACAAATAGGTGATGGCTGACTTTGGCTAATGTTGAAAAGCTAAGTGAGATTATGCCTCCCTCAAGACTGTAGGAGGCTGGGAAGGAGCCTCCTAGGAAAAAACTAATAGGAAACCATTTCTGTATTGCTGCCAAGAAAACCACACTGGCATTTTCATCTAGAGTCACAGCAGAAGGTAGCATCTAGTTAGAATTACAGATATTGGAAAATCTAAGCAGGGTTTAGACCTGGAAACCCCAAGTTTTTGAGAAGAAGACAATGGCAAATCATTTCAGGGTTTTGTTGTTATTTTGTTTTAGTCAAGAAAGTTGCATGAGTTTGTCCATGAAGTCATAGGAGTTAAGTGTGGCTTGACAGATAATTTATTTAATAGTAGATGAATCTGTGATTCAGTATCTACTTTTAGTGGACCTCAGACTGTTAACAGAAGATTACTCACTGCACCAATCTCTTTGTCAGTATATAAAGTAGGGGGAAGAGGGTACAACTTCCCAAGGGAACAAACATTGGTTATGGTTTTATCAGTTATAATTCAAGGCTGTCCAAGGTCATTCATGTACTAAAAATCATTCACTTATTGTAGTCTACATTAATGTTACATTTCCTGATGTACTGGACTCCAAGTCTCATCAGCCTCTGAAAATGTGGCCACCTGGAAGGTGGTAGACTGTTGGAAGCTTTATTATCAGGCCAAGTTATTATCAGACTATTGGGAAAAAAACAAATTGCTATATTTTTCTCCAATCTGCTGGTTCTACTATGTTACCTATGGTTCTACTTATAATACCTATGTAAATAAGCAAAAAACTCTTTGAAAATCATCATAGGACATGTCCTTGATTAATAACATATTTCTGATCACCACAGAATAGAAAAGGTAGGCACTTTTATATGTGCTTTTATGGATTAAATATCATATATGTAACTTAATAAAGTGGATCTCCCACACTCCTCTTTCTAGCAAAATCTGAAAATATATTCCAGTTAAAAATGTACAGGATAGGCCTGTTCAAAATATGACAAATCAATAATAATTGTTTTGATTTATTTCCCAACTTTCCTCTAGGAGTTCAAGGCAGTGTATATAAGACTTTTCTATTTTTCCACACAACAAGTAGGGTGGACTGGGTGGAAGTGACTAGCTCAAAATCACCCAGGAGGTTTCCATAGCTGAGGTGGATCTGAACCTGCATTTCCCAGCTCCAGTATTTTCCCCACTCATACACTGCCACCAGGTACACAGAGAAACACATCAACTATGAATACTTGGGTCTGAAGTAGTTATTTATTTAGATAAATCAGGTAAAGAGGACAAAAAGTTTATGGAATCCCTATTAAGTTTTTTCTAAATAGCCTTCTTAAGAAGCTCCCTCTTCTTTTCAGATGTATCTGTCTTCACTTCATGAATGAAAGTGACTGTGACAAATGGTAAAACCCATATGCTGTATCTTGACAGGCATGCAAGATGTCAGAAATAGGCCTCAAATAGAAAATAAAGCATGTTCAGTGTTCAGTTCAACTACTGATTACATATGATCATGAAAGACCGAAAACAGCTTCAGCAACATGGTGCTCTGGATATAAGAACAGAATGGAAGCACTGAAGTGGACAGTGTTGACAGCCATGGAAGGATATTGACAACTTCTCCTTTTATGACAACCAAATATCTTTCATGTGCAACAGATGTGTTGTGCCACACATCACATCACTTCATACCACGGAAAGGCAAGGTAAACCAAGAAGATGTGGTTTTGACAACAAATACAGTCTGACAAATATCAGGTGACATATGAACAATATCAGGGACATAAAGTAGTGCAATTGGCGGGGGGGAGGTGTACAATCCAAACACAGCAGAATCACAGAGAAAGCTTAAATTTTAAAAACCCTTGTACTATAATTCTCCATAAGCAGTTTTCAGCTATTCAAAAACATATTTTCTCTTTCTCTCTCCCTGCTACTTGTGTTGGCTTTCACTATGTTGAACTTGACCTTGAAAGGTTTGACATCTACCCAGATGTAAGAAAAAATAAAATAAAGTAAAATAAAATAAAGTAAAAATAATTCCCCCCCAACCTGAATTCCATCTGTGTTTTTTGGGGAATTCTTCCCACTATGATTTGATGATGGATCATAGAGAGCCATTTCCAACCATTTCCAACTCTGCATATGCAAAATCTTTCAGAGAAACAAAATCATGGACTTGAAAGGCACATTTAGGATACTGATTCCAACCTCCTGCTCAGTGCAGAAATCCAAGTTAAAGCATCAGTGGAAATGGCTGATACAATAATTGATCAAAGATGGGAAAACAAGGCAAACGTCTTTGAAGTCTATAGGCTTCATTGCACATGAACATGGAAATAGGCATCTTCACTTTTCTGGCCCCCATCTACAGGCCCCGATTCATTTCCTTCCGACAAAGCTGTAATTGCCAATTACCTGAGCAGTTTAGGAGAAGCGTTAAACCTTCCAATCCATAGTTACCCCTAAAAATGTTCCATTCCTTTCAGCCAAGAAGGGCAGCAATGAAGCAGTGATCACTGTTCCAAACAATGTGACCGCACGCTCCCTCTATGAGCAATCTGCTTCTTTCCATATGTGAATATGTAAATGGGACAAATGGCATATATATTAGAGTGGGGCCCATTTTGAAAATGATATGGAAGAAGTGTTTTGGACCCTGTGTTAGCACAACACTTCTCTTTCATTCATTAAAGAACCCTGGTGCCTTTTCAAGTAAAAGCACCATTGCTTTAATAGTCATAATTTTAATGAGTGGTACCTTAACTCACTCTGGCCACTCTTTTCTGAAAATAGCCCCTTGGGTGAAAGGCTTCCACTTTTGGAAAGCTCTTTCCCTTTGTTCAGGACATGTAAACCTGATATCAGTGTTGGCTAGAGATTATATGCGGTTGCCAACTCCCATAGATGTTGATGTTACCACAGTTTTTTCAGAGGTAACCATAAGAACACTGGAGGTTACTTTATCCTCAATCAGATTATTTGTATCTCATTTCAGAATTAAACCAATCTAGCATTTTGGGCAGCATATTAGCGTTCCTTTCTAAACTCTATCTGAAGGTCTTGGTACTTGGATCTGCAATATCGTGCATGGGAATCATCAGCTTTATCATGAAAAAACATTCATTTTATTGAAAGTCATAGGGTGACATTTAATTCAGTTTTGTATCTTCCATAAAATAGTCTGCTGAGCTAGAAGTTGGACAACTTTTGCTTTCTATCAATAATAGTAATAGTAATAATAATAACACTATGTTCACAGTTTAATAGTTGGGTTCTTGATAGCCAAACTCAGAGACTATCTTCCTACAGACATTTCATACTGCACTAACCCTAAACTACAAAAGAGGAAAAAGACTACTGATACAACATCTTCCAATGCAACAGATGCTCACACAACTTAATGAAAAAGTACCTTGCTCCACAACCTGTTGTAACACAACCATCACAATCTATGCAAAGGATATCTGTCCATACATAAGAAAACATCTGAGATGAACAACAGGCTACTACAATCTCTTGGCATCACTGTAGTACACAAACCAACAATATCCCTCCAAAACATCTTAAGCAAGCCCAAAGAAATATCTACAATATGCAATACAGATACTGTAAAGTCCACTATATAAGACAGACAGGTAGACCATGAGCATCAACTGGCAGTTAGAAGACATGAAGATATTTCCTTAATATCTCAATGTATAGACAAAATCAGCCACAATTTTAACTAGGTCACTGTTGAAATTTTGGATCAAGCCAAATTAAAAATGCTAAGGGATTTCTGGAAACTTTGCATTCTGGCCAATCACCCACCAACCAACACATACAGACACCCCTCCTCCCCATCTACAGTACACGCCTTTTAAAAAATGTCCAAAGGTCACAGAAAGAAACAAACAGCCCAGAGCACATCTTCTCTAGCAACCAACACACAGATAGGCAGGAAACAGTACCAGACAAACAATTATATAGAAACAATACCTTAATCAAGGAAGAACCAGTCTTCCAACCAAGACTGGAAAGAGCAGCTTCTGAAAACTCCATTCTCCTGTGCATTGATGATGTTATCTAGCCTGATAATAAAACTTCTGGTTGAAAACAACCAAGCTCAGAGGACATCAGGAACCCAAAGAAAAAGCAATTATATCCTAATTGTATGTGTCGGGGGAAGGCAGTAGAACGCCAAACTACCTAGGTGAACTTGTTGAAATACTATTTCATGTCATTCTACACAGGACCAAAAGCCAGACAATGACAGCTCTGAAAAGCTTTATTGCTGTACTGTAAGCTTCCTGATAACAGCCAGGAACTGGGGGGATAATTAGCCAGATAACATTTTTAGACATGGAAAGTTCACAAAGGCCATAACTTATCTTGTAATTTGAGCTGTGAACAATTGCAAGCAGGAGAGAGGCAGATTCAGAGCCCCAAGAACTTGTCCAGGTTTGAGAACCAAAGATTCCAATGACTGGTCCAAATGTCAAGCCTAGGGACCAAATACAGGTCAAGGAACAAGCAACAGCAACAGAGACCTGGAGCTGAAGAATTGTTTCCAACAAAGGACCAAAGGCCTGGAGGCTTCTGCTACATTGCTGCAGCTGCTGGGATGGCTTGATTTAGGGTATTACTGTCCTCTACTCTCGAGGTGACATGCTGATTGTCTTTGCTTTGCCTTGTGGAACTGCCAGTGTGTTCTCAGACTAGCCACCTTGCCAGTGTCTGGCCCCTTATTATCCAAATTGGGTCTCACCGGCTTAGATTCATGTCTTCTGGAGTAGCATTTAATTGCCTGCTGGATCTTCAGGCTGCTGATCTGTCAGGTCAGCCTCTGACTTAGAGGATTTAGATGAGACTATCACGTATATTTGCAATTTGTGATCTTTCTGATACAATGCACAGTGTTCAATGTTTGGGCCTCATTTCTTATTCTACGTATCTCACACATCAAAATATTTTTCCCAGAATAAATATACTGTGAAAGATATAAAGATTTCCTTGTCTTTTTCTTTAAATTTTAGTATTTCAGTTCGAGGGGCCTTTCTCCTGTTATAACTTAATTCTCTGAATTATCCCCCTCCTCTTAAAACTGTTTTACTCAGTATGCTTCTGTTTTGCTCATTTTTCTTCATTACTTCTCAGCTTCTTTTTTCCTTATCTGTTTTTTATCTACTGTGTGATGTATTGACTAGTCCACAGTTGCAGTTGTGATCTTCCTTCCTTCCTTCCTTCCTTCGTTCCTTCCTTCCTTCGTTCCTTCCTTCCTTCCTTCCTTCCTTCCTTCCTTCCTTCCTTCCTTCCTTCCTTCCTTCCTTCCTTGTTTTTCATATCTATCTTGAAAATCTGCCTGAAATTAAAACAGCCCTACTGTGTCAAAAACCTTTCAGAGCTACAGGCAGCTGCAGAAGCTTTATATATTTCCTCAATTAATAATTTTTTGGCCTTCGAATATAATAAGGGCTATATACTCCTTTCCTACCAAACTATTCATTTTCTACCATTTCAAATGATTCCCTCAGGGAGTAAAAGCAAGCTTTCCATTAACTAGCCTTCTTTTTCATGTTGGAATATTCTGCCAAATGTTTATTGAAATTTGGATAGACACGGCAAATTTAGATTTGGACAACCAATGTGATTTTGCCTTATGAGAAAGCCACTTTAGCTCCTGGACTACCTCCAAAATTACCATGTGATTGAAGCTTTTCAACTTCTTAATTTTTCCAGCCAAAATGACCATATGTCAAGTACAACAGTCCAGCTGAGCCAATGTGATTGGCAGGATGAGGGGAAAACGAAATTAAAAAAACAAAAGACCGCCAACAGTGATGTACCTAGCTCCAGAGGTTTGACTATTTCTCACATAAACAGGTTCTCTGTGACAAGGCTAAAATGAAATCGATGGATGGCTTTTTAGTTATTCCATTCTTCTAAGTCTCCATCTTAAAAGTTGTGTAGTATTCCTGAAAAGAGGCAGGGAGTAAAATGCATTTCAGGCATGGAGAACTTCCAGTCAAACTGGAGAGACCAACTCAGATGCAACCACATTTAGTCAAATATAGTTTATCCTCTTCGAAATCCAGATTGGGCAGACTGTGGCAATGGTCTTATGTGCCAGACCCCAAAATTGCATTTCTGAAAATTAACATGAAATGCCCATTGTTTCATTTTTAATGGACCTGACAAGAAGTACATGAACTAAGACTTGAATTACCAATCTTCCAACGTCCATAAGTGGGAGAAAGAGGGATGGACAATTCCACCCACTGTTGTCCCAGAATTATTCCATTATTGCTCTTGTCCCTTCTTTAGAGCCTTTGTACAATATGGGGAGATCTGTGGTGGAGTGAAATAGCTGAACACAACTGGTCGAACTGGTTCATTGTATATTGAAAATAAGTCTACACATCATTTGACATAACACTCAGATCATGTTTCACAGAGCTAGAGTATTGGTTCATATCAGCTTAAATCTATAGCTACTATTCATTGGCACTGGTTGGTTCTTGCATTTGGTCCTCAAATGTCATGAAGTCATGAAAAATATACTTCTTTGAACCAGCCCTGATCCCAGTGCAACTCTCTAAAAAAACCCTCTTACTAATATGCAGTACATCTGCAAAGAAGGTGAGATGGGGTATATTTATGGACGTTGTATATATTGAGCCACATATATTTCTGATCTGGATAACAAGATCTCAACTTACACAAACTATAAATTGGCTAGATTCAGATATCATGTTTAGCTTTAACATGTCTTAATTATGTATTGTTGAACAAGCCATAGTTCACAAGCCACATATCATACTAAACCTTATACTATGGTTTATAAATGATGGAGTTTGGACATTGCGCAAAACTAAAACTAGACAAACCACATTCTACGTTAGTGCAAAATATAAACCCAGTTATTGTTATGGCTACACCAAATGGCATATACAAAAGGTAAAGTTTCCTTCATGTCAGGGTTGAACTTAGGTGACTTTATGGATATGTCAATGAGGTTTTTGAGACAGCTACATATATGGAAGTTTTCTTTTTTCCCCATTACTTACATCTTCTCAGTCTAGCTTACAGCCTTGCAGTTCCCTTATGTTTCTTACTCAAACGCTACTCAGACCAATCCCTGCTCAGACAAAGTTGGCCACGTGCTACTCCTTGCATAGCAAAATGGAGGAAAGGGCTATTTATCTAGTGGCAAAGCTGGGCAGCTTTTACAATGATTAGTTTTTCTTCATTCACTACATAAAGGTGAACAGATTCCATTGTGGTAATTGCATACCATAAGTAAAAATCTACTTATAAAAAGTCAGTATTATACAGAAACTACACTAGTAGAATAGGACAAGAAAGACCTATTCAAATGTCTGTTGAGGTATGAAATCCTCTCTGTGGGTTCAGCGTAACCTACTCTCAGCATAATGTACTTCAGCTGATTTTTGTGAAGGTAGAAAGGGAAAAGGTATGGACTTTGCCCTGAATTCTTTTAGGGAACATGGTATATAGTGGCTCATGACATACATGTGTATCTCATCCTGCCTCCTTTTCATCTATTACTCAAGTTAATGTAATCTTCATTTAATTACTTGACCTCACAGGACCTTCTTGTAATTTTAGCATCAAGATCAGTTAGATGAAATGGTATGAGATCTTCATATGTTGTCCATCAGTCCTATTTGTGAAGCCCTTGATTCCTTCCTTGGGCTTTATAAAGGACTTAATAAGCCATTTATTTTTATATGTTTTTAGCTGGTTTGGTTTAGTTTGGTTATTTTACAGTTTATGTTATTATTAACATCCTTAAACTTTTTTTTAGTATGGATATTTCCTTGTATGGTATTTTTAGATTGCCAGTTCAGCATTTATTGTAATGATTGGATTTAAAAAAAAGTATTATTGTCAAGGATCAGTAAGTATATCTACATAGCAACAACCAATTCAACACTGAAGCCCAACCCATTGCAATCCAG
Organism: Python bivittatus; assembly: GCF_059951505.1. NCBI lineage: Eukaryota > Metazoa > Chordata > Lepidosauria > Squamata > Pythonidae > Python > Python bivittatus. The sequence continues at coordinate 19,459,791 of NW_028277124.1, read as the reverse complement.
CTTAAATTTCCTATGGTGATTAAAACAAATTAATCTCCCTCATCTTGCTGATAGAGGTTCTTTGCAAAACCGTGATAATTAGGTGGTAATTAAGGGATATTGGTCAGATAGTAAATACTTAATTTGTGTTTCCTTGGTCTACTAGTGGAGGTAAGGCACATATTACCCTGTCTCCACACTATCTATTCTGCAAGGACATGTTTTCTGGACTTCCTTTCCAACAGCACAGATGGCATGTTCTCAGACTGAGCCAGAATTAGTTCTTTTCTCAGGTTCTTAGATGTGATGCTATGCAGATATCCTGCTGAAACCAAATTTTCTTCCCTCTTCCTACCAAGGTGGTTTAAACAGATTTCAGACTCAGGTCCTTTTACACTGGAATTAGGGCTACCAGACCTGCAACCATCTGGCCAGCTGCTAGATGGTAGCAAAGAGACATTAGCAAACTCCAACCCTTTGCTAATGTCTCTTTGCTACCACAGATATGATCTAGTAATCATATGGATGAGGAAACCTTCTCAGGTACAACAAACAACCTTCCTAGAATTCCAATTTCAGCCATTAATCGATCTAATAGATTCACAGTTGCCTCAATTTAGTCTTTTCCAGATTTTAACCTCATGGCTACATTCAGTATACCAAATAAATAAACCAATGGCCCTTCAGAATTTTAGCGGAATTATCTCCAATGGATTGAAGCCCCTGAAAGTACATCGAGTTAACAGCTTAGCATTCAGTGGAAGGGTTAGATTTCTTCCATTATAAGTGAAGAAGCTGAGGATAAGGACGGTGGTAATCTGAATGCTTTAGGACATTTGTTCCTACATCTCCAAATATTTAAATGTGTTAACTTTTTCCCCCTATTCAAATGTACTTGTGCCTGATCAATGTCCTTAGCCTTGTGTTCCTTTATGTTCTTTTTCACAATGAGAAATATGGCCTAGCATGGGCCTGCTCTGACAGATTTGGGTCAGTGACAGAATCAGCACAATCATCTCCATAAAGGAGGATCATATTGTGTTTGACAGCCAATGTTGAAATTGGAATTCCTGTGCGGTAAGATTTTACACATTTGGCAATGAAACAAAATAAGGGAGGGAGGGAGGGACGGAGGGAGAAAATAGCACCCATATGCATCCTTGCTTAAGCTTTTTTAAAGCAGATAAGAAGCCTTAGATGGTATATCTAGCTTGCATTTAGTTTTTTTTTTTTCCAAATCACTCTTTAATTAAAAACAGCAACCTTCAATCTATAAAGGACTATACCAGCTTCCACTATGATCGTTCTCTTGAGATCAATTAAAATGTTGTTTTAAGACCTTTAAAATATTGTGAAGTGTTTCCCTGTAATGTGGAAGAATACTTCCCTGCAAGACTTTGCACAATTAAGTATGGATTTAAAGTGGGTCAGCCACCTGTAAATAGAGTCTGCTTCTTTTGATTATGCATTATAATAATTTCCAATAAAACACAGGGTTGGCTGATAGTATTCACTGGACAGATAAGTCAGTGATCCACTAGTCTGGCCTCCTTGTTCCCTTTGTTAATAACAGAAATACGATATGGTATGCTCTGCTATGAAATAAGAACAATACAACATACAGTCCTTGGTCGCCATCAGTGAATGTCCAATATGAGCAAAATTTTAATACTCTATTTTGTTTATGCATTTTCAGAAGAGTGGTGCTATTTATTTATTTATTTATTTATTTATTTATTTATTTATCAGGTTTGTCACCACCTACCTCGTTAAACGACTCTGGGCGGTTTACAAAACAATTAAAATCAATTAAAGTTACAAAATTACAATCATAAATAAAAAATGAAAAGATCTTTTAGAAGACTCATGCTGAAAGGAAGCACAGCAGTAAACACCACACACACACACACACAGAGAATAAATTCATATAAATACAAATAGTATTATGCTTCAACTGTTTTTCATTTATAATTACAATTTTAATCCCAATATTTTAAAGGTAGCATCGTGCATCATCAGAATTTCTGGCACTCAAAATCTGGCCTATTCAGAAGGCCTTTTCAGAAAAACCATGATGTTAATGAAATGTAATAAGTTAATTAAAAGGAAATAAACTTCAGTTAAAAAATGGTTTCCTACCAAATTGTCAGAGGATGATGATGATGATGATGATGATGATGATGATGATGTTGTGAAGGTAGTAGATAGATTGTTTTCTTGAGCTCAAAAATGAATAGAGATGGACAGTGTACAAGAGAAATAAAATAGAGATTAATCACAGGATGGAAGGCAACAGCAAAACTACATAAGGTCATGCAAAGTTAAGGACTTTTCAGGAACAAGAAAGATCAGAATAATTAAAGCAATTATCTTACCAGTGATAATGTTTGACTATGAAAGGTAGATTCCATGAACGAGCAAGAAAAAGAAGGTGGACATCTTCAAATGATTTTGAGATTGTTACTAAGGGTGTGTTGGACTAAGAGTAGGGAGATCCAGCTTCTAGTGTCCCCTCAGCCAATGAGCTTCAATGAGTCACTCTTTCCCAACCCAATCTCCCTTGTACAGTTGTTGTAGAAAAAAATGGAAGAGAGAGTGCTTTGTAGGCCAGCTTGAGATCTTGGATAAAAGGTGAGATATAAATATAATATATAAATATTTTTGTCAAAAGATTCTCTGCTATCTAGAAAGGGAAAACACCCAAAGTGTCTAAATAATTATTGTTCTTTATGATATAAGCAGTAGATAGATCACTTCAATCATGAATTGATATTTTTCATTAAACAATTCTTGGTGGTATAGCCAGCTATCCCTTCCAATGGCACAGTTTGCTTCTATGGGATTGTACCAAGGAAAAAGTTGCTAACAGTAGGGAATTCATTGGTAAACCAGTGACTATGGGTAAGTATAAAATATAAGATACATTTTTTTTCTTTTCCTTTTTAATTTGTATTTTTTAGTTTGCTAAAAAAAAAATTGACAATAAGCTTAATATCAAAATCGGAGTTGTTCTGTTCTCATACAAGCCTCTTGATCCAGTGAGGTCTTAAGCTCTCCTCCCAAACTTGATTTTAAAACATTCTATACTAAATTCTAATAGTTGTGAGTCTTACTTCCTAAGCTGCTTGGGAAATAAACAACATGCTTGCAATATACATGTTGTGGGAAATAACTGCCAATTGCATATTAGATTATTGTCCTTTTGTAGAGGCAGTCATTACTTTTACTGTTCTTGGGATCCTTACTAAGTAAAGTGACATTTCCATGGGCCTGTATGTACACCATTTATTTTCAAGAGCTATTGGGGGAAAAAAAAAATAGCTTGATGTTTCTGGAGCCTTTTCTGTGCATCTGCAAAAATAGCCAAATGATAAATATTTGTCCGGGTTTTGCCTCTTTCTTTCTAGGAAGGTGTGTCTGGATAATGGGGCTTGGTTGTTTGGGGAATCATGTAACAGGGTCACTGTAGATTACATTATTCCATCATTTGTGGCATGTGGTCCTGATTCTGTTTTGCTGCAGAACCCTTTCAAAGGCTTGTGAGACCCTGCTCAGATCTCCCTAGATTTCAACTAGAACCCAGTGAGGTTCAATGGACTGTGCTAGTTCCTACCACAGATTGTCATATTTTGAAAGGCTCTGATGGTAAAAAGAGAGTAGAAAACAAGCCTATTGGGGAAGAACTGAGCTGCAAGCTATCTCCCTGACATGCTTGATTGTTCCTCAACAAAAAAACCCTCTCAAATATTGATTGATCGGTTATGTACCATCAAATCAATGTTGACTCTTAGCAACCACATAGATAGATTTTCTCCATGACAGTCTGTCCCTCACGTAGTCTTTCAGATCTTCCAACTGTGTCACAATACATCATGCAATGTTCAAACTTGGATTCACCATCTAAAAGAGTTTGATCCATTTGAAATTGCTTGCACATAGAGAACAGGTTTGCATCTTTAGTGAATGAATTATATCTTCTCGGCACCCAATGGCCACCCATCATGTTGTATTAGTGTTTTGTTTTTTGATTCTATGGCTGGGATATCAAAAGCAGGCACCGTACTGAGTACACAGGGCAACACAGCAAAAGGAAGCAGGGCTCTCAAAACTTAGCTCACTTTCAAAATCATATGTCAGAGGTTGGGTAACTTTAGGAAACTACAGTCTCAGAACTTTGAAAGTAATTGAACACTGAGACCCAGTGTGGTTTATGGGTGAAAGAATTGGATTAGGACTGGGGAGACTAAGGTTTAAATTTGCCTTCAAACTTAAAGGGTGACTCTGAGCCAGTCATTTTCTCTCTCAGGTCAGCCTACCTGTAGAGAGTAAGGTAGATGACTTTGTCAAAATATGCAAGGATCATTACCTAGGCCAAAGGGGATGAACCATTCTTTAAGCCCTGAGGAATAAGATAATGTTTTGTTATTTCTGCTGCTTATTGTTGTCATTGTTATTTTATATTAGCCCCATGAGTCTTGAGAAGTGGGCAGAGTATCCATTTTATCAAATAGCGTACATATGAAAAAGAAGACAAGGGCCTGTTCTAGCCAACATATAACAGGAGTAGAAATCTATTTTCCAAGAGGGAAATGCTGTACGGCCTCCAAGCAGCAAAATCACTGGAAATAATTGCATAAATGCTTTAGGTCCACATTGATCAGAACAAATATAGATTACACAAAGCATAATGTCCAATCTTTATGAACTTAAATCTATATTATATCTCCTGGTCATTCCAAATCCTGTGAAATATATGTGTATCCACATAATATGCCCACATCCTTGAAATCAAGCTTGGTTTCCTGATGACTTACATGGGCTTCCCCGTGCAGATTTCTTAGGCTGAAAATAACAGCATATGAGTACCCTCTTCTGCAGTGTTTTCCCCCTTCCCAGTCTAGAGAGATGTTATAGAGAGACATGGAAATGGCTTTGAAGGCAATATTCAGAAGCCTTTACTGAAACAACAAGGGCAGAAGCATTCCTTAAGCCTTGGGAAAGGAGATAATATTAGGTTAGCTCAGGATGGCTCCTCCCTGACTCACTGGGTGAGGAGGAGGAAGAGGAAAAACATAATCAGACTTGGGAGATTCTGTTACTATAGTCTAGCTCAATAAAGTATAATTATAGTCTTAGTGTACATCAGTTTCCTGATCTGGTCTACCTCCTACGGCTGACAGATACAGAGAGAGAGGATACTTTTTAAAGTTAATAATATTAGTATCTAAAAGTGAACAAAGGAAATCAGCATCCCTTTTTCAAGGTGGTAAACACTGTGATTGAGTGTTGATCATACAACTGGGACTGGGTAAAAAATTATTCTCTATAAAATCCTTCCTTCCTTCCTTCCTTCCTTCCTTCCTTCCTTCCTTCCTTCCTTCCTTCCTTCCTTCCTTCCTTCCTTCCTTCCTTCCTTCTTACTCCACTTCAGCCATTTGACTCTAAGGGTAGAAGCAACAGCAAACCAATGACTAATATAGTGATAAAACAATTATCAATATAGCAAGCAATAAAATGCAACCCAAAGTTATAATCAGAAAACCATGATACTGCACCAAACACTAGATATGTATCACATGCTGAGGTACCTCCACCCACTCTTACAACAGTCCCCAATGCATGGGGGGGGGGGGGACTTGTTTTCAAAAACTTCCTAAATATGTACTAGAACTGAAGGTGCAGCCCTTATACCTGGTGGAAGGGGTTCCCTAAGAAGGTCTCCCCTGTTGCACTTTGTGAGGAGTAGGGACTCTCAGCAAGTACTACCTTGGGTGGGCAATTTCTATTTGGAGTAAATGGAGGTAAACCTGGCCACAAGTCATCTAGGACTTGTAGGAACTGAACTGAACTATAGCGTGGGTCTACTTGGATCCCACACTCCATGTGTACTATAGAAGCTCATCAGATCCAGGATACTCATATCCATGTAGCCTATCTATCTCACAAGGCAGTTGTTAGGAGAGGATGACAACAATGATGATAATTTCTACATTTGTTGCAGTTCAGTTCTCAGCTCAAAGACGGAACAAAATCCATTTAAAACACACTTTCATGTTGATATTTCTTTGGAATGCAGTTTAAAATAAAAAAGCAGGGGGGTTGAATAAACACTTGACACAGACTGCTTTAGATATATTTGTCCATTGCTATATGTAAATAAACCAATATGGAAGAAATTTTCCCTCAAGGGCTATTAATGGTTTGGGTTAATAATCATTTTTCCACATTTTGTTGCCATCTGAAGGGCTGATTGTTTTTTATTTATACTGAGTTTCACCTCTAGTTCAACCCTTCAGGTGCTGTTCTGTTTTTAGCAAGCTGCTGAATGCACAATCATAGTAATGTATGCTGTATATCAAAGAGTTCCTACATTATTAGGAACAGATGAAATTCTTTTTATAAGTTCCAACTATTCTTGCTTTAATTAGAACAAATTTCAGTCCAGCATGCATGTTCAGCTAAAGTTAATTTAAATTTAGCCACGCGAATTGACAGATGGCTATCTCCAATTTATATATGAGAATCAATGTGAGGTACTGGTTAAGGGCTGGAGTAGGAGTGGGGAAACCCAGGTTTCTAGTCCTCCCTTAGGCACAAAAACCACCTAAGTGACTTTAGGCCAGCCACCCTCTTTCAGTCACAGTGTACAAGGACTTGCTTTCTTGGAAATGAATTTGATTTAGACAATTTAATCTGCCCTCTTTTCTTACTTTTCTACACATGCATACCGAGAGAGAGATATTATATATCTAGGTGTGTATGTATGTATACACACACATACACATACACATGCACACACATACCCTTAGCTCTCAAGGATGAATTAATATTCTGGAAAACATCACTATATTTTTTTCACTGAAACTCATTTAACACCACTAGCTTTCTAGAAAGTGGACGGTTGGTTTTTTTTTGGTTAAAGTATGGGAAGAGGCCTTAATGAATCAACTTGTATCCCTAGGGGAAAAAAATTCCTTCCAAATCAATTTTGACAAGTCATCAAGAAAATATTATAAAGAAAGAACTCATAGATTCCTCCTTAAAACTGCATTAAATTAATTAGTCTTTATGGAGTGTGTAGGAGGCATTGTAATCAGATTGTTACATATTATTAACTCTGGCAGGAATGCTCATTTAATTAGTCACTTTGGTAAAAAGATTTTGAGGAAATTGTAAAAACACAACAGCCTTTCTTAGTTATAGAGTGTGTGTGGGGTTGTCCATTATTCCCATGCCTTGAAACCAGATATTTGAAATTGAATATCACTGGTTAATAATTAAAAATATGCTTTCATATACTCCCAATGTATATAACCCAGATGTATAGTTTTTGTTTATTGTTTGCATTTGTTCATTATTATGCTATTTTAAAAATGCAATGTTGGCATGTTGTTTATTAATTTTTTTAAAAAAACATTAGCTGAAGTTTAACTTGGGAGGGAATTATTCACATTCAACTTAGAATTTTGCTCAAGCAAAAATCTGGTGATCATCTGCAGATGTTCCAAAACTCCTCGTGAGAAATGTAAGCCAACTCTTAAAGCTTTCCTCAAAATGTCCTTAAATATTTTACAGAAAATGAACTCCACCAGATCTGCTTCAGAATTTGACTCAGGAGATATTTGAAGAACATCTTCCTTCCTCTCCTCAAAAGTTGGAAGTATCACTTGATGTCTACTCCCCTGTTGGTTCATCTCTCTATACAATTACCTTGCCTCACCAGGACTATAATGTAGTGTTGGCAACTCTGCTCGAACCAGAAATTGAATAGCTGTTCCTTAGAATGATGAGATAAGCCCCAAGGGACAGTAAGGACATCAGACATTTCCTAAATAGACAGAGCACCACTCTGTTGGGAGGAAGTATTAAAGAAATGAATAATCGCTCATGACAAATCCTTGCATTAGTATTTCAACATGTAATTAGGGTTGTTGTCACAGCTAGTGGCATTTCTTCTTTGTAAAACTGTAATGCAAAGTATCTCCTTTTAAATACAGAGCACTGTACTGACAGTGCAGAAGCAGGTGGTGTCTCAAGAGTCAGTGTGAAGCTGCCCAGAACAGGGAGAGAATGATTAAACATCTACCATCTCAGTGGGAAGCATGTTCTCTGACTAATTCTGGTGAGATTTTTCCCTGTCATCCTTTTGTTATATAAAGGGCTTGCATATATGATCCCTTTTGTCTAAAATAGGAAAGGGTCAAGAGATTCTATAGAACTATAGAATTATTGCCTGGTAAACCTGAGGATGATGTAAACAAACCTTCATGAAATAATTAGTTACATAATATTCTTCCAGATATTCCCTGGAAGAATAATATTATGCAGTTTATCTTGGACATGTTGACAGGCTCTTAATGGTGCTGATGGCATGGATTGGATCAGATGTTCCAGGAACTCTGTAATGAAAGAAACAGAGCTTTTCCTTTTAGCTCAGAGGGGAAATTGGCTTTGTAAGGCTACAAGTCAGTTTTATAATGAAGTCTTCATCCTCATTCTGGATATAATTAGAAGAGTGCCAGATGGCCTTATGACATTTGCACCTACGCTGTTCTTGAAGACCCCTCTTAAAATACATGGCATACTTTAATACAAGAAGAGAATTATTATTTCTTACACGAGATTAAACAATGGACTTATTCTTCTCCAAATAATGTTTATCTTCTTCAGAAATACACTGTACCTTGCTAAGATGATTTATTTATCTATTTGAATTTCATGTGGGGGACTTACCCCTTTCAGATATCAAAATAATAGGCAGCTTTGTTCTTAAGACCAAATCAAGAAGTTTTGTTGGCGTAAAAACAAGACCTTTCCACACCATGTTAAAAAAATGGACATTGTTTGTTCTGCACTAGCAATAAGTCAACATTATCTCCTGTACTTAAAATCAAAAGGCTAGCTTTATGGAACAACAGAAGATGACAGAACCAGATTGCAGTCTAATCTTGAAAAGTTGAGAGACTGGGGTGAGAAAAACAAGGGATAAATCTAAGTTACTATATTTAGGGACAGAAATATAGGACACATATATAAGATGGGAATTCATGGCTTGGAAACACTATATCTGAGAAGGACTTGGGTGGAGTCATTACAACAAGCTGGACATGAGTCAATAGTGTGAGACAGTTGCTAGAAAGGTTAATACAATTCTCGCTGCATCAGTAGAATTATCATAATGACATATAAAGTCATTATTCTTTTCTATTAATACTAGTGAGACAACACCTAGAGTATTATGTATGATTCCAGGCACACATTTCAAGAAGGGTGTTGTCATGTTAGAGAATCAATTGAGCATGTCCTCTAGTCTCTGTATCATCTTCATTGCTCAGGTTGAAGGAACCTGAGATGACATGAGAGTCATGCTCAGGTAGATAAAGAAGTTGGCCAAGACTATTTTTCATGGCCTCAGAAGCTTGGATTATACTGTAAATAATGGCTATAACATACAATTACTTAGCTTTCATTTAAATTTAAGGGAAAAAAAACTTCCTCACAGTAAGATCTGTATAAGAATGGAATAGTCTACCTGTAGAAGTTGTGAATCCTGTATCTTGGGAGGTTTTTAAGAAGAAGGTGGGCAACCACCTGTCCTGGACAGCTTAACTGGTTTTCCTGCACATCGGAAAGGGTTAGGCAAGATGAGATAGCCAGTTTGGTGTAGTGGTTAAGGTGCTGGCCTAATAACCAGGAGACTGTGAGTTCTAGGTTTCCCATTAGCATGAAAGTTAGCTGGGTGACTTTGGGCCTGTCGCTCTCTCTCAGTCCAAATAGGCAGAGGATGGAGTATTAGGTATGTTTGCCACCTTGAGTTGGCCAAAATCTATAAATAGCAGGATAAAAAATACAATCTCCTCCTCCTCCTCCTCCTCCTCCCTCCTCCCTTCCAATACTACAAATCTATGATTCTAAACTGTGAAGAACTCAGCTGTCTCCTTGAATACCTTACGTCCACCTCTCATGATCTCATGAGAGTCACTACCTTATGCTGCCTACAGGTAGGGCTGATCCTGAAATAGCAACTTGAGAGGCAGAAATTATTAAGACAAGCTTTTCATGTCCAGGAAAAAAAAAAAAATCCCCTGCAAAGTGATGGTTGAATCAAAGTCCTGTTAAATTTATGGTCAGAGAAGCCATGTCACAAATTAGCAGCCGTATTTTCTGGCCAAGATCATATCCAATCATTCACTGCATAAAAGCAGTAATCTAAAAAGAATAAAATTTTCACACAAATCCACAAATTGCAACAAGACCAGTTATAAATAGAAACAATCAATAAGAGTTCAGAACAAACCTATCACAGTGCACAAAGACTTAGTTTAAGAGTTTATCATTCTTTGAAGGCTCCAAAACAATTGATATATAATCAGAGCAATAAGATTGCAGGGAGAAAGATTCTAGGACAGGCCTCTCTCATCATTGCTGGCTTTTTGACTTGCAGAAAAGTCAGAGGGGGGATTTAAAGGCTGCTTTTAAAACTTGGCTATGTGGTCACCCTTGAAGGGAAAAATGCTTCAGTTCATGGACCACTGCATTTTCAGAGATCTCAAAAGAAATCTAAACTTCTGAGAATGAGCTTTTATCTAGATTTTGTTTATTTTGCTTCTCTCCCTGTCATTCACATATCAAACCACAAACTGAGTATAGAATAGATGCAATGGGAAAAATCAAAGCATCTTTTCTTTTCTTTTCTTTTCTTTTCTTTTCTTTTCTTTTCTTTTCATTGAAGCAAAGTGGAAGGGTGCTATTCAAATCCTTCTTCTTTAATGCTAGTACTGTATTCAGTTTTTCAGTATTTTGTTTTTCCATTAATTATATGTTATAAATTATGATATAACATTTAGCCCAAAACAGATATCTGTCTGTCTGTCTGTCTATCTATCTATCCGGAATCCTAAAAGCACATTTAAAATAACATGAAAGCTTCTAGTCTGCCCCCAGAATACATTGTCTCATTTATCTCCTATCCTGCTTACTGTGAGAGCCAGTTTGGTGTAGTGGTCAAGGCATCAGCCTAGAACCCAGGAGACTGGGAGTTCTAGTCCTGCCTTAGTGTCAGGTTTAGCCCAAAGAACTCCAAGAGACAATGCAAATTCAGTTCTGGTGTGTTTATTAGCTACAACCTCTAGACAGAAAATCTCCCCAGACTGAACCCTAGTTCCCAAGCCAGCCAGACACAACACCGTGAATTCCTTAGGGAGGTGCCAGCCTCATCTTCTTGAACTTCTCATGCTCTTGTGGTGAACTAAGAACACGCTTATCTCCCTGAGCCTGGCCTTCATAAGTCCATTCCATCACACTTAGTTACAAAGCCAGCTGGGTGACTCTGGGCCAGTCAGTCTCTCTCAACCCTAGGAAGGAGGCAATGGCAAACAACTTCTGAAAAACCTTGCCATGAAAACTGCAGGGACTTGTCCAGGCAGTCGCCAGAAGTAAAAAAAAAACAAAAAAAAAACTGATTTGAAGGCGCACACACACTGATTACTGTATAACAGTAATACAAATGATGTTATTCTATTTAGTTCATTTCCTTCTCCTCTAAAACTGGCTGTATGAAAAGGACATAATTCACCATTAAATATTGTGTATTACTTTTAAATATGCATGTGCATGTATGTATATGTATATCTGTAAGTCTGTGTATGTGGTCTATGTCTATGTATATGTATGTATGTATACACACACACACACACACACACACACACACATACATACACTAAGGCTGGCATATTATCTCCAACCATCTCCACTCTATAATCATAGGATACAAGAAGGCAGTCTGTATCTTATACCTTGATATTCATCTTATGTGGCTATGATGGAGCTCCAATTTTCTCATTGGCCACTTCGTTTGGTGGTGTACTCTTGGAAAAAATTTAAATCAGTTGGGCTAAGAAAAATAAACTGACAGATGAAAGAAACCATCCTGATAAGCATTTAAGATTTATGGATGAACTTTCTACGGTATTAATCTTCATGATTTGGGGGAGAGGGGGCAGGGATAATATAGAGACTAATAGTTGTGACTACATCACATTGTTTATATCCAAGGCCCCAAGTTCAAAGAACTGTCTGAGCCAGTGTGGTACAATAGTTAAGTGAGACAGTATGGTGAAGTGGCTAAAGTGGTGGATAAGGATTGGAGATATCATATTCAAGTCCATACTGAACCATGAGAACCCACAAGGTGACTTCAGGCTGATGAGCATCTCTCAACCCATCCTGCCCCACAGGTTTATTTTTGTGAGCAAATTGGTGGATGTTGTATTATGAAGGCTGCTGTGAGCTTGTAGAGGAAAGGTGGGATATAAATCCAACAAAAAGTTATTGACCCAGGCTTTACATTTCAGTGCAATTCCTTCATCTTTGACATTAGCATCATTTGGCTATTGTGGCTGTGAAACTATGTATCTAAACTGATCTTGCTGAGACGATAAAATGGGCAGCTTTCTTGTTGGATCGATATGGGAACTCAAGATTTAGAGCTAACAGTATGTGACATAGGCTATGTTTGGCAACAAAATGTTCCTGTGATGGTGACAATGATGATTTTCAAATTGGAGACCCTTGAATCTTCTTTCAATTTGGTAATGTTTAAAAACTGTATAATAGTTTGATTTCAAAATTCAAGCATACAGAGAACAGGACAGGGTTGTTCCCACTGATAGAACTGGAAAGCTGATTTCCCCACATCATGTGTCACCATATTTGCTTTCTTCCATTTATACCCTACCTTCATTCAGAAGCTCAAGACAGCATACCTAGTGTTCCCACCTCTACTTTTTCACACAGCATTCATCCTGAGAAGTAGACTGTGCTGTAGGAAAGAGGAAATGTTTCCTGCAGTACTTCTGTGGCTGTGAGAGACTAGGATTGTGATTCCTTGCTCCTAGTCCAACATCTGCACCGTTATACCACACTTGCTATAGGGCTGAGAGGGAGGGACTGGCCTAAAGTCTCCAGAGAACTTCTGTGGCTAAGTGAGGACTAGAACCTGCGCCTTCCCACTCCTAGTCCAAACCATCACCTGTCAGCCCCACTAAATAGACCAGACTAAGAAATCCACTCCACAGAAAAGCTGAAACTACTATTATTGAGGTATAACAGAACTTTGCAAGTTTGATTATGCTGTACCTCTTCCCCTTCTTATACTCCTGTGAATTAGGGAGGTGTCTGTCTGCATATTTTCTGTCTGTTGTGGACTTAAGATGCATTTCACTCTTTGTGCTTTGGTAACAGATCTTTCATATGCCCATCAAGATCATCTTCCTTATTTTCCACGTCACCACACCACCACACCATCTCTTTTTTTCTAGTTTACAAATTTTGAAAGAACAAAGCTTATTAGAAAATATATAACTTCAGATGCTGCTTCACTACAAAGTTCCTAAGAAACCACCCATAATGAATTACACAATTTCTTATTTCTAAGAATAAGAAACTATGACTATGGCCTTTTTTATTTTTATTTTTAAAAATCCTTTATAGGCATCCCTGAAGTCTGGAAAGGATTTTGACACAATGACTCTAAAACATGCTAATTTTAGGTTATTCTATTGAACATGATAAAGATATAGAAAGAAAAAGACTGGATAACTCACATTATTCTCTCCCCCCCACACACAAGTATTCTGAAAGCATTACATATCAATAAAAATATTATAAAACAAAATAATCCTGAAAATAAATTTAAATCTAAAAAACCACAAACAGATAACATGGCCTTAGATTTGGATATGGTGAGCCTATAATGGAAAATAATTTCATTAAGGAAGAGAGCCAGCAATTTATCCTCCCATTCCTGCATGATGCCAAATTTGATGCATAGTCAGTAAGTTTAAGAAGATTTACTGAACCGATTTTTAAAAGAAGGCTCAAAAACAGACATTTAGGACAGGTCAATACAGATCAGCACCCGAGGTTGAAATTGAATCCAGAAAATATTAAGGTATTGTTGCATGCACTAAATGTAATTTGTTCTTCAAATGATGGTCCATCACATTATCAACCAGCTGGATTACTAAATAAACAGAAGAGAGTGTTAGCACAGGCTGAGTAATCTTGATTCAAATCATATGGCTGATGAAATCTCACTAGGTAGTCAAAAGGAAGGCACTGTTTCTAAGCCCTGCAATCAGAACAATCAGAAGTGCATGGATTACTAAAATAATGCATTAATCTACAAACCTGTTGTTTCAGGTTTCTGTGCAAGCCTGAAAAACAACAGGCTACTTTAATAAGTAGCTGAGAGGTGCTGTGATCATGTGAGATCTGAAGATATGTCCAAAATCATTTTCAAAGCATGCCGAGCCTTATAATGTATATGTGACGTACATTAGTCACATCAGCTATAAGCATGCACCATTCATTCTTCCATCCCAATTTGTGGATTAAGAATCGTGCTTTTGAAATACCTGTAACTACTTTCTTCCCCTCAAAAAACAAAACCTCATCCATAATTATGAAAATATTCATCTTTTAAAAATACAGTTTTCACCCCTTGCTTCTCCTCTCTGTTGCTGGGTTGGCATTATTTGAGCAAGTAGTGATTCTTTCTACTTTCTTGATTCGTTACCAGGGTGATCCAAAGCAACTAAGGATCCCACTGTGACATGGATGACATCATGGCTTTATTTGTTTATTTTATTTGTTATTTATTGAATAAACAAATTTCTATCCTACTGCAATTGAAAAGACTGGCCAATGAGACGTAAGTAGCTAGCTTCATTGAGGGCAATATGTTTTGAAAGAAGAACAATGCTTTCTGCATCATGGCTGTTTCCAGCTAATCAGTTTGGGTTTTTTGGTAAATGGGTGAATATTATGACATGGCATAGCCAATCAAACATTGCTATGTGATGACATCTCTGAGTGAAATCAATGCTAATTGAGGTAGACAGCCAGGAAGGGTAATTCAAATCAACAAGCATGTTTCTGAAGTCAGTATCCCTGCCTATATTTTACAAGCATCTCCTTGTCAGGAACTATTAAGGGAATGCAAAAGAAACAAAAATTATCATAATGTAAAAGAAATCTTCATGAAGTCCTGGATCATTTATTCAGTGTCTATTTTAATACATATTTCCCCAATTTTGCAAATGTCAGCTAAAACAGAAACCAAACCTGGCTTCATCTTTCAAACTCGGATGTTTTTCAATTCAAAAACGTGTACTGTATAAATAATGAAAACAATGCATAAACAAAGCATTGTATTAGAAACATTGCTGCAGAGTGTGTATTCCAAGCAAAATGGTACTCCCAAAGTATTTTTATTACAGATTAAGGTGCAAAGAGCAAAGAAAAAAAGAAAAAGAACAGAAAAATGAAGAGGCCATTGGACCAGCCAAATTTGCAAGAATGTGAAATTAAAAGGCATAGATTTGTTAGAGCGAATTCCTATTGTGACTGGTAAACAAAATCAGTCATTTTACTGAAACAGCTACCGCCTGTCCCAGCCCCTGCCTCTCGGTGCTCCCCCGATGCTCTTAACTGAGTGTCCCGGGGGTCCGAAGCGAAAAGGGGGACGCGGTGGCGCAGCGGCTTAATGACGCTGAAAGTTGCCGGCCAGAAATGGTCGACGCTTCAGGGGTTTGAGTCCAGCCTTTGCGTTAGCAGGGTGAGCTCCTGTTTCCTCCCCAGTTCCTGTCAACCCAACAGTTTGAAAACTCACGTGAGTAGATAAATGGGTACTCTCACTCCGGTGGGAGGAAAAATGCTGGCGGCGCCTTGCAAAAAAGGAGTCGGGAGCAGTTGCCGGTAAGCGCGAAAAACTGCGTGCGCCCGAAAAGGGCGTGAAGCAACGGAAACCCCGCCTCCTGCGCTCGCCAGCTGGGCTCTGCTCTAGGAAGGAGGCTCTGGCAAACCACTTCCGAAACAATTGCCTTGAAAACTGCAAGGACTCGTCCAAGCAGTCACTGGAGAGTCGGTAACGACTGAGCGCAGAAAAAAAACAAACAAACAAAAAAAACCCCAGCAAACTACCCCAAGGACAGCCAGCCAGTTTGGTGTAGTGGTTAAGACACCAGGCTAGAAACCAGGAGACCATGAGTCCTAGTTCCATCTTAGGCACAAAGACAGCTGCATCTTTTTCTGCCACCAAGATCTTTCTCTGATGTACTGTAAATAGTGCTGTAAAATAAGCTAGAGTGTCGGTGAGACAAGACCCAGAAAAGGAAGGAGGTAGGATAACATATTGCCCAGACAGAAGAAAGAATGGGGGGGGGGGAAATCAAAACTAAACAGGGGAAGGTTCTGAGTTCTTCCACTGTTCTAGAATAGTGGAACTCTGTCCAGGTTTGTTCTATCTTACACTAAACAAAATCAAGGTGATTCTGAGTTTCTTTCTCACATTTTCCTCTTTCTCAGGACAGTGTAATCTCTCTGCAAGTCTTCCCTTAATGGCTCGTTCACTTCTTTCCGATTCTCAAGGTCAGCTCCACAGTCCTTCAAACGAAATAATAAATAATAAACCATAACAAAGAACTAGAAACATCTGTCTAGTTCAAACTTCAAAACTCTTTACCTACACAATAAACCTATGAAAATGTGGAATAATAAATGGCTTTTCAAACCCCAAGCCTTAGTGGAATTCCCAATTAAAGCACAAAGCAAAACTTAATACGAGTTATACGTCCTTTTCAAACTTTCCCTTTTACTGGAACGTATTTCACTCTATTCCAGAAGAGATCTGAAACAGCAAGCTGTCAGGAAGTGACACTGCAGACTAAAGAGAAATTGATGCAAAGCTGATTTAACAGCATGATATTCCTATGTCATTTTCTTCAGTATTATGAAGAAAAAAACACCTTTGTTTCAGATAACACTTTTGCAATTATGGAATAGATGTAACTTTTTGCTTTCTTATAAGCTTAAATCAGAATAAGGAAATGCATGTGTGCATTTGAGCTACATATAATCGCATATATAAACGGAAAGCCTTCACAGATATAGGAAACAGGGGTGAGGGATGATTGAAGAAGATAAAATCAGAGCAGTGCTGAGCATTTCGTTCACATTTTTTCCTCCAAAAAACATTAACCTTCAATTAGAAAGAAGAGAAATTTAGTCTTATTCTGTTTTCCAAAAAATAATGTTTAGGCACAATTCTAATGTGTGGGGTAGACTCACTTCGGTGATTAGGAGGAAGAATTAGTTTAAGAATGAGTGCAACCTTATACCCACTCAGCTGGAAACAGGAGTGCATGAGAAATTTGTCACAGCAGAATTCTTATATGAAATGCACAAAACATTAGCTTTTCAGAATGCTCGGTGGCCCTACTTGTAACTCAAAATACACATTCTAGGGAAAAAGGGTGCACAGAGTTGCAATTCACTAATAAAAATATCTGTATAGAAATTCCACAAGGTAGGAAAAACACATCTGAATGCCCACTGGAGGAGATATGTGAAGAAGATGGGTACAAACCATTTTTTTTAAAAGCCACCCAACCAGGGGAAAAAAAATGTAACTAGTAAAATGAAAAGTTTGGGAGAAACTTAAATGACAGAACTGCACGTCCTTACTTCTGTGAGCTTAGAAATATGCAGAGGAAATTCATCAGCACATTTTTGTATCTTAAATTGATGCAGGAAGCAATTGCTTAAAAAGAAAGATGATGGCCCAGAATGAGAATCAGGAAATATCAGTCGACTTTCTCAAACTGCATGTATCTGGAGAAAAATAAGTAAGCATATATAGGAAGCTGTGTACTGCAATATCTCTTTTTCATTCCAACCACATGAACAAAACCCTTTTTAAAGATGGCAGTTGCTACTCCTATCCTGATTTTTTTTTTCACCCTCCCCAATCAATGCCTCCAGAAGCAAGCATGACTTCAATGTCAGCAACTAATCATGTATTTTAGCCTTGCAGGATGATCTGGCAATTGGTCAGATTTGGAGACTTTAGCAGGCAGAAGTTCACATCACCAAGCTTTTAGTAGATTGGTATTCTTTCTTTTATTTAACTCACTTGGGTGTACATCATGTGTCCATGATTTAGAGGAGATGTATTTTCTAGTTTATTTTTACGACATCTTTCTGAGACCTTATTGTGCCTTCCACTGTACAGTGTATCTGTTGGTGTTATGTAGATGGGCCTATTCTGGTCAAATGAGGATAAGCCTAATTAGCTCACCATATGCTCACTTTCACTTATAAATTGAAAAATCGGCTTCGTGCCATTGATACAGCCACTGTTGTCATCTCCTGCTGCTGTGGATATCACTGAAGCAATCAGCTTCCTTAGTCTAGTGTACTCTCGTATGCTATTGCTGGGACATGCTTTTTTCCCTTCTCTCTCATGCTCTCTCTCACACCCACCCACCCACACACACACACACAAACTGCAGGCACAAAAGACACTGTTCCAGTTTGCTTAATAAAATATTCAGAAGAGCAACAAAGAACTACAAAAAAAGAGAATTTTGCCCTGAGGAGAGCTGCTTATTAGTTATGCCAAGATACCTTTTCAATTACCTGAACTGAAAGATACGATGAGAATCATTAAAAGGCGCACTCACGTTTGCTAGTTTTAATATATTTATTGCTCTGGTCTTCTGCTTTTTCTCTAAAGAAGGAGGCAAACATTCTTGTGGGGTCTCCAATTAGGATGAAAAATCAAAGACACTTCTTTGCTGCTATAGTACAGAAGTAGCTTTATTAGGCTAGCTATTTGAGACATGGTGGCGGGGTGTGGGGGGGAACATTTTCTTGATGAGATAATGCTCAAGAGTTTGGGGTTTTTTGGCTGTCCTCCCCTGCCAGTGCCATGGGGGACAGCTGTACACCGAAACTCTCTATTCCCTGAGCCTTCAAATTCCATTCCTTGAGCCTTCAAAGCTGCTGCTAGCCCTGATAAAAGAAAATAAATTCCTGCATTGTTCAATCCCACCTTCTTAGTTGAGTGGTTTTCATGAAGAGAAGTTGCAAAGCCATCAAGCCACCTTTCTCCTGAAAAGACCTGCTTTGAAGCTCAGAAGCTGGAAGGTGTGGCAAGAAAAGAATTCCTTCTTATACTTTGGGGTGGGGGGAGATAAATTCCCTAGAGCTACAGCGTTTTTCTTAAAAAACTATATTTACTGTGATTTTAATTACACAGCTGAGGCAGAATTAAATCCAGACAGAAATTGAGCACAAAGGACGTTCTACAATTCTGCACCAAGTGTTGGGGCAGTGAGTTTGTTTTTTCTGAATTTTTCCAGGGGAAGGAGAGGTTTTCCAAAGATTTTTCAAGGGCAGAACTTGTCCTTAGTGGTGAGAGTTGTACCACTATAGGAAATGCCCAGCGGGAACATCTTTCTTGATGTCTTTCCTTGACACTGAACTGAAGTGGGGGATTCTTGAAGTCTCAGACTGATTGGAGGGAGACTTACACAGTGAAAGGCAGAAGATTTATCCACAGCATTGTAACAAAGTCTGCAAGAATACTGACCTCTATTGATGTCCATTTCTTCAAAATTCTTCTCCTACTTGGAAGTAATCTCCAATGGATTTTTTTTTTCATCAAAATGAGTGAAAACTGATATGCAAAAGCTATTTTTCCCTCTACATGTTACTAATCAGGCTTGCAGTACACCAACATTGGGGGCTTCAAAGAACTCAGTGCCTTGCCAAAAATAGATTGCCAAGACAGAAGTAAATCTTTCTGTATCTCTCTCCCTTCTAAGATGGGTGTTAATCTCTTAAAACAAATCACTTTCTCCTGCAAGCAATGGGAGCAAACTAGTTTTAAGCAGTTTCTGGGATGGTCTAAATTGCCCACCAGATAGGTGGCTTGGATCTCATCCTTTCTCTGTTTCAAGACCTGAATTCTTCCACATTTTCCTAAGGTTAAAGCTCTCATGTTAGGAAAAAAAGAGCTGTGGATGTTTACACAGGCACTAGAAATAGGAAACTCATATTGGAGTTCTACCTCAGAGATTTGAGTCCTCTCTCTGTCTGACCTTAGTAGTAGAAATCTAATCTATTTGGCCTCTGGGAAGCGATAGTTTAAGAAATTGGGATCGTGAAAGCTATGAACCAAACCTACCATTAATGGAGAATAAATCCTATGGAAGTCAGTGAGGCTTACCTCTAAGTAAAACATGTTTAGGGTTTTCTTTTCTTCATAATTGGTTTTAATGAGCTTTAAGAGCCTGTCATATGTTGAAGTATGCATTCTTTAATGTCTTCAGAATCCATGTAGCACCTGTATACTGTAATTAAAAACCAGAAACAAAACCAAACCTCTCCTGCTAAAAATCTGATTTGCCAATATTACTCATGAAACAAACAAGAAAGGCTGAAAAGTAAATACTGCCATTTGCTTTTAAGATAAAGTGGATGTTTTACAAGGTTTAGTTTGATCATGCAGAAGGGCAATACTGCGTGACTGATTTTCACTGACACAGAAAGCAGACATTTCCTTCCCTGCCCTGGATAATAACAAATTCCTTATTGTGCTTTTTGAACATAACAGTAGCTTGGAAAGGAGTTTAAAGCTGAGGAGTCGATTTTTTTCCTCCTTCAGGTAACACAAAACATAAAGTTTTGTTGACAAAATGATGATTAATATTAATGTTTAAGAACTTGTCACTTTAAGTCAGCCAAGGCTTTCTCTAGAAAAGTAAACAAGACATGGCAGAGGCGAATGAACAATGACTGTAGGAACAGAGTCGCTGGTAATTGCTTTGGTGAAACATTTAAATATTCAAATACTAATGAAAACGTTGCCACAAAGCTAAAGGAAAAATATGTTTAGTTGAGGAGGTGAGGCTGGGGGGGTCAAGAAATCAAGAGGATGTCTGTGATCTGCATGATTGAAAGCCATCCTCTTTTTTATATACAGTATGTCACTCATGTGATGGTCATAAAAGGGGCTTTGATCATGCCATCACAGACATCATCTTGACTTTTTTGACCCACTCCCACACATTGCCCTGGTGGTGAGATAGATAGGAAATAAGGCCTACTTCAAAATGGTAAGTCAGATCTCCAGCCCACCAGCCCCAAGTCTTCTGAAAATCTCTCATGTATAAGAAATTACCTCAAGAGATAAAACCCAGATTGATTGACTTAGGTCACATCATCATGTTACTATTTTAGGAGCAGATGAGGAAGAATGCATAAGAAACACAACATTGCTCCAAGATCCGGCTCATCAAATTCAATTATTTGATTTGTTGTTACTTCCATTCCTTAACTCACTCTTCTGGAAAGCAAAAATATAAATTCATTGTGTTCAGCAATGCAAATCAATTTGTCTATGCTGTTCAATGAAAAAATAAATTCAGATGTAAATATTATTTAACCCTGTCTTTTGGCCTTAATTGCTATGTGATGCCAGTAAAATGGAACAGATCCCCTTAAGGATACTCAGTGGCCATCATGAAAGATTCTCTTTACATATTGCCTTTGACTTTGTTCCTACCATTGCATTTGTTCTCATTATATGTTATCTTCCTCTGTTACTTCAGTAGTGTAAATTCCTTTTTCAGTTCTAATCTTGTAAGGAAAAGATGGCTGGTCTGACCCACAGAAAACAGAGGTCTTCTGTTTTTCTGTAATAATAGGATGATTTTCATGGTGATGGCAGACTTACGTAGACACATAAAGCTGTGCAAGTTTTTTTTTTTTTTTACAGCACTGAACATTATATTTCTTTCTACATTATGTGTTTGTGTGTGACAGGGAGATTACAGCAATACTGAAATAACAAAATATAACAATGTGTCATGTATTTGTTTTACATGACTTCTAAGCTACTTCTGTCAGAACCAGTTCCCAGATCCATACAGTGCAAAATCTATATAAATCCCAAGAATCACATTTATAGGAATGGAGATATCCAACAATCAACCCAATCAAAGTGAAAATATCTTCAATTGCTAGAGGGACCAGTCATATTATTCCAATCCCCAGGGCCTGTTGGAAGAATCAAATCTTTGTATACTGTATAGAATTTCAAAAAGCCAAAGAGAAGGGCCCACCCAGATGTCCAGGGAAATGTTATTCCAAAGATTTCCTGATGAACTGAATTTGACAGTTGTAATCTTCCACACCAAGAATGACCTTCCAACATCATCCTATCTCCTTCTAGCCATCAACATGGGGCAAGAGAGAAGAGCATTTGAGTTGTTTCGAAAGACCATGTTCTGAATCATGAGAGCAAAACCCTTGTTCTCTAAGTGAAAAAGGAGATTAACTCCTCTTTGTCTATTAAAGTCAGGGGCTTCGTTTAAAAAATAAGGAAGTCTGAAGAGTGCCAAAATACTGGGATTAAATTGTGGGATTATTATTTTTACTTTGGTTGAATGAAAAACATTGATTCATCTGCTCTGTTTAAATATTAAGCCATGGTTAGAATTGAAGCATCTCCATGCATGAGGTTAGGGGCAATAGCCCCCATTGGTGCCCTCTGAAAAAAATGCCCTGAAGGGGCAGGGACCCCTTTGGAAAGAATTTGTTTCCATTTGAGAAGGGAGTTCTTAAAAATAAACTTTTTATCAAAGATTGGAAACTATTAGAATAGTATTACTTTATACATACCTAGTAATGGTTCATTTTGTTGTAAAAATGCAAGTACAAATCTGATTAATATATAATATATTTTACTGGTGCTTAGTAAACATTATAATAATGTGTCTCTTATTATACAGTTTGTAAGCCTCAATAAACTGAGTATGACACTACATGTACAGTAAGGGGAGGGAGGAGAATTTCATAATCGTAAATTATATTCCAATTAAATATTATAATTGCATTCTAATTCACATTTTATGTATGGGATTAAAAGTAAGTCTGCTTAGTACATATTCTGCCTATAGATTTCCAGGCTGAAGTCCTAGCATTATAATTACTCAGAGGTACGTTCACCTTTGATAAATAGGATTTAGTCTTTTTTTAAAAAAAAAATGTATTATGCTATTTCTCTTTTTTTTAAAAAAAAAAAATGTTTATTATGTCTTAGCTGCCTTTCAAGGCAGTATCATACAAAGCGGCAAATTTACAATCTTCTAATTAAAGTAATGCAATATTAAAGCAGTCCAATCAAGTGTCAGACAAATGATTAAAATGCCTTATTTTTTAATCAAGTGCCCACTTCTAGGTGGCAACATCTACATGGCCTTTGGTTGAGTTGAAAAAAGCTAAGTGGGGGCAAGAACCTTGTTATTGCTTGGATGGGATCCCCCATTTGGCAGGGGTACCAAAGCTGTGGGAAAAACTGGGATGTCAAAAAGATAGCAAAGGCAAACAATTCCCATATGATTGCCAAGGAAACTCCAAGGATAAATCCAAGAAGGCACCATAAGACTTTGGTTTTTTTTATTACAGTTTCAAATAACTTGCAACAGAAATGAGTATACAACTTTTTCAATGAATAGACAGGAAGGACCATTCCATCTGTAATCAGGGAGTCCTTTCCCCACATAAAAGGGTGTGTCAATAGCGCATTTTTCTACCCCAAACTTGTCTGTCCAAAGAACAAGAGTAGTGTGGAATCACTCTCACTTAAATCTGCCTGTGGATACTTACCACTAAGTCTCTTATCCTATATCATTTCCCTGGGTCTTGTGATTGCTCTATTCAAATGGCCCCACTTTAACAGAGAGAGCCAACAACTTCAATCAGTCAAAACCTTTGGACAACTTACCCCATTCTTAGAAAAACTTGCCCATACCACATTTTAAGAGTAGAGGAAGTTGGAACACAGTTACTCACAGTCACTCATGCCCCCGTGACCTCCCGTTTGGATTACTGCAACGTGTTCTACATGGGGCTGCCCTTGAAGAGCATTCAGAAGCTTCAACTGGTGCAAAATACGGCTGCACAGGTAGTAAATGGGGCCGGATATACAATACCTATGACACCACTACTATGGGAGCTGCATTGATCACCGGTGTGTTTCTGGGTGCAATTCAGGGTGCTGGTTGTCACCTTTAAAGCCCTGCATCACTTGGGACAGGGTTATCTAAGGGACCGTGTTCTATTAACAGTTTCTGCCTGTCCAATTCGGTCTAGTAGATTGGGGATGCTGCGGATCCCGTCAGCCAAGGAATGTCGGCTGGTGGGGACCAGAAGACATGCCTTCTCAGCAGCGGCCCCTGCCTTTTGGAACCCTCTTCCCTTGGAGCTCAGGATGGCCCCAACCCTGCTAACCTTTCGTAAGGCTTTAAAAACCTGTGTCAAGTCCACAAAGTCCAAACCCCAATTCAGAAGAATTCTCATGAAACCAGGCCTGGTTCAGATAAATGTTCCTTTATTGTGTGGTACATGTAGCTTGAAGCAAAACATTGCTAAAACTGAAGCCTGAGTAAACTTCCCTCTATTTATCCCCCCTCCCCTTGTTGCCCTGGTGCCTCAATTCCTTTTCACCTGTGGTGACCTCTTCCCTTCCTCCCACGGATACATAACTGGCCTTGCCTGCAATCAGGTCTGGCCTCATTGCCCATATAAGGTGAAGCTCCCCACCATCTCCCAGTACTACTCCTATTACAACCATTAACTACTAGCCCCCCTCCCTAGTCACAATTGGCAGAAGCAAATCAATCAAACTCCCATTGACTGCTATGCTTTGTAAATTAACAATTGTTGGTTGATGCAGGTTCTGACAACCTGGTTATGTGCCCAAGGCTGGGGTCCTGAAGGTGTTAAAGGCCCTGTTACCTGGTTGCACCGTTGATTTTTATGTCATTTTTATGATAATTCTCAGCTGCCCCTATGTATAATTTGTAATGGTTTTAATGGTTTTAATAGTTGAGGTTGTTTGCCACCTAAAGTCACTTGGATTGAGATCGGCAGCTATAGAAATTGCATAAAAAAACAAACAAACACTTATGCATACTGGAATGGGCACTTTTCAAATTTAGGCACATGGATTGATAACCCTTCAAACGAGTTATTAAGCAAGGTCCCCAACGTATGCCTGAGAAAATTAACTGCATAAAGATATATTTTCCTATGGAAAAAATCCTGTGGATGCTAGAAAATACGTGTACAAAAAATTGGAGCAACAAAATTAGACAATTGAGAGAATCGCCCAGGAAAACGTCCACAACCTTCATCACCACCATCACACTCACCTTTTTTCCTACCAAATTCGTAAACATCAGGCCCATATTGAGGGTGGTGGTGGAATTAAATGGATGGGATTGTTCATTCTTACACCAATATTTTAACATTCCTTTACGATGGACAAACACATGCATTCTTGCACAGGCACAAAATCTCCTTGGCTCTGATGTTTGTTTTTTCTCCACAGTAAATCTCATTAAGGACTAAGCAGCACCAGGAACAAAGGCCAACACTACACTGGGCAGTATTTCATAATGAAATCCCCAGACATTGGTCAGTATAGCCACGCATATACATGACCTGTTTCTATCCCCTCTCTCCAATAAGCACAACCTTGCTCCAGCAATGAGCACCCAGGACTGGATTTTTTGACACTGAGAGCTGGTGAATGAAAACTTTGTTTAATACTGTTCACTTTTATTTTTCCCTTGAAACTTTGAGTGATGGTTCACCGGAACAGGAACCTTATGACTCACGTCAGAATGTATTTGAGGAGAAGCTTTTTGGCAATTCAATTTGAAAGGAAGAAATAAAAGTATTCCTTTAAATCATGTAGAAGGATGAAGACGGCAAGTTGTTTTGGGCTCGTTTTATTTTAAAACCTATTTTGGGCATATTTTCTTGATCCTATAAATTATGGCAGAACCATGCACTCCTCCACACTCCACCTCCAATCTTCGAAGCAGTAAGAATCTATTACGTGCTGATGAAGGATACCAATATGTCATTAATTCTCTGGTCTTTGATAAGATGCCAGAGATTACATCTCTGTGTAAGTATTTACATAAACAGCTGGGTTTTCCCTGAACTTCTTTCTACCACAGAGCTTGATGTCTTCTTGATTATTTGTCAACTTTAGACATGCAAGGACAGATATTCTCCTGCCATGTTTAATTGAAGCAGATTTAGAAATAAATTAAGTGCAATAGTAAATTGGAATTTCAAGAGCAAAGCTTTCCAATCCTTAGAACTGAATGATTATAAAACGTCATGCCAAATGAGTGTGGGGAAAAGGTAGATGGGTCTATCAATTCCAACTTCTGATTTCAAAGGTGGCAAGAGGCAGCAACCTAGGAAAGAACTGAGAATGGAGGTCATGCATTAAATTAAATAAAGTCCATCAGTGCATTAACCATCTAAGGCTGAAATTCTGTTTAAGATTAACTTGGAGTAGACCATACAGCTTCATCGCCCACATGCAAAGGACCAGGATTATTTCATTAGTCAGTGAGCTGATTCTTAAATGATGGGTCTGACAGTGCCAGTTTCTTTTTTAGCTGATTCAGGTGAATGAGTGAATCTTAAAGAAGGCCTCTCCTTCTAAATGGTGGTACTGGAAGCGGTGAAGTTACCTAAATGTTCTTCAGTATCACAAAGTGACACCAGATTCTTATATACTGTACATTTGCTTGAGGTTGAACAACAAATTAAGCATTTGAAAATATAAAAGTAGAAATAGAGAGATTGCCATACAGTGTTGTTATTATCTATTAAACCAGTGAAGAGGAACTGTGTTGTAAGGTTTGCCCCGTTCGACAGAGAAACTCTCGTGACACGTGTGGTTCACAAAGAAGGTTTACTCATGCGTAACGTAGTAGTCACAAGCAAAGCCAGGACTGGCTTGGTACAATTGCATCACTTGTTATATTCCCCCCTTCCCACGCTTTTTTCCCGCCCCGCGATCACGTTGCTGCTGCGGATTATCGGCCCCCCAATAATCCCCCTTGATTGTCCATGATGGCAGGTTCGGTCAGGGTCCATTGTCCTTGATTGACAGTCCCCCTCCGGCTTGGGTTGGTCCCTCCCCGTTACGTGCAAGCCCGCGGGTTCTGTGCTGCGTTGCGATCTTGTTTCGCTGCCTGCGGCCCCGTTCATTGTTGGCTCGCGCCGTTATCAGTTTATAGTTAAAAGCTTCCGCTGCGGTTTTCCTGTTTGGCTGGGCGCAGGTGGCCCATTAACTAGCGGCGCTTTCAGTTCCTCTTTTCCCCGCTAGCTACCGCCGGTGGATTCCGCGTGGTCTGGCTGCGAGCTTCCCTGAAGCCCCGTGCTGGCCGAACCTGACATACTGCCCCCCTGAAGACAACTCCCCCCCCGGCTCTATTTCGGTTTCCCGGGGTATTTATTGTAAAAGTCCCGCACTAGGTCCGGCGCCCTTATGTGGGTTTTACTCACCCATTCGCTGTGGGACTTGGGAAAATGTTTCCATTGTACTAGGAGCTGGACCTGCCCCTTGTGCCTCCTGGCGTCCAGTATCTGGTTGATCTCGAAATGCTGCTCCCCCCCGACCATGATGGGTGGTGGCACTCCCTCTGCCTTGTGCCAGGCGTTCCCCGGCTGGTGCAGCTTTAGCAGGCTGCAATGGAACACCGGGTGGATCTTCCCGAGGCTTTTCGGGAGTGTCAGCCTGACGGTTACTGGATTGATGACCTCTGCAATGGGGAATGGCCCCACAAACCTCGGGCTGAGTTTTTTCGATGCCTGGTGCGTCTTTAGGTTTTTGGTTGACAGATACACCTGGTCCCCCACTTTCCACTGCTCCTCGGGGAGCCTCTTGTGGTCTGCGTGTTTCTTGTAGTCGGCTTTGGCTCTTTGCAATGCCGCGTGCGCCGCTCGCCGGGTCGCGTCGATTTGGGCGAACCAGGCGTCCAGGGAGTTGATCTGGGATTCCGGCTGAGGCAACTCTGGCATGGGGACGAAGTCTCTCCCAGTGGCTACTTTGAACGGAGAGAACCCGGTACTCTTGTGGACGGCGTTGTTGTATGCCACTTCCGCGAATGGTAGTAGCTCCGCCCAATCGTCCTGTTGGTGCCCCACATAGCAGCGCAGGTACTGTTCGAGCCCCCCGTTCAGGCGTTCTGTGGCTCCGTCCGTCTGCGGGTGCGCCGCGGAAGAAAGGGCTTGCTTCGTCCCCACCCGCTTCAGGAACTCCCTCCAGAACCGCGCGATGAAGTTGCCGCCCCGATCGCTGACGACCCGTCGGGGCGCGCCGTGGAGCCGGTAAACATGTTACACGAATAGTCTCGCCAACCCCTCTGCCGTGGGGACTCGCCGGCACGCTACAAAGTGCGCTTGTTTGGAGAATAAGTCCGTAACCACCCAAATGGCGGTCTTCCCCTTCCTCTCCGGGAGCTCTACTATGAAGTCCATGGCAATCTCTTGCCATGGGCCGTCGGGTTCCGCTACCGACTGGAGTAGCCCTCTAGGCTTGCCTTTGGCCCCTTTCACCATCGCGCACACCGGGCAACCCCCCGAGTATGCCTCCACGTCCTTACGGAGCGTGGGCCACCAGAACTGCCGCCGAATTAAGTGGAGCATCTTCACGAAGCCGTAATGCCCCGCACTCCGGCTGTCGTGGGCTCTTTCCATGACCTCCCGTCGGCAACCCTCGGGCACGTACAGCTTTCCTTCGTGCCACCACAACCCCTCTTGGCTGGTTAGTGCCTCTCAGTTCTGCTTGAGCCAAGCGTCCTGCTCCGCCGCCTCCGCGAACCCTTGCCTTACTTCAGGCGCCGCGTCCCGTCGCTCCCCCTTGGTCTGGCTCCAGGTCACCGCCTTTGCAGCCAGTCTGCTGGCAGGGATGATGGAGTCCACGATCTCCTCCCGTAGGCTGGCATGCTGGGGCATGCGAGACAGTCCATCGGCTAGGAAGTTGCGCTTCCCGGGGATGTGTTTTAGGGTGAACCTGAACCTCCCGAAGTATTGGGACCACCGTGCCTGTTTGGGGGATAGCTTACGCGGGGTCTTCAGGGCCTCGAGGTTCTTATGGTCCGTCCACACCTCGAATGGTTCAGCTGCCCCCTCCAGTAGATGCCTCCACGTGGCCAGTGCCCACTTGACTGCGTACGCCTCTTTCTCCCACACCTTCCACCTCCTCTCCGTCTCGGTGAATTTGCGGGAGGCGTAGGCGCATGGGTGGATGGCCCCCTCCGCCTGGGCTGGAGCAGGACTGCCCCCGTTGCCACGTCTGACGCATCTACTTGGATTATAAACCGCCGATCTGGGTCGGGATGGCGCAGGATCGGCTCCGCTGTGAACCACCGTTTTAGCTCCTCAAACGCCCCCTGGCATTCTGCAGTCCACGCAAGTGTCATGCTGGGCTTGGGGGGTTTTCCAGTGCCCTTGGTTTTTAGCAGGTCTGTTAGGGGAAGGGCGATTTGGGCGAAGTTCGGGATACACTGTCTATAGAAGTTCGCAAACCCTAGGAAGCTTTGAAGTTGCCTCCGGGTTCGCGGCGCTTCCCAGCCCAGGACATCCTTTACCTTCGCCGGGTCCATCTCAATTCCCCGGCTGGATATTCGGTAGCCGAGGTAGTCTAGTTGCTCTCGATGGAACTCGCATTTCGATAGCTTCGCGTACAGCTGTGCCTTCAGCAGTCTCTGGAGCACCGTGCGCACCAGGCTCACGTGCTCCGCCAGGGTTTCGGTGTAGATGAGGATGTCGTCCAGGTAGACCAGGACGCCCCGGTAGAGTAGGTCGTGCAGCACCTCATTTATTAGTTGCATAAATACCCCCGGGGCCCCTTTTAATCTGAACGGCATCACGGAAAATTGGTAGCTTCCGAGCGGCGTGTTGAACGCCGTCTTCCACTCATCTTTAGCGCGGATCCTGACCCTGAAGTAAGCTTCACGCAAGTCCAGTTTTGTGAACACCCTCCCCTTAGACAGGTGCGACATCAAGTCCTTCATCAAGGGGAGGGGGTATTTGTACTCGGTGCTGATTGCGTTCAGCCCCCGGTAGTCCACGCACATTCGGAGTGAGCCATCCTTCTTATCCCGGAATAGTACCGGGGCCGCTAATGGTGACTTCGCGGGTTGGATGAATCCCCGCGCTAGGTTCTTGTCTATGAACTCCCGCAGAGCCCCCATCTCCCTCCTTGACAGGGAGTACATTTTCGGCTTAGGCAGAGTCGCCCCTGGCTCTAACTCGATGGCGCAATCACTGGGCCGGTGTGGAGGGAGCTGGCCGGACTCCTTCTCCCCGAACGCTGCCGCCAGGTCTCGATACTGCCTCGGGATTCCGCCGCCCGTCATGGGTTCCCCGGACCCTGCCTCTCGCTTTGCAGTTGTCTCGCCAGTCGCCGCTGCCTCCCCATGCCTCGGGATCGTTGCGAGTCTCCGGGGTCCCGGCGCTGCTGCTGCTGCTGTTGCCGCCCGGGTCTCAGGCTCCGTCTGCTCTCGCCCTGTCTCCCGGGGTCTCAGATCCTCCACCTGCCCGTCTGTGGTTGCGGCCGCACCCGTCTCCACGGCTTGGTCCCCTCTGCTCTCACACTTCGCCGGTCTGTCGACCCCGAACCACACTGCCTTCGCCGTCAAGTCGACCCGTGGGTTCCGTCGCCGCAGCCACGCCAAGCCGAGTACCACCGCGTAGTCGGCCACCGGGACCACAACAAATCTTAGTTCTTCCCGGTGACTCCCGATCGTCATCTGGACCGGCTCGGTGTAATACTGAGCTGGCCCCCCCCCGCCAGTGTGCCGTCTAGCTGGCTGAATGCAATGGGCTCCCGGAGGCGCCTCAGCTGTAGTCCGAGCCTTGAGACCACAGCTGGGTGCATCAAGCAGTGGGTGCAGCCTGAATCCAGTAGCGCCTGCAGCTGTGCCTCCCCTCCGGATCTCACCCCCCGGATGTGTATTCTCACCCGGAATGGAGGGCAGTCCTCATCTCCGATTGGGTCCGCGCGCCTCGACTCCCCTGCTCGCACTGGGATGCCGTTCAGTGCGAGCGCGCCTCGTTTCCCGCCGGCTCCGAGTCCTCTCCGGAGGACGCCGTCTCCGGGGTCGACCACCCCCCGCATCCTTTTTCGATCACCGCCGCCACTGCCCCCTTCCGCGGTCAGTCGCCGGCCCTTTTCCCGGTCGCACGCGGGGGCTTGACTTCGGGCCGTGGTGAGGCTCCTTCCCGCTCCGTCGGGCACTGCGCCGCTCGGTGGCCTCTGCCTCCGCACCGGAAGCACAAGTTCGGGGCTCTGGTCGCCTCTCGCCCCCCAGTGGACTGCCGCCGACTGCTCCGCCTTTCCTCGGGGGTTCTCTCCCTCGGCTGGTCCCTCGTCTGGTCCCGTCGCCTCGCACTTTGTTGGATCTGCCGCCATGCCGATTCCGCCGTTCCGGCCAGCCAGATCCAATCTTTCACTGTGGACGGGTCGTCCCATCCCAGTGCCCGCTCCAGGATCTCTGGATTGAGCCCCCTCTTAAAATACTTCACCCTCAGGGACTCCGGCCAGTCCGTGAGCTTCTCTGCCAACCTCCGGAACTCCAGGGCGTACTCCGATACCGACTTGCCCCGCTGTCTGAACTGCAGGATGTCGTCCTCCGCCCGCTTGGCGCTCAATGTGTCCTCGAATCTGTCCCGGAGCGCCTGCATGAAGTCCGGGAAACTCCGTAGTTCCACCGCGTTGGCGTCATATAGTCTGATCACCCAGCTAGCTGCTTGGCCATCTAGCAGCTCGGCCACGTGGGAAACTCAATCCTCGTCCCTAGCGAATAGGTGACCACCCCTCTGCATGAACCCCCTAACGTGCGTCAAAAATTGCGGCAGCTGTTCAGGGTCCCCTGAGAACTTCCCAGTGATGCCTCGAAGTCTCAGGGCGTCTGCCGCCCGTCGGTCCACCGACCGGGGCATCGTGGGCGGTGCCGGCTGGGGTGCTGGACCGCCACCCCCGTTGCTCGCCCCATCGCTGGTCCCACTCTCTGTAGCAGGGTCTGGAGCATCGCCTCCATGGCGTCTAGGTGCCGCTCGACTCTCTCCTCTAGTCGGGCGAACTTCTCGTCCCACTCGCGGTTCCGGGACCCTGAACCTCGGGTCATCGTGACGCCTGAACCGTCTGGCCCTTGGTTCACGCACATAGACCGCCGCTCGGCTGGAGGGCGCCCGGTCCTGGTCGCTGTCCCGTCGCTCCCGGGTGGCTCTGACCGTCCCTTCTCGAGCCTGGGCCCCTCGTGCTCCAGCTGACCCGCGGATTCCTCGTCGCTGGTGCGCCTGTATTGGAAAGGGAAACGCTCCTCGGTGGTACCGGGTAGCGCTAACGGTGAGTCCTGGCTTTATGTAAGGTTTGCCCCGTTTGACAGAGAAACTCTCGTGACACGTGTGGTTCACAAAGAAGGTTTACTGATGCGTAACGTAGTAGTCACAAGCAAAGCCAGGACTGGCTTGGTACAATTGCATCACTTGTTATATTCCCCCCTTCCCGCGCTTTTTTCCCGCCCCGCGATCACGTTGCTGCTGCGGATTATCGGCCCCCCAATAATCCCCCTTGATTGTCCATGATGGCAGGTTCAGTCAGGGTCCATTGTCCTTGATTGACAGTCCCCCTCCGGCTTGGGTTGGTCCCTCCCCGTTACGTGCAAGCCTGCGGGTTCTGTGCTGCATTGCGATCTTGTTTCGCTGCCTGCGGCCCCGTTCATTGTTGGCTCGCGCCGTTATCAGTTTATAATTAAAAGCTTCCGCTGCGGTTTTCCTGTTTGGCTGGGTGCAGGTGGCCCGTTAACTAGCGGCGCTTTCAGTTCCTCTTTTCCCTGCTAGCTACCGCCGGTGGATTCCGCGTGGTCTGGCTGCGAGCTTCCCTGAAGCCCCATGCTGGCCGAACTTGACACTGTGTCAGGCCAATCAGGAAATGTGAACATTTATGAATTGCTATGTCCTGCTGATTAGTCTGGAAGGAGAGGGTCACATGAAAGGCTCTTTCAAAGTAATTCACGGAAAGCAATTTCTTCAAGCATCATAATCTCAAAATGGATCCAAAGAGACACACAAACACACTAAGTGGGCTACCATTGTTTTCCATAGTAGATCATTTTGTTCCCGATTAGTATTGTATGTCTTCTGAAAGGCTACTGCTAGCTAAAGATGGTGTTTTATTTTTCCTTTTTCTTTTTCATGACCAGCATGTTCTATTTTGGGGTTAGCCTTGTTTCAGCTTACATTTGTATTTTTGTTGTTACTGTTGTTTTGATTTTAATTTCATAGTTATTTTGTTCTTCGTATTGTGCAACATCCTGGTGTCTCCCTAAGGCAGTGCAGGTTCTGTAGTATATTCTTGTGTGTGTGCTTTCTTTTCAGCAGATATACAGTATATCTTCCTTTTCTTCGGCCAGGCTCACACAACAGTGAATAGTAATTCAGCTTTATTCAATGATTCCTGACCTTGCTGCTGACTGGCTGGACCTCTGCACTGTTATGCACTGTCTATTAATATGCCCAACTTTACACAGTTCAAGAGATATGATTGATTGAGTCATTCTTTTGCCATAAGGAAGGCCTACACAAAACACTGGCAATACTAGATAGGCTTGAATCACTGATGAAAGGATTTTTTCTGGTGGTACAGTAAGCCTAGCTTCTAAAGCAGGGATGACCTGTGACTGCTTCCCTTCCAGTGGAGAAAAAATAAAAAAATAAAAATCTGGCCACCAATTAGTTGTTTTGATATGTCCAATAGGGGAATTATTAAAAATGCAGAAAGTATTATGCTTATTTATTATGCATGTTTGTATATTACCCAATTGCAAATACTCAACAGAGCTTTATGGAGTAAAGTTGCTTCTACTTCACTCAAATCAATCACTTCTTGGTTTTGCCTTGGCCAGCCTTTCCATTTCTTTGTCCTACTAATTTTGTTAGATCCTTGGCTAATGACAGTGTCCAGGATGATAAAGAAGGCTCCTCTTTAAGATCTGTGTTAAACTGCTGAGACCAGTCATCCATCAGCATGGAGTTAACTATCATGTATGCTGATGTTACTCAATTATATATCTCTGGCCTGGTTCATCCAAGTGGTGCTGTCAATGTTCATTCCCAGTGCCTGGAGGCTGTGAAGGGCTGGATGGAGAAGAACAGCTGGCAAGACTGAGTGGCTGTGACTTTTAGGGCACCCCAGACTGGGGGTTCCATTGTTAACACTGGATGGATAGCATTTGGTGCAAAATCTCAGGATCCTCCTGGATTCACAGCTCCTGTTCAAAGAGCATGTGGCAGCTATGTTTAGGAGGCCTTTGGACAAATCCATATTTTGTGTCGGTTTGATCAATTCTTAGATCTGGAAGCACTGCTCACAGCCACTAATGCCTTAGTCTACAGCAATGCATATAATTTTGGTTGTACCACAGAACTCTCATATAACACTACTGCTATGTCAGCTGCACCAGCTTCCAGTAGGCTTCCTTTACATGAGACAGGGTTAAGTTACTTATGGGATCACCTGTTTCTGGTGGTTCTGTCCATCCCACCAGATCTGGCAGAATAAGCACACTCTGGGTCACTTCTGTGAAGCAATGCCTCTTAGAGGGACCCAGGAGGTGTGCCTTCTCTGTCATGGTTCCTGCCATATGGAACATTCTCCTGAGACAATTAAGAACCCCCACACACACACACACACACATCTGGCAAAATTTTGGAAACAGTTCAAGTTGTCCTCTACTGCATGTTGTCCAGGCAAGTTGTCTACTGCATATGCTCACGTATTGCATATGCCTGTAACAAGGATAGCTTTATTGATTCTATTTTGAAATGATTTGTCAAATTTCTTGGGGAGAGATCTGTCAATAGCTCTTAAGTCACAATACTACTTTCTGATTCAGAGGCTTTTAGGATCACATCATCAGACATTCATTTAAGAAAATCATGTTCTACCCATCCTGATAATGAAGAAATCAGCAGATTTTATAAAGACCTGATTAAAACAAAACTACAAAATTGTCACCTCTCTGCACTGGCCCTATTAAATAAAAGCAGCAATTTCCAGCACAAAGAGGATTATATTCCTATGTACTATGGCATCTTGCAGAGGTATCCATGGAACTGGAGGCTTTCATCAAAACCACAAAATCAACATTGCACTATTGCAATGAAAGCTTCACTCCTTTCATATACGCATGCAACATCATGATGCACTACAGAAGGGACACATTGCAATGCCATGATTCTACTTTTTACATTTGTCCCCTTTGACCTCCCCCTTGCAGGGGAAGGAGGGAGGGAGGGAGGGAGAAGGAAGGAAGAAGGAAGAAGGAAGAAGGAAGAAGGAAGAAGGAAGGAAGGAAGGAAGGAAGGAAGGAAGGAAGGAAGGAAGGAAGGAAGGAAGGAAGGAAGGAAGGAAGGAAGGAAGGAAGATGTAAAATCAGAAGCAGAAATATGGCTGAATATAAATATACAGGTAGTACGGTATATGCAGATTTTTAAGAGCAAAGCAGTACTCCAATCTCTCTGTAAAGATGAATAAATCTGCCTACTTTACTTTCCCTGACCTTTTGAAAATTCATTCAAAGTCTTTCCTTCATGTTTTTGAAGACATGGGCAAGTTTGCTAAGCTTGTATTAAAAAACAACAATAACAACAAAAAACTAAACAAGATTCTCATCAGTCCCTAACTGGCTTCAGAAAAGCGTTCAAAGAACGCTGCTCCTCTCCCGTCTTCTTGTAGGTTTTTCAGAAGCATCCGATTTGATACTGAAAGAAATACATTGCTGAGGCACAGTAGATTTGCTTAGATCCAACAGAGTTCTTACGTTTTTATAATATTTTGTCCCCAGCCATCATGTACTGCCAAGTGTACAACTGCAGCCCAGCGGATGGAGAAGTCGATGGATGGATGGATGGATAATTAGAGTTATAATTCAAATGGACATTTTTTCCTTTAAAAAAAAGTCATATTAATTCTTCTCACTCCTTTAATTGCCAGAAAGCAAAGTTGCACAATTTGTTATTTTTGTGCAATAAATGTCATTTTGCATTTAGACAAACAAAGATTAAATGCTAAGGATCAATGAATACTAATATCATTGGAGGAGAGGACTGCTTAGATTGCTGTAATTTGTTTAGAGTTATTGCTTTATTGAAAAACTCAATGTATCGCAAAATTTTAATGATTCATGCCTATTCCCTGAGTGGCTTCACATAAACAATGTCCTGTCTTTCCTCATTCGCTATAATGACAACAGTAAACCCAGTATGTAACAGTGCATTAAAATACAACTACATTGTAGAAAATGCTTGATGTTCATATTTTCCTACCCTGTAAGACCATGATTGCCAAACTTTATCTGTGAAACAGCCTTTAAAAAAACAAAGCTGCATTTCTACAATACTTATCACAGAGAAATCAGGACATAAATCAACTGACTTATTTCAGAATAGGTATGTAAAACACCCCTCTGTCCTAGGTTCTCCTACTCTCTCTAGTAAAAGCATCCATAAGTTGTTGATCTTTTCTGTCTATCCTGAGAGAGAAATATCTATGTCTCTCATTTTGTGTTCCCTCCTAAGGTTCCAGTTGGTATATAACTTTTTCAGCTCTCCAGATGTAATTAGGACTTAATTAGGAAATCATAATGTATGGATTAAAACATTTATTCTTTGCTTCAGCATCAAATCATTTGCACCTTTCTCCCTGCAGATATCCTACGCTTGCATCCACTTGGATGTGTGCATTGATGAAACACTGTACAAAAGTCATTTGATCTAATTGTTTGTGGTGCTACTAGAAATGTAGGAAGAGGCTTCTACGTAGTGCCTGGCCAGAAGCCTCTCCTGGCTCATGGAAATGTTAGATGGGGCTCTGAGGTAATGTGGAAGCAAACCCACATCCCCTCTGCCTTTCAGAAAGACAGATTCCTCCTACAGCATCAGCAGCTTCATCCAACCAAAGGCCAGCTCTTTCCCAGACCCTTATTAATTATTATTTTATTTGTTACAGGGACAAGCAAACTTAGAAGAAGGGAAACCATCATGATAAAACTTATGATGGAAATCATTCTGTTTTAAAAACAACAGTCTCAAAACCGAAGGAAGCATGAAACCAGTTAACGATATGTTTAACTGAGATGGCAACACTGAACGTGGTTTCTATGTTTCGAGCTTTCAAGATGGTTTCTATGTCCTTCTTGGACAGTAAAGAAATAATAATAATCTTTCCATCCTTCAGGGTCCCTCCCTGCTCCCATTCCCAAGAAGGGATGTTACAAAGATCAAGGCAGTAATCTGTATTGAATGGACAGCACAACAACACGAGTGCCATCAATTCCATTTCCCCAAGGGTCCAAGAACACTGTTTTTTGTGGTTGATCTTAATTTGCTTGGGTAAGAAACACATTTTTCCAGATGTTGCTGAACTATGATTTTCGAACCTTACTGCTAACATGTTGGGTAGCGTTCCTGGAAGTTGTAATTGAGCCACATAAAAGCCACAGATTCTGCCGTGTGTTGGAAGCATGTGTTAATAGGAAGAATCCAGCTTTTAAAAATATTTGGGGAGGATTCAAATGAAGGTTACCATAAAAATAAGTTAATAATCTGAAGTTTATAGCTGCTGCTTGCATAACTTTCAGTCTACATGTAAATTAACTTTATCTTCTCTTGGACAAAATGACAAATTCCAATAAACTATAATAAAAAAGGAAAGGTCATATGTAGATATTAGAGTTCTTGAAAATGAAGCAGAAAATTGAATGGTTTGTATAAAGGAGATGTGGTAGACTATTTGATATGGCTACACTGTAGCAGTATGAGACTTGGGCAGGGTGTGTATGTATTAAAAATATGGAAAGGAATAATTTGATTTTAAAAGAATCATTTCCACTATAGAAAACAATCCACTGAAGGGTAAATAATACATTTTCATTATTAAAAAATAAAACTCTTTTTTTCCCCAAAAAAGTTACCTAGTACAAAATCTTAAATAATATAATTGCTATGTGACTTCCAAAGTCACGTCTTGAAGCATTTTACAAATAAACTAAAATATCTTTGGAAATAGAATTGTTTAAACCATCAATTTGATTATGGGAAGGAAATTTCTGTATTAAAAGACTACTGAGTGACTGCACCAGCAATGCTATCTTGATGTCTAAATTACAGAAGCCTTAGGGCAGTGTGTGTGTGTGTGTGTGTGTGTGTGTGTATTTTGCATTTTTACTGCTAGAGAATGTGGTGGTAAAAGTTACCACCCCCATGCATATAAGAGCTACGTTCACCACTGAATCTATGAGATTCCCCTGCCCCCCATATATGTGAACTGCTTGAAGTGCCCTTGTAAAAAGACTTCACAGAAAGCTGGTGGCAACAGAGGGTGGCAAGAGAAGGAAGAATCAGTCAAGAACCTTTAGCCCAAAAGACCAAATAGTTCATATTCACTGACCATATCTCAGAGATAGAATAGCTGCCATGCTGACCTAGGAGGAAGGGATAAATAATAAAATGGTCACCCTGATGGGTTTTTCTAAAACGTTCCAATGTCATGCTGTAATTTACATTTGTCTGTCTTTTTCTTTGTCTTGCCTTTGCGATGTGGTAGGCCTTTGGGACAGTATGAAAGGAAGTATTGTGGAAATGTGTGGAGTTAACTAATAGGAAATATTCAGAAGGATGCTTGACAGAATGCTAGATGAGACTATAAGAAAAAAAGTGAAAATGCATAGAAGAGAATAATTGCTGCAAAAATTGAGGATGAGACAAAGATACTGTACAAGTTTATGTATCTGTACAGACAAAAAAAGTTGCAAATAATGTAGCCAAACAGAGCAAGGAATGGTTAGGATGAAATGAGAAAGAGAAAAGGGACTGCCATTTTGATGGAAATTAAAAATAAAATGTTTTGGAAAGAAGTTGAAGAGGCTAAAGAAGAAGCCACCAAACCGAGTGAATGGAATTAAAAAATAAAAGTGATGAAATTATTTAGGATGGCGCTGAAGGAATGCTGGAAGGAATATTTGTAGGAGGATAATAAAGATTTGTTGAAGAATGGTATGGAAATTAAATCCCTGAATGTTAAATAGCCAAGAAAAAAATTGTTGAAAAGGAAGTCATAAGTACTGTGAGAATGTTGAAAAATGGTCAGGCTTCAGGCATAGATGGTGTAGCTGGAAAACATTATAGTTGTGGTTTGCTTATGGAGAGGTGTGAGATTTACTTAATATGTGTTTGTAGGCTATGTCTGTGCCTGATTATTGCATGAATGCTTTCTTTAACTCCAGCGGAATTACTTGTTAAGTGTGCCTGGTAAGGTGTTGGCAGAATTCTGATCAAAGGATTAGGGTAACCAAAAAGAAAAAAGAAAAGTGTATTTTTGTATGCTGATAATGACTTGCTAATAATCATTCTCTGCACACATTATGTGAAGACCTAGTTCTCTTGAGAAGTCTTTAATATTGGGTACAGCATTGGAAGACCTGAAGGATCAGGTTGGGAACAGATCATCCTGGATAAAATCTATGTGCTTACTAAGAGTTCACACTGAGTTGATGGTACATGATCATCTCAGAGACAAGGCCTTGTTGTTGGTTAAAAGCCCAAATGAATTCCAGTGAACATTAGACAGATTGTACTATATATACAGACTGTGGACCTGAAAATAATGTTTCAAGGTTTCTGCATTTGAAAAGGAAAAGAAAGTTAATTGTTGCAAGATATATATATATATATATATATATATATATATATATATATATATATATAAAATAAAGAAATAAATAAATGGTAGATAAATGTGTGTATCTTGGTAGAGTGTTCAGTAAGATGGGAAAATTGATGGAGGAAATTTAAGATGGGAAAATGTTGGCAAAAAGGTAGCAGGTTGTATGTGGTCTGTTGCAAGGAAACAGTGCTTTCTGAAATAAGTGAAAATAGTTGTTAATAAGAGCACCCGTCTATCCACTAAGTTGTATGGAAGTGAGAATTAGGTATGTAATGAGAAAGATAAAAATAAGTTGCATGGAATGGTATGAGAAGCATGCATGGTGAAACAAAAGATATAAGGTCAAGAACGAATGGGTGCTGAAAGAATGAATGTGGATTGAATGAAAAAGTGAATGATCAAAATGCAAGAATACTTTGAAGTGGTTGATTCATACCGAGAGAATGAATGAGTATCAAGCTGCAAAGCAGATATATGAAGGACGAGTGCAAGGATCAAGAGGAAGAGGAAGACTGAGAAAGTCATCATTGGTTAGAGTTGATGAGACGGTTTGTAGGGATAGAAAATTATGGACAGGTAGCATAAATGATATTGGTATAAATTCGTTTTAGCAATATTTCTTTTCCTTTTCTTGTTTCTATTTTCTCTCACTTTCTGTGCCCAACATAATGTTGCTTAGCCCAAAAGGGAATAACATAATGGATACATGTGTGAATGTTATGCATGCTTGCTCCCAAGTAATAGTTCCACTCCTGGTTGTTATGCATCATAACTAGGTGGAGGGTGAACCTGTGAACATCAGTTGCAAAATTAGAACCCCAAAACTTTTGAGAAAGGAGCCAGACAATTTATCTCCCACAACGCTTGTGTTGATCTACCAAAACTATTTTGCTTCCCTCAGAACTTCTCACCTGTTTCAGGTGAAATTTAGAACATCCTGCTTGTCAGCAGAAAACAAATTCACTTCATATTTTGTATTTGTGACTGCTCCCTTTGAATGAAATGTAGCCCTTTTTGACATGATATATTTGATCTTGATCTTGCCATTTCTATTTCCCATTCAAAAATGTTGGTATCTTTAATTAAACTGTCTCTCAGAAATAAAAGAGACTCTTTCTAGAGGCGGTGGCAGGAACAGAGTTATAATTCAAAGGAAGATAGTTGCCTTAGTCATTTTGTTTTAACCTTTATGTTAATTAGCTTTGGGTAAGAGAAAATTCAAAGCATTGAATGGCCTACTTTAAAATATGGTACAGATTTAATTGTTCTAATTTATTTGTATTTCATCTTTCCATTCATGAGGGTTTTCAGAATTGCTCACAGCACATCATTCAAAATGTCAAGAAAGCGAGATAGCCACCACCACCACCAAGCAACATGAATTAAGCGGGGAGACTCTTCCAGTTGTGTCTACTTGCTTTCACTTGTAATCTATTTCTTGCATGACATTATGTTCCTAAACTGACATTCAAACAGCTAATGTTTTCCCAAGTGTATCTAAATGGATGCTTTATATCATAGTGATACTTAAGAGATTTTGCCTTCCTAATTTATATGCATATTTGCATTTTAGCTACGGCATTGCAACATATAGCTAGGTCAAATCTGTCACATACTAAATTTCCATTCACTCTCCACAATGTAACGCTTTGAAGTTAGGAATGCATTATTTTGGTCTGGCCAAAATGAGGATTTCAAGAAAGCTGGCTGAGAATCGTACTCAGAATAAGTAGATCTCATATCTTCCAGTACAGAGCACTGTCAACACCTTGGAGAGTTCTGTACAAGAAAGTACCAGCTGGTTTCTTTTACTGAGCTCTCCAATGTCCTGAAGCTATTGTTCCAACACCTGGCTACGTTCAGTTGTGGCTTTTAAAAGGTTTAAATGCCAGGTGATGGTTTGCTGTTTCTCAACCCTTGCCAGCTTTCTGAATGACTCTCTAACAATGGCACCAAGATTTGCATATCACCAATGTCTCCTTTGGTCCTTTGGAGGTGGGCAGCTGTCATAAATTTGAATAAATAAATAAGTAAGTAAGTAATAAGTAATAAAAACCAATCTGGATCTAGACATCCTCCTAGGTATATGTCCTTTGTCAACATCCCCCATCTCAATCATCCCAATTATAAGTGTGCCCTGTTCCTATATCTGTCTGTCTGTCTGTCTGTCTGTCTGTCTGTCTGTCTGTCTGTCTGCCTGCCTGCCTGCCTGCCTGCCTGCCTGCCTGCCTGCCTGCCTATCTATCTATCTATCTATCTATCTATCTATCTATCTATCTATCTATCTATCTATCTATCTATCTATCTATATCTATCTTACCTCTGACAATTCCTGCTGCTGACTTCTGAGCTGACCTCTTTTGTAGAGCATACTTCACAATATGTTCTGGTAGTGAGACTCAGAGGACAGTCATCAGCCAGGCACAGTATTCAGCTGTAGATGCTTCCTATGCTTGTAGTTTGAAAGGGCAGAAATGGCAGCTTTGAGATTTTGATTTCTTTAGAGGAAAGAGAGAGATGATTTTTG
This sequence comes from Python bivittatus, assembly GCF_059951505.1. Taxonomy (NCBI): domain Eukaryota; kingdom Metazoa; phylum Chordata; class Lepidosauria; order Squamata; family Pythonidae; genus Python; species Python bivittatus. Next base: position 19,417,831 of record NW_028277124.1, on the reverse strand, counting down.
AAAGGTAAACCTAAAAGGATGGAGACAATATTAATGTTAATGCAGAGCAGCTATATGGACCAGGTTTCATTCTATTCTTTCATTACATTATTTTACTCCTTTCTTAATTTTATTACAGGAAATATATGGGAGAAGGACAATTCATTGTTATTAATTTTTCCTCAGTCTCGGGTCGTCTACCAGAGGCCTGGGAGTTGGAGGACTCTGCGCAGTATCTTAGCTGTTCCTAGCCCTGCACTCTTCTGGACAGAGAGCTCTGATGTTGCTCCTGGGATCTGTTGGAGCCCCTCTCCCAGCTTAGGAGTCACAGCCTCAAGTGCTCCTACCACAACTGGGACCACTTTGACTTTCCATATCCCCTCTATTTCCTCCTTCAGGCCCTGGTACTTCCCCAGCTTCTCATGCTCCTTCTTCCAGATGTTGCTGTCACTTGACACTGCTACATCTATCACTACCGCTGTCTTCTGGTATGGATGTGTATGTGTATGTGTGTGTGTGTGTATGTATGTGTATATGTATGTGTGTGTATGTATGTGTATATGTATGTGTGTGTGTGTATATATATGTGTGTGTGTGTGTATGGGAGAAGAACAATTCATTGTTATTAATTATACACATACATACATATATACATATGTGTTTGTGCGTGTGTGTGTGTGTGTATTCCACTTTTCCCAGCCATCTGGGGAGATTTCTCTATTAATCTTTTGAATGCAGTCCTTAGTTTGTCATTCATAGGTGAAGTGTATTTGAGCTCAACCGAGTATATCCATTTCTGCACTACCATTGAGAAGTTTCATCGGACTTCTCTAACTAATTAGTAAAGATGTCCTGAAGACAAGCTTGACATATGGTGACTACTTGGATATAACCGCAAGGGAACAATAGAGAATCAGAATGCTCCTTAAACTTTCCAATGTAGCTGTTCCTTAGTGTGCTCCCAACCAGGCATTGACCAGGCCATCTCTGCTTAGCTTCTGAACACAGACAAAGTGAGAATTATTCCCTTTTCCTCCATCAGGGTTGTCTTCTTCACTTCATTCCCTATTATTCACTTCTCTTCTGCTATCTTGCTCATGAGATTTTAAACCCATTCAGTTATTTACCTAAGTGATTCTTAACAGCAGTTTACTTGATACAATAATCTGTTTTGATAGAACTACAGACTGCTAACCACATGCTAGGCTCAGTTGGGTTGGTTAGTTAGAGGTACAATGTGCCATGGGAATGCAGCCATTATTTCATACTTCCCAGAATTTCTAATAGTTCTCTACTTGATTTTCAATAATGTGCAATCACTGCCCAACTAAATATTGTTCTTTCTCTCATGGAAAATGATTAGCAAACAGTACGATAGCTGAAAATTTCATTCTACTTCAGTGTCAGAGGGTTTCACTGACAGAAACACAAAGCAATTCTTTTAGCTATATTTTTTCCCGCAATTATTGTAATGTCACATTGGCATTAATCCTGCCCCTTTCTTTCGTTCACTTTGAAAAATTCCAGAAAGGGATGTGTGCTATTAACATGGGGGTGGGGGGTGGGATCTATATTTTAAACTCTTTATAAGGGGATAAAGACAAGCTGTTTTTGCAATCTTGAGCACATACAAGAAATCTTGAAATATCAGGACATTTTGCATACACCCTTACCAAAAATTCTATTATTCTGCACAGTTTAGTTTGTGGTGACAATGGTCATGGTGTGCCAGGTGTTCCATAATGTTAGAAAATTAATTCCCAATGGGAAAGCTGTGTATTCTGTTGAAATGTCAATACTTTCCTCTCTGGCTTAGGGTTTGCATGATGATAAATATAGCAATTAAAACACTACTGATTTGTGCATACAATAACCCAGTTCCAAGCTCAAATTCTGGCATGTGTCACAGCTTAAAGATGCAAGGAAAAGGAACACATGGAAGCATATGTCTGTCTGTGTGTATGTGTGTGCCCAGGCACATATGGAAAGAGAGAGAGAGAGAGAAATTACTTTGGCATAAGAATGAATGGATCACTCTATTCCATATACTCAGAGAATATGTTAAAACATTCCTTTCTACCACATTCTTCTGATCAAATGCATATTTCCTTTTAGTTCCACTTGAAACAAATAGATATTTTATTAAGTAATCTTATCCATTTTTTTCCAGGGTATATTAATATGCAGCTGGCCAGTTACTGTCCATTTCTTCCTTAGGCAGATTGTGGTTAGCAATCCAGCATGGTGAGCCGTCATTTAGAAGCTTTTGGCCTCATGAAATGCCTACTGAAAATGCCTTCTTCAGCATGTGTGTCTTTGTGCCTCCGTAAAAGTCCATCAGTGAACATTTCTGATTAAAACAAGCAAACTCAAGGAGGAACCAAATGAATCTTGACTGAGAAGCAATTCAAGCTATGACACTGCCATAAAAGAGTTTCTAATGCTGCTAGAACTGTTCAGCTGTTCAACGGTTAGAACTGTTGAACTGTTGCCTATCACATTTTCAGGTATCAAAAGGTTTTAAGCAGTAGAGTTTACCTTGATACGGTCTTAAATTACATAAGGCTTAAAAGTTAAAACTGGTACTTTGAACTCTGATTGGGGTACCAGTAAAGTAGAAAGGCAAGTCAAGAAGCAAGTAAATAACAAAAAATATAATCAATTGCTTCTTCTTCCCTTGCGAATCATATGAACTTGATAAAAGGTTGCCAGTCAACTGATTACATATGTTCCTCAACATAATTTATATTTCATTGAAAATGTGTGCTTCACCAATATGCAAAATATGGAGATACTCCATATCAGAACTCAGATATGAATCTCCACCATTTTTCCCCCCCTATAGCTATTGCATTGACAAAATGCAGCAGTGGGATGGGGGTTGTGCATCCATCTTTGCTCTTCTTGACTTCTCAGTGGCTTTCAGTAGCATCGACCATGGTATCCTTTTGGGTTGGCTTGGGGTGTTGGGGGTGGGTGGCACAATTTTGTGGTTTACCTCCTTCCTCCAGGGCCAGTCCTAATTGGTGTTGATAGGAGGTGAGAGGTCCAGCCAACAGTCCCTGCTTTGTAGAGAGTCACAGGGTTCAGTACTCTTTCTGCTCCTTTTAAACATCTACATGAAAGCACTGGTGAACTCATCCACCACCATGGGATGAGGTATCATCAATATGTAGAAGATACCCAATTATACATCTCCATCCCAAGTGATTTGAGTGATGCTTTCATGGTGCCTGGAGGCTGTGGGAGCCTGGATGGAGAACAACAGGCTTCAGCTGAACCCTAGTAAGATGGAGTGGCTGTGGGCTGTGGGCGCTTCTATATCCAGGAGTTTACCATCCTTCTCTTTGTAACTTTGGTTTTATAATCTTTTAATTATGTATTGATGATTTTAGTTTGTTGTAAGCCACCCAGAGTCCCCCGTTGTGGGGAGATGGGCAGGGACAAGTCAAATAAATAATAAAAATAATAATAATCTTTGGTTCTGGATGGGGTTGCACTGCCCCAGACAGACCCATTGCAGAATCTGGGGGTCCTTCTGGACTCACAACTCCTGCTTGAGGAGCAGGTGGCAGTTGTGGCCAGGAGGGCCTTTGCTCAACTACATGTTGTGCACCAGTTATGCCCTTTCCTGGATTGGGAGGCTCTCTGGTCAGTCACTCATGCCCTGGTCATCTCCCATATAGACTATTGCAATGCGGTCTACATGGGGATACCCTTGAAGAGTATTTGGAAGCTACAGCTGGTTCAAAATGCAGCAACATAGGCAATCTTGGGTGCCCCAAAGATGGCACATGTTACACCTTTGCTGTGGGAGCTACATTGGGTGCCAATTTGCTTCTGGGTTCAATTCAGGGTGTTGGTTATCCCCTTTAAAGCCCTATATGGCATGGGACCAGGTTACCTGAAGGAACATCTGACCCCCATTATATCAACCTGTCCCACCGGGTCAAGCAGAGAGGGTATGCTATAGACCCCATTGATGAAAGAAGGTCAACTGGCAGGACCCAGACGAAGAGCCTTCTCTGCCATTGCCCCCATCCTATGGAATACCCTCCTCCCAGAGGTGAGCAGGCCCCTACTCTCTTGACCTTCTGTAAAGGATGAAGACCTGGCTCTGCCAGCTTGGGTGAGGCGAGAAGAGGGGCAACTGACCCCGGGGGTATCTAGCACCTTGAAGATGCTTCTATAGGTTATTATCTTTATCTACCAGCAGTACCTTGGAAGATATTATTATTTATGTGTGAATGGTTTTTATTGTATTTTTATTGTATTTTAATTAATATTTATTCTTGTTTTTACTGTAAACCACCCAGAGTCATTTCCTAGTGAAATCATCAGTGACCAAATTTGAAATATAAATAAAAATAAATATAGCAAAAGGTTCTTTACTTAGGCTGTCAGCTGAGCCACTTTATAACGTATTAAAAAGAAGAACACCTTTCTCTACCCTTTTACTCCTGCCACTTAAAGGTATAGAAAAGAAACTGAGAAACTGGGAAACTGTTAGCATCTTTGACCAAGCTAAATCCAAAAACACGAGGGAATCCCTGGAAACTTGGTATTCAGACAAGGCAGCCAACAACAGGCACGTAGAGATAAACAACATTTATACACTATTCAAAAGAGACAATAAAAAGGACATGAAAAGACCAGAACACCTCCTCACCAGCAATCAACACCCAGATAAGCAGGAATTAACACCAGGATCAACACCAGACAAACAATCAATCAGTAAACAATACCCTAATAAAAGAATTACCAACTCAGACAGACAATCAAGCAGTAAATGATGGTTTAATCAAGGAACTACCCAGGAGAAAGCTTCACCCCCACCAACACCCACAGGGCAAGCTACTGTATATAAACAGAGCAAACCCCACTCCCTTCTAGCACTGAAGATGTTACCTAGCGGGGTAACAAAATGTCTGCAAGAAAACAACCAAACTCAGAGAACCCCAAGGACTCCACTTAAAGCTATGCTAATCCTTATTAGCTCAACAGACATCTCTGTGGCTACACTCTTCATTCTTGAGGAAAGTGAAGGTATAGTAAAGCCCTAGAAGTGCAACTTTGGGGCAAGCATAGGAAGAAGCAGAATCTTGTTTGAGACACTCTGGGTGAGAAGCACATTGTGTCACTGAGGTTTACCAAATCCAAATTTAAGATGGTAGCTCCTCTGAGAATCTCACAGGCAAAACAATCAGTTTGCATGTACGCCTCAGCTAACTTTAATAGAACTGACCTAGAATAGTAATACTGATGTGGTTATTACAGTAATCTCAGAAAATGTCATTTAGCAAGCAAGAGAGATAGAAAAAGCAGGAGAGAAAAAAGGGGGAAAATAAATCCTTCCCAAAGTACTTAACTATTCTATCATGCGTGCCCATCAGAGAATGTAGCTACAATCACACCAGACTAGAAAAAAGATAAGCATTTTCACATCAGTTCTGTGCTTGTCATGGCAATTAACCTATTCATAAGTTATCCTGGGTGGATTCATTTTTATAATCAGCACCATCTATTCTTGGGTTATTGCATAAAAAAGAATTCCAGGACTCATTCAAGTGAGCTCCAATTTGTCCCTAGACAGTGAATTCCTTTTGCTTCAAAGCTATCTTATTTATGTTTTAAAATGTATGCATGGGTGGGTGTTTGTATCTATATATGTGTGTGCCCACACATGTACACAATACTTGAAATGTTACTATGACAGGAAAATCACAATGACTTTATCTTCATCCCTGAGTAATCTTGCTCTATGTTTCTGGGCAAAATGCTATGGTTCCTTCTAAAAATGGGGAAAAAAAATTAGTCTTCTGCTTCTTCTAATTTTACCAAGCTAAAGAGCCAACTATCTAGTCAAGAAAATCCATCTAAATTCCATCAGAAGTCAGGTATATGAAGGCCACAGTAGATGTGTTAAAGCTAGCTTCCAACCCATGGCTTCCTCTAAGCAGTGTTTAAAATGAAAACTGGCAGGGTTGAGCATTCTGAGCCAGGGTTTAGCTGGCAGTTGTAGACTTGGCTTTGGGTACTATTTCAGAAACCTTGGCATTTATTCATTTATTTATGTTTATATTACACTTTCAGTATCGTAGGCCAAATGGTTTGATATGTTCTTTGGGGAGCAAAACTCATACTTTGCTCACCATAGCAAATATTGGAATTCATTGTACAGGCTGGGCTATCTCTTTGGTGGCAACACAGTGGGAAAAAGGAAAGTAGGGTCTAGTCTACTGGCATAGATGAGAAACCAGCTCCTTTTTGTTCCTTCTCTACTAGACTGTTTTTTCAAGGTCAGCTAAGGTAATCTAGGTGCTACCAGCTGCCCCGATTCTCATGATTTTGCAAATTAAGGAAGTGGTGCATGGGTTTTATTCTTCTCTCCCCATTCTGTTTCCTTTTCCCTTTTCAATTGCAAGCATGTGGACAGGGTCAGCTGTGTCTGAATGAGAATAAAATGCTTACAATGTACAAACAAAAATCAGTAACTGTTATAGGATGGATTGATTTACCCTGGGGCATAATTTGAGCTGAATGCAGTTTCAGCAAAATGATAGGGAGAAAGAATTGAAAGACAAGGTTTTCCTAAGCAAAAAAAAAAAGTGAATGCATAGGTTATCCGCCTAAGTTGTTGGAAACCGCACACATTCCTCCATCCTATATATAACATCTAATAAAAACTTTAAATTTGATTCCACAACCTAGGAGGTTTAAATATTTATGCAGCACAGGGCAAACTGAAGCTTAAAAAATTGATGCTGAGTTCTCAAAACTGGAGCAGGTCCATAAGAATTGGAAAGATTAGTCTTGTTCATTTTTTAAAAAAATATATCCTATGGAAGGGAAAAGTGAATTGGGGATGATCTGCTCTTTCCAACAGCCCTACAGTGAAGTAACCTTCATGGAACTCTCTGGTCAAGTTCAGCATTGGAGAAAAACAACACATTTGTTGAACTGTGTGCTACATATTTAAGTGGGTCAGTATAAACAGATATGTCATTGGAGCCAACTTCGTGCAATATTTAAAAATCCAGTTCATGTGCCTATACTGTTTGTGAGTGGCCAGAGCTTGGAATAATTCATGCCAGGTTTTGCAAGCCCTGTGGAGATTAAGTGCAAGAGAAGAGACTGAGCATTAGAAACCTGGTATTTGAAATTTGCAAATAAACCCCTACCCCCACCCCATGTTATCTCACCTTCCAGGCAATCTGGGGCAAGACGAGGCAAAACGTGGGAAGGGATCAGAGAAAACACAGAAAAGTTAAAAAGACAATTACCAACATTCAGCAGTGACAAGGAAAGATTGCACAGAGGCTTGTTGACCAGGAAGCCATTATCTCAATCAGGGCAGTGCAAATATTTGATCCAGCAATTGGATGATTGGATCTCATCTCCAGGTTGAATGGACTTTTTCTGAATTGGTTGAGAAAGTCCTTGTGAACTCTTGATCAAATCAGGGTGCCTCTGGACCAATTTGGATGCTTCTGTGCCTAGACCAAAACAACTTTTCCCAAATCAGTTCAGACAGCAAACTGAGATCGACAGTCTGACAGTTCAGTTCAGATATTCAGATCAAGCTGGATGAATTTTCTGAACTGATATTTCCCTGCATGCAGACGTGAATTTTACTAAATTTGGTGTTACTTATTCCCAGATAATCGTATATAGAAGATTGCAATCTTCTCACAGAGAATTAACCAATAAAGTCACCCCACGAATAGCAGTCATCCACCACAAATCAACCATGAAAACCATAAATAACCACCAACCACTGGAACAATGAACCAAAAGATTTTTTCCTGTTATTATACAAATTGCGATTGGTATAGTGCAGTGTTGTCCAAACTTGGCCACTTTAAGATGAGTGGACTTCAACTCCACTCCCAATTCTGGGAGTTGAAGTCCACTCATCTTAAAGTGGCCAAATTTGGACAACACTGGTATAGTGCAATCCTATATGTGCCTACTTGGATGCAAGTCTAAGTGAATGCAGTGACTTTTATTCCAAAATAAGATGATAGTATAAAGAGAGTGGAAAAACAAGAGCAAAATGGGGCAGCCTTGAGTGCATTTGCAACATAGCAGCAACTTCTAAAAAAAATAAAACTCTTCAACTCCATCACCCCACTTCTGACTATCTGTTCATGGAATATAAACAAAACATCATAGTAAAATCACATTTATTTTTTGCACTTTATTTTACATTATCAAAATGTTTCCAAAATAGCTCACTCAAGAACATGCCTATTCTGTTCCTAACCATGGCTGAAACAAGTTTCTGTGGTTCTGGAGGTCCAGGGAGAAAAGCCAGCCCTTAATTCTGTATAAAGGCGATTGGCTCAGGTTGTTAATCTGCAATTACCAGTTTGACTTTGCGTTTAACTGTCTGCAGAACAATCCTGCTTCCAGCAACAGGAGGAAGACAAGTTTTTCATACAAAGAACAGGAATCAAACGAACATGCTAGAAGAAGTCGTCTGGTGAAGCCTAAGAACAATTTATTAAACATAATACATTGTGTTTAGATGGATGTTCTTCTCCCGCAATCTTGCGCTTGTTTATATTTTTAAGTTTTTTAAACAGCTGTGATTGTTTTAATTGTTGATTGTGCACTGCCCGGAGTCATAAATGTATGAAATTAATAGCAAACAAACAAACAGACAAATTTGGGTCTGGGAGAAATAGGATGAAGCAGTTCAAGGAAAGCCTGCTATTTTTCTGCCATTGGGGCAGGTTTGTGTGTGTGTGTGTGTGATATTTCCCACGCTGGGCTTTGCTGTAGGATCATTCTTTGAAAAACATAGCAGTCCCAGGACATTTTGTGATCATTGAGAGGTGAAAGCAAGAGCTGAACTTCAGCACAACATTGAGTAGTAGCAGAGTCTAGTTCAGTGTTTTTCAATCTTGGCAACTCTAAGATGGGTGGACTCCAACTCGTGGAATTCCCCAGCCAGCCATGGAAGTTGGAGTCCACCCATCTTAAAGTTGCCAAGTTTGAAAAACATTGATCTAAGGCTACCAGATCTTGGCTGCAAACATCTAGGCAACTATTAGATCGCAGCAAAGAACATGCTTTCTGAATCTTTTTTTTCTTTTTCTTTTTTGGCTATGCAGGGGTCATCTGGAATTTTACAAGCCAGTTCTGGCCTGGGTTATAAAGTCAACCCTTGGATTTAATATTAGAGTAGTGCCCAATTACAAATGGTAAATACATGACAATGCAAACCATGTTAAAATTGATCAGCTCATTAACTGAAATTCCATATGGCTGCAACCCCTCCATTGATTATGTTCCAGCTCGACCACATTAGTTACAAGCCCAGCATCTTGATTCACACAACACGCTAAGCTTAATCAGCTTGACCTACAATTTGTTTGTCTCTCTGGATGTGTGGCTTATGGTGAATCCAGTCCGTTGGGCTAGCTCTTCATTAAAACTATTTTGCAAATTCAGAAAAGTGGTAATTCAGTAATTGGGTTAAGCATGTTGTGAGAACACAGCCATTCAGTTAAGGCCTGAAAATGGACCCTGTGCAGGTTTTGGAGAACTGCAAGAAGTCAGTCATTTGAACATTTCAGCTGTTATAGTAGCCACACAGAAAGCAATTTAAAGTAGTTTTTATGCTGCAGTTATAATGTGCATACTAACAATCAAGCTCCTACCAAGATAGCCTGCTTGATGCTTTCTCTAGCATGTTTAATACCTGTAGCTACTAAACTTTGTCCTATGTGCTGTGAGAACTGACTGCATAAAGAGATGTTGGCACAAAGCTATGGAGTTGTTCAACCAATTTTAGACCAGCCCACTTGCAGCCAACCTCATCTTCCATGGAAGCATATTCTGTGTTCAGAAATCATCATCATCATCATCATCATCATCATCATCATCATCATCATCATTCTACTGAGATGATGATAATGATGATGATGATGCTTTCAATGTAATGTGCATTAACCTTATTCTCTCATGAACATAAGCTGTTAATTGCTGCTCTGAAGCACTCCTGTCTTGTTCACGTTAATGAAAGAGATTTAGAACTGGACTGAAAAAAGGTGTAACATGGCCCCATTAACACAGGTGCTTTTTTAAAAAAAAGATGCATTGCTTTTTAAATGCTCCTGCCCACTGACTAACATTTGCTCTAAGCAGACAAGTGTAATGACTGCCAACATGGATTCAGTTTCAGAAAATATAACACTGAGTTTTTGAAAGATGTGGAAAGGAAAGGAAAGGAAAGGAAAGGAAAGGAAAGGAAAGGAAAGGAAAGGAAAGGAAAGGAAAGGAAAGGAAAGGAAAGGAAAGGAAAGGAAAGGAAAGGAAAGGAAAGGAAAGGAAAGGAAAGGAAAGGAAAGGAAAGGAAAAATGCATGCCATTGTCTTTGTGTCTGTAGGTGGAGATATGAGACCATATTTCAAATATAAACACACATACAGAGAGAGGGAGAGAGAGAGAGAGAGAGAGAGAGAGAGAGGGAGGGAGTCTGATTACACATAGGATCCTCTTCTTTTATCTTCTTATATTCATCATCTACAGTAGGTATGAAATTCAGATGTCAATTAGATCCTTTTTGCAGTGACAGGGTATTAACTATTAAAAATTGTCTGGGTGCATTCACATTGATTTAAACATACTATGCAGTTAATGCATTAAAAAAAACCCTACAAAGATGTGATTACAAGAAGAGCACATAAAATGTGAATGATGAACAGATATTTGTGTAAGATCAAAAACTTCTGGAGGAAGGAAGGAAGGAAGGAAGGAAGGAAGGAAGGAAGGAAGGAAGGAAGGAAGGAAGGAAGGAAGGAAGGAAAAGAAAGATCCCTCCCTTTCAGATATTATTCTACACTTGAGCAGTATAAAGTAACTGCTATGTCATAACGAGTCAAAAGATCTGCATTGTGGGATGTGGTAAGTTATATTAGACTTGCCAATCTTTTGTTTATTTTATTTTACTAGCACAATATCCATCTCCAAAAGAGGGGACAAAAAGAAATTAAAAAGCAGAAAGAAAGTAGGGAAGAATTTTGCAAGCTTTACAAAATTGAATAACCATTTAAAATTGAATAGATTTGCCAATCCTTTTTGGGTGGAATGTGGCTGCAGCACCAAAGTTATGCTTATTGTGATCGCTCAGAATATGTGTTTTTCAGAAAACAAGGAACATTTTCAACATGTGGAAAAGGAAAGGAAAAGGGAAAGGGAGGGAAAGGGGAAAGGGGAAAGGGAAGGGGAAAGGGAAGGGGAAGGGGAAGGGGAAAGGGAAGGGGAAGGGGAAGGGGAAGGGGAAAGGGAAGGGAAGGGAAGGGAAGGGAAGGGAAGGGAAGGGAAGGGAAGGAAAGGAAAGGAAAGGAAAGGAAAGGAAAGGAAAGGAAAGGAAAGGAAAGGAAAGGAAAGGAAAGGAAAGGAAAGGAAAGGAAAGGAAAGGAAAGGAAAGGAAAGGAAAGGAAAGGAAAGGAAAGGAAAGGAAAGGAAACTAGCTTGCTAGCTAGAATGTGCTGTTTCTTCTGATGACTCAATACTGCAGATGTGCATTGCTTTCTAAATCTATGCAAGAAAAATGATCATTTGAATTACAGCTGCAACATGCAGAAGGCCCCTTTTCAGAATCCATTGTAAAAGAAGCGTAGGCTGCTGCAGTGTTAGACCAAGGTACCTGAGCTCAGATCATTGACATGAATAAAGATTACTTTTGAGCAGGGCTTGTTGTTGTTGTTATTGTTGTTCATTTATTAATGCTGATACAAATACACCTTGAAAATTTAGAAAACATATTAAAAAACAACATAAGCAATAAAACAAGCCACAAATCTAAAATATAATATCATTAATATATCTAATATACCATTAACAGCTTAGAGTGCTATAAAATACTATCCTATCCTATCCTATCCTATCCTATCCTATCCTATCCTATCCACATTATTATAAGGTAGGCTGTATCAAACTGAGATTTAAAACTTCTGTTTAACTTATTATATAATCTTGCCAGCTTAACAAGGGCAGAAAACTGTTGCTATATGATCCCTGTCATGCATAACCATTTTCAGTGTCATTGTGTGACCGGGAAGATTTTCAGATTTAGAAGTTCATTTCCACTCTTTCACAATTTCTTCTTGGATTAATGAAGAAAGGATCCAACCAGGGATTCCAGGGCTTTTTGAATTGGGAGTTGTTTGTCCCTGGATATTGAACACTAATCCATCTATTAATGTTAATAATCAGGTTGGCAGAATTCATTATCTTTAGAAATAGAGGCAATATGCTGCTCTGAATACCAGTTGGTAGACAGCATGAATGGGAAATAATCTTATGTACTGTCCTTGACTTCCTCAAGAGCTCTTGAAGGACATAACACTTGGCTAGGTAGTCCCTGATCTGCTCTAGCAGGACCCTTATATTTATTAAGATCTTCTTCATTGGACATGGCCTTTTAAGTTCAGAAAGAAGAGAAGGAGAAGAGCATTGTGGTTGAATGTAGATATAAGTAAGGGACTAAGGGTTGCACCTGCATCTTGGACAGAGAGTTAAGAGCTTATTGGAAGAAAGGCTGAGCAACTGTCATATATTTCACTCATAGCATCCTAAAGTTGGAAAAGTTTATCATGGCCAATCATCTCACCAGCTCAGTATAGGAATCCAAATTAAAACATCCTAGAGAGATGGCTGGCTGGCCTCCACTTGAACACATCCCAGTGAAGGGGAACTCACCACCTCCCTTAGTAATAGGTTCCGCTATTTAATTGCTTTTATCATTAGGAAGTTTCCCTTAACATTCAACCAGTAAGTAAGAAAATTGATTGATTGATCCCACTGTATGATTCAGCAATCACTAGCATTTGCAGCATGACACGCTGTGATTTCTCACAACTAAATTCTCCTGTTCATTTGGTGCACTTTTAGAGAAATAAAAGAATGTTGTTTGCACAACTAATAGAATGAATGTATAAATGAAAGAACAATCTTCAGAGCAAAATAAGAATACAGCAACATGCATGAGAACCTCTCTCTGAAATGTAGTATTTTTGATTGTAAAGCAGCAGTTGGAATATTAGTAGCGAAAATTCCTAACTCACTGAAAAGGTCAGGTTTGTTTATCCCAATATTATTAATTTTGGGCAGCATTAAAAAAAAAAAAATCAAGTGGTGTTTCTATGGTCTGGCACCAATTCATTCTTCTTACTTTGGTGGAAGTAAAATAAAAGCATTCTAAGTTACACAGCATGAAATCAGAGCACAGTATAATTCACACATTAATAATTAACTGGTTATAAGTAGTATGCCAATAAAGTGGATGTAAGGTTCACAAGGAATAATTAGACTTGTATATGAACCTTTTAAGGAAACTGAAGAGGGTCAGTTTAGCTAGAATAAGAGATCATGATTAGCAAAGATTGAAAGGTCCCCCTTCTGATGTATGATCTGCAGCTTCCAAATTAATATGTGGACTGGAATACAGTTCACTCTGGAATACAGATTCCACCCAAGTGCTACAATATACCCCAAGGATTATTCAAAGGTTATATCTAGAATTGGAAGCTTGAAGCACCTGGGAAGTACAGCAGCTACTTTGCAGGTTGAAACTAGAGGAAAAAAAAATATTCTTATTAAAAGTGGTACATGATAACCTACTTCCTCTCACAAAGACAATACATGGAAAAGAAATGTGTCCTTTATGCAGTGTTGGGCCCCGTTTTTCTTTCTTAACTGTGTTTCTGTTGGGACCTGAAATGGACACTATATTCAAAACTCCTTAATGGGATATCATCAGTAGCAGGAGGAAGCGGAGGAGGAGGGATATAATATTTTGAAAGGTAATCTTCAGACAATTTGATAAGTCTAAGTCCTTTTTAGCTCTACGCTGTTTCATACTGTGCCCATAAATGTCTAGACATTCAGTGAATATTCTTTAAATAGCCAATGAGCACAATAATTTGCCTAGCTGCCATATTCCAAACCAAATTTAGTTTCAGAGCAGATGTTCATTGCACTTTCAAGCCCTTTTCAGGCATTATTATATTTGGAGCCCTCAGCACATAAGCTTTACAGGACAGAAGCCTTCTTGCATATAACTGATAATGCACAGTCCTGATTTGTGTGGAAGTGAAGGCATATTAAGTCATACACCCAACTTTTTTTATTTTTATTTTAATCATCCTTTAAACACTTTAAGGAACTTCTATTGTGCTTGAATTCACTGATGTATTGTATAACAAATCCTACAAAACAAGCCTTCCATTCAAACACATCAAAGCTTTTTTCTTTAAAAAAAGAAACCAAATTTATTAAAAGCAAACAAACAAAATCCTTGCTTGAATTGAGTACTGATGAAATGATCCATTTTGACAGCTTCAAAACAGGGCTTTTTCTTTGCCAATAAAAAAGGGATAGTGGGAGCAAAGAGGCAAAGGGAAGGAACATAAAAATCATTAATGGTATGAAATAGCTTTCAGATTAATAATAGACAAATAAGGAAGTAGCATCACAAAACTGGTAGACCTTCGGATTTCAAAAGGTCTGTGAGGAAAACACACCTTATCAATGCTTGGAAGAGTTCTACCAGGAAAAGCCAGGTCTGTAGACCAGACAGGGCAGTTGAAGAAGGCATTGATAAACCACTGTATTGTTGCCAAAGATTATCTATCTATCTATCTATCTATCTATCTATCTATCTATCTATCTATCTATCTATCTATCTATCTATCTATCTATCCCCATGTTGTCACCAGGAGCTGAACTTGATTTAAATTAGATTTCACTTCTTGGATTCTTTGTCATGTTACCTAGCCTGGTAAGCAAACATCTGGAAAACCACCAAGCTCAGAGAACACCAAGAACCCAGCATTTCAATTCTGAGTTCAATTTATTCCGTACTATTGGAGATTTTAAGTTTAATTCATTGACCCCAAAGCTAAACCATAATCCAATTGCTATGGATAACCTAGGAGGACATCTCTGAGACAGCATGCCCCCAGGATGGATCTTTCCCCTTGGCTGATTGCTTAGTGTCAAGCTGCTTCCTGTAGCACCTCTTCATTTCTCCTTCCTCCCAGCCTTCCTACTTGGCTCTGAAGAGTCAGGCATTCATTTTGGGGTGCTAGAATGGACCTGTGCCAGTGGACAGGGATGGAAAAGTAGGGGGAAGAAATATGGCTGAGTATTGGCCCTAACCTTTCCTTTCCTACTACATGAAATAGATACTTCTTTCAGCCTTACAGAGGGTGGGATCCAACTCAGGGCCATGCAGGATCCTAATTTTGATAAAAGTAGAATTCTTCCACCTTCCGTCTGTACAAACAAACCTTCCTTGAAACCTACAAGGAAGTTTTTTTTTACAACTTCCTTCTAACATTCAGATTGGATGACTGAATTAACTGGTAACTAGTAATGGGAAAATAACATAAAGCAACAAAGGTGATGAGTATTAAGCTGAAGAGTAGGCTTTCTAATAGAGCACTGAAAACTAATTATAAGAATTCCCCAAGGCTTTGTTGTTCTGTGTGCCATTTTCAGAAGGTACTTTCAGGAGGTACTTTTCCCTGTTTCCTGTATATTTCTTTTTGTGCCTTCCCAATATTTTTTTAAAAAAAATTATTTCAAAAGTTTAATTAAAGAACATGTTAGTGTGGTTACATTGTTTGGTTATTATTATGCATGAATTAAATTTGCATTTTCATGCAAAACAAACAAACCAGCAGATCCAATCATTAATCAAACTGTGGTCTTAGGTAGGACTACCATGCTTGTGCTGCAAAAATACAGCTGATCACTAGACACCTCTAATTCCCTGCTGTTATCTAGTGGTCATCCAGAATTTTGCAGACAGATATGGTAGCTCTATTTTAAGAAGAATGACCTTCCTCAGTGACAGGTTCAGTATTAGCAGACAATTTCCCTGAAAGACTGGTTGGCCAATATTCCACCATCACTGCACTTCTTGAGCATATCCATTCAATCGGCAGAAATAAAACCCTGGCTTGCTTATACTTAAGTAGCTCAGTGTAGCCTAGATGCTGGAGATAATTCAGTATGTCATTCTCGGCTCTTATGAGAGAATGAATATTTAATATGTATGAAAAGGAAGCTACAAATGAAGATTAAATCATTATCTAGTGTCAGCTGAAATCCCATCACAATTTCAGGAGACTTACTCCTAAATAAAGTTACTTAAGATTTCAACTTAGCACTACATCATGGACACATTTAGAAATAATACTACTGAGTTCAACAGGGATACATATTCTGCCCCCCCCCCTCCACACCCGAATGGCAGATCATGATCTAGTTTTTTTTTCATACTAAGTCCATCAAGTTAATCTCATAAATTCAGTCCAAGGTTAAACAGCCAAAGGAACCTTACTGAGAAACAGCACCTAAAATGGTAAATGAATGAGGAAATCCAGAGACAAAGCAAAATGGAATGCCATGGATTTCTTTGTAAGCAAGGAATCTGATGAGCTGGGTCAGGCCAAGCTCTTACAGATCAGTGCTGATCCAGTAACTTTGTTGCTGGGTTACCACATATGGGCTGCAAAAATCCAAATGACCACCAGCAAAGGGATAGAGGTTTCCATAACTTGTTGCTGCAAACGTAGAGGGCAGTTAAGATGTGGTAGTTCTATTTTGCCATGACCATGTTGCTTCCTAAACACTAGAAGCCTCTGACTGTGTTTGAGGTCAGATGGCCAATTCGAAAGAGATTTTACAGTTAAGAAAAATATAGGTGGGACCAGTGTGGGTAATAGCCTCAGGATAAAAACTGGATGTGATTGAGAAGAACGAAGATAAGAGGACAAAGTCAAAAAAGCGGAATGCAATGGCAAGAAATTGTGACTAGAGGCTAGAGAACATAATCACTTATATATTGATCTGAAGTAAGCTGGCTCTAAGGAGACGTACATTGTTTACCAATTTTTACTGCCAGGCATACAAATGGGTCTTTGTATGATTTTTAATCCCACAACTGAACACCACAAATCTGCTCTTATCCTTGCAGCTCTAATATTCAGGGAAATGATCAAAACTGATGAATTTACTAAGGCAATATAGAACTGCTATCTTCAAAGAGGCCTTGGCAACGGCCTTCAAACCCTGAAAAGGTTGTCTTAAACTGGGACATTTTAGCATCAGAATAATGGACCCTTCTCTAAGTATTCAGACACAGCATCATAGAATTATTACATTCCAGTGGCCAAAGTACTGGAGTATGCATTTAATATTTATTTAAAATTCATATGTATTAGTACCTTTATTTTAATATACCTCTCTCCGTCTAGCCCCCATCCCCAATTTTTTGGGTTTCCTGCTCTCCCTCCCAGTTTTTTAAAATCTGCCTGCCAAAATTTATGTCAACCTGTATGAATTGGCCAACGAGTATAATCACCATTTTAGCTTTAGCTAATAAAATTCTAATGACCTTATCTGCCATTATCCTTTGTAGCTTGGCAAAAGCGCATGAATGCTGAAATTGCTACCCAGCATTCCTCACCTATCGTACCACAGCTTTTCTAAGTTGGACACTTTACTGTCCAGATTCATTTGTATTCATTTAACAATATGGGAATGGTGGCTAATGCTGAAAACTGAATTGCTTTATAATAGTACTAATCCTATGCCATAAAATCAGCCATTTCATCAGATGATTAACATGAGATGGTCCTTAAAAGCTATCAAACCAGCATATATTTGAAAGGCCTGTGTTGGAAATGCTTCACTTATATTCACTTGTGTGGCCTTACAAAAGCAGCTCTTGGGCTAAGGCTGGGGAGATCTATAGATGGAACCAGCTGGGTGACTTTGGGCCAGTTGATCTCTCTGAAACCAGTCTCCTGATATAATGGTATGTGGGAATGACCTTGGGAGACAGGGCAAAGAGACACAGCTGAGGGAATGATCAGAGAAAAGGCAACTTAGCACACAACAGGAATGTGAGTGGGGCAAGTGGCTCAGAAGGGACCCTCCCTAGTTTCTTGGGTTGTAAAAGGGGGGGGGGGTATACTTTCAGACTTGCAAGATTCTGTCAATGTAACCTTATAATAAAGTAGGATTAGCTCATCTGGCCATACTTCCTGTCTGACCTACCTTGCAAGGCATTCCCATAAGGTTATAGTTAGGAAGAAAAAAAAATTGAGCTTGTGAAGGAAAGATAAGATAGAAAACCTTTTTCACTATACATAAATTATGCTTGTTACTCAGGGTGTAAAAAGCAGGATACTGTACAAACTCCTCCCTCCCTGGAAAATCCCTTGCAGAAAATCTCTTGTCTGAACAATTCTTCTATCAAGCAAGGAGGAGGGGAGGAGACTAAATTAACCCATAAGCAATTGTATATGGGAATGTACACATGAATCTATTTTTTCTCCTTCTCAGTTTCACAACTAATTAACTACAAATCTATTTTGTTTAATAATTGTGTCAGCTTGCATTTAAAAACAAATGAAAATGTTTATTTTGAAAGGTAAGATTCCTTAAAATGTGCAGTTGTATTACACTTTCATCAGTATTGGTATGCCCAGAGTTGAACCTTTTCACATGCAATTTTACCAAACTGGTGTGTTTTTTATATGTTTTTGAGCCTCTACTTGCATTAAAGAAGATTCAAAGAACTAGATAACAGGGTTTTGCAATGATTCCAAAAAGGTTCTTTGGAGTGTGCAAAGATCCACAAAGTAACACCTCTCTGCCACTTTTTAAAGCAGCAATGTCTTTTACTGGGATCACATGGCAAATGCAGAGGGAAGCCATGTGATCCTGAAAAAAGACATGGCCACTTTAAAGAGTAGGAGTGAGGTGCTACATTTGTACTGCTGCACATTTCAAAACACCTTCTCCAAATTATTTCAAGAGTGTTGCACAGCCCATTGAATAATCTGAAGAATAACTATGTTCCAACCTATATATTAGCTCTGTGAGAGCACTAAGGAACAATTTGCATGATAATGAATATATTCCCCTCTTTTTAATTATATTACCTACAAATCTCCCATGAGGAGAAAAGGTGGGAATGGGGAATCAGATAGACATCCTCTTGAGCTCTGAATGCTGCAAGTCCTACAGTACCATGTCTTCTCCTTTCAGGATTTATTTATAAATGGACCTGAATATGCAAACTTTTTCAATATTAATACTCCTATAATAAATTATCTTAGTAGGTGTTCCCATTTAGCCAGTGCTGACTGATCTCAAAAGCTAAGCAAGATCAGATCTGGTTAACAACTGGATGGGAGACATCCAGGTAAGTTGAAAACAAGCAAGGGGAAACCTTTTTATTGCTGCCAGGAAAACTGAAGGATGTGTCCATGAAACCATCTTTGCATTATCATTAGTTGTCATTGAACGCATTTGGCTTTTTTGCTATGGTCATCACTATAAAGGATTCTCCTCCTCCTCCTCCTCCTCCTCCTCCTCCTCCTCCTCCTCCTCCTCCTCCTCCTCCTCCTCCTTCTCCTCCTTCTTCTCCTCCTTCTTCTCCTTCTCCTTCTCCTCCATCTCCTTCTTCTTTCATATTTAAGTGAGCAGGAGTCAAATAGATGTGGTGGTTAAACATGCCGGATTAGAATCTGGGAGACCGTGAATTCTAGTCCTGGGCCAGTCACTCTTTTTTAACCCAAGGAAGAAGATATCAGAAAGCCATTTCTGAAAATGGTTCCAAGAAAACCGTTGTCAGGAGTCAGGAGTGACTCAATGAACCAGAACAGCAGCAACAAAATTAAGGCAGTTGCTGACATGGTTTGTCTCTCTGCTTTTTTTTTTTTTTTTTACTTTATTTCACTGTTCAAATACCCTGCAGACATAGTTTGAAATATGTTTTCAGACCCACTTGTTTTGCTTTAGTAAATAAAGGAAGAAATGTCACAGCCATTTGCAAGATAGTCAGACTTCATTCAGGACCTTGGTCAAGTTTAAGGCCAATTAGATCCTTAAATGTTGCTTATCTTTCATTTTAACGTGACCTATCTTTTCTGTGCTCACTTGAATGGAATCTATTAATGAAACTACTAAATATGAGAGACCTAAGTCTGATTAAGAATGCAGTCCTATGCACAATTGCCTGAAGTAAATCCCACTCAAGGAATATACTAAAACGTGGATGTATTTTTCATAGAGAAGAGCAGGCCATTCACCTCCTTCAACTCTCTATCTATGCCCCAATTGGGGAAGGAGAATTAAATGCAACTTACTTCATTCTCAAATTGGTCTTGCAGAAAGGAACTTAACCTTTAGGCATCATGTTGTCCAAGTCAGCGCTTTGTCCCCTAAGCGTGGGGTTGACATTACCATTACAGACTTAATCATTCATATCCAGAAAAGGATGTTAGAAGGCCATTTCTCTTCTGACTTTGGTTTCTGGTTCTGACTGTTAAGAAATATGTCAATCTTTTAAGATGTACCAGTTGAAATTTCCTTAAACCTCTGCTGCAGACATCTGGTCTTCAGTTTGGTTGCCTTCTGCAAGTTTTATCACAATCTGGCATGACTTTAGCCTTTGGAACTCGGGTCTTTAGGCCTTTTCCCCACAGACTTATCTCTGACTAAAAGACCTGCTATTTTTTCAGCTCTGTGCTCTGTTTCTGTCAGCCACCAGCTCTGGTTCTCATATTCCATTTATTAAACTGTCAACTTCAAGCCTTCATTCCATAGCAACTGTAACTAAGGCAGCTACCACCAATTTAAGCCCAATATCTAGCAACAAAGCCAAGCTTCTGGTCAACACTATATAACCCCACACGGGGATTATTTGCAGAATATAAACATTGCAACGTTAAACAAAAAAGATCAAGATGCACTCCTTCACTTACATTAACAGATTTATTGAGGAGAAGAAAATTCATATATCCCATTTAATCAGATCTAAGAATTATTCCTATTGATATATCTAAATCTGGCATGATCCTTGGTGTTTGAGCTTGGGAACTTAGCATTCCAAACTGTTAAGTATCTAGGCTATACAAATACTCTTAATTTGAATGAAGAGAAAATACATGTAGCAAATTACCAGGTGCCATTTCACTGCATCACTATTAGCTGATCTGTCTAAACTGACCTCCTGGCTACGCAGACAAACTTGGCATATAATGTGGTGTTTTTTGTTCAACACACTAATGCTCAAATCTTGTTGAAATGCCACTCACTCCTATGGAAATTTGCTCTTCCAGAAATGATGTGATACATAAGAACCATAGCTACATAAAGAAGTTCTATCTACTTTGATGATGATGATGATGATGATGATGATGATGATGATGATGATGATGAATTTGTTAAAGTCTATCTACTTTGTTAATCTAGAAAACAAGGAATATCTGAAGAATGGATGATGAATCCATCCCCTCTTTATAAATTTCAGGCCAAGTAAGAGGAGGTATGAACCGAATAGAATTGTATTAGCCACTCTCTTAAAGTCTGTCTCTGATGTCATTTATTTTTTTCCATACTGGAAGACACTAGAGACTCTTTGATTCCTATGGTCAACCACTGTGCATCTTCCGTTGAAGAAGATATGGAGAACCACACTATTTTTCAGGAATTCTGGCAGGATCAAGTAGTGCTCAGAAAGTTGGGGAAAAGTTGGTGTGACCTCAGGAAGGGAAGGAACTTTCCTTGATGTCCTGCAGGTGGACAGACTGACTTGGTGCACTGGTCTACCCCTAATGGGATTCCCTGTTCTGCATGAACTGTATTCCTGTTTTCCAGTTCTGATCTTTTCATTAGAAATAATCTGTTACAGGGATTATAGGCCATGCCAAGACTGTCTGATGAGAACCACTTGATATATTTTCAAAAATGAATAGTTGTGATTTGAGAGGAAGCTTGTCTGGACTCAGAAGCTAAGCACAATTGAGCATGGTTAGTATTCTAATAGAAGTCCTCCAGGGAATACCAGTATTGAAGGTTAGATTGGGAAATCTAAGGGGAACAAAAAGAACTCACAATGGCAAACCACTTTCATATGACTGATAAAACTACATGGCCATTAGGCTTGAAGGAGACTTTAATATTACCTTATGCTTCAATGGATTCTTGACCTTCTCTCCCAATTTGTGGACTGAGAAAGTGGAGGTGGACCATGTCATTGAATTTACTCATCAACAGATTTAAAACAGCATGAGACCTTCCCTCAACCCCTCCCAATTTTTTCCTAAGGGTATGTAGAGCAAGAAGAAACTGCAAGAAGCTACTGTGCATCCTGGTCCAAACCAAGCATTCGGGGGGTGGGGGTGGGGGTGGGATGACAAAGAAATATCTACAAAATTCATTTGTTTGTTTGTTTGTTTGTTTGTTGGATTTCTCCTCCGTCCATTTCCCCCACAACAGGGGGACTCTGGGCGACTTACAAAAAAACATTAAAACTATAAATATATATAAAATACATAATACTGTACATCTAGAATTAAGAACAATACTAAAAAAGGAAAATCCAAGAAGATGGGAAATCGAACTGGGGACAGCTGGCCACTATGGGGCTAGCCATCTCCCTGCTTGAGGTATTCCCTCCCCACCCCAGGCCAAGTGACAGAGCCAGGTCTTCAAGGTCCTTCGGAAGGCCAGGAGTGGTGGTGGTGGTGGTGGTGGTGGAGGAGGAGGAGGAGGAAGAGAAGGTGCAGGCTTCTTTTTTTAATTTCTAGGCAGAGGTGGAGGGGAGGAGAAGAGGAAAGCATTCCGATTTTTTCTCAAAATAAATTGTGAAAATATTCAAGGTGAATGAACTATGGTCTTTCTTTCTTTCTTTCTTTCTTTCTTTCTTTCTTTCTTTCTTTCTTTCTTTCTTTCTTTCTTTCTTTCATATTGTTTATTGGTAGTAGATGTTAATTTCAAGATTATTTAAATTCCCATTGGTTCATGCCTGCTTCTATGATCTCTTGGCAAGAGACCAACCTTCCCATTTATCCAGACTTAGGACTAGCTGCAGTTGCCTGGAGGAATAAGGTACCTGACATCAGTGGACCAATAATACCTACAGCCCCGTCCTGGTTATGCTGTGAGTCATTATCAGATGTGAGCTAAGGAGATCAAGATCAAGATCACGGCTTCAGTCGGAATGAAGATTCTAATACGAAGCTCAGGAAAAAAAAAATCAGACTTATATAGAACTTCAGAAACCAGGAATGTCTTCCTTTTTGACTTCCTGCTTTTCCTCTGATTTATTTAGGGAATCTTATAGGATTTTCATCTTAAGAGCCCTACACATTTTCTTCCCGTCACTTCCCAATAATAACAATCATTGTCGTCATTGTCACCACCATCATCACATCATCACAATAAATAAATTTTAAAAAATCCTCTCCAGCTCTTCCTGCAGATGCCAAGACATCGACTTGAACATGGTTGTCATTTTGACAACCGCATTATGTTATGAGAAACACATGTGTTCTTTTGCCACAGAGGTGAACAGTGAGCCATTATTCTGTGACAATGCTGCTGATAAGTGAAAGCGGGAGAAAATAAAGAGTGATGTTTCTTTTGTGCATGGACATACAGGACAGTTAGGCGAGATATGCCAGAAAAACACCCGCTTGGCTGCCCAACCTCTTCAGCGGCAATATTTTCTATCTCCCATTCTGCTTCTGCCATTCAAAGCATGGTAGAATTTAGACTTAGATACAGTCAGCCATCATCTTTTTCATCCAGTATACACGGGCAAATATAACAGGATTATATTATATTTAATATTATATTTATATAAGTAGTATGCAGTCATATACTTGGAAGTCTTTGAAGCAAAATCTTTTTTTGTTACACCTGTGCTTTTTGCCTTTGAATCAAAATAGCCTGCATGCTAACTCGTGCTAGACATTTTAGCTCTGTCCTGCATGTCCTTCGTTGCCTGCAAATGCATTTCTGGATGTTGGTTTTATTTATGTAATTTAAATTTATTATAATCACCCAACTCAGTGGACTTTTACCCTGCTGTACTGTATCAGAAGACATTGTCACATGAAAATCCAGTAGTGACTTTGATCTTGTCATTTAGAGTTAAAAGGTGACCTGGAAGTCCATCTGAATCTCCCCAAATTGGGAGAGGGAAGTGGCTGGTAAATTCTGAAGTGATTGGAAACAATGAATAATTTGTCATAGAATTAACATGTGTAAAATGGGCAATTGTCACTTGTAAATAATGTCTGTAAGAGAAAAGCATGATGTTGGGTCCCTTAGTCTTAATAAATTTATTCTATAAAATCCCAGCAATTGTGAAGGTCATTGGCTTGATTGATGAGTGTCACATCCACACAGCCATCTTTTTAGTAGGTAAATGGCCTTCCTTGCTGAACAAAAGGTTTTATGTGCTATAATATCTATTTCATTTCTTCACATTTACTGTATTATAGTCTTGGAATTGTTTAAAAGGTTTTCTTTTCTTTCTTTTATGCAAGGGCATGGCTTGCTTAACCATTGTTTCTTGAATAAACCACACTTGGCTGGGTTCACAGGACACCCTAAGCCAAAATTAATTGAACTACATTATTGAATGTTTCATGTTATGTGAATGGAGCCAATTAGCATGCTGTACACACTCAATCCATCCCAAAGTTGGTGAATAATCATCTTTACTAAGTGATAAGCAGTAGATGATGGGAACTGAAACATAACAACATCTGAAAGGTCATAAATTCACCATTCTTGGCTGAAACCGAGTGAAATGGTAGACTCCAAATTTTGGGGTACATGAAAAAGTAGAACATTACCACCAGGACAACTGCCATATGGCTTCTTAATCAGGCACAGCTACATAACAAGATGAGTTTTTTCATTTTCCACCTTCTCTTCCTCTCTCTTTTTCTCCTCCTTTTTCTTCCTTTTTTTGCTGGTAAGCAGAAACAGTTGCAAACCCATGTAATGTTCTTCTGCACTGTAATTACTTTTTAAAGAATGCATTATTTATGCAGCAGAGGCACTTAGGCAGTTCCAATAACAGTTTCTAGAAAAGCATTATTTTTGACAGTGAGGTTTCTTTTATAAATCAGCTACAACTTTACATTTAAGATCCTGTGCTTAGTCAGCATCTAAATATAGCCAAGTGTAAAATAGATGTCTGCTTTACACTTGGATAAAGTTAGACTCTGGTTAAGCATAATGGCATAAATGTAATGTTATATATTATGAAGGACAAATAGTCCCACATTTGTTGTTGTTGTTTCTTGTTTTGGGGTTTTGGGTTTTTTTTTTGCTGAAGAATCCCTTCTTCTCTTAAGATAAAAAGTTCCGAGTTTAGAATGGAAGAATCCAATTTCAGTTTAGGTTAACAGAGCAATTTAAGAAGGTCAAAGAAGCAACTCATTTTAGCTAAGGTTAGGAAACCTAGTTCGAGTAGACTCAAAAGGACAGCTGGGGAAACAGAAACACACATTGCTGGTTGGACACATATTCCTTGACAAAACTTGCCTCAGGATTAGACAAAGCTGAATAGGGAAGAGCTCAAATAGAAGCTTGAAAGGGCAGGCAGTCCTCAAACACATAACTAAAATTATTAAGAGGGCCAAGTCAGACAGCAGAGACTTAGACCAGAAAGAGGAGCAAAGATGGGCTGAGGCCAATGGAAATGGAGTTCAAGCGGGAGAGGGCTGGAAATTCCTCTAAAGAAAGTGTCAGACTTGGAATGAAAGAAGATAGCTGCATTGCCATCCTAGGTAAGAGAACAAGTGAGCAACCAGACTAGAGGATAAACTTTGTGTGTGTGTGTGTGTGTGTGTATGTGTGAATTTTTATTTTCCTCACTGCTTCTTTGAGGTGTGCTTTTAATCCGAATTATCCAGTATGATAGAACTAAATGGTTAAATTTAATCTAATATTATCAGTACAATGTTGAATTTGATTTCATTATTAAAGGTTACAGTATTGTGACTCATCCTAGTTATGAAAGCCCTTAGGATTGTATTAAGACAAATAAAAGGTGCCTGGAGTGCAGATTTAAGGGAAAGTGAAAGCAGTAGGAGAATGAGAAGTCAACATATTGGCAAAGTTAAATGTGAAATTGTTACCTACACCCCCGCCCCCACAAAACTCATGCCCAGTTTAGGTAGACACAGTTCCATGACATGCACACACAAACATGCATAGAGATATATTTTAGGGCTGTGAAACACATTGAAAGAGATGTATCCTCCAGAAGGCTCAGCACAGCTGTTTTGGAGATTTTTCTAGGTGCATCTGCACACACAGTTGTTTCACCAGCAGCCCCAGAAAAAGTTCTGTCTGTGCATACAAATGCTAGCACAAGCCACCTGCAAAAGTCTTATTAGTAATGACACCAAGCTTCCTGGATGCTTTCTCCATGCCAATGCTCTTTACACAGTTCTAATATATACAGACACAGATGTAGAGGTGTCCACAGGACAATAATTGTCTTGCCTTAGATTAGCTCATATTCAAAACACAAACAAACAAACCTGATCTGAATAGGAAGATCATATTCAATACATCCATTAAGTGTAAGAAAACATAAGAGGCCTAACCACCCTCTTTGACAAATTCTGAGGTAGGTGCTGTCTGGAACTTGTCAAGAAAAGCTGTCATCTCACCAATTTACAGAGACTTGTGGAATGCTGCCCCTTCTGAACTTCATGGACCCCTTGCCCACTTGGAGCATCTGTTTGTGTTTCATAAAGTGGTCCCAACTGATTTTTCAGTACCTGGTTCTTTGTTTTAAGGGTAATGAGGGCTCCATCTAGATCAACTTGGTATTCCTCAGCTCAGGCATTTCAAGAAGTGTGGTCTTTGGATTTCTGAAGTCCCCAGCCAGTGTGGTCAATGATGAGAAGTCTGGGAGTTGATGTCCACACCTTTGGAAGTGGTCCAGGTTGGGAAACACTGATCTAGGGGCACATTTTGAAACAGAGAAGCCCACTAAAGCTTTTTCCACTGGCCTGAAAGGTTGTGGAATGGTGGACTATGGTTGCATTCTACTTTAAATCCTTCCCCAATTCAGAGCGGGGAATGGCAGCAAGCTTCTGGATCAGTTTCAGTTAGTAAGTATGAAATAATTCTTCTGTGGCCTTACCACCTCACATAGTTGCATTTTAGGAAGACTTGTCTGAGGCAACAAGGCATAGTAGGACATAGTGGATGAAGCTCAAAGTAATTACCAAAAAAAAGATAGATAGATAGATAGATAGATAGATAGATAGATAGATAGATAGATAGATAGATAGATTTACATTGCAAAATCACAGGTGTAATCTAAATAGAAGTGTTGTATTTTCTAAGATATCATGGTAGTCAAAAGAGAGGGCGTACTATCAAGTCCAGTACAGTAACATCTACATTCACTTATCCAACGATTACATCTAGATCACTGAAAATATGTAACAATTCCATACTCCAAGATTTACAGTTTAAGATATTTTGGATTGTAGGAACAGTGTAAATGGATTAGGCTTGGGGAAATTAGTTTACTTTGCATTTTTATATAATCCAACTGAATTTGCACTTTCCAAATGAATATACAGTATGTTGAACCACAGCACAGTTATCCTTTGGTTTCTGCACTTCTTCTAACTTTAGTACTATAAATAAGATTAAGGAATATTTTAGGAAGTGTACATTAAAGAAACTTGTGTATAAAAGTATGTTAAAAATAGTGTACAGATTGTAGATTAGGGAAACCTGTTAACTCCCCAAAATCTGCAAAATGAAATTCATTCAAACTATTCACAGTGCTTTCAGACATAGGCTAGAAATACATCTGAAAATGCAACTTTGTATTTTTATGGTTGAAAATCTAGGCAAATGAATAAATAAAATGGAAATTGGACAGAAAGAAGTTGTTCTTTAAAATAAATGAAAATGTTATTAAAAGAGAAACAGATTTTCCCATCCCAAAATAAGGAACTAATTCACCAAGAAGAACTAAAAAGGATAAAAAAGCTGAGCCATTCTTCCTTTGCATTAAAACATGGAACAAACCCAAGTCATTTCAGTTCACTATACTGTTTTAAATATTAAATATTTAAATATTAAATATTTCTGTGACATTCACATTAAATTGCACACCACTGATTTCTCCTGTCTCTGTCTCTGTTATTCAGTTCTTTCTTCTAAATGTTCTGACTTAACGATTCTGGAATAGTTTAGACTTTGACCAGGTTGTTCATTCCTGATTTTTGAGGTAATGCAAACTGGAAGCAATCTGTGTTTGGATCTCATTCTAGTCATCTTGGTTTCCTCATCAAAACCAGCCAAGAGGAACAAAGGTCAATTATACTAAAACTAAATCTGTACCTCAGTGCTGTGCCATTTTTCCTCATGCCATAAATTCCATGCTCATACTGTTTTAGACTGACTGACTGACTGACTGACTGACTGACTGACTGATTGATTGATTGATTGATTGATTGACTCTGGCAATGTATTTACTTCTTAAAGTAATTTATTTCATTTGCCATGTGGAAGGAGTTCATCTGTTGGACACATCAAGAAGATAATTTCCACTGAAATGATAAAAAAGGAACATAAACATTTAAGCAGCATCTAGAATACAGGAGAATGAAGATTACTTGCTTTGATGGCAGTGAGGAAAGTTCACAGTTCTAAGTATTGTCTGAGCTTTTGCTCATGCATGGGGAATAGAACTGCATCTTCTGGTAGATCTCTGAACAATTCCTAGCACAATTCCTAATTGTTTACCATCAGCAGCTTCAATCATATATAATTGATAAATATATAATGCTAAAATTCTGCTGAAATGAAAAAAAAATTAGGGTAACCAAGAGTGGCCTTTATGTGACTGGTTTGGGAAGCAGTTTTGGTATTCTAAAATACCTACTGTAAATTAGGCTGGAGAAACATATTAAGTTAAATCTTCCTTTTTTTTTTTTAAACACAAATTTCTCTCTTTCAGTTCATTCCATTCTGTTTCAGCATCAATATATCCTTGAAAGGAAAAAAGTGTGCTCAAATATTGTTGACATTTTGGGGTTCATACATCCCAAATGTGTGATTTTTATATGCCCTGACCCTAATGGGGTATGTGTACATGTGTGTGTATGTGTGTTTATAGGCAACTTTTTCTGATGAATTTTACAGTACATACCCATGGACAATGTTGGGCTTCAGGGTTTAGGGACCATGGCCTAGAGAAAACTGATTTCTTGACATTTCACTGGCAACTGTGGCTGGCTTTTTCAGAGGCAAAGTGGTCTGCTACACAGACCACAGGCAACTGAGCAGGTATCCTGACTTTTGATTGGACTTAAGTTGAGCTGGTTTCCAATTGGTGCAGGTGGGTGAGGGCTGCTCTCTGATTGGTTCTTTCTGTCTGATCCTGATTGGTCGTTTTGGTAGTGTTGGTTCCTGATTGGTCCTTTGTTCATGCCAGTTTCTGATAGGCCATTTCTGTTCTCTAGACCATGGTCACTAAATCCTGAAGCCCAATACTCCCCAACAGATACTGACAGTGAAAACCTACACCAGAATATTTTATGTACTCATTTTGCTCACACCACAATAGACTTTTTCTTTTTTTTTTAATAGTTTTATTAAAAGTTGTTTTTTTAAAAAAAGAAGATAAAAACTAATATAAAGTAAGAAGGAAAAAAGAAAAACAAATCAAAGAGAAAGCTAAAAGTACAAGAGAGGAAAACAAAGTAAAAGAAAAATAGAAAGGAAAGAAAAAAAGATACAAAGAAGTGGCTTCCGATCTTTTGTACAGCACTTACAAGTACAATTATAAATTTACCTCTTTCTCTAGACAAGTTACATCATGTCTCTCTTCTTTCTGTAATATGTCCTGTCTAATCACCAGAACCATAAATCCTAAGTTCATTTTTTTTCTGTTTTCCACAAAAAGTCCATATGGGGTTTCTAGTCAGCAATAAATGTAGATACTGTTTTTTTCTCTAATCAAACAAGTAAGTTTGTCTACCATAGGCCTTTCCTCAATGTGAGAAGGCAGGGAGAAGTGAGGGCCTCAAACGAACCATGTTTGCTAAGGGAGAGCGCTGTGCACCATGGGGCAGCCTTGGGGGGACGGCAGGAGGGAGGATGGGCAGAAGGCACACTCGCATCAGAGTGGAGAAGGACGGCAGGAGGGAGGAAAGACTGCAGGCAAGAGGCACGTTCGCACCAGAGTGAAGAGAAACGGCAGGGGGCGGCTGTCGGGTCAAGTGGGGATTGGAATGTGTATTGCGCTGATTGGATTCGGAAAGTGGAATGTCTGCGGTTTTGCGGTTAATTAGCAGCGCTCCGGGGCGGTAAAAAAGGTGAGATTGTGAGCCAAGCCCTCGTAGGAGGGGGAGGACAGATAGGGGGTATAAAAACCTGTCAGACCTTGCTTCGGGGTTCCTCCATTGCTGCGGGAGGGACCCACCTTTGCAAACGTGCCCAATAAAAACTTCTGTCTACTGGATAACCGAACCCGTGTCTGTCGTTTTCTGACAAAATTGGCGAGCCAGCCAGGAGTCCTCGACGTGGACCGGACTGTGGGGAACCGGTGAGTAATCGGCCGTAACACCCCGTTGAGGTGTCTCCCGTTTTCCCCGAAGTCGGGTCCGGGACGGGACTCCAATCGCCAGTCAGACAGAAGTAAAGAGGAAGTCGGCCGATGAGGGGACCTCTGGGAGGTCTGGTGAGTACAACCTACCCATAATCTCGGGGAGATTAGCGTGGTTACGAGGCGTTGGACGCCGCAAGGGGACAGAAGAGTCCGGGACCTTCTGTAAGGTGGGAAACGTAGTCAGGAAGGATGGGTAAGGCGCAGAGTAAGAGTGTAAGGCCAGGGGCCAGTGGGAAAAACGCAGTAGGGGGAATCCCCACGGATTCTCCATTAGGACAATTGTTGCAACAATGGGAGACACCCTGGTTGTGTCCATTCACCAGGGGTCTGGAAAAACCGACCATGATAACTTTGTGCACTAAAGAATGGCCAAAATATCCACTAGTGGACCCCGAATTCCCCTACCATTGGGATACTCTTGGAATCCCCAGTAATTACTGGGTGACCCAACTAAAAAAAAAAAAAACTACATTGTGGAGCATAAAATGTTAACACAGGAACCCTATGTGGAAGTCTGGTTCCATGTTCATTGGGAGGGGCCTCGACCCAAGTTAGCCAAAATTTTTGTCCAAAAAGAACAGGAAGATGAGGAGGACCTCTGGCTGACTGGACCTCAATGGGGGCCGCCACCTCCTCCTCCTCCTCCTCTTCCTACCGCTCCCCCTCCGGCGCCCCCACCCTATCCCGGGCTGCGGAAAGAGCTGGACCAGCTGAACCAAGACATTCAGAACTTGCCCTTTAGTCTAAGGTCGGCCAGTGCCTTCCCCATCCGGGAAGTCCCGAACGGAACGAACGCACAGGGGGTGACCGTCACCAGTTACGTAACAGTTCCCATCAAACCCAGTGAGTTGAGGGAATTAAAAAAAGACCCTCCCTCGTATGCAAGAGAACGCCCATACCGCCGCCGAACAATTGGAACTTTTTCTCGGCCCGGTGGAATACTCCTGGGGGAACTGAATTACATTTTAGCCCACCTCTATACGCCAGAAGAGAGGGGCCAGATTCGGCGAGCTGCGCTCGGGGCTTGGGAGCGAAGGAATGCAAATGTCCCAAATGCCCCGGCCGCAGATACTAAATTCCCTCTGGCAGACCCAAATTGGGATCCCAATAATGCCGCACACCGGCAGAACATGAGAGACATGAAAGAGATGATTTTGGAGGGCATCCGAACAGCAGTGCCCCAGGGGAAGAATTTGACCAAGGCTTTTGAGGTAACCCAGGGGAAGGATGAATCGCCCGGAGATTTTTGTGAGAGGATCCGAGTTGGCCTGACCAAATTCTCGGGCGTGACTCCGGACACCCCAGCCTTTGAGACCTTGTTAAAAATGCAGTTCGTCACCAAAGCATGGCCAGACATTCAGAAGAAGATACAAAAACGGGAGGGTTGGACTGAACAGGGGATAGGGGAACTCCTAAGGATTGCTCAACAGACCTATGTGGGGAGGGAGGAGGCGAAGACCAGGCAGAAAACTCAAATGATGATGGCAGCCGTTCAGGCGGCGGCCAAGAATGAGACGAAGGGGGAGGGACTGAGGGAGGCGCGACCTTCTCCCCATCTGGTCCGGGGACCTTGGCCCCGGAGAGGTGGCGTCGACCCCAGAAGGGAGAGGTGGACTGGGGATAGGCAAGGTTGTTTCCGCTGCGGGCGAGTAGGACACTTTGCTCGGGACTGCCAGGTGGATCGCCCCACGGGTGAGAGGAGTTTTCCCCTGTACAACTAGGGGGGTCATGGTTCCCCAACCGGGACCCACGGGGAACCCTTGGTAAACATCACGGTGGGTCCCACCGGCGAGGAACGGCAGTTCCTCGTGGATACCGGAGCCTCTCGAACATCGTTGTGCCAACCGATCCCAGGGATTGCGAAATCCCAGGGCGCGTCGGTATCGGTGATGGGGGTGGGAGGTTCTCCGGTCAAGGCAGACGTACTGGAGGGAGTGAGACTGGAGTGGAATGGGAAGGAGGTAACTGCAGATGTGTTACTGATCCCACAGGCAGGGGTGAACTTGCTGGGAAGGGATCTAATGGGTAGTCTAGGAGTGGAGTTGTGGAATGTGGAACAGGCAGAAAGGATGTGTTTGTTGCGGGAGGCGGACGTGGAGGTTGTGAACCCTGAGGTATGGGCAGGAGAAGGGGGGGCGGGTCGGTTCCGCATTGCCCCAATTAGCATCCCCTTGAAACCGGGGGTGACTGGTTTGCGGCAAGCCCAATACCCGCTGTCCCGGGATGGGAGGCGTGGGCTGAAGCCCATCATAGATGGGCTGAGGCGGCAAGGGCTGTTGGAACCGGCTATGTCCCCCTTCAACTCCCCTATCTTAGCTGTGAAGAAGAAGGACAATAGTTACAGGCTGGTGCAGGATCTGAGGAGGGTCAACGATTTGGTCTTGGCCCGGACCCCGGTAGTGCCTGACCCCTACACTTTGATGGGGAAGATCCCTCCCGGGGATCGGTGGTTCACGGTGATAGACTTGAAGGATGCTTTTTGGTCATGCCCTCTGGCAGAAGAAAGTAGGGATCTGTTCGCTTTTGAGTGGGAAGATCCGGAGACTGGGAGGAAGCAACAACTGAGATGGACGGTGCTGCCCCAGGGGTACACCGAGAGCCCCTCTTGTGTGGACAGGCTTTGGAAGAGAAACTCCAGGGGGTCCGGGCCCCTGGGGTTCTCGGGTGCTGCAGTATGTGGATGATTTGTTGGTGTCTGGAGAGAAGGAAGTAAAGGTGAGAGAAGACTCAGTGGCTTTATTGAACTGGTTGGCTGAAGAAGGATTGAAGGTGTCAAAAGGGAAGGTCCAATTTGTGGAAAGGGAGGTCAAGTATTTAGGACATGTACTCCGGAAGGGCGAGAAGTTGATTGATCCTTCTCGGATACAGGGGATAATGCAGTTGAAGCCCTCATACTAAAACGGAGGTGCGGCGGTTTCTGGGTCTAGTAGGATATTGCAGGCTATGGATAGATGAGTACATGAGCAAGGCTCAGTTTCTGTATGAGAAGTTGAAAGGATCATCTGACAGGGTAGAATGGACAGACAGGGACACAGAGAAGTGGGGGGAATTACGAAGGAGCCTGGTGACGGCCCCGGCTCTGGCTCTACCGAACTTGGCCCTCCCCTTTCACCTATACGTTACAGCCCATGGGGGAACTGCCATTGGAGTACTGACTCAGAAACGGGCTGGGAAATATCAACCAGTGGCCTTCCTGAGCAAAGCCCTAGAACCAGTGTTGAGGGGATGGCCGACTTGTGTGCAGGCAGTGGCTGCCGCTGCTGTGTTAGTGACAGAAGGGAAAAACCTCACTTTTGGGAGCCCCGTGATTGTCCATTCACCCCATCAGATCTTAAGTGTGCTTAGTCAGCAGGCGGCTGCTTGGATGACAGAAGGGAGGATGTTGAAATATGAGACAGTTCTCCGGATAAGTCCTGATGTGGTGGTAGGAACAGACAGGAATTTGAACCCAGCGGAGTTTCTTGCGGGGGAGCGGAAAGAATGGGAGCCGGCGGAGCACGAGTGCTCCACCCTGTTGCAGCTGCAAACAAAGACCCGGGAGGACCTGCAGGAGGTCCCGCTGGAGGAGGGTGAGGTCTGGTTCGTGGATGGGTCTAGTCGAGTAGAGCAGGGACAAAGGAAGTCAGGGTACGCGATAGTGACTGCGGAGGGAGAGACAATAGAGAAGGGGGCACTACCAGCGGACTGGTCGGCTCAGCTGTGTGAAGTGCACGCTTTGAAACGGGCACTAGAGTTGGGAAAGGGAGTGTCCCTCACCGTCTACACAGACTCGCGATACGCCTGGGGAGTAGTGCACACTTTCGGGAAAATTTGGCTGGAACGGGGTTTACTCACAACTGCTGGGAAGGAGGTGAAAGCTCGGCAACTGATAGAGGGGATGATGGAAGCTCTTCAAGAACCCGACAGGATTGCAGTGGTGCATATAATGGGACATCAGAAGGGGGACTCGATGGAGGCAAGAGGGAACCGACTTGCTGATCAAGTAGCAAAGGAGGCAGCGGAGGGTGTCCCCATTGCCATCATGATTGCAATCCCCCAGATAGAAGAACCTCCGGCTTGGACGCCGGGGAAGTTGGACGAGGTGCTGCTGGAAAGGGAAGGTTGCAGGGAGGAAGCAGGTCGTTGGGTTACAATTGAGGGGACCCCAGTAGTGAGCCGTGCTGACATGAGGGGGATGTTGGAGAAACTGCACGAAGGGTCTCACTGGGGTGTGCAGGCTTTGATAGATACTGTAAAGCCGTGGTACTGGAGCCTGGGGATGTGGACAGAGGCGCAGGCTGTGTGCTGGAAATGCCTGATTTGTCAGAAAACCAATCGCAAAGCCATGAGGAGAAGGGAGAGGGGAGGAAGGCCCTTGGCAATATGGCCCTTTCAGTGAGTCCAGGTGGACTTTACGGAACTCCCTCCTGTGGCTGGGTTGAAGTACCTGTTGGTACTCAAAGATCACCTCACTGGCTGGGTGGAAGCGGTGCCCAGCCGGAGGGCGACTGCACAGGTAGTAGCAAAAGTTCTCCTGGAACAGATCGTCCCCCGGTATGGGATAGTAGAGAGTCTGGATTCTGACAGGGGGACCCACTTCACCCACAAGGTGCTGCAGGAGGTCATGCAAAGCCTGGGGGTTCGATGGGAACTCCACACCCCTTGGCATCCTGAATCCAGTGGGAAAGTGGAAAGAGCTAACGGGGTATTGAAGCAACATCTCACCAAACTGGGATTGGAAACAGGGCTACCTTGGACAAAGACACTTCCGGTTGCCCTGCTTCGAATGCGGACAGCCCCTCGCAAGGATGTGGGGGTCTCCCCATTCGAGCTGATGATGGGAAGACCTTTCCTGGCTCCAATGGGAGAGCCTATCCCCGAGCTAAAGGATGCCTTCCTGAGAAAGTATCTCCTGGTACTGTCACAATCTCTCTTATCTTTAAGAAAACAGGGACTCCTCGCTCAGCGGCCCCCCTTGCTGGAAGACCAACACCCCCACAAGCCAGGGGATTGGGTCCTGATAAAGACGTGGAAGGATGAGAAACTGAAGCCGTCTTGGGAGGGACCATACCAAGTTCTCCTGACAACTGAATCGGCGGTTCGGACCCGACAGGGGGGTTGGACCCACTACCATCGGGTTAAGCGAGCTCCCGACCCCCGACCGTGGACTGCCCAACCAGGAGACGGACTCAAAGTAAAACTTAAAAGGAACTGAACTAAGGCAGGGGAGGAGATGAACAACATGAAGGCTTGCATCCAGGTTATTCTATTATGTCACTGCTTAGATGCTCTACAGCACAGCTCTAACAACAATTTTTTTGTAGAATTGGCACAGACAGCTTTGAACAGCACAACTTTTTGTGTGGGGCAACTCTTGACTGTGAAGGGTGTCACCTCCACCTGTTTCTTTGGAATGCCCATCAGCTTGGAAGCATTGAAGAATGTTACTCAGATAGCGAATATTGATATCACTGGGGATGATCCCCCGTGGGGGGGGATGTTCTATCATTTTGGGTCTTCTCCCACTCCAAGACCCTGGACTAATCAAAGGCAAATAGCTCTAAATCTCTTGGGGATAACCAATGCAACTCAATGTGTATATTTCAACAATACCCAGAACCGTACCCACCCACTGCCCTCAAAAGGTCCTGCTTTCACTTGTGGAGGGATCTATAATATCCCTTACGCCTCAACCCCTCTATACCTACCTAAAGGTTTCTTTTTGTTATGTGGACATGAAGCTTACACCTATGTTCCAGCCTATAGTTCAGGGGCCCTTGTGCCATAGGGCGCCTGACCTCTCTATATGCCCTGCCTCCAATACAAGCGCACCCATCAAAAGAAAAAAGAAAAAGGGAGCTGCCATCTGATTGTGAGAGTGATGTGACACTCTTGTCTGAAACAGAAGCCATGGCTCTGGCCCTCTCCTTAGTAGGGGTTCCTGCACTAAGTGGAAGGGCTTACCTGGACCTAAGGAAGGTGGCCTGCCTCCTGGCTAAAAGTGTCAACCTTACATCCTCTCTCATTGCAGCCCTCACTGAAGAAGTCACTGAGATCAGGAGGGCGGTCATTCAAAATCGGATAGCTATAGACTATCTCCTATTAAGGGCAGGACAAGGCTGTGAATCTTTTCAAGGTCTTTGTTGCTTTAACCTAACCAACAATGAGAATTATGTTGAAGCAAAACTAGCCAAGTTGAAGACCTTAGCCTCTCGCATATCCGAGGATCCAGAGGGATGGAATTGGTCGTGGCTCACTAGTTGGTTACCTAACTTTGCTTGGTTAAAACAACTTTCTGTACTAGCCATTGGTTTCATTGCCTTACTGGTCCTAGTATGTTGCTTAATGCAATGTCTCCCTGCTTGTGGGAATTACCTGTCCCAGTGTGTGAAGCCCCGGGTCCGGGACGAGGGAGCAATCCTGTTAGCCAGGTTTGAGGCCCAACAGAGGCGTGAAAAGAAAAAGGGGGGATTGTGAGAAGGCAGGGAGAAGTGAGGGCCTCAAACGAACCATGTTTGCTAAGGGAGAGCGCTGTGCACCATGGGGCAGCCTTGGGGGGACGGCAGGAGGGAGGATGGGCAGAAGGCACACTCACATCAGAGTGGAGAAGGACGGCAGGAGGGAGGAAAGACTGCAGGCAAGAGGCACGTTCGCACCAGAGTGAAGAGAAACGGCAGGGGGCGGCTGTCGGGTCAAGTGGGGATTGGAATGTGTATTGCGCTGATTGGATTCGGAAAGTGGAATGTCTGCGGTTTTGCGGTTAATTAGCAGCGCTCCGGGGCGGTAAAAAAGGTGAGATTGTGAGCCAAGCCCTCGTAGGAGGGGGAGGACAGATAGGGGGTATAAAAACCTGTCAGACCTTGCTTCGGGGTTCCTCCATTGCTGCGGGAGGGACCCACCTTTGCAAACGTGCCCAATAAAAACTTCTGTCTACTGGATAACCGAACCCGTGTCTGTCGTTTTCTGACATCAAGAAAAGTGTGGCATTGATCTGAGCCTTCAGTCTCCCTCTCTAACCCATGTCATCACTTTGCTATGAGGCATTCATAGGCCTTGCAATGCTAAGCCAGTTAGTAATAGTTCACTTCCTGTTCTAGAAGAGACAGAGCAAAGACCAGATCACCTTGCTTGAACCCAGCCATTGCAGTGAAGCTGATGCAAGGCAAGAAACAGCTAAATGGCTGGAGGCAGGAAACAGGATCCTTGGAGATGTTAAGTGAACAGAAGTAGGATTGTGGAAATTTTTTTTTTCCTTATTGAAAGCCTCAAAAAGCAAGAAATTTGCCCTTTAGAGCCCCTCTGCAGAATGATTTGGTGGAAGGCTTGATTAAAATAAGACCTGAAAGAGATTGTTGGGAAATTTCTAGGGGATTGAACTCTTAAAACTTAGGACCAGCTCCTGTGTTACCCCACAGGGTATATAGAAAAGACTCTGTCTCTATGTGTGTGTGTGTGTGTGTGTGTGTGTGTGTGTGTGTGAAAATATAATACCACTCTTAAAGTACCTGAAATAATGTCTCACAGAAGGCCAAGATCTGTCTTTTGTCCTCTCACAGGGGAGGACACACAATAATAGAATTACATTACAAGAATACAGTTGACATTGTTGGCAAGAATTTCAAAACTTCCTAACAATAAGAACAGCTGGACTCTGGAACCAATTAAACCCGGTGAGGTCGCCTTCACTGCAGAGCTCTCTCTCAGAAATGTTTAATTTAGATTACAGCATTGAGCAGAGGATGGACTTGATTGTTTAATAATCCCTTCTAACCCTGTGATTCCATGATAATATATGTTGAGGGCTGAAGCCTATAAGATGAATGGAGCCACATTACATCGGTAGGAAGGACTACTCTTTTTTTTCGGGTGGGGGCAATAAAGAATCCCATCAAAACACAGAAGAAAAACATGGTCCCTTGTGTTATGGACTCAAGGGAATGCATAAGGCAGCTGATGTAACCAGATTAAAATAAATTTAAAAATGTAACCTCTTTCATGTGAGTGACTTCAACAAAATGCAAGAGACAGCCTATGTGCAAATTCAGCAGTTTCATCTCAAAATCATAGGCACAGAAACATTGACATTTAAGAACAGAAATATGTACAAATACCCGTACATTAGAGGCAAATCGTGCATTTTTCCAGAGTACTGCATTAGGAAAAAAAATGGACTTGTAAAATCTGTGAGATACACACACACACACACATATACACACACACTGTGTGTGTATTGCACAGATTTTATAAGTCCTTGTTTTTACAAGTCCATTTGTTCAAGTATGTATATATACTTGAACTTTTTTTACAAGTGCACAGATTTTACAAGTCCATTTTTTACAAGTCCATTTGTTCAAGTGTGTGTGTTTGTGTGTACACACATACATACATACTTGAACAAATCTGCTCAAGTACATACATTTTGTCCTATCCCCTCCCATTTGCAAACTGATGCAAATTTTGCTAATTGAAAATTGAAAGAGCAAGCAACTCACTGAGAACACATTCATCATAACTAACAAGTGCCTGTTCCTGATTTGTAAAATGTCTTAGAGGTCCAAAGTACATATATATTGCAGGAGATTTAGTCAGTCAAATACCATTCACAAAATTAAGTGTCACATCTTAGACATAATGCCAGTCCATGAATTGTCTGTGAATCGATGGTAGACAAGGAATTCCCATAAAACTAAGGACATCCCAGCACAAATAATAGATGGCTGGGATGAAACTGCAAAGTGTACTTTCCCAAAAAGATGCAGAGGTATAATCGTCAGGCATTATTACATTTATATAAAATTAAAGAGCATGTGCCTGTTCTGAAATGGACAGTAATTGGAATAAAAAGCAGCTATTTTTTAAAAGTGTCATTAAAACCTTTTGAAGCTGCCTCTTAATGAGTAGCTGTACAGCAGTCTCCAAGTTTCATTGCTACCACACTTCCTTTTAAGACCAGGGCATATTTTAAGGTTCAGAGAAACTGACAGGTTGAAAGGAGAATGTTATAAGTGTTCTCAGTCAGGAGCCTTTCTGACAATATAGAAAATGACCAATATTGAACATTAATTGAGAATAAGACTTACAGTAGGAGCACCCCAGGATCCTTAAAATAAAATAAAAAAAATTAAAAAAATAAAGAAAAAACCCTAGTTACCTTTACCTGTGGTGGCAGAGCAAGTCTTAGAAACTATTTTTGGAGATCAAATGAAGAGGCTCTTTCAAAAGTTCACCTTGATTAAAAAGTTCGGGCTTGCTCAGATGTTGGGCATCTTCTGCAGCAACTGAACATTAGGAGGAATTTAACTCAAAGCATGTTTTTTTTTCCCTGTTGAATGAAAGATCCAGATTAAATTGGGGAAGAGTAAGAGAACAAGTGAGAGTTTGCGGGTGTCTGCAAGGGGGATCCAAAAAGTCGATCATGAGGTTGAAGCCCCACCCTTTTAAAACATGCATTGCACGGAGGTGATACAGTGGTACCTCGGGATACGAACTTAATCCGTTCCGTGACTCTGGTTGCAACTCGAGTTGGTCTCAAGTCGAGGTAAAGTTTCCCATAGGGTTCAATGTAAATCTGGTTAATCCGTTCCGCCCTCCGAATTTGGTCGCAACCCGAGGCAAATTTCCCCATAGGGTTCAATGTAAATCCGGTTAATCCGTTCCGCCCTCCGCCTGAATTTGGTCGCAACCCGAGGCAATTTCCTCTTCAGAGCCTGACTCCCGCCAAGCCTGCTCTGCATTTTCTTTGGAGCCATGCTAACACGCACACCAAAAACCTTCACAAAACATCGCAAAACACACCATGAGCCTCACCGAACATCTCCTTGCTACTGTGACCTCGCCCACAGGAAGCCGCGACTGCGTGACAGCAGGGAAAATGGCCGCGGATCCGGTTCGTAAGTAGAGGCAAGTTCATAACCCGAGGTAAAATTTTCCTGCCGAAGCTGGTCGTAACCCGAAATGTTCGTTAGTAGAGGCGTTCGTATCCCGAGGTACCACTGTATATGCAAAAAAGGATGGGTTTTTGTCAGCCCCACTAACTAAACC
Organism: Python bivittatus; assembly: GCF_059951505.1. Taxonomy (NCBI): domain Eukaryota; kingdom Metazoa; phylum Chordata; class Lepidosauria; order Squamata; family Pythonidae; genus Python; species Python bivittatus. The sequence goes on along the minus strand of NW_028277124.1, from coordinate 19,377,342 downwards.
AAACCAGCAACTGTATTTATTTAAAAGAAATGTATGGCTGCCCATCTTAGAGCACAACTCTGGGTGTCTCACAACCACAAGAAAACTATAAAAACCATAAAAACAGAAACTAAGAATGAGGTTCCTTAGTCATCCTCCCAGGATGCTCCAACAACCATCTTCAGGTTCCTGTCACCCTACCCCAGTGCCCGGGGGAAGAGCCAGGTCTTTATAACCTTCCAGAAGGATAGAAGGATGGGGGCCTGTCAGATTGCCAGGGGGAGCGGGTTTCCTAAGGTAAGGGCATCCAGGGGAAAGGCATATTTCCTAGGTCCCACTAGATGGCAATATTTCAAGAAAGGATCTGGAGCATCCTTACCCTCTTTGATCTAGTGGGACAGGTAGATACCTTCAGGGAGAGGGAAATCAACTTGATATGAAGGCAATAGCTATTTTTATGGAGATTGGCTACTGTATCAGAAGTTTGCAAGTCTGACTGTGTTATCCTCCCCCCCTTCTTATACACCAGTGAATTAGGAAGGTGTCTGCCTGAGCTACTTCTGACCATGGCCATCATTTTTAATAATAATAATAAAAAATCTGATAGAGTTTGTCCAATATGTTTAGATCAGAGCTGAAATGGTACCCTGAGTGGGAGAAAATACAGATCACATAATTTCAGCCAGCAAATATATTACAATGCATCCTCTTATAAAAATAAGGTCTCCCTATTAAGAAGATAGCTTGTGGCTGTGATTCAGCATCTTCATCAACCTGACATACTGCGAAAGATGAGCTGGTGATAAGACCATAGTCACCAAGGCCTAACATCATGTTATACAGATGTGATGGACATCTGCAGAAAGCAAAGCCCTCGACAGCCAGAGAAAGAATACCTGCCTTATGGAACAGTATTCCTCCCTCACCCTCCCGAGATTCACATGGCCCCAACTTTGTTGACCTTTCCAAAGACCTTGAGAACTTGGTTTTCCCCTGGGTATTGGGCCACAGCAATGGATGAACTTTTCCTGAAACGACTTTGAATTGGAAGTTGCTGTGGTTTTGTCTCTGTTACATAGTACACTGGTGATTTGTATGTTTTGCCCAGTTTTTATGTTTTTATCCATACGCAAGTCACCCAGAGCTGCTATTTGTGAGATGGGCAGCAGATAAGATAAGATAAGATAAGATAAGATAAGATAAGATAAGATAAGATAAGATAAGATAGAAGGAAGGAAGGAAGGAAGGAAGGAAGGAAGGAAGGAAGGAAGGAAGGAAGGAAGGAAGGAAGGAAGGAAGGAAGGAAGGAGGGAGGGAAATTTTTATGGGAATTCAAATATATACTTGAGATTCCAGAGAAGAGGCATAAGAATGGAAATTTCTCACCTGCAAGTAACAGGTATGCTTAGGAAATATATTCAGTTCCCATTTTTAAATGAATTGACCAAATTTATGCTCCCCTGCCTACTCTTCAGATCCTAACAAAATTGGTGGTAGGCTGCACATCTCTCCCCATGGAAGAAGGCTGATGTAGAGAGCCATGGAGATTGCAGAAGCTAGGCAGAGGCAGCAATGGCTACATAAATGAAAAGTTAGCTTAATCCTAGGCAGCAGTGAAAGCATGAGAAAGAAGCTCAGACTGACTCCTCCCTAATTCACTACAGTATAAGATGGAGGGAAGGGAGAACTCAGTTAGGCTTTCCAGATTCTGTCATGGCAACACAACCTGTCAGGGCTGACAGCTGGGCTCATCTTTAAAAACTTCATAACAATATACAGACTTTGTTTTCAGAACAAATGTGTATATCAACAACTCTTTGGGGGCACATAGAAACCTGAAAATGCATTGGTATCTGGCACAAGTCACCGTGATGTCATGAGCCATAGTGACATCACACAAACGATAAAAATGATGTAATTTGTGTCCTGATGTGAATGATGTGCAGTATGTCATTTTTTGTTTTGCTTTATTGGTAAAATATAACAAACAAAAGAAAAAGTAATACCAGAGTAACATATACACAGTACTCATTAAAAGCATAATATATACACAATGTCATTAAAATAAACCAAAAACTCCTAAAAATTCGAAAGGTGGGTTTTTTCTCAATTTTTGAAATGTCTTTATATTGGAACAATATATTCCTCTGGATCTAGATGTAGTATGGTAAAAAGATTACATTCATTTCTCCTAAAGCTTTAGCTTATTTTTATTACAGTATGCAGTATTTTTTCTACTTTGTACAATGATAACCCTTATATATGACCTCAGTTTCCTCTCCTTTCTCCCCCAACCCAAACACCTATTCATTAAGTAAAACACTTAAAATAAGTTCACTTAAATAGGATTGCTTAGGCTTTTTTCAAATAGTTGGAGAGGTTGGAATCCAAGTGCAACATCTTGCCCATTTAGATATTCATAAGAGGCCACTGGATTTTTGTTGTTCATTGACAGATTGGGACAGCAATCCAAGCTGTTATCTTATCTGAAACAAGAGACTTCACTTGCTTCATGGAAGGGTCATCCTTGACCCTTCTTTTTCCCTATTCAGTACCCTTCCCATCAAAGTCTACTCCTCCTTCTACTCTGCAAATAGCTGTGATGTTGCATACGCCGTTTCTAAAGAAACATATACCTTATGAAAATTTTGCTAGAGGATTTTGCTAGAGATTTCTCCACCCACTAGAGATTTTTCCACCCACTTCAAAAAAAAAAAAAAAAAAAAAAATTGGATACATCAGTTGTATGGTGCATGATCTGCTCTGTTGTATAATTTGATTTGTTGAAAGAACGATATCTATGGCCAATGAGGTGAAATAACGATAATGAGAATTCGTAATATGTAGGAAACAAAAAAGCCCAAGAGGGGGAGAAATTATTGCTGAGCTAAATGTAGGAGAAAACATTGGATTCATGTTAAAAGTGTGCTCATTTGCTGTCACAAAAGTGTGGCTGCATGTAATTAGTTAGTGACATGTGTTAATGTTTGTACGGTGTTGTTTTATGTCTGTAATTAATTTTTATATACCTTCTTATTACATTATTAAAGGCATTAAATAAGCTAATAATTTACTCGGGGTAAAATATCAGCTGCAATGTACAACATAATTGTTCCAAAGCAGGCTTAGAACAGTCCCATCAAAGTCTACTGTTCCTCAAGGGAGAACTTGTGTGGAATGGAAAAGCTAAATGAATGATTCCTCCCTTTATTCAATGTACATGGCTTTGGATAATGATGAGCCAATTCCCCACCCCCATCATGAGTACATGCGATAGAGGGTACTGTTAATGAACTTTACTTATTCCTAAATTAAACACGTAAGTCTCCATCTCAGAAAAATTCTCAGAGCCATGGACAATTCTGAAAAATTAAAATCTAAAAGTCTGTGTAAATATGGAAATACGTGGCTGTGCGCATTTCGGGGTATGAGCAGCTACAGTCAGCCAGTGACAGACAAACTCATAACAGTAAGTCAAAGCTTTTTTAGCTTCAACGTACAGTTCAGCTTGAACCTGGGGTAGGGGAAACTGTACCATCTAATTCTAGTAGTAATCAAATCCGTACGGCTCACATGAGTACAGAGTTGCATATAGATGGACATTACCAACTGTGTTAGCCAAGAGTGCAGATTGGATCTTCTTTGCTGGAACATGTTTGTCTTTCCTAGGCATTGACTTCCTTTTCCAACTGCACATCTCCAGGTACCCCATCTGATAATCGACTTAAATAATTAATTGGTTTATCTTTTTATTCTTAAGTTCCTTCACTTTAAAGTAGTCACCATTTGCATAAGAAGCCTTTAAACCTGTCCTAAACTGAGATCTCTAGGAGTCCTACCTTCACATTCACTCAGACTTCCTCTGCCCAAACTGATATGGAACAAAAGATCATCCTTGGAGGCAACACATCATTCAAAGACTGGAAAGCTCATTTACGTCTTTATTGTTTTTCTCAGTGCTTTTTTTTTTTTAATGTATTTTTAAAAGTTTCCTCTGCCCCCAGCAAAATGCAGACTGAAATTTCAGCAGATTGAATGTAGAATACTCTAGCGTTAAAGTGTGGAGAAAGACCAAGAGGGCAATTTTGTTTACTTCTTTCATTATTGCTCCCCAGCCGAAGCCATTGAATTAAAAACTTTTAAAGTGATACTCTGTAAAGCACATTATATCTGTCTTCCCCAAGTACTGAGGAGGATTAATATATAGAAAATAAGTATAAGAAGATGCATTTGCTTGGGAGCAAACTCTTGTGAGTTACAACAGTAACAAGGACTTGCTTTCTAATAAACATCCAGATTATAGTAACTCATTTTCGGTGTTGTTCTCATGTTCACCTGCACAGTCTATTGCATAGCTCTTTTCATATGGACACCTTGGAACTCTGAATGTGTCACCAGCAGTGTTCATGGAGAGAATTAAACAAGGCAGCCTGACAAATGCAGTATCATGCTGCTGCAATGTAAGTCCTCTCCCTTTTGGGCATGCTGTATAATGTACATGTTGCACACCTATCCAAAATGGGAAGAGCTTACAGCACAACAATGCAAGAGGAGCCTGTGGACACCCATGTTAGGGAGGCCAGATGGCACCTGTGACTATATAGTCAAAGCCCAGCCCTCCTTCTCATTGTGTCGCATGTTGCATGTGCAAGCAGCATCTTGAATGTCTTGACCCCCCTCAACCTGCAGACCTCCCTATTTGTTCTAATGAATGATATAATTTTCTTCCGTTTTGTGTGTGATTCAACTTTTAAATGATGAGCTGAATGTGGATCATAAAGAATCAGATTGTCTGGTCTTCCCCCTCCTTTAGGACTGTAATGGTATGGGGGAATGACCTTGGGAGAAAGGAGGAAGAGCCGCACACTAGCAATGGTCAGACAAGAGATATCTCAGGCCACAGAAGGAGAGGGGGCTTGGGAAATATTTCAGAAAGGACCCTGCCTAGTTTTCTGGAGAGTAAAAGGAAAGGAGGGGAGAAATACTTTCAGTCTGGCGAGTTGTGTTTCTTGTCTGAACTACCTTGAAGGGCTAACATCCCCCCCCCCCCTTTCCTTTTATTTTGTCCAGTCTGTGGCTCTTCCTCCTGCTCCCAAGGTCATTCCCACATTATAGGTCCCAAACTAATTCCAACCCAGTGAGTTGACACTAAGCCAAAAATTAGAATCTAGGACATAAATGTTCTTCCATGAGAAAATGATCACCATCTTCACAACAGTCCAAATGTGATATATCCAAAGTTCTCCATCAACTGAAAGATGCCAGATTTTTGAACTACAATTTAACAAAACATTAACACCTTATCACATAACTGCCTTCCAAGAATCTGGTTCACCATAACAATAATGTCTAAACAATAAGGAATGACAGCTGGATGTACTGTAGCTATAACAGGTTTCATTGCCTAGGTCAGGCCCCCATGCCCAACTAGGCAATTTTTTCCTCCCATTTCGTCTCCAATACTGTTTGCCATATTTTCAGTCCCCTACTGCTCCAAAATCAATCAGTTTTCTCTAACTACAAAGCACATTAAATCAATTGTGTGGGAATCATCCTCGTTAGTGGATATATATATATATTCCGAAATATCTGCAAACCTTAGGGACTCCTCAAATCCTGCTACAAACTACCACTTGTGCAGGGATGGTGATTTTATGGAGCTTGCAAGGAATACATATATGATATATGATAAAATTATAATTTATTATTTCTGTTGTGCTCTTCCACTAAATATATTTGGAGAAGTGGCCAATGCATTATGGAATGTATTAATGACACCATATAATGTAATCAATCGAGAGCAGTTTAACATTGCAGTCCAGTGCACATCGGGAACTGCAGCCAGGAAAATGTATATACAATTATAGCTTTAATGTCTAACTTAAAAAAGAAAATAAGAAAGAAATGCAGAATTTTTCTTCTTTTGTAGTTAATGGTTTTGTTTTATTTTTGGGTTACTTTGTTGATTTGTTTCATTTTTGTTTGCTTTAGAAGTCTTGACTGTATTATAAACTTTATTGTATTTGTACTTAAAAAATACCATATAAAATAAATTACCGTTAAGGCTGAATTCAAACTACTTATAATGTGTTGTAAGCAAATCTACTTTAAGTTGTAATTTTATTTGGAATCTATTAAGTGATTTCCCCCCAAATTAGATAAATGTTGGGTTAATTTTGATCCAATTACAAACCACAATCAAACACAGAATGAACATCTGTGGCAGTTTTCTTTTCTCTAGCTTCCTTCAGTCAAGATACAACAGCCTGAGCATCTGTCTTATTTTAACTCATCTTTGCTACTTAATTCTTTACCAATGATAGTAGAGAAAATATGGGCACAATTTCACATCAGCTGTTTTTCTTAGTGTTATCTTTCTTTTGAAAACTTTGCACCCTTAATGAACATGCTTGTTTGTTTGTTTGTTTGTTTATTTATTTTGCCTTTCCAAACTTCATAAGTTTGTCGCACCCATCTATGTATTCTGTGTTGAAAAAGTTTTTATCTTATTATTTGTTTCTACAGCTAACAGAAGAAAACGATATAAAAATATGTGACTCATTCCTATAAGTGACTCATGCTTAATAAAGCTCTGTCTTGTATATATATTCACTGTTTAATTTGTGCTAAATTGCCATGTGCTTTTAATCTCTGATCTCTTATCCTATCCTGGCTAATCAAAATCACAAACAAGGTCAGAGTTTTCTGAAGTTCTTTTCTAACGTCCTTTTCTTATGAAACAATCACATATTATTTTATCAGCAGTCATATACATATTAGGGATAGTTCAAAGAAATGTAGGAGTTGGAATAAGCAGAAAGGGAGGGTATATATTCAAGAATAAATTAATGATTTTTTAAAAAAAGAAACACTTATATCTATCTTGACTTTGTGTCTTTGCTTTTGGGGCAGATTACAAAGGTCACTGGGTAAGATATGTTTAAGAAAAGGAAGGAAGAAAGGAAGGAGAAGATGCTTTTAAACAAGGGGGGCCCAGGGTGGCAAATAATAAAGTGTGTATATGACATTGCAGTGCAAGTCTTGTGATTTACATCAGATGTACCTTGCACCTGATATTGAGACATTAATACAAAAGGCTGGAGTCTGTGTTCTCATGGCATAAGGCACATTTCATCATTTTCCTGTTGTCACAATTTGCATCATATATTTTTAAAAACTATTTTACATATCATAACTTCCACCTGTGCTGTGTGTGTATCATAAAAGCTATTACTAAGTTAACAGTAGTAGAGCTGTGCAATGTCTTGTATTTAGTTTGGAAGAGGTCCTTCAGAAGATGTAGAAGTAGAAATTCAGGAACTATTTGCAACACATTAAAGCTGCAATGTCTGTTTCTGGGACTGTGGAGAAGCCTTGCTCAGCCCTAGTATATAACATCTGGTATTCTGAAATAAACACTTTTCTTGATTACCACAAATCATATTAGGCCCCAACTAAGAGGTAATACTTACAGTACCCTTCTTTGAAAGAAAAGAAGGAAGACTGTATATCAAAACTTGGTTGAATTCTTCACAATAGTTTACAACTTTCTCTACCCTTCCTTGATCTTTAGAAATAATATATGAATGCATGTGTAGTAAGGTGTTGGGGTTTTTTGAGGGGGAAGTAATTGTTATAGAAAATGGAGCAATGCAGTAAACAAGTCAAATGTGTGGGGGCAACTTTGAATCAATTTGCACCATTCTTATGCATTTATTTGCAAGGTGTATAACTTGCCTTTTCTTTGGGACCTGAAGATGCGACTCCCTCCTCTGTTTTTTCTTACAACAATCACCTTATTAGGCTGAGAAGTAGTGTATGAGAATCAGTTGTCATGCAGTTGAGGAAAACGAACACAACAGCAAATTGGATGGTTACAAAAACAAAGGACAGATGGAGACAGAACAGCCCATTCAAAGCAGGAGCCAGGTAGTCTGCAACATAGGTGGGAAGGGAAAGAAAACACAAGAGAATCTGAACATTGTTTAGATATATAGGATTTATTCTTGAATCAATGTAGTGGTTGAGATTCTCTAGTAATGGTTTCATGCTTTCTTCAATAAATCTTGCTTACCTGTAATTCTTGGATTCCTTGTGAGATTGTCTAAGTAGTTCATTCCTGCCTGTAGGGCGCACCCTGATGTTCCAAGTCACCCATGGAAGCTCCCTGCCTATAGTGGCTTTAACTCCAGATCTTCCTGATTTTAGTTGACCTAAGCCCTTATGATGCATAAGGGCTATCATTCCATTCTTCTCTATGCACAGACAAAGCATAAGTCCACTGTCTCAGGAAAATGATATCGGCTATCATGAAAAAAAATAGATTTGGGTAATTAGTTATCATTGTGTGTTTTCTGTAGGAGACACATTTGGAGGTACCCAGTTGCAGATGCCAAAATATCTTGATTGGTCTTGGATATAATGCAAATTGATTTGGCAAGAGGGATTCCATTTCTTCTTCTATCCTAAATAGAAAATATATCTTAGGCCAGCCAGCCCTTATATTATTAATCCTGAGGAATTGTTGGAGACATCCTTCTTCCTCTAGAAAAGAAAATGGTGAAATGCCTCATTCCCATCCACCCCAATTTAACCATCAGTAGCTCAGAGAAATTTAATAGATTAGTTCTAATATACTTCCACTGGTTTCTGCTGCAGTACCTTATTTTTGAAGGACATTCTGAGATTAAAGGATAATCAGGGCAGCCCTAACTTTTATTTATACCATTCCAAGCATTTCAGTGGCAGAAGACTTCTAACACTGCATAGAGAAAAATAATCAAAATACTCCCAGATCCCTGCTGTCATCTGAACCATACTACTGCCGTGCAAAAGTTAAAGGTCAAATGGGGTATATTAACCTAATATCCAGGTGCAAGTGATAGAAGGGGATCCGTTTTTCTATCACCACAAAAATTGGAAAAAAGCTAGCAACTGTAGAAATTCTGCTGTACAAAATAGACATTCATGACTGCAGGGCACTGGGAGGCTCTCCCTTTACAAAGCCTTGGGGAACTTTATGTCCAGCCAAGCCATTCATTCTGTGATTAACTGCAAGTTAAAGATTTGACCTGTTTTTTTTTTTTTAAAGTGACCAGAAATAACAGGCACAAGGAGATATTTTCTACACATGTATAAGACTCCAGAACAAAATACATAGAAATATCAAAAGCAAAATACATAGAAATATCAAAATGTCCTCTTCAAACAGGGGAGATACTTAACACTTAAGCCATTTTCTGCCAATGCTATTAATAGCATATGAAGACTAGAAATGAATTTGTACTTCATCATTCTCTCTGGAACATCTGGGGATGGAATATTCTTCAGATACTCTAGATACTCATACAAGGGCAGCTGTTGTTTAGAACAGCATGAAGACCTGGCTCTTCACCCAGGCCTTTGGTAGTGAAGAGTGAGACCCCTTCCTTTGCCTCTTTCTGGTCTGTTGTTCTTGCCATCTTTTGTCTTTTGTTTTTCTCGTTTTAATTGGTTTTATTGTAATCTCCTTGTTTTGATTGTAGTGAGCCACCTGGAGTCATTGGGAATTTGGTATCATGTGAGACAGACAGACAGAACGACAGAACGACAGAACGACAGAACGACAGAACGACAGAAAGGTAGAAAGGTAGAAAGGTAGAAAGGTAGAAAGGTAGAAAGGTAGACAGAAAGACAGAAAGATAGATGAAAGAGAGAGAGAGAGAGAGAATACCTATCCTACTTTCACAGGGAGGGGATGATGGCAAGAATTTGCTGGTGGGAAGTTGAGGTGAAACCAGCTTGACCATGACTTCACCCCATGGGAACCAGCATTGGCCAGGAATGTGGGAAGTCATTCTCTCAGCTAGCCTTTTTCAGGCAAATCAGTATCTATCTATTCCCTCAGGGTCCAATATAGGACCTAGGGGAATCCCTAGGTTCTAATGCATGATATTTTAGGGACCACATTATAAACTGACATGGCTTTGGAGAGAGAGAGGTACAATGAATTTACTCCCTAACTACAACCATTTTACAAATGTAGATATTTCAGGTACAGAATTGGGAGCAAGTGGTACCTCCTTTTCCTGTAATTTTGAAATTGAAGACCTCAGGACTTTGAGAAGCACTCTATTTTTTATGTATGTATTTATTTCTGAATTTACATTCGAAGATCAAATTAGATTGTGAGAGAATTAAAATTCCTAGGACTGATGTGATCTTCCAACTAATAGGAAGGAAAATTCCTTTCTTTCTAATTCACCTATTGTGTAGTTAGTTGTTTGTGGGTTGTTTGTGAGGAAAGGATTCTCTCGCTTGAATTTATCAGAACTTACATCCAATCCAAATGGAATATATATATATGTATGTATATATAAAAGGTCAAAATATGAAACAGAAATTGCATAGCATAACATGTTATAATTTATGCTAAGCACTTTGCAGACATTACACTACAAAGTCTAGCAGCTTTTTATGGCCAAATATTGATAAGTATAATGGAACAACTACGCTACTCAAATTGCAAAGTATGAATAAAACACTTTTCAACATTTATTATGTCCTCCCTGCTTTCCAGCAGTCAGGTTTGGATTATATATCTAGGAAATAATAATTCTCACCTCCTGGGAGATATTGAGTGCTTACAAAATCCTTTTTGTGGGACACAGGCAAATTAATATGACTGCCTACCTGGTTTTCTATGTAGAATTTGGCTTAGCAATGATCTGGAGATGATTGTGGACAACTGTCCTTTTCAAGGATAAACTCACAGCTCCCACTAGATGGAGTTTGTGGCCAAGAGGGCCTTTGCTCACCCTTTTCTTGTTCATCTGCTGTGCCCTTTCCTGAATCAGGAAGCTTTTGAAAAGGTGACTCCTGCTGGTTCAACTTGCTGCTGGATTACTGCAATTCATGACAACTCAGTATCTAAACAATCTGGGTTAACGCACTTTGTACATCAGAGCAGTTATGAATTGGTAACCACAAATGAAAGAACTTACTGAGGGGTACAACCTACAGCATCAGAGAGACCAGAAAGAGAAAGGATCAGATATAAATAATAGGCAGGTTTGTGAGGGAGATGGTTGTCCTCTGATTACCTATTCCTTATTGTTCCTGGGCATTGTAACATTAAAAACAACACATTGAACTGAGCTCACAAAGAGACTGGGAACCAATGAAATTGTTTCAAGATTGGTGTGATGTCTGGGAGGTGTCCAGTCGCAGGGTCTTTCCCCACTTGCACCTCATCATGGTACGAGCATACCCTGACAATACCTTTTTTTTCCATTGTGTTCCCTTGATGTTGTGGGATCTCATTTCCATCCCATCAGTAAGACAGGCTTAAATCATCCTTGTTTTATCAATATTTATAATTTTTTTATACTGTAAAAAAGCCTAGAGTCATTTGCATAGTGAGATGGGTGGCATATACAGTATAAATTTGAAAAGTAAATAAAATAAAATATTATCTATCTTTGGGAGAAATCCTGATTGATGAAGTATCCTTAGTTGGTAAAAGATGTTTGTGATGGAATGGAATTATGAAGGCCAAGCTCAAGGAGATAAGCATTTTCTTAGCTCACCAGAAGAGCGTGGGAGGAACAAGAGGATGAGACTGGCACCACCCTGAGGAATTCACACTCTTGTGGCTGGCTGACTTTGGGAACTGGGGTTTCAGTCTGGGAAGATTCTTGCTATAGGTTGTAGCTAATAAACATAGCTGGACTGAATTAGCATTGTCTCTTGGAGTTCCTTGGGCTAGGCCTGACATGTTACATATTTATTGGGCTTTCAACTAGTGCAGGATCTAATAGATCCCTACACTATGGTCCTGGTGATCCAGGGGGAAAATAACCCCATCTAAAAATGGGACATGCCTACCAACTTTGGAATCTTCCTGCAGCTTCTTGGTGTTACTGAGATTGTTTCATTTCTGAGTATTTCTGAGTATCCCCCTTAAAGTTAACTCACTCCTCCCTAATACTTGCTGCTCAGTCCTAGTCCCTGAAAAGAATCTATCCCATCTTGAAGCAATAAAGAACATTATTCAGGGAACCAATCAACATTTTCTGGATCGCTCGAATACACACAAACTACAAACTGCCCTGTTCATATGGTGGAACTGTGCCAGTATCAGACTGGTGGCACGCAAGCCTGGAGTCAATGGAGCGGGATTAGAAGTTCTCCCAAATTCTTCTCCAGAAATATCACTGTGAGACAATTTTGCAGTATCTCTTCTGGATCAATGACTGTCAAATAAAAAGGAAACACTCCTTGGAGAATTAAATTTGAACTTTTAAGCCTCTTCTCTTTCATTATTTATGTAATGTTGTAACTTATATTATGTTCCAGAAGAGCAGGGTGTATCTTAATGATTTATTGTGTGCCTAAGCACCAAATGAGAAAAGTAACGCTAAAAAATATTTTTATATTTTTACCATTATTAGTACCATTTAGAGGAGGGGGAAGACATAGATCCAAAGCTTGCAAATTAATAGAGTTAATTTTTAACATTAAAGCAATGCAATACTTTAAATAAATTAATCTAGGAAACAAGAGCCTATAGGTCTTAGTGCTAAACATTTAATCTTCTGGTTGGAATCAGCTCTTAAAGTGACTTTCTATTAACAGTACAAAGTCCTTCAAAGGAGATTGCATGCTGAGTTATGTGCCTCTTAATATCTGCAGCTGTTTGAAGAGAGTTGGATAACATATTCTATTCATTAGGACCTAAACATTACATACTCCTAATTGTTTTATATCCATGTCATTTACGTTAACACCTGCTTCTTGAAATTCTTCTACTTTTTTAATGGCCAAACTAGAGAACTATTTTACTCAAAGTAACTTTTTCCCCAGCATCTTGTCCTTCTAGCCATTAGAAGTGCCATTCTATGACACTAGGAAAATTCTAGACAGTTCAACTTCACTCTAAATGATGTTACTGATAATATCAGTAGCTTTCAGGAGACTTTTAACACCACAGAGAGAAAGAAAGAAAGAAAGAAAGAAAGAAAGAAAGAAAGAAAGAAAGAAAGAAAGAAAGAAAGAAAGAAAGAAAGAAAGATAGATTACCTAATTACTTAATTCTCCATAATGATTATATCCATCACTGGTGTCCCTGGGAGGAGTATCAAAAGAGAAAACATGGCAATCACAACCTTATGATCAAAGCCCCACCCTTTTTATGCTTGTGTTGACATCCCACACATATACAAAAAAGAGTGCAGCTTCAGTTGTAATGCCACAACCACTATCTTGCCTCTTTTCACACTCCTGCCTACTACAGACCCTGCTGTTTTGCTTCTATTTGTATTTGTTGATTATTATAATTATTTATGGTCACTCCTCAGACATCAAATGTATTTACATTGCCCATCAGGTGTTTCCATACTCTGCTATCAACAGAGCTTGTTATATAAGGCCTGTACATTCAACAATCTGACTGTACATATATAGAGATCATCCATTCATGAAATGTACTGAGAGATGATTATTTCCTCCATACAGGTAAAGTTGTTTTCAGTTTTGGAAATATGAGGAAAGCCATTGCATGAAGCTTTCCCTATCATGGAGAAGTCTTAAACTGCATTTCAGCAAGTGAAAAATGGTGTTAGTTTCTATCCTCATTAAAAAGCTCAGCAGAGTAACTGAGTTCACTGAGAAAGGTGTCTTTTTACAGTATAAAGTCCCCTGGGTGAGTTATTATATGTGGACTGTATGTTATCCGAAGGAAAGAAAAAAAAAAAAGACTGATAGATAGCTTTCAAGTATGGGTCAAATAAATGGTCACGCATACTGTGTCAGGCAATACTTTTTCTGGGAAAACTGTAGGTTCCTCACAATTATATCTTATAAGAGAAGAGCAACAAAGACGATAAGGGGTCTGGAGGCTAAATCCTATGAAGAACAGCTAAAGGAACTAGGTATGTTTACCGTAACCAAGAGAAGACTGAGGGGAGACATGATGGCAGTCTTCCAATGCTTGACGGGCTGCCACAGGGAAGAGGGCATGGATTTATTCTCCATAGCACCTGAGGGTAGGACAAGAAGCAATGGTGGAAGCTCATCAGAGGGAGATCCAACCTGGAAATAAGGAGGAATTTCCTGACAGTGAGAACTATTAAGCAATGGAACAGCTTGCCTCCTGGAGTTGTGGGTGCTCCATCGCTGGAGGTTTTCAAGAAAAAGCTAGACAACCATTTGTCCAAAATGGTATGAAGACTCCTACCTTGGGCAGGAAGTTGGACTAGAGGACCTCCAAGATCCCTTCCAGCCCTATTCTATAAGGGTTGGTTACTCAGTGCTATGCTATGCTATGTGCTGTGCTGTGCTGTGCTATGTTGTTGTTTAAATTTACTAGCCCTTTCTTATCTTTCCTTGCAACATGTAGCCATCAAGGAATGGGGGATATGTTCAAGGTTTACTCTAGAATGCTCTACAATGCTTTCAATTGTTAGAAAGAAATATTACCAGGTTTGTTTCCGAGCCGTGAATAAAATGCACAGGCAGTTGCAACATACAGAGTCAACTGTCAGGGTGGCCACAGTGAGTCCTCCCCATAAGCCCTTTATATAGGGAAACCTTGCTTTTGTTCCTCAAAAGTGTGTAAAAGCACACCCTTTAGGAATTTTGAGAGAGTGCACCTAGCCAGCACTCTGCAGTCAGGCACCCTGCTGAGTTGTGGTTTCCGCTTGTTCAGCACTGTGGATTGAAACAGTATTTTTTTTCAGGGAAAGGATCTTTTCTTATTTGATCAAACAGACATCCTATTAAACTTCGGCTAGGAAGGAATGTTATCAAATTGGTGTCTCTCACTGCATTTTAAACTACGTATTGGGCCCATTCTAATAGTGTTTTCTCACCTTTTGCTTTGATTATGGCAGGAAGACTGCATGGGAGGAGGGAGGAAGACTGAATGGTGGGAGGAAGATTTCCTTCCTACACAGCAGAGATGACAGAATGGGGAGAGCCACTAATTGACAGGCAAATAAATGTGGGAAAGATTGTTTCAAGATAAAGAATGTGGAAGTTGTTGGCTTAGAGCGGTATTTTTCAACCTTGGCAACTTTAAAATGTTGGAC
This sequence comes from Python bivittatus, assembly GCF_059951505.1. Classification (NCBI taxonomy): domain Eukaryota; kingdom Metazoa; phylum Chordata; class Lepidosauria; order Squamata; family Pythonidae; genus Python; species Python bivittatus. The sequence continues at coordinate 19,362,295 of NW_028277124.1, read as the reverse complement.
GTCAACTCCCAAAATTCCCCAGCCAGCATGGCTGGCTGGGGAATTCTGGGAGTTGAAGTCCACTCATTTTAGAGTTGCCAAGGTTGAAAAACACTGGCTTAGTTGTCTCTGAATGCTATGTGTGTGTACAACATATCTAGGTATTCTGGTTGTATTTTGCTGTTAACTCTTTTAACTGGGGTTCAAAGCCAGGAAAGTCAGCTTAAAAATAAGACACCTTCAGAAATATTCCAATCTGCTATATTACTCTGAGCTTTTGCTTTCATAAATCTGAATTCCTGGCAGCTTTATTTCATGATGTTGCAACGCTGGATTCTCAGGAGGCCAGGGACAGTAAGGCTAAGCAATTTCATCAGGTGTTAAAGTCAAAATACCTACCCGTGCCCCAAAGACAATGAATAGCAAACATTGCCATTGGTTCCAATGTTCTCTACAGCTTGAATCAAGAGAGAGGGAATGTTTTGAACAAATAGGGAATATTTATCACACTGAGCTACACTGGTGCTGCATTCATTCATTCATTCATTCATTCATTCATTCATTCATTCATTCATTCATTCATCTAATTTATAAGCCACTCATCTCCCGCAGAGGGTGGAGATTTATTTATTTATTTATTGCTTTTGTTAATTGAATATACTTAAAAATAAACTTAATGAAATAAAAACAATATCCAGAGTTGTAAAGAAGGGGGAGGGAGCCACAGAACCTCCCCCCACCAGGTTTTGTTGCTATACAGATGTTCTTAATTGTAAGGTTACCATATCTGACTGCAAATTCTGGACAGCCACCAGATAGCAGCAAACGAATACAGAAAACCCTATGTCTGTGCCATCTCTTGGCCATCTGTATTTCTTGCATCTAAGTATGGCAGACCTATTTGCTGCTATTGAAGGAAACAGTTTTCCTTCAATAAAAAAATTGGAGCTCATTTTATGTTTGCATTAAATGCAGTTACTAAGGCCTAGTTCCCTGGTTGTATTTATGAAGGAGTAGCACAGCAGTGTAAGCAAAACAAAGAGATTCTCCTCAATACCAAGCAAATTAAATGAACTAAAATATAGATGAACATTGGGAATCTCCAACCGATTATTCCTTGGTGAGGTTGTTGAGAAGGTGGTTGGGCTTTGAGTACAGAAGGTAAGATGAGATCCCTTTCAGGCCTGGGTATGGGATTGCACTGGTCACCCCAATTCTGCAGCAAGAAGAGGAGGAAGGTTGGGCACATTGTCCATTGTCCTATTGCATCTCTCAGCACCCTTCAGTATTATCAATCATGATATCCTTTTGGATAATCTGTGAGGGTTGGGGATTGGAGGTGCTTAATAGCACTGGTTCTGTTCCTTTCTGAGTAAATTGTGAGGGACTGGATGGGACAAAACAGCTGAGACTGATACCCAACAAAACTGAGTTATTGTTGGTACAAAACCTTCTGGTTCCATACGTGGAACATCTAGTCTTCTAGTGGAACTGCACAATCTGGAGAGTCCTCATGGAATCACAGCATCTGCTATAATAGCAGATGGGAACGTTGTCTAGGAGACACTTTCAACAGCTGGTCCATCAGTCACACCTATTCCCAGACCGGGAGGTGTTAAAGAAGTGACTCATGCCTTTGTCAGGTAGACCACTGTAATTTGCTTTTAAGAAGGCTACCCTTGAAGATGGCTTGAAAAGTGCAACTGACACAGAAGGATACTGTCTGCATACTGACTGGTGCTAGCTGGTTCAGCAGAATAACACCTCTTCTGCAGCATCTGTTCTCACTATCAGTAGGCTTCTGTGAGCAATTCAAGATGCTGGCTATTAGCTATAAAGCCCTACATACCTGGGTCATTGTTAGCCCTATTTCTTTTGAGACAATCTTCTCCACGTAAAATCTGCTTACCCTACATGGCCTGTCTGAGAGATTGGATTGCTGAGATGCAGAAAATGCTATTCTTGGTGGTAGACCCCTTCAACTGTAACAACTTGTTCTCATCCTTTTATCTTTGAAGAAACTAGTGGAAACTGTCTTCTTCTATAGGATATTCAGTGGGGAAATTTTTAACTGAGGACAGCAATCAATATTGTTTTCAATCCAGATTTACTTTTTTTCTACGGATGATTTACTGCGTGTATACACTAAGCCACCTGGAGTTGTATGCATAGCTTGCATGCAAATATTTGTAATAAATAAATAGTAAATACAAAGTTGAAGAAACGAAACCAAAGGCACAGGTTCAAATTGAAAATAATTAAAGGAAGGAAGGAAGGAAGGAAGGAAGGAAGGAAGGAAGGAAGGAAGGAAGGAAGGAGGGAGGGAGGGAGGGAGGGAGGGAGGGAGGGAGGAAGGAAGGAAGGAAGGAAGGAAGGAAGGAAGGAGGGAGGGAGGGAGGGAGGGAAGGAGGGAGGAAGTAAGGAAGGAAGGAAGGAAGGAAGGAAGGAAGGAAGGAAGGAAGGAAGGAAGGAAGGAAGGAAGGAAGGAAGGAAGGAAGGAAGGATTCCTTGATGTTTCTTTGGATCCTTTTAATAATTAATGCATATAAGTAACTGTTAATGGAGTAATACATTTTCTGGTTCAAGATTTATGCCTTTTCGATCCCCATGACAAGAATCCTAGATTGTCCTTTTTTTATGTAGGTTGCAAACTTCAAAGTGGTGGCATTGAGGCTACCCTGCTCCAAAAGACTCTGGGCTTCTTTTTCATTTCCTTAACTATTTTCCATGCAACAATTAATGCTGTGCTGAGCAGAAACAACTCCTCCACCCAGGTTCCCCAAAGTGCTTCACATACTTTTAAATCTACACATTAAATAAATACCTTTAAATATCAACATATCCTCTCATGGTGTTCTCCCCTGCCCCAATCTGGGTTCAAGGACATTTAGGAAAGCTGCAGCATAACGAAGAGGCATGTAATGGGAGGTATAGCACCAGGACACCCTGCTGCTTCACAACCATAAATGCAACCATAAAGTTCAGAAAACGACATTTCTGACACTGCGATAGAAAAGCATAAAGTGGTTTTGCAGAAGAAGAAATCCTGTAGGACATCGGAGGACAGATTTTTGGCATTGTGGTCATTTCCTCTGGCAATTTTCGGCAACTGCAGCATGAAGACAGAAGACTTTGGTTACTTCACAGAACGTTTCTTAATCGGCAATCGATTTTGAAAAGGATAGCTTGGACTAGCAAATCAGAATAAGGCTTCACTCATTTGCACCTTCAGAGAGAGAAGTAAAAAAAATTGTAGATGATGGCTGTGGCAATGCAGGTAAAGACCTCCCTCTTTTGTACGTGCATGAATATCACTCCTAGGGACTATTATATCCCAGTTTAATAAGTCAACACATTTATTTTACCCTCTTATGCAATCTTATCCACTCTTCCCTTTGTTGCAAATTATAATGCTTTAAGTTAAAGTCTCTAAGCATAGTTTTCAGGGTCACCTGGATCAGGAAGTTATGATTGCCACCTTTGGTCAGGCCATAATATTTAATCACAGTTAGCATAATATACTGGCTTGTTCTTAATCAGAAAATTAGGTCAGCTGTTCTTGTTCATATTATGAAGGAAGGAGAGAAGGGAATGAAACGTACAGAGAAAAAGCTGAGGCGCCATCTTATTAAGACACAATCTAAAAATATCTGGATTCTAGGGTTATATATGAGACTTATGTGTAGTCAGAACTTGAAAATAACATATAATACAGCTCGGTATCTGAGTAAAACAATACAATTGAGATCTGCATACGTGGGGTTGATTGGGGTAAATTGTAGGGGTGACACAGAAATATGATCTGTACTCTCACTTATCTGTATACTTAATTGTTCTATTTCCTTTCCATTTTACCTAATTGGTTATTACATTGGGTTTTATTAACACTTTGTGTTTGAAATTTTGAATTTTGATATGGCCTGAGGGCTAATCAATAAACTTTTATTTGATTTGGTTATATATGAGAATTTCTCTGCTGCTGCTGCTGTTTGGTTTGTTTCTGATTTAGTTTCTCAAGTATTTTCTCTCCAAATTCACCTCAACGGTTTTTCAAGGAATAGGTGGACAGTTGTTGTTTAGGGTATGATAGTTCAGCCATGCTGAAAGAGAGACATCTTCTCTCAGCTGTAGGCCGATATAAGCAAGATCTTCTGAAAGGCCTCTTTTAATATTTCCTGCACATCAGAAACAATCGCCAACAATCCTCAAGTGAAATCAAGGCTCTTATAAGCAGATATAACTGAGGGCAAAAGAGTAGCCTTGAAGATGTCACAGCTCATTAAAGATGCAAATTAAAAAATGTCAAAAGCATGGAGTGTTCCTTAGCTTTTTTCCCATGCCTGACTCCTTAATATGATCCTTATAGGTCATCTGATTTGCCACAGATCTCATAAAGAAGCTTCTCGTGTCATCACTTTAAGAAGATTCTTTTGGTCCCTGAACACTTTTTTAATGTTTTAATTCAATGCATACTGAGAGTTTCTTTCTTTCTTTCTTTCTTTCTTTCTTTCTTTCTTTCTTTCTTTCTTTCTTTCTTTCTTTCTTTCTTTCTTTCTCTTTTTCTGGTGCCCTCAAGTCAAGTCCTGACTCCTGGTCGTTGCCTGGAGAATTCCTTGCAGTTTTCTTGGCAAGATTTTTGGAAGTGGTTTGCCCTTGGCCTTCTTCCTAGGACTGCAGGAGAGAGATTGGCCCAAGGAAGGGAGGGACGGACGCAAAGGAAGGACAAACTCATGGTCTCCAGTTTCTAGCCTGGAGCTTTTAACCACTATGCCAAACGGGCTCTCAGAATATTGTTACGGGCTTATAATGTATAGTTGTCATATAGTTATGGTGTGCAGTTTTAGTCATATATTTGTGTGTGAATGGAGGCATATGGAGGATGGAGCGTGTGAGACCCACTGAAAACAGGCCCCAAAGGCAGAAAGGTTTGCCCAGGAAGATTTCAACTTGCCGAGAAGGTGGAAAAGCATCAGAATGATGATTCTGAAGATGATGCAACATGATATGAGCAACACAATTCATATCATAAAATATTCCCCAAACAACAGCTAGTTCCTTTGTGTACTGAAGGAGGTACTGACACTCTGGTGGAAAACTACCAGGAGGTGTCAAAAATGTGGGAGTTGATAGACTGAGTAAACCTTGTTAAGAGGCATAAAAATGGATAGGAATGATGGAAGCCATCATATAGAATGAGACTCCATACATGGTAGGTATCCCACCTTGATTCTTGATTGGCAACAAGGGATGAAACATAGTTTAAGTCCAGAACAACCAGATAACATTTGAAAGTGACTCTGCAGACACCCCCCCTAATTCAAGGAGGAACTACAACATAATCCAGCTTGCAAGATTTTGTGATTATAGCCAATCTCAATAAAAATAGCTTTAACCTTCCTGTGGAGTTGATTTCCTGGTCTGGTCTGCCTAGTGGGGCTAACAAAACCCCATCCTGTTTTTACCTATGTCCCAATGCATGTTTAAAAAGAGGCAGGGCTCCAGTCTCATGGTTGGCACATTCATGACCAGGCCTGAGTATAAGAATGAGTGGAACTTTCAGCTCAGGAAATGAGCCGTGAAAAGTTGTCATGCTTGCATTTCTTTCTATATGTCTGAGTGTCTGGATAAAAAGAACAACAGGTAGCAGGCAAAATGCTTTGTATGTGAGACATGTAGTACTTACTGGCAATGTATTAAACCAAATACATCAGCTATACAATCTTAAGAAAAGATACAGTATAGCTTCTTCTAGGAACTGCCAAAAGTGTTACATGTATGCTAGAGTACCTATTTCTCTTTCAAATCCTGAATGCTATCTAGAAATATTGATTAGTCCCCCCCCCCAACCCCCCCATTTTGCAACTAAGACATGGCAGTGATTTGACCTACTGGAATATGTGACTCATATTGGATTTCTCTTCTATCAAGGTGTCTGCCAATGTGTTGTGGGTATCTCATGTGACTTGCTATGTGAAGGATAAAACTTTGTCTTGTGTGACAGTGATTCCTTACCAAGTCCATATGTCCACTAGATCTTACTCTCCAAAATTTTCTAAGTAACTGTATTGGGTGTAGGCAAACAGCCTGGACTGGAATTTGATTGGCATATTTGAGAATCCTACTGCTGTTTGCTGCATTAACTGGCCAAGGTGATTTCTGATAACTATATGACCTTGGGAAACTTGAACGTTCACATCAAGGATAAATCATTAGTTACAGTTCAGGCTTTAATGGTCACGTCAAGCCCATTAGATCTGGCTCAATATACATGGAAATGGCACCATTTGGATCTGGTCAACTTCACAGAAGTACTGGAACAAGGGAAAAAGTTAAGAGACATCTTCATTCCACTAGCTGAATTCTGCATTTCTGCCCCTTACTGAAATGATCTGGGGATTTAAAGCTCTAAATGGCTGAAATGTGTTCAACCAGATTTCCCAACCAAAGCCCATGTCATGTGCTGTCCTGTGAGAGCAATGTCAGGAATGCCTTTGTTCAGGGAACTGTGTTCCAACTGACATTCACCCTGGTCAATCAATACAGGCTTTCAGGCATAACTCAAGGTTCCTGTTTACTTAGATGAGACAGCATTCAATTGGAAGCTGAAAAACTATTTTAATTGTTTGGAATAATCAATAACGAATCAAATCATTTTATTCCAGTCAGTGATTAGTTGAAGATAACCAGGAGGTAATTGAAAACAGGACACTGTGCAACAATAGCAAAATCCCCCTCTCTCCAAGGATGTATGTGAAATTCATGTAAAACCTTGTGCATAGGGCCATGACATAATATAACATTGCTCTCTCTCTCTCTCTCTCTCTCTCTCTTTCTCTCTCAGCTTAAGGGAAGTTAGACTGGATATGCCATTCTGATAGATTCAGTTGAAGATAAGAGCTTACCAGGGTAAAAGACGTCACACAAGAACTGTGATATCAAGACCAGAATAAAGTTCAGGGCCCAACTAATTCATCATTCTTCATCACTTCCCAAAAGACCATTTTGTAGATTTGGCAAGCAGCAGCACAAAATTTGGCTATACCAGGTATAATAGCTGTATCTGTAATGCCTCCCCCCCGCAAAAAACCAATATTAAATTAAATATTAAATATGCCAAGTCTACTTTGTCTATTAGTCAGAAGGGGAGTAACATGAGTATTGTGAATACCCCCAATAGAATGAGCAATATCATGAAGCATGAGTCAAGATCTCAAACTCCCTTAAGCCACAAAAGCAGATCTAGTCTCCATGAGAATTACAGATTACTACAATTACTGAACCAGCATGAAAGCCTTATGGTTCTTCAGGGTTGTGAGATGACTAAGTCACCTGGTTGGTTGGAAGAAGCTCAGATACTCTCCAAGGATGATATCCAATAAATTAATCAGATCATGTTGATACTCAACACCTAGCATTAATCTCGTAATGTGCTTTGTTTTTTCAAAACCCCAGCTGAATAATCAATACGCAAGTTAGAAATTTCCCAAATAAATAATTGATAGCACTAGTTGGTTCAAACTTTTTTTTCAGGCTTTGTATTATTTTAAGATTATTTTCTTTCCAGCACCTTGGGAAAATTCATGTTTAAGAGGTGGCTTATAATGCATACAGACATAATGCTCATCCACAAATCCCAATTTTTTCTTTAATAATTGATTGAGTGGAACAGAGGATTGCTTGACAAGCTCCTGAGGGTTTTCCTGAACACTGCCAAATGAAGGGAAAACAATTCATTGTACTGTAAAGTAAAGCAGAATATAGTCCAGGAACTCCTTGTCACGTGCCAAATGGTGAGCTGTAAATCTTTGACAATGTAAATTAGTCACTAAACTAAAATAAGAAACATGATTAATCACCTCCGAGTCTACCTGGTGGAATTACGAGTCATTGGATCCAATACTACTTACTGACAAATACTCTACAATAATTCTAGCATACAATTCATCAGCTAGGATAGCCTTAATGTAATCCTTATAAACTAAAAAGAGGCAAAGAGAGTCTCCAAGGTGTTCTGTGATTACTCTAAGACAGATAAGAGCTGAAAGAATAGTGCCAATATGCATTTGCAGAAATCAAATGTTAATTTTATTCATGATTTATGGCACTCCTGAGTTACGTGCGCTGCATGTCTTTCTATTTTTTTTTTTTTAATTTCTAAGCATGATTTTTATCTGAACAAATAAAACTGTTCACACAGCCATTCTTCTTCAGTGTTAAATTTTTTAGTGTATTTCCCTCTGCCAGTTTTGATATTGTTGCATTTTATGGAGCAATGTTTTTAATTGAATTTCTGGTGCCTCATTCATAATGTATAATATTTTACAGCATTTTATGTGCACAGATTTGCACAGTAATTTACAGGAAGCTGTCATAAACTACTGTGCTGTGAAATAAAGTGACATATACACATGCTTCTTGAATGTCACAAAACAACCCATTTTAGGCTTACAAAATACACAAGGTCCACTAGAGGAGTCATTCGTGGATAATCTGGCTTGGTCTTCTGAAGGTCTAAAGGGCGGCCAACATGGAGTATTACAAATGGAGGACTGTAAGGTCTCATAAGATTGAATGTTGGGGGGGGGGGAATAATTTCCTAATAGTAAAAACAGTTGAGCAATGGAACCAATGACCCAGAGAGATTGCAGGCTTCCCTTTTCATGTATATATTAAAGGACAGGTTTCAACAGCCCTTTAGTAAGGATATTTTGATTTGGATTGTTGTGCTAAGCAAGGAGCTGGGTTCAGTGGTCCAAACAGCCTCTTCCAATGGCCTTATTTTATGATTCAAAGCTCTTTAAGTGGGTTGTTTCTTCTCAGCTTAGAGACCTTGATGTCCAGCTCTTCTCACTTCTATTTTCCACACTGCTTAACTGATGATTGTCAGGAAAACCTTCAGGAGGCTGAGACTTTCAATGTCTCTGTATCTACTCCTTTTTGCTTTTTTGTTTGTTTTAAATAGTCTAATGTCCTTGCCTATTCCCACCACTCCTTCTTACAGCCTCTCTCACAAGATGTTTTTGGAAACTAGCATGCATCTAAGTGCAGGGTGTGCTAATATTTTATTGATTACTGGTGCATGCCAAACTGCCAGCCTCTCTTAGTTATTTCACCAAGCAAAGGAAGGACATCCGCCTGATGAACCTCAATGGACCCTGATGATGTTACACATGCCTCCCATTTCCTACAATGTGTCAAGTGCCTAAAGGAAGAGGAAAAGAAAAGCAGTTCTGATTATTGACTGGTTTAGTTGAGAATAACAGTTCCCATAGTTTGACTTGAGCAATTAACCTTCCACCATGAAGCAGTTTACAGGTTTACTGATTTACACATTTACTTCAGAATTTACCAACTCCCAGGACCACACAGCTTCTAAAATCTAATCTGACAAATAGAATATAAAGGGAGAAATGCACATATTAAAGTGTTTAGTTGCAAAATGCCAAACTACAGCCATTTCACAGTGGAGCATAATGCTGTTAGGAAAACTGAGACCAATGATAAGAAATTTCAAAAGAGGGGCAATGCAAAAATTCTGTTATGGAAGTCTCCCATCTTGAAACAAACTATACTGACCTTGGATTGGGACATTCTGGGTCTTCCAGAATTGTTTTAATTCCTGACTAATTCTAGAACCAGTCTGATTTTGAAACAGGACTATTCAGAGTTTTATATTTTGGGCTTAAAGCATAGTCCATGATGAGAGTAGTATGGCTTGCTTGAGGGATGGAACATTCCTTGATGAACATTTTGCACGCCCCTCTTTGAGAACTCTATTGAAGAGCTGACAGATTAATCCTGAACTTTCTGCAGCTAGTGAACTCAAATGTTGGAAAATAAAAGGAGCCAAATAAATAAATAAATAAATAAATAAATAAATAAATAAATAAATAAATAAATAAAAGGGATGAGAACTTGCCCTGGATACAACAGATTGTGAAGGAACTGATCATGTATGGTACTTGATATGGGACAGTTTTAGACTCCTTTCTTTTATTCTTAGGTTGTGAGCTCCTGATCTTGAACCAGAAATTCTTTTGTCTCTCTCTCCCCCATCATCCAGTTTTCTTTTAGATTTCTGCTTGGAATGTATTTCAGGGAATATCCACTTATATTAAGAGTAGAAACTTTTTTACACCTGAGTAATTCTAGGAAGCTATTATTTCTTTAATTTGCTTTTAATACTTCCTATCCCATCTTCCTGACCATAGGCAGAGTGTTGGCATGTTTCTGTTAAAAAACTAAGGAACTAAGGAAGAAATAGCAGACTGAAGATAGCTTCATGAAAAGCAGAGCTGACTACCACGACGAAGAACAAAGAGCTGGTGAGTGGACAAAGAGAGGTTGGGAGATCACCCAGAAGTGTTCCAGACAGTTGCTCCTCAAGAGGTGACCATAATACAGCGGTCTCTGATGGGTTTTGAGCACTGGGAGAAATGAAAAGAAATGAAGTTACAACATTACTTGAATGGACTAAAGATTAAGATTGTTAGAAGTAAAAGGAAGGAATTTAAAGTTGGTTTATTTGATCAAGGTTAAAGTAGATATGTTGTTATTTCTGGTAACCTTAATGGACTTTTGCTGACACCAGGACTGAAATGATGAAGCTTTATGGATTTGTTTATAGATTAGAGATGGGATATGGAATGAAGAGTTCATTGGTTGTGAAATGATGATGATCATTGGAGGTGAAAAGTTATTAAAATTGTTTATACTTGTTGTGATGAAGGTTGGAAGTTCTTTCTTTCTTTCTTTCTTTCTTTCTTTCTTTCTTTCTTTCTTTCTTTCTTTCTTTCTTTCTTTCTTCTTTCTTTTCTTTATACTTTTTTCTTTTCCTTTGCACTTTTTATTCTTTCCTTCTACTCTTCTTTCTTTTAGTTTGTATTAGTTTTTACTTTTGCAATTATAATATTTAATAAAATTATTTTAAAAAAAAGAAACTAAGGAACTGTGGAAATTACTTCAGTTCAAAATCTAATAGTCCATTGATTTCCTTTCTCACATTGTCTCAACTAGACAAGTCTACTCTGTTTTCCTTTCATTGTTTCTACAGCAAATCAGAACTAAACTATCTGTTTTTCTATTTATCTATTTTCCTTAAAAATAATAATAATGCAATAGTACAGTTTTAAGGAATGTAAATATTCCTTTTCTAAAAAACGTTGCAATTTCTCTGGCTTCCTTATTTTAAGAATACAAATATAAAAGTTATCTTAAGAATACACATATGTTTGCTGGATCAGGCCCATATCTATATAATAATTCATTCAGTTTTCACTCATGGTAAGTCCTGTTGAACGGAAAGTACCTGCACAAGACATGGCTGTAATAGCGAAGTTATTCTTTGCACTCCACATTCAGAGGTACCTCGTCTCTAATCTAACATGGAAGCTTCCTTGGTTTTCCACAGCAATGCTATGTTGATGGCTTTATCAGGAAAATATGTTTAAATGGTTTCTAAACCTACTGAATCCTGTGGCTATTACCATGGTTGAAGTGACAAATTCTCTAACATATGAAAGAATAGTCTTTCTCATGTATATCCTGAATCTACTCCCATTGGGTCCATAAATAAATCTGCATACAATTTTGTTTCTTGTCCTTTGACCTCCACTGTTTTGAGGACAATTCTGTTGAGGAACAACAGCTCCAACCACAGCAGGAGGAACTAGCATTTTAACAGCATCAGGTATTTCTCCAATGTTCCTTTGAAGAATATTTCAGTAATGAAACTGGATAATTGGGGCTCCCTGCCTCTGTTGTAATTGAAAACCTACCATAGTGCCTTTTCCATTTAACTTTATTGCTTGAGTTCAAATTATTGTGCAGCACAGGAAAAAAAAAAAAAGGGGGGGGGGAGAATGGAATAATCTAATGCTTTTGATTTGGCTCTCTGTCTCCCCCCAACCTTTGACTATTCATTCATAAGCTTGAAACCTAGTATTAACATGAAACAGGAGAGGCAATAAGATATACCCATTTATTGCAGTATGAAAGAACCATAATTACCAATTTCATTACTGGGGAATGCATTGTTCACCAAATACTATTTACTTATTACTAGTTGGACAATCAGATTATCCCCTTCCAAACGGGAAAGGCGTAATGGGTAGAGAACAATGATCCTAGCAATTTAAGATAAATTACACTCCAGTTTCTTGCTGTGGCACAGACATAAAACTGACACCGACATAAGTAACAGGCAATAACAACTTGAAGCTCTGTTTAGGTCTTTGGGCTCATGGTCTCATTAGACAGGGCATGTGTTGTGCCTGTGATTATCTCAGAACTCCTTCTCATGGAAAGCTCTTGAGTTTAAATTTAATCCTGTGCGTAGGGATCAGGACGTAAAAAGAAATGAGGCATGCTGGGACCCTAGAGGGAAGAGGCAGACATATGGCTCTTAATGGGAAGTGCAGAGAATGACTTGGTAATCGTTTTTCACTGGAGATTGAACTGAGTGAAAGAATGGCGAATGTTTGCTGTTCAATGATAGTTACAATTCCAATGATGGTCCTCTTTCCCCCACTAAAAAGTCAGGGTTAGAAAGATTGCAAACATCTCCCTTCATCCCCTCCCCCTTTCTTTGTTTATTTAAATAAGAACTCGTGTGCGTGTGTGTGTGTGTGTGTGTGTGTGTGTGTTTCTTTTCCAGCCTATCTAAATTAATCTGAAGGAAGAACAACAGTTCTAGGTTTTTGGCTTTGGTCAATGTGAACTGAGCAAGATGCTGAAAAATAAGCCATTCTCCCTGCTAGATTTTATGAGAGACTGTGATTCTGGAAGTCTTGATAGTATAGTGAATTCCTATTTTAGATTATGATTCAGTGTCAGGAATCTGGAAAGATTTTTTTCTGCAGGCTTCCACCACATGCAGGATACTGTGTATCATACCCATTGAGTTCTGAAGGACAGCCTACTATTTCTTCTTCTACCAAGAGAGTAATATAATTTGGGATAATCCCTGCATATCATACTGGTGAAATTATTATCCAGTCCTGTTGTAGAAAAAGCTGAAAATTGGCATCTCTGGATCCTTGATAATAGTAGTGATGTAGTTTTAAGTTTCTTATCATTTCTTTGAATAGCTACTCTCATCACTCTGTGGTCCCATCTGACAATGAAAATATTTTCAGTCCTGTGAATAACGCCAGGATGCATCTTTTCTGCCACATGAATTTTGTGATGGGTAAATTGGCAGCCGTTCAGAATGCTTTACTTCCAATACTTTAGGGGTACCACATTGTGCTAGCATCAGAAATGCAAGCAGGTTGTCGCTGCAGCTGGTTTGTTCATCCTTGGTCAAAGGGTGTAGAAAACTGCAGGAATGCTTGGTTAGTTTTCTACGCCCTTTGACCAAGTGTGAAAGAGCCAGCTGCAGTGACAACCTGCTTGCATTTCTAATGCCAGTGTACTCTGGTGCCCTTAAGGCCATGATGACATCATGTGCATCATGACATCAACATGCAAATTCCATAATTGGCATCATTTGCTCAGTGACATTGTGATGCAGGTGACGCCACTTGCTCCTTATGAAGGCCCATGTGCAGAGGAGTTTTTGAAATTAAGCAAGCACTCATGGCTGCTCTAAAGCAATTCTCTAGAAAAACAGGCTCCTCTTTGCTATTTGGTGAATTTTACTTTCAAAGTAGAGCACACAGTCCATTTTACAACCACACCATTTGCATTCATCTCATCAAACTGTGTTTTTACAGGGTAGATCAGCATTAATCTACCTATGAAGTAACTGAACAGAAGTTGCATTTTTCCCCCTTTTCTTTCTACACTCTGTTTTCCTTCTGGCTGCAGCCATCAGAAATGGATGCAGTAAAATCAAACAATCATTCTTATACACTTGGAAATACATGTGGCCACTGTGAGCATTTCATACATTTCTGAATAGCACCGTGGGTACCTGATATATGCCACAGCACAACAGTGTTTCAACTAAGCCATAGGGCATGCAAAATTTCAAAATGTTAAAGCCATCTACATTGATGGCTTCCAATCCAAAATTAAGCAAGAGGTGGCACAATATTTTGGCATCCAACTCTAAAAGCTCTTTACATGGTATCATTAATTTTAATGTTATTTACTTCCAGATAGGGAATAAGGGGCAGCAGGCAGAAATCAATCCAACTGAACTTTAAATCAATTTGTGTTCATTTAATGAGAAGGTCATGGAACAATTGACTTGTCCTTTGAAGGATTTCTATGATAAATTCAATATAGCAATAGAGTTCATAATCTTGGGTTCCCACCCCTACCCCCTCAGCACAGTTGCACTTGATGAAAGCATTGTAAATGCTCTTATAAATTCCATTAACACTTATAACCCAATCCTGAACAGGGTTATATAAAATTAAATTTCACTCATTTACATCCAACAGAGAGAAACCTGCTGAATTATTTTTCTCATCTATGGGATGACAAACTCCAACATAAAAGTTCCTCCATCCATACGAAGAGGTGAAGGAAATGACTGAGGTGTCTTCCTCATGGCTGCAATGATGTGGATTCCTCCAATTTGTGACATAATACAGAAGTAGGCTGGTATATTTAGCATTGCCTCCACTGACAAGTTGTGTCAAACTTGGTCTGGAAATAGTTCATCTATGGGAGGGGCTGCTGTCCAATAAACTAGGAGAGCATCTCCTGCTTCAGCAGAAGATTCTTCCCATGGAGAAGATGGAGCACCCTGTGAATCTGATGCTGCAGCTTATCTGGAGGGGAGGGAGGGGGTGACTCTTCCTCATAAGGAACGAGAAAAGAGGTCTTCTACTTTAGCAGGAATTGTCCACCCCACCCTGTAGATCAGCCTGAGGAGTGCAAGATCCATGGAAAAGCACCAAATCTGACTTTAGAAGTATCTCCATCAACTTCCCATGCCAGCCCAAGAAACACATGATGGGTGTGTTTGTGTGTGTATTGCATGTGGTGGAGTAGTATCTCCTTTCAGAGGAGTGCTAAAACCATGTTTTTAAATTCCCACAAACTATTTCGTCCCATAAATAGTTTTTCCCCCCACTGCTTCTTTTGCCTCCCCCGGTTCCAATGCTAGCAGGAAAAGTGGGGAGAAATGGTTCCTTGAGAAGTAGGTGCCTGGTTTAGGAGGGGTAGCAAGGGAAACGGGGGATGGCTTTTGAGTCGCCAGTTGTCTGAATCCCTAGATCACCTTGATATTATCAGAGATCTGGCGACTTAAAAGGTATTCCCCCATGTTTTTCTGGTCCCCCCTCCCAGGCCTGGAGAGACAGTAGAAGTAAGACTGCATCATCACCAGCATCATTGTGAAGATATCATAGATTGTTTACATATCAAAGAGAGAAAACTGTAACAGCTAGAGATAGATGTAAGCTGCTTCTGTGATGAGCTATGGAGGAGATGAAGGAAGCAAGATTTGGTGCCCAGCCCCTAAATAGCAGGGCATGACCTAGGAAGCAAAACTGGCAGAGGGTTTCAATTGTGGTGGGAAGAAGCAGTTAGATTATACAAACTTGGAAAATAAATGAGAAACTAGTCCTTGCTCATTAGTGAATATGTTAAGGTGGGATATATGAGAGCCAGTATGGTGTAGTGGTTAAGGTGCTGGATAAAGTTGGACACCCAGGTCCTAGTTAGGCACAGAAGCTAGCTGGGTAACCTTGGGCCAGTCACTCCCTCTTAGTCCAAAACAGCATTAGCTGGTTGAACAATAACTCCTCATTGCATCATGCTTTGATAACTTCACAAAAAGAAATGGTGCAAAACAATTGGACCCTGCAACCAAGGGGGTCTGCTAGGAACAACGCCAACAACAGCAACAACAAGATTACAACGGGATCTCTGTGAATGCTTTGAATGTCTTTCTCATAGATTCCCAAACTGATGAACTGAGGCCTTGCTTTACAGATAAGGCTGAAATGTCCATCTGTTCCTCTTTTGTTATAAACAACTCCCATTTCTTTCTCACATTCCACGAATTTCCTTTCATTTTGATATGTCTTCTGAAAATTTCAGGTGGGTTATTATACTGCAGTTACTGGTATTTGAGATGAACTCAAAAGTTGTAGTTCTGCTCCTTCTTCTGACTTGCTTGCAGAGAGGATCAGAAATAGTTTACATCATCTCATGGGTCCAAGTTTTAGCCCTAAGAAATCCACATGCCAGTTCTTATCTACAGTATATCTCTGTTCCTGGTATTTGTTTAGAACAATTTAATTCAATAGTATTTTCTATAGCTTGCATCCGGAAACTGTCTGGTCTAGAACAATTTAATTCAATAGTGTTTTTTTACAACCTGCAGCCTGAAACAGTCTAGTCTAGACATTACACTAGTACAATATAGGAGGGTATTGTTTAAGTAGGTCAACCCTGATTCAGATGCTTTTTTTTTTTTTTTACTAAAGGAGTAGAAGAGAATAATTGTAAGCTAATTCCAATGAAAACATTCATCCATTTAGTACCAGAAACACAACTACAGAACATTCCTACAAATACAATCAAGTCTGCTTCTACTTCTCATCCAGATTTAATTCTCTTCCTCCCCCTTTCACCACCTGCTGCTTCAACAAGTGTTTCATGTTTTTCACTGACAGTATTTAAGAAAGAAAAATCCACTCCAAGATTGGTTGTTGTCTGTTCCTATGAATGCAAGATCCCTCGAGGGCCAGGTGTGCTCAACAGGAAGCAGTTAAGAAGGCACAGTTAGAATGATAACAATTGTGTCTTGATGAGTTGCTATCATTTTAAGGCACACCTGCTCCAAGTCAGAGGGATTTCGGGGGAAAATCGGAAATGTTTGGACATGTCCCAAGATGCATAAAAGATTGAATTCAATTCAGTCTCGGTGGTGTTTAGAAATTTACAGCAGTGCTGACGAGGCTAAATATCTTGCTGGCAAAACAGCAGAAGACCGAGAGTTATATTTGCCTGTGAAGTTATACTGAAGATCAGCTGCTAAGTATGCATGATCCTTCCTACACGGGAAGTAGAAGTGTGGTATTGGGCCAAAAAGTGAAATGTCTATTAAGAATCTTAATTTGCTTGCAAAGGGTAAAAAATATCCATTCTATTATGGGACACTGGCTGCCCTCAGTATAAATCTCCTTGAAGCTATTTCCCACAATACTCTCAGTCTGCCTTAAAACTTCATAGCAGTAGAATAGGAAGTCCATCCATCCATATCTACTGTGCAACCATTCTTCCTAAATGTTATCGAAGTGCAGTGAGATTGGAGAACACCAAAGCTTTCTCTTCGCTTGGAAAGGTGCTGGTGTTATCCATTAAGAGCTCTGAGATGACACACGGTTGCTTGATACCAAGTCTGCTTAGGAACCAGTAAATATATCTAAGAAAAAGAGATCCATTATGAGGAAGGGGACTAAAGCAACATAAAAAGTGAAGAAAGAAAGGGTTTGAATAGTTTGTTTTTTAAAGAAGATCAGATAGAAGAAGACTTCTGCAACAGGCAAAGAACTGATCTTCTAAGGCTTTAGGGTAAAGCCTGTTCACTTTGGCAAAGTGAATCAAGTTGCCTCCAGAGCTCAAATCACTTCATCAAAGCAAATCGATGTTGGTTTCTGCCCTCTTATTAAGTACTGTTCGTTTTGATCTCCATTCAAATTAGCCAGCTGCCCAATTGCAAAATTTGCCTGTGCAATGTTACTTTGGGTTAATGCTTCTGATTAGCTACTTTTTCTGGGGATGCTATACTTACTTAGCTACATGCTAAGACCATGGCAGATACCCCACCACCATTTCTGGGGGGACACTCAATCTTTGGGGGCAGTTCTGGAAGCTGAAATCCAGGGAATCTGAAGGGTGCCGATACAAAGGGGTTGGGGAGAGAGATTCCCAAATAAAAATCACAAAAGATGACAAGACCAAAAAGGCAATTAAAATACAAAGAATGAAGTAGCCATCAGTGTGGTAAAAAAACAGAACAAAACCCTCAGTTTCAAACTTTCCTTTATTCAGTCAAATAAACCTTGCGAAAGAAGTCATCACAATTAAGTCCAACTTATGTGGAATGGGAGGAAGTAAATATGAAGACTGCAGATATACACTCAAAACAAAATGTTTATAAAGTTTCCATTTCAGATAATAAGGAGAACTGACAATGTATATAAGGCATATATTTCCCTCCCCACCTCCCATCCCCCAAGATAGGTAGGCTTTACTCACAATTTGGGGGAATGGAGAGAATTTCTATACTGCCATCTACTTAAAACTTTGGCATAGAGAATATCATCAGTTATACATCCCAAATTAAAAACAGAATGAGTCTTGTCTCGCCAAATAGACTGTTTTGGAAAGCAGGTTGTCAATAATACAGCTGATGTACCGTTCTATATTTTTCGCTTCTGTAGTACACCATTTCCATTCTATCACTGCTTGCATTTTCAACAGAAGGTTATAATTACTTAACTGCTAATATTACTGTACACAGCTAGATGCTAGAAAGATGAAGTCAGTAACGGTAATAAGACGTTTTGCATTCCCACTACCTTCCTTTGCATCCACACAGACGGTGAAAGTTACATACATTCTTATGGTAGTTCCTTAATGTGTTAGATTATCTAAACTTTTTTGTGGGGGGGCATGTAAGAGTCTTTGGGTAAAGATGAAAATAATTGGGGTAATGCTTATTTTTGGACTTTTTAAAATCCCTTCATCTCTTGGGGGCAGCACCAGTGTCACGTGGTCCAGCTATTATGACTACTTCTGTGTTCTATGTTCTCTTAGACCGTGACTGATGCATTTGATCCAATGTTAGTTGTTTTATTTACCAGCTCTGAAAGGTTGAACATGGACACTTGGACACTTTTTTTAAAGCTCAAGTTCCCCTAGTTCCCCGGATGTTCATTAGGGAATCAGTACAGAAGTATCCCACACCTATAATGGGGGAAAATAAAAGATGGTGATCTAATTGACAACAGTACAAGCAGTGTGGGGTGCCCAGTTCACCAAAAATCTTCATCTTGTGCAGCATGGAAGATCAGTTGATCTAAAGCACCAAATACTACGCCTACCATTTCAAAGTGAGCTCCTGTAGGTTTATCTAGTCTGTTAAAGCTTAAAGAATGCAAGTTGAACTTTTTAGGATACTTAGCAGAAACTGAATAAAAACATTTTTAAAAGAGAGTTGGAAGTAACTATTCTCAGGTTTATATACCCTCAAAAAGCCAGTGCCAAAGCACGAGGTTAACTTTGGATTTGTTTCTGTAAACTTTGCTCCACTTCCTTGGAGTTCTTTTCAGCCGTTTCACATCTTGATTAGCCCTGCTGCTTATGGACCTGGTCTCTTCAAATCTGCAGAGCCTGCTGTTCTGAGGGCTGGAGAGCTGTCAGAAGTGAATCTGGAAAAAGGCACTCAGCATGAAAGGGAGTAAAGTGCAGAAAGAAAAGCACACGGAAGGGAGATGATACCTTCTCTTCGACCCAAAAGTCATTACAGTGCTGGAAAAAAGCCACCATCCATATCAGCAAAATCTCAGAATGGTACCTTCCTTCTTGGAAGAAAACAGAGCCCAGAGTTTCACAATGTAGCTCTTTCTCAATATCTGGGGTTGGGGGAAATAGTTTGAGTATGTTCCTGGAGAACAGGAATCTAAGGGTTAGCAAATCAGCTGTTTGTCACTTAGTATACAGCGAATATATTTGCGGGGGCAGGGGATAAGAAAAGCCTAAATCCTAGCTAGTCACATCTTGTCAGGCAGAAAATCTGAAGGCAAGGGTGCTTGGGAATACAGAGGCAAGAAGGGTGCACCTTCTTTGCAATCTCACACAAAGCATGCACAGTGAGAGATTCAAGAAGAAGCATGGAGGAAATCCCTAACTCTCTATTTACATCGTATTACCCTTATGGTCAAAGGCTGTGAGTTACTAAAGAGTCAGTACAATTGAAGTGACTCTTCCATACTCTAGATCTCAAGAGACTAGAGATATGAGGTTTAAAATTCAGAAGCACCTCAAAAACCAGTGACGCTTTTCCACTCCCTAATTAAACCATTCCATTTTTACTTTTTCTTACCTTCCTGGGTGCCTTTTCTGTACATATTGCAACAAACAGCAAAAAGACAATTTTGGAGTCTGAAATGGTTGTAGGGCTCCAATCCACATCAGGAGCACAGTATCCAATTGGGGTCAGATTGGGATCCCATTAAGGGACTTTCCCTCCAGAAAAAGGTTCCTCCTTGGACCTTCTTTGTGTATGGGGGTTGCCAATGAAAGCCAATCTTCTTTTCAGCAGTTTTGAATGGAAAAAAAGCAAGGCTTCATGACATTTTTTCATGATTGTTTTGAAGATATTCAATACCCCCTCCACCCATAAAAGGTTGACAGATGCTGCATCTGAGCTATGGCTTCCAAATGTGTGTGGTATTTCATTGTAGACATTTAATAAGAGCTTAGCATCTCCCCTTGCCCAGGGAAATGTTTTGCAAATTCTTTTAATTTCCAACAGAACATATAAATATTCTCCCTGAGCAGGTTTGTCCAAATTTCCTTTGAATTTCCTCTTTATGTGAAATGCAGCTAATTGGCATTCCCAAGAGTGGGTGGGTTGCTGGCGTACCCTCTTTCTCTTTATTGCTTACAAAAAAGTGTCATTCAGTGACAGCAATTGGAAGGAATGTACACTAAAGACCTTCACATTCCTAGCCTATTGGAATGCTTTGACCACTGGTGACATTGTTATTCATAACCACCTCCAAATAATATGCATGGGGACATTGTACTTGACCTTTTCTAAGTGCTGTCTCAAGGTGGAGTTGGGTTTTTAATCCTCTCCTTTCAGCTGTCATTAAAACGGTTGGCACTGGCAAGTCTGAACAGTAAGGCTTTAAGCTTTTTAACTGAAGGTCCTGGGGGGAAAGGGCCGTCCTCCTCCCAATTGCTGATAGGAAAAGGACATTTTGAATGCTAATGACTTAGTACAAGGCTGAACGACTTGTGGTTCATTCAGTGAAAGATGCCACCAGTGCAGGAGGTTCAACCTGGACAACAGCCTGGGTGAATTAGATAGAATGATTTGATTCAGAAAACGAATTCAGTTTTTCTTCATGATTTATTTAGAAAAGGAATCTGGGTTGATCTGATGCCGATTTCCACAAAGGTTGAAATAATTCAGATTGATGCAAAGATATTCCATTCCACTATTGAAGTCTTTGTATCGCCTCTCTGAATCAACTATTTACCCAGTCCTGCCACACAAACTTCCTCTAAGGGAAACAAGGGCTGACTATAAAGCATCGGAAGTCAATCTCTCGAGTCCAGGGAGCATATTGGGTGTCTTGACAATCTGTGGCTAGCGCTGTCGCACAATTTCTGTCTTGGGTGGTTACAAAATGGTGGGCATGATGAACAGGACCAATCAAATAACACCAGTCTTTGAAAGGCAATCTAATGAGGTTACTTTTCATCATCCACTCTAAAGTTCTACATATCCTCTTTTTTCCTCTTAGGCAAGGAAACTCAATTGCAAAAAATCCAAACGAACAAGCAAACCAACAAAAACCACTTGATTACAATTGCCTAACATTTTCCCTTGCAGAGACTTTTCATGGTGTCCATATGAAGCCCAGAAAAACATTACTGGGCGGAAAAAAAAAGATGATACAAGAATCTAATATTTTGCTTTACAGTCTTCCAGATTTACATATATCTATTTTTTACAGCCTTATCTCCCTTATTCCCAGCCTCTCCTAGAACCTGCTCATATGCTTGCCTAATTGTTAGGAGTCTACGGAACATAAAGAAGAGCCAGTTTGGTGCAGGGGTTAAGGCACCAGGCTAGAAACCAGGAGACGGTGAGTTCCAGTCCTGCCTTAGACATCTGAAATCTGCCAAGAAAGCTGCAGGGACTAGTCCAGGCAGTTGCCAAGAGTCAAAACTGACTCAAAGACACCAAAAAAAAAAAGAAGGAATCTAAAGACTTTTCTAAGTGGCTAACGTTCCAATATACTTCCCTGCCAAAAATTAGTTCCAGACTGTTCATCCAAGCTTATACTATACTACTTCCCTTGTCAGGGAACCAATAAATAGGGAATAAACAAATAATTAAACAAGCAAGCAAGCAAGCCAGGAATCTTTGGCCTGGTCACTTTATATAGTCCATCATTTCTTACCTTCTTACCCTTGTATATAGGAATTGTTACCCATGTTTTCCCCTGATCCCCTCTTTTTCAGTTGTAGCTGCTAAACCTTCCAGGTCATCCTGTTAGAAGTCAAGTACTGCCCTTTTAATTGATGCAGTTACCCACATCACCATGTCACCTGGACCAAAAAAAAAAAAAAGTTCTAAAGGACATATTTTGAAAGGAAATGCACATTTTGATGTAAATTGTGGAAATGGGATAGAACAGATTTAAGTCTGGATGTATTTCACGCAGGTTGGAAAATATGCAGCCATCCATCCTTAGTTTAAGAAGCAAGCATTGGGACAGTTCACCCATGTAGCCATCATGTTTAAACTAATACTGACATTTTGCATTGGACTTAGAATAAAATTCACAATTTCTTAAAACCTATACTGGAATTTCAATTATAATTTTTGAGGCCAATTAGTGTTAATACTGTTCTTCATTTTCACATCCCTGTTTGAGATCACAGGGTTCTGTCTGAGTGATAAATCCAGGTCCTTGATAAATATTGCATTTCATAAAAAAAAATTATCTTATATTAACAGTCCCTGACACTGAAGAATTAACATATTAAACCAGTAGAATTCACTGCTGAGTTAAAGACTATTTGATAGATATAGATATAGATATAGATATAGATATAGATATAGATATAGATATAGATATAGATATAGATATAGATATAGATATAAATTCATTCATTCATTCATACAAGGTCTCTATTGCAATAACATTAATCATTATGAACCAATTAGTTATCGATGTATGTGTCAAAAGTATTATAATGTGATTGTATTATAATTCACTGTTGAATAATTAAAAAAAAAAGAATTATAAGAATCATACAACACATTTGCAAATAAAAATTTCATAAGATGGCTGGTGTGGGTCTTCCGGGCTGTGTGGCCGTGTTCTGGAAGTTTTGTTTCCTAACGTTAAGCCTTTGACAATACAAAAATTTCATAATTAATTTGTTACCTTCAGCTTTTGGGGAAAAACAGACAATGTGGAAATTGGATAAATAAATAAATTTTAGAAATGGAGAATAATAGCATGTTCTTTGTATTACTATTAATTATGCTACATTTATCAACAAAATAAAAAATCAAGTTACATACAACAATATTAACACTACAAAGTAACTTCAAACTTAATGATCATGATAATAAAACAAGAGAGCAAAAAGGCCTGGAAAACTGTTATAAAGAGAACAGCTTTGAAATAGTTAAAATTATGATGGTCTGAAAACTTGCTCCAGTGTTTAGAATAATAATCTGAAGCTCTCTAAACCAGAATTAATGTAAGGTGAGTTAGTCTTGTACACTCATTTGGACTCCATCTACGTAACCATAGGAAAAGCTTTGGATAGTCAAGGCTGGCATGTTAATAATCAAATCACAGACTGTGCGAGGATCCATGCATCACATTAGGCCATAACGTAGTTTGTTTGGCTTTGCCTTATTGTGTTATATAAACCTAGCCTTTGTGGCATATTCCATAAACCACGATGAAAACAAGGCTTGAGTTAGCAGAATATATGAAACTAGTCATTTTATATAATAGAGATACTGTACATATAACCTACTGCTTTCCACAGGTTTGGATCAATGTTCCAATCTGGCTTTCCTTCCAAAAACAGCTGGAGAGTACTATTTCCTGCCCTGATATAAAATGATCCCATTTAAGTTTTAGTTCAATTACTCAGGACATTCTGTCAAGTCTAGTCAAATGGCTCAACACTTATACAGCATTGTGGAAAGCTTAGAGGACAGTCCAGCTGAGAAGTTAGAGAAGAAACAGTTACATTATGGGTATAAAAAACTCTTGAATACAAATGTATGTGTGACATGTTAAATAAACAGATTGAACCATGCATCATTGCACCGTTGGCAATGGTCCAGCATCCTGGAACCTGAATCTAATGTCGTCGTCGTCATCTTCTTCTTCTTCTTCTTCTTCTTCTTCTTCTTCTTCTTCTTCTTCTTCTTCTTCTTCTTCTTCTTCTTCTTCTTCTTCTTCTTCTTCTTCTGCATCAGCATCAGCATCAGCATCAGCATCAGCAAGCCTTGAGAGATACAGCAGTGCTCTTTCTATAATTATTTATCACTTTTTTTGTGGGGGGGATGATAAAAGGCTTCCATTTGAACACATTGGTAATGGTGGGAATTAAGAGGTTTTTCATATTAACCTTGCAAGTGAAATTAAAAATACTTTTAGAACTCAATGTTCTCAAGAAGTTCAGACATGTAAATTGCCATCCCTGTTATTCAACTGAATATTCAATGTTGATTGCAAACATTAGATATCACACCTGGTGTAATATACCTTAAAAATCAGGGGTGATGCGCAGCACGATGTGGCACATGTGATAATGCAAATACTTAGGAAGCTGATGATACGACACACCACAATTTCTATATTTCCTTAAAAGAATGTTATAGAGAGCCAAATCTCTCTGACTTTGAGCTTGACTGTCTAGTCTTCAATAAATGTATGCGTTTTAAGTCTAGAAGCCCTCTTGAGTTATTATTGTAGGTGAAGTCAAAAGAATGCTGACAGACTTTAAAATAACTTTTTCCTCCTATTCTTGAAAGAAGCCTGTGCTCATCTAAGAAAGCACACTTATTTTAAAAAGGGAATGCATGACAAATGCTGATGAGAAAAGAAAATCTTTTTCTTTTTCTTTTGGACTGAGCAGAAAGCAGAAATAATGTATTCTATATATTTTTAAAGATGCTTAAGAAGATGGCTAGGGAGACACAATATATGCAGTGTGAGATTAACCTTGAGCAAGATTACTTTAAGTATAAAACCACACAGTTTTAACATTAATCTTCTTTGCATTTTTGCATTTATTTATATTTGCCCATGCATTTAATAGCCACCGTCACAAAGTAACATGAAGAAAGTTCAGTGGAATGCCTAAATAATGTTGCATTACAATTATTTGTGATGTTGGCAATTGAGCTACATGCCTGTAACATTCTAAAGGGTTGGAAAATAATGCAGTTTTGATTATTGCACATTTAATGTCCTACTTGTGGCTTTTTATTGTTTGTTCTAGTTTGCATCTGAATTTGCTCTCTTACTTCTGAACACAAGTGCTAAGGATCACGATGCCTGATTTGTGGACATCTTAAATGAATTTCAATTTAAGATTTGAAAGCAATGAAGAGAGTATATGGAATGGAAATTACTCCCATTTTGAAAAGGATGCTAAAACAAGCTGGCTTTGGTCCCAGGACTGGGGTTAATGTAATTAATGTCTTATGGTAAGCCCCACTCTCTCCTACACATTTTATTTGATTTGTGTTGCTTTTATGGTTGTTTCAGTCTGGGCTGTCTGTGTGGTTCTATGTTTTATCTACTTTTATGGATCTGGGGGTTTTGCACGCTGCCCAAGGTCCATTGAAGTGGACAGCTATAACAAATTTGAATAAATAAATAGAAAGTGAACAAAACTTATTTAAAGGCATTTTTTTTCAACCAGAGATCAAAGGTTCCAGAGATGCCTGTTCAAACAGCTTCCAGAACTCCAAGCCAATCTAATACGTGCACAGGGAGGCAATGGTGAACCGCTTCTGTCTTGTTTCCAAAAAAACGACTTGGATGTGTCCATGGGCTCATCAGAAGATGATATAGAACATTTTATGTTGCTATAAAATGGCATATACGATATGTTTCCAGTCTCTATGAACTCCCCACATGTTCATTCAAATTCTGTTCAGATCCTTGGTTAATTGATTTCTAGAAAGCATAGATCAGGTTGTTTTGTTTTAAAATGCAAATCAAGCAACATTCTCAAGGATCTGAAATTATTGTTTATCCTTTGGAGTACCAAGGATGATTTTACTTTGAGACATAACTCATGAAAATGCATAGTAAAAATGCATTAAGGGGGGACAAGACAAATGTTATTTTTGTTTGTATGACCTTAGTTCATTAACAATTCTCTTACCTTTGAAGGACAAATCAGCAGGGTAAATGCTAGATGTAGGAGCACCTCACACATGAATCCTGCAATTTTGCTGTTAGATGAAAAGGGGGTGAAGACCTCATCATTTATTTATTTACTTAAATGATAAATAAAGCCATTAATCTCACAACAGTGGCTCTGGGTAATATATAAAGATTAACATTATCATAACAACATAAACAGAACTCATCTAGCTTCTTGGCCCAAATACCTGGTGGATAGCCTGGTCTTCAGTACCTTGGGGAAGTCTAACAGGGTTGGGGAGATCTGGATCTCTGCAGGGATGCTGTTTCACAGGGTGGGTGCAGCCACAGAAAAGGCATGACTCCATGATCCAATAAGACGTCATTGTTTGATGGAAGGGACCCGAAGCAGGCCCTCCTGTTAGATCTTGTGGGATGGGCAGAAACAATGGGGGATGTGCTGGTAAACCCTTTGGGGGTGGGTAGGTGTTTCTAGACTCCTTCTAGACTCCTTCTCTGCAGATCAGCACTGTCTCCTTGCAAATAACTGGGGGGAAAAAAATAATGGATAGTGTTGTGGAGTTCTTGGTGCTCTCTGAGCTTGGTTGTTTGCTTGCAGACACTTCATTACCCAGTTAAGTAATATGTGTGAGTGAGGTTTGCTCCCTGTTTGTATATAGTGACTTGCCCTTCCAATTTTGGTGGGGGGTATGGTTTCTTCCTTGGTGGTTCCTGGATTAGAGTATTGTTTTCTGATTGTCTGGTGTTGATCCAAGCTTATCTGAATGTTGGCAACTGGAGGAGATGTGTTCCAGTCTTTTTCTTTCCTTCCTAGTTTTTTTTTTTCTTTTATTGTTTCTTTTGAAAGGTATGTCAGTGTGGTTTATCTCTATGTGCCTACTGATGGCTGATTTGTCTGAATGCCAAGCTTCCAGGAATTCCCTTGCATTTTTGGATTTGGCCTGGTCTAAAATGCTGACGGTTTCCCAGTTTAAACTGTGGCTGAGTCTGTCCATGTGTTGTGGGATTAAGAAGTTTTCATCATATCTTCTGATTGCTAGTTGGTGTTCATGGATGCGCTCTGCTAGTCTGCTAGGTAGTGCCGTGGCTGGAATCCAAACTGGTAGCATGAGGAGATGAAGCTTATGAGAATGAGGTAGCATGAGGAGATTAAGTTTATGAGGCAGTACTAAAAGTAAAGACAAGTTTTCTTGATAGGAATACAGAATTGGTTTGCCATTTTTATTCTTATGTCAAGATTCTTTTTTCAACTTCCCATCCTAGTTAATAGTCCTGAAACTGTGGAGGACTTGGTGGTCTCTGAAATTAATGCTCAAAGAGTGCCCAAAACTCCACAGTTCAACCCTGAGTTACAGTTATTTTCTTCTATTGGAGTCCTGAAATTCTCTGGCGGTCTCTCATCCAGGACCAACCAGGCACTGTCACTCTTGATACATAATATAAAAATAAGATTTAGTTTTCTCACTAAAACAGGATAGCTGTTTTTTTCCCCCTTTTATGAAGTATGGACAAGGAATGGCCAAAATCCATTTAACAAAATCTTCAAAATTCATTGGAAACCTATGCAGAAGATGCGGTTGGGATTTCAGAATAATAGAAGCCATAATAACTGAAGGGTACCGGTCACCATTCCCTGATACTTTAGAGTCATACAGAGTTTAAAAAGCATTCTCGGCAGGTAACTGGTGTCTCCGAGGAAAAATATGGCCTGAAAGACACGAAGGACCAGCTTCTTCTCACTTCTTCTCACACGTCTTACTACTAAGGGTAAAGAGTAAAATAACTCAGCTTTTGCAAATGCATTGAGCTGATTAGATTGATTTATAACTATGCCTCATGTGAAAATATAACTGGCTATTTTCAGAATTTCCATTCTACTAGAGGAGAAGAGGACAATAGGAATAATGTTTATTATGAGATAAAGCTGTTCCTGGGAAAAAGAATCGCTTAATGTTGCTGCAGCTTCTGCTTTGTGATGCTTCAGGTGTCTGACTGAGACATAAATCTATTCCCACCCCATACAACACTTTATATAAAACACATATGAAAGTAATGAAATACCCGTGGAAATGAACCATTTGGGAAATTGCAAATTATATATTTTAGGAGACATTTACTTTGCATTATAGCCTCAGAGCATCTGGACTAAATTCCAACGGTGTAGGTTTTTCTTTCCATTAGATGAGAACTGCATTTAAGCTGCCGTTAAGCTGTCAAGTTTCACAACATCAGCAGATCAAAGAAGTTGGAAATATATAGCAGCAACATCCACTATCTTGTTAAACGTGCCCTGGAAAGGGGGAAATGTGCCATAAGAAATAGATGCATCCCAACTACGAAAACCATGAAAGACATAATACTTTTCATACCTTGATGGCAATAATTGAATGAACGCTATCTATCGAAGTGCTACGTAAAAAAAAAAAATGGAGGCAATTTAATGGAGTTTTCCAATTAATTCCTGGCAGATTCAACCACAGTTTCAACTAGAAAACAATTGACATCTTAGACCAAGCCAAATCCAAAATAATCAAGTCTAGAAACTGATGATTTTTACGAAAAGGCCTACACCCCTTACCATTAGCTCTGACATATTCAAAAAAGGCATTGTTTTCATCTTTACTCATCCTAAACAACTCTTCAGTTGCATTGCCTGAAATTTCATACAGATAGCCCCACCATTACTATTCTTACAAATTTCATCACATTTTGTACCCAAACAGCAAAACTTATGGGATCTTAAAAAGCGTACGTTCATACATATATAGTCTTCGTCAATTACTATTATATTTGAATAAACATAGCATCACTCTTTGATAGCTACCAAACTTGTTCATATTTCCAAAAAAAACAGCAGGATTGGCATACATAAAGCAAATACACAAACTTTTAGATGGAAATTTAGCAAAATGGTTAAGGAGGAGACACAGTTGATAACAGATCAATATCTACAATAGTTATATATTGATTTCTGCTGAACTTCTAAATGGTAGACCACTAGCTAGCTGTCCACAGTGGTAGCACTGATATGAGACAAAAAAAAAAAAAAAATGCAAACAGCTTTCTCAGATAATAAAATGTTCGGATCCTGCAAAGGAATCCATCTTTTGAGATAAATCTACGGTCTGCTGGCCTTCAAAATGCCTGTTCATGATAAAACAATGATAGTCTCTGCTTTTCATGGGTCAGCTTTAGCAATATTGACTCTTCTTTTTCTTCCTCATCACTACTCTTATATTACATTCACATCTCACAGCAGAAGTTTCAGGATTTGGCAAAGATGGCTTTCAAAAACAAGCGTGTTTAATCAGGTCTTCCACTGAACTTAGATTATTTGAAGATAGTGCTTAATATCTGTAGCACAGAAATTACAAACGGGAAGATTTCAAACTATATTTTTAGATGGATGAGCATGACATGGAATCTGATTAACACAAAATGAGTAAACTAGTAGTCTCAGATGAATTGTTAATAAGGGTTGGTGGGCGGTTATATAACAGGACTCAGCAGGCAGCTAGATAATAGCATTATTTAATCTCTCCACAGAAAATTGTATTGCTTCTTCATTGGATGTTTCATTGTTTTCATTATAATTTATATGCATTCAACATTTTCATATAAACCTTGTTTTTGATCCTGAGATTAAACGATTATGTACAGGGTCAAAAATAAAATCCATCTCAGAATGATTAAGTTATTCTGCATTGATTTCACTCAGGAATAACCTCAAACAATCTTTTGAGGAAGTCTCTATCAAGCATAGCAGTTTTTCTCTAAGCATTTATATTTCATAGAGCTGGAATATTTGAAACAAATTTCATACCTATGGTGGATTCAGTGGTTAGTATGATCAGCTACTGGAGGTGTATATGGTCAATCTATAAACTAGATCATTATTTCATAGCTGTTAATTGTATTCTTTTTGGGCATCACCCATGTAATCATTTTTATTTTCAGCTTGTAAGTTCCATTATTTTAATGTAACCCATTCTTCATTGTCCAGTCATTGTTTCATTCTTTTTGCTTTGCTGTAGACTACCTTGGCCCTTGTCTGTTTTGTAACATTGCTAAAGATCTAATAAAAATAATAAATTAGCTAAGGAAAACTAAGGAAAGAAATCATCTTGCATAATTAGAACATCTGCATTGGGTTTATTTGTTCCCCATATAATATCCCTTGTGGGGATATTTCATATCTAGAGGTGTCACTGAGATACATCACTACTTAGCTGGGAACATTAATTTTGTCAGCTCCATGATGCTCAGATCTATTTTGAAATGAGTCTCATGGCTCTCCTCAATTCTATTTTGCCTTAGGATTAAGGGACAATTTTACACATATGCAACTGGCATTTAGGATTATCAAGGTTGTGTTTTAGGCACATAGTTACAGATTGCAGATGGATGCCGATAGATACTTACTCTCAATTAAACTTGGCACCCCAACCATGCTGTTTAGGTAGTTAACACAAGAAGATAAAAAATGACATATGAGCAAAATGTAAGATTTAGTTCAGGCTCTGATTCAATCATTCAGAACATAATTAATTAAACCTAGAATGTTTTGGATGCTCCTCGATTCAGTCCAAGTCTAAATCCAGAGTGCTGATTCAATAACCATGGATTTTAAATGGTAATCCACTCAGTAGTTACTTTGTTTTTACTTCTTGATAAAATTAGATAAAAGTTCAAGCACTTGCAGAGGACGTAGGTGATCCAAAGTTCAGATAAATAGGTGTAGATATTTTCTTGCTAAATTTTAATGTTTTAATTTTGATTAGAGAAATCCTTTAAACTTCCTTTTGTTTTCTGATAGAATTGACTGTATTGCATATATACAGTAATTGTTCTCTCAGAATAAAAAACTTACCCATTTCAGACATTTAGATAAAGTAATCCCCAGATCTGTCAGTCATCTATACTGTAAGTCACTCACTCTTCACTCTAATCCTTCACCATTCCCTGAGATTTTCTATGCATAGAAAAGCCAAAACAAAGGAGTTTCTTTTTTAAAGGTGTCAGCTATTTCAATCTCATTTTCAGCAGCCTTTCAAAGCATATGTACTATCATTCTTCATGAAGCTCTAGATTTGACTTGGATCAAGTTAAACTTAGAGACCCACAACATTTCTCCAAAGTCAGCTCTTCTCTACTCATGATTCCACAAAATCCAATACATGACCTTAACATGGACAATTCTTCCTCTTTCTGCCTATGTGATTTTGTTGTCCTCTGTTCTGCAGCCTATGAGTTCATGTCTCAGCTGTACTTTGGACCCTTAAAAATCTTTCTTAACTTTCCCATTCAATTTCCCTCAATTTCAGAAGGAACTTTGGCAGCTATCCTCCTGAGTTTGTCTTTGCCATGGCTGGTAATTAAAAGATATCCAAAGTGATAGAGAACATATTTCAAACTTTCCAAGGCTAGCTTTTTAATTCTGTTGAAGTCATTCAAAAGAGACTCAACATGATCTTTTCCTTCCCTGAAACAGTGCTAAGTGGGATGACATTTGACAGTCAAACACAATGGATTCTTGGAAAATTGGTTCAGTATTGTTTCACCTTGTCATTTCTCACAGAGAAAGTGTTTTATAGAATTCGTATCAGCTATTCCAGTCCTCTACCTTCCTTGTCTTGCACTCATTGAGTTTATTATCTATTCTAAGGATTTCATGAACTTATAAGAACTTTACTTCAAGTGACAATCCCAGTCACTTGAAAATAGTTTGTCAAGTTCTCAGATCTTCTGAAATTGATGTTCCTGATCTTGCTGGTAAATAAATATGAATATTTAAATAAGTTGTCATGCTTCTTCCAATTGTGGAGAAAAAAACCCACCCTAATATTTATAAGAACTGTATTAGTTTATTTTAAATTAAATCAGTAAATACAGATGAAAAATTCCAACTGATCAGGGCAATGTGGTGCATTTCCAGCACAAACCTTAATGGCAAACTTACATTATGATTTAGAATTTCAGGGGAAAATTGCACTATGGAGGATGCTCTATCCACAAAACTAAGTAAATCCAATGTGGTCTGAGATAATAGGGCCATATCAACTTGTTCTAACATAATTTGATATGGGTTTGGATTGTAGAGTCAGATGTGATTAATAATCGTGATGGGCCTCCAGGTAATATTGGAGGTGGAGGTTAGAGTTGGAAGAAAGTATGCTATTTGGTGGGCAAACCAGAATCTAAAAGCAAGATCACCTCTTACTTAACTGCTTCTTTTTCAAAAAAGACTCTTAACATTCCTTGGATTAAATTTACTATTAAGTATTATAAAGCTTGATATGAATAATGACAAGAGCAACAACAACATTGATACACTGCAAATATTTAAGTTTCAGTAATTAATTGATTGATTGGTTATGTGCCATCAAGTCATTGTTAGTCACCACATAGATTTTCTCCATGATGATCTGTCTTTCAACAGTGCACTCATCACCACTGTAACTGAGTCCATCCACAATGCTGCTGGTCATCCTCTTCTCTTTCCTTCCACCTTTCCCACCATTATAGCCTTTCCTAGAGAGCTAGGTCTTCACATGTGTCCAAAGTAAGATAATTGGAGTTGGTCATTTGTGCCTCAAGTGAGAATTCTGGGTTGATTTGTTTGATGATCTATCAGTTTGTTTTCTTGGTTGTCAGTGGTATTCTCAGGAGTCTTCTCCAACACCAAAGTTAAAAAGCATCAATACTGTTCCTTTCCTGATTCTTCAAAGTCCAACTTTTGCTTCCATACAGCCTCACAGGGGATAGGATGGCTTGCATGATTCTGATCTTTGTAGGTATAGATATATCATGGCATTTGAATATCTTTCCAAAGCCTTCATGGCTGCTCTACTGAGTGCTAGTCTGCAGCAAATTTCTTGACTGCTTGTTTCTTTACTGTTGATGGTTGAACTTGAAAGGCATAAGCTCTCCACCACTTCAAAATTTTCATTGTCAATTCTAAGGCTGGTATCTTACCTGTTGTTATTAGTTTGGCCTTCTTTATATTTAGTTCCATTTTTTTTCACAGTGCTCCTTGACTTTTACTAGGGCTTACAGAGCCTTTACATTTTCAGCTATCAGGATAGTGTTATCAGCATAGTGCAAGTTATTGATGTTTCTTCCTCAAATTTTAAAACCACATTTATCTTCTTCCAAACCAGGTTCTCTTAATATACAATATATTCAGCATACGGGTTGAATAAATAAGGGGAGAGGACATAGCCTTGTGGCATTCCTTTGCCAACCTGGAGCCAGTCTGTTTCACTATATCCCTACTGTGGCTTCCTGACCTGCATATAAGTTTCTTATGAAGACAATGAGATATTCTGGGATTCCCATTTTTCTGAACACATGCCACAGCTTGACACGATTGACAAAATTAAAGCCCTTTCTATAATCAATGAAGCACATACTAACTTCTTTTTGGTACTGCTTAGCTTTCTGAATTATCCAGCATGCATCTGCAATAAGGTCTTGTGTTTCTCAGCCCTTTCTAAAGCCAGCTTGAACATCTGGCATCTCTTTTTCCATGTAGGGTTCTTTGATGATCCTAAGCATTATTTTGCTAGTATGTGAAATTAAGAATATAGAACGATAGTTTGCATTCTCTCTCTCTCTCTCTCTCTCTCTCTCTCTCTCTCTCTCTCAATATTGGAATGTAGATTGACCTCTTCCAATCTGTTGGCCACTGTGTTGTTGTCCAGATTTGCTGGCATAGCTTGGTTAGAACCTTTACCGATACTTCTTCTGTTGCTTACCATATTTCTGTGAGTATTCTGACTTAGTAATGATTGGACTGCTGATCTAACTTCATCTCCTAGTGCTAGAGGTGCTCGTAAATAGGGAATATCCTCCAAGGTATCTTGGATGTTGACACCTCCATCGTACATTATTTTGGTATACTCCTTCCATCTTCATTTGATCTATTTTGAATTGGTTATTATCTATCCATTGGCATCTTTTAACATACCAGTTCAAGGTTGGAACCTCCTTCTGAGTTCAGAGATCTTTTGAAAGACGTCACTTGTTTTCCCATGTCTGTTTTCATCTTCAGTGTCTTTACAGATGTTGTTGTAATACTGCTTTTGTTTCTTCCAACAGCTCTCTGAAACTCTGTTAAATTCCTTTCTGAGATTTTTGTCTTTCTCGGCTTTGGTTTCTGTTCCCTTCTCAGCAATTTCCAGAGTTAGTTTTGGTTTCCAGTTTGGTTTCTTCCCTTTCTTCATTTTTGGTGGTCTCTGTTCACACTCATCCATAACAATCTCTTTAAATTTATTCCATAATTCCTCTGTTTCTCTATCAGTGAGGTTCAGGACTTCAAAGAGATTCCTGATGTTTTTCTTGAAATAGTGGGTATATGTTCAAGATGATATTG
This sequence comes from Python bivittatus, assembly GCF_059951505.1. Classification (NCBI taxonomy): domain Eukaryota; kingdom Metazoa; phylum Chordata; class Lepidosauria; order Squamata; family Pythonidae; genus Python; species Python bivittatus. Next base: position 19,327,858 of record NW_028277124.1, on the reverse strand, counting down.
TGGCAATTGACTGGCTTTCTTCTGCTTTAGCTTAACTTGGAACTTGCCCATGAGCAGTTCATGATCTGTTCCGTATTCAGTATCTGGTCATGTCTGATGCTAAAATTGAGCTCATTACCTCCTTTTAGCAATAATATAGCCAACTGAATTTCTATATACTCCATCTGGTGATATCCATATGTAAAGGCATTGTTTTGGTTGTTTGGAGACAGTGTTAGTATGATGAAATAATTGGAGTGGCAGAAATTGATAAGTCAGTCTCCTGCTTCATTTCAGTTTCCTAAGCCAAGCAATCCAACTGCATTTTCCTCTTTCATGTTTCCAACTTTGGTATTGAGTCACCATTCACAAGCAGCACATCTTGCTTGCACGTTCTGTCAATTTCAAATTGAACTTGAGCAAAAAAACTCTTCTGCAGTATATATGGTGGTTACAGCATAAACTTGAATGATGATCACATTAAAGGGTTGTCCACAAAGTGTAATCAGTATTATTTGGTCATTAATTGTATTATAGCCAAGTATTGTTCTTGCTATATCCTTCCTAATTATAAAAGCAACACAGTTCCTTCTTTGCTTTTCGTGTCCTAAGTGCGATTTTCTAACTGAAAGTTTCCAGTCCTGGTCCATCTCAATTCACCGACGCCTAAGATGTTAATTTGTAGTCATTTCATTTCACCTTTCACTGTCTTGAGCTTTGCCACATTCATGCTTCATGTTCCAATTGTAATTTTGTCTTTGCAGCTTCGGATTTTCTTCTCTTGTATGGCAACATCAGCAGCTAGACCTCCCAAAGGCTTTAATCTAGCCAAGTCATAAACACCACTAGTACAGTGGTACCTCTACTTACGAACTTAATCCGTTCCGTGACTCTGATCGCAAGTCGGGTTGGTCGCAAGTCGAAGTAAATTTTCCCATAAGGTTCAATGTAATTACCGTTAATCCATTCCAGTGTCCATGGACCACGTGTCAGGGGCGGAAAAATGGCTGCGGACCACGTGGTACAGGCGGATAATGGCAGTGGACCACGTGGAATGGGTGGAAAATGGCCGCGGACCACGTGTCAGGGCAGAAAAACGGCCGCAGACCACGTGGAACGGGCGGAAAAATGGCCGCGGACCACGTGTCAGGGGCGGAAAAATGGCTGCGGACCACGTGGTACAGGCGGATAATGGCCGCAGACCACGTGGAATGGGTGGGAAATGGCCGCGGACCACGCGTCAGGGCGGAAAAACGGCCGCAGACCACGTGGTACGGGCGGAAAAATGGCAGTGGACCACGTGTCAGGGGCGGAAAAATGGCTGCGGACCACGTGGTACAGGCGGATAATGGCCGCGGACCACGTGGAATGGGTGGAAAATGGCCGCGGACCACGTGTCAGGGCGGAAAAACGGCCGCAGACCACGTGGAACGGGCGGAAAATGGCTGAGGACCACGTGGAACGGGTGGGAAATGGCCACGGACCACATGGAATGGGTGGGAAATGGCCACGGACCACGTGGAACGGGTGGAAAATGGCCACGGACCACGTGGAACGGGCGGAAAATGGCCGCAGACCATGTGGCATGGCAGAAAAATGGCCGCAGACCACGTGGAATGGGTGGGAAATGGCCACGGACCACGTGGAACGGACGGAAAATGGCCGCGGATCCGGTTCGTAAGTCGAGGCGAGTTCGTAAGTAGAGGTAAATTTTTGGGGCCGGAGCTGGTCGTATCTCGAAAAATTCGTAAGTAGGGGCATTCATAAGTAGAGGTACCACTTTATTCTGAAAGATCATCAGCTCTTCTTCAGTAGCATGCTGAGTGCCATCTGATCTGAGGACCCCGTCATCCGGCCCTATATTGTCATTTTATATTTTCTATCCATGTGGTTTTCTTGGTAAAAATACAGGAGTGGTTTTCCCTTGCTTTCTCCCACACAATATGCCTTTGTCATTGTCACTAAAGTGATCATTGCCTCCAGCATCTTCCTATATCACTGCTGCTAAATATAGGTGCCTGCGTGTTTTAGCTGGGCAACTGGGATGACCTTCATGCCTTGGGTGACCCTGCTGAGAATATATAATCTTGGCATGCACTCCCAATGTTCTTTGCTCATCCCTCCCAGGAAAAGCCCCCCACCACGATGAGGCAGCAGAGCAGAACTTGGGTAGGGGGGAACATAAGTGACAGCTAGCCAACTGAAGATAAAATTCTACCACTTTTCATTCTGAAATGACTCCGGTATTATTAATATGGCCTCTGGTTTTAGTTATTAATTCTTTGGGTTTATGTATTAATTTAGTATCCCATTTTAATTTTTGTTCTAAATGCATGATTAAAATGAACGGTACAAGTAATCTATGTTGCTGCCTGCCTGTTATTAATCTGTAGAAATAGTTGACTTAAAGTGGCTCTTGATCCATTCCAGCAAACAGATTTTTGTCATGATAGAGATATTAAACTGGCTGTCTCCTCTTCATTTCCAGGGCTGGCAAAAATGAATAATGTTAGGAATTTCGAGAAAAAAAAATGTTGTGGCTAATATATTCCGCCTACACAATCATATTTTAAATAATATAAAACAAGATATCAAGTGAAATTTCTCTTCCTGTCACTCGAATATGTTTGTAACATGCTGATATATACTGAACAAATTAATATTATAAAATATGATATAGAATATTTTCTTTCAGGAAAACAATATATTGTATCCTCAACATTCCTCCTACGAAGTTTCAGTTTTCTTTTATTCAGTATTAGCAGAAAGTGTTTTCAAGGTTTTCCCCTTTTTAATGCTTTTTCTTTAACTTTTTTTTTTAATTTATAATACCATGAAGAAAGCATAAATACAGTATGCACATTACCTTATTTAATTAAATTATCTAGCTATCTTGAACTGGATGGTAAATCATCATGAAGCTTTTGTTGTTAATAAATTTAAACCAGGGAGGATAAAAACCATTATCATTAACATACGGTAATACTGATGTCTTTCCGTGTGCGTGTGTGTGTGTGTGTGTGTGTGTGTGTTGGTGTGTGTCAACTTCTTCATTATGGTAATTTTCTAACATACTTGTCGCTATATGGAAATATTTAGATCCTTTCCTCTTTTCCAAAATCTTGCCACACCTATCTGACTGCATATACATTTGTTTTTCCAAATAGGAAAAAGATAGATAGATAGATAGATAGATAGATAGATAGATAGATAGATAGATAGATAGATAGATAGATAGATATCCAGCCTTTTGTCACACAATCACTTCTCTAGTAATCTGCAATTTTTAGAAATCTCAACATACCTTTAATGCCAAAGGAATACCACCATGAAAAAATTCTTCCCATGAGACTTCCTGAAAACTTGATAAATTGGCAGTCAAAACTTCTTCTTCTTCCTCCTCCTCCTCCTCCTCCTCTTCTTCTTTTCTTTTTTTAATTCAGAAAAGATCTAGATATAACCAGATTAAGATGTTATTGAAGAAATGACAGATGTAGAACAAATTTTATCTGACAAGATAGACATGGTATCGAAAGTGGGTTTACAACTGAGAGACCAGGAGAGTGACTTAAAAAAGGATGTTTTAATGGATCTACAAAACAAAGCGGCTGAGGTTTTCAAATTTAAAAGGGAAATAGAAAGAACAAACCAGGAGAGTGACCTGGATAATTTTCTCCTACTGGATTTACAAAAGAGGCTTGTTAAAGCCTTGAGGAACTCTGTCCAATGGGACAAAGAAGAAAAGAAGAAAAATCAAATCCTACAACAATATTTGAATGAACTAAAGATTAAGATTGTTAGAAGTAAAAGGAAAGAATATAAAGTCAGTTTATTTGATCAAGGTTAAAACAAGATATGTTGTTACTTGTTATGTGGCAACTCTTTATAGACTTTCTGCTGACACCAGGACTGAGAAGATGATGTGATTTGTTTATAGATAAGAGATGGAATATGGGATGAAGAGATAAATGTTTGTAACCTTAGCGGGGGTGAAGAGTCACTAAATTTGACTGGTGTGGGTCTTCTGGGCTGTGTGGCCGTGTTCTGGAACACGGCCACACAGCCCGGAAGACCCACACCAGTCATTGTATTCTGGCCGTGAAAGCCTTCGACAATACATAGTCACTAAATTTGTTTACAGTTGTGATGAAAATTGGAAGACGCTTCTTTATATATTTATTTTCTCTTTCCTTATTATATTCTTACTTTTCTCTGTCTTGTTTTTTTTTTTCTTTATACTCCTTTCTATTCTCTTTTCTTTCTTTAAATTTAATTTACATTAGATTTTACTATTGGAATAAAAAATCTTAATAAAAATTGTGTGTGTGTGTTTGTGTGTTTGAGTGAAAATAATGGAAGTTCCAAACAGGAAAGTGCCTCCTTAATGCTGAGTCACTTTTACATTATGCAAGTGGAGTCCTTGGTGTTCTCTGAGCTTGGTTCTTCAGTAAAGATGTTACCTAGCCAGGTAATGAAATGTTTGCAAGAAAAGAACCAAGCTCAGGGAACACCAAGGACTCCGCAGTTCAACCCTGAGCTGCACATATTCGCCTCCATTGCTACATTATGCAAGTATTTGCATAAATTATTTATTTGATTTATGAATCTGATAAAAAGCTATATTATTTTATTCAAGTGTTAGGCTATGCTCCAAAGGTAGTCTTCTCTTTACCTTCCACACCTGTATATCAAGGAACATACCAGACTCAAGTCTCATAACTACACATATTCATGTTCATGTCAAGATAAATTTGAAAGATACAATGGCAGGATACATGTTGCCTGCAAAAACAGAACAAAAGAAAACCAGCTAACATCTGTATCTTCAAAGAATATCACTAGCCCCAGAAATGTTATTTGTTACTTTGATGGGAGATTTTGCTAGAAGTAAAAATTAGCCCCTAAGCTTGGATGAGCCTAACTGTTGGCAGCCTAAAACTGTGCAGAAGTGACAAGAAATATCATTGATAATACTGATCTTCAGTAGTGTAACCCAAAATATTTTCATTCAAATATTCATTGAATTTTGTCTTAGTGATAAGTCTATGCTGCTTTAAGTAAGCCCTACTCACCTACTTCCATGTAATCACAATATATTTTGGTTTTCAACTTGCTAATGGAACTTTATAGATGTATGCTTATGTATGCTTGGTCTACTGAAACTGTCTCACTTTAAACTTTCTGCTTGCTTTGGACTGTATCACCTGTCTGCAAATGAATCATATCAGTATCTATTGCTTGTGCCTGGAGAGGATTCTATCAAGTTGATTTAATATCAAACATTACTTTCAAGCTTCCCCCACTTTTTGTGGGAAACACAATACCCCTTAATATCTTTCAATAATCCATGTTTGGGTTCAATGGTACACCAAGCACTATTTCAGCAAACTGTTGTAAAGATTAATTAAAACTAATATTTAAGACCGACAAGAAAGCTACATTCCGTTTATTACCACATCAGCACAGTATTCGGTGGTTTATTGGGTTGTATACAATGCTGTAAATAGAAGCCTGTTCTATATGGAGTGGTCCTTTTCTAGTAATGATTCTCTAATAATGATCCTTACTCAACCTGACAGGAATATAAAATTCAAAGTAATTATTGAAAGCAAAGAACCATAGGAAATAGAATTTTTCCTTCCTTCCTTCCTTCCTTCCTTCCTTCCTTCCTTCCTTCCTTCCTTCCTTCCTTCCTTCCTTCCTTCCTTCCTTCCTAGTAGAATTCAAGTGAAAAACAATAAGGATGTACTAGAGATCTCCTTAGAGAGTTCTTAAACAGTGAAATAACTTTTCCTTATTGAGCCTATGAGAGCAGTTTATTTTGAGTCCTTTGATCCAAATTAAGTATGAAACTAGGCATATAACAAAGTAGATGGTCTAGCAAGCTGCAATTCCTGGTGGTTAGCATCTTTACTAAAATAAACTAGGTACTAGAATACACTTAACTGGTGTATTCAAGAACAACCTCAATGTAAAGTAACATCAAGGAATGCTTCAGTTAGAGGGAACAGATTTCACTTGGCCTGCCAAAACTAAAGAAGACTTAACTAATTCCTAATCATCAGTGAGAGGAGACTGAATAATAAACATCTAATACAGAAATTGTCCAGCATTACAAAATTACGTGTCTCTTTGAACAGAAATGTAGACATCTACTTTCTGTGCTAATTGAGGAATACAATTTTCAATTGTCAGTGAGGCACCATTACCCTGAAAAGATATGTATTAGGCTACGGAGGTCAATTACAGATAATTCTACATACACATGCCCATCAAATGGTATTTCATCATTTAAAGTTGATTAGAGAAGCCATTAAAAATCATCCAAAGTAAAATGCAAAGTGATTTTTCTGCTGAGCTAAGGATGAAAAAACCCTAATTTAGGTCTCCTTCCATTCTTCAAGTTTTTACCTATAATTATTCCAACCTGCTTCTTTCAATCTATATTATTGTTGTTATTGTTATTGTTTTAAATCCAACTTCCAAATATTGAAATATTAAGGATTTTTAAAGTAAATGTAATAAAAATTATTGTAAGGATTTTCATTCACATCTTCAAAGTGAATTTTCTCTCAAATATTATTGGAATGCATTTTTTAATTATTCCTAGTCTAAGACTGCATATCTTTAGAAACTCATAGTTCATTCTATTTCTGTCTCAATCTGCAATTAAAATATGAATTTAAATACTGCTTTGATATCATTCAATTTGTAACTTTCTCAAAAGACATATTTAACCATTAGCCCTTTTCCCTAATAAAGGCATAATTTGTTAATTACCAAAAACTGCATCACAAATAAGAGTCAAAGAACTTGTTATCTCAGCTCAAATTCCATCACAAGCCGCAATGGTCAAATTTCTCAAGTATGCCTAAGGTAAGTGGAATAGATAGGCGATATTAGGGAATAGGAAAGTCAAAAGCATTCAGAAATGAGTTACCTGTTGTCTGTATTTTTGCAACCAAGATCTAACAGCCCTACCCAAGAGATTTACGTAATTATATATTTATTGATTTATTAGTCAAACCTCAATCACAGTTCACAATTCTAGACAGCTTACAACATTTAAAATAAAAGAAGAAATTGAAAGAAAAATACCAATAATAATAATAATAGTAATAATAATAATAATAGTTATTAATGGTTTTTCTTTTAGTGTCTTGTTTTATTTTAATTTTATTGATATACACAAAGAAGTCAGGGAAACAGTAAACCCATTAAAAAGCTATACAGACCTACCTCAGCGAGCTGGTTCACCACTCACCCTGCCTCCTGGCCTAAGCCAAGTTTTCAAGGCTGCAGCTTCTCGATGGTTATGATATTCAAGGGCAGCCCCATGTAGAGTAATTGCAGTAGTCTTATGAACAACAGGAGATGGCCAAGGTATAAGATATTCACTTAACAATTTCCTTTTAAAAGCCATAGTCCTGAAACTACTTAAAAGTTAACCAAGAAGTAAAGCCTGAATTCAGCCTGATTCCTAGGGTTACATGGCTTACAAAAGTGATTTGTCAATGCCTTTTTCAAGATTTTTTTTTCCACTTCCCATTCTAATCCACAACCCTTGGATTTCCTCCCATTCCAGTTCTAACTTGGCTTAGCTTTTTTCAAGCTCAGCCAGCATCACCAGCTGTTCTGCAATGAGGTAGATAATATAGCAGAAAACCTCTAACAAGTTCCAAAGACGGGGTTGAAGAGAGTGACAGATGAGCAAGCATTTACAATCTCTCAGGTTCTTTCCATCACTTCCCTAAATATATCAGTGGTAGTCTCACTGCAAAAATCACACTAATTTGAGGTTTAATCTGTCAATCGCTTTCCCAATCAAACCTTTTTAGCTTATTAATGCCAAGTGCATAACCTTCTCCCATTTTAATGGGCCAGTGGCTCCCTTTCAATGCAGCCTACTGAGCTTTTGAAACTTCTGAGCTTCCAAAAGCAGGACCCAGCAAAAGATAGACATTTTGTTCCCCATTAAGTGAACTAAAAACACCCTTCCAAACACTCTATTGCAATCTGAATTCAGAAAACATGTGTTGCTGGTACATAATGCTAAAGTGCATTAACTGTAGCTGTCTTTCTTAATTTACACTTAATTCACACTTTACACTGTAATGGGAAACAGATTGTTAGATGCTTGGGGTTGATATTTCCATTTGTCCCGGAGAAAAACTAATCCAAAAAGCAAGACTAGGATTGGTCCTGCAAGGTTTTCAAGCAGTTTTCATCCTGTGTGTGTTCCTCTCCCCTCTACTGAGGATGAGTATTACTAAAGGTCTTTCTTTTACTTCCTTGAATAAAAGCCTTTAGTAAGTAGAGCTTTAGAAAGCGTTTGACTGGAGTGTTGGTAAAAAGAGCTTAATTGCTCTGAAAAGTGACCTCCATCATCCGTGTTTCTTCCATTCTTCAAAGGGTTTGGATTCTCTTCCTTTATGTTTCATGACATCTGGTGACCTCCTCTCTTCTCGGAGAGGTTTTTGAGCTTTCTGTCTTGTCTGTGGTCCTGGAAAAATCCCTCATCATTATTTCATTAGTCTAGTAAAAATTCTGCAGGGTTACCTAGTGTCTTCCTTTCTTTCTTCCGTCCTTCAGCAAAGCAGAAGTGCCTCATTTCTCACTGAGACAAACTGAGTAATGTGTAGCATAATTAAATATTTCTGTATTTCACCAAATTCAAATTTTAGGCTACCATTTGATAAAGAAAGGAGGTACTTCCAAACTGGGTTTTTCTGGAGTTCCTCAAAGGAACAAAAATAATCTCTTAGTGAAAGAGGTTCACCCACTACTTTATCATCTATTTTTAAAAAGAATAAAATAAGGTCATTTCCATTTACTTCTGTTCTTTTTTTCCCTTATGAAACAAATTTCACAGAAATATTTTTTTTCCCAGTTAATCATGTTTCTGCTGGGTTAATCCTATTTATAATTGGCAGCCAGTACCTTGTTCCCATTTGTTTATTAATTACATTTTTAGCAGTCTACCCAGTAACCAGCCCCCCCTTTTTTTTGGTGTGTGTGTGTGTGTGTGTGTGTGTGTGTGTGATGGATTACAGTTTAAAAAGAGAAATAGTAAAAGGTTCAGAGCAGAAGCAAATTCTGTTTGAAATCACAGTTATGGAGTAGGGAGAAACTAAAACCTAGTTATTTTTAAGGAAGTGTCTTTCTTAGGCTTAATCCCAGAGTCAGTGGGATTCATACAGAATGAAAGGAGAGTTTGGGGGAATTAAATCATGTAAGGTAGGTCATCAAACTGAGCTCTATGTGTCCTTCTCATGCAGAACTAAAGAGGACTATAGATCAGATGAGTTTCCTATTCAAATCAGGCAGAAACAATGACAAATGGTATAGTGCCACAAATGAAATTAAAACAAGTCAGGCTTTCAATTATATCAATAAATTAAAAATGATAATTCCCTCTGCAACCCATTTTGTTCTGAGTTTAAGCTCCAGAATGTATCTCAGAATCATTTGCAATGTACAGTTTCCCTTGCAGACTTTAAGAATACCTCAAGAAACAAATTGAGAAGGAAAAGATTTCCTATACTTTGATAATTATCTATTCCAAGCATCGAAACAGATTTCTGCTCCATTAAAATACACATATAACATTTGTTAGAATGAACAAATAAAAGTCCTCCCCCCCTTCCTTCCTTCCTTCCTTCCTTCCTTCCTTCCTTCCTTCCTTCCTTCCTTCCTTCCTTCCTTTCTTTCTTTCTTTCTTTCTTTCTTTCTTTCTTTCTTTCTTTCTTTCTTTCTTTCTTTCTTTCTTTCTTTCTTCGCCAGATTCATTGCATTTAGGATTATACCCTACACTGCTTTCAGTCTGGATCATATTTGTATGTTTTTACTTCTAAGGTCCCCCTGTTTTATTCTTATATTAGTCTGAATATGTCTTTAAAATACAAAAATATACATTTAAATAGTGTTCCATTTTAGATAAAATTCTAACACAAAGTTGTAAAACTGCAGGAACAGTAGTATAGTGGAAAATTTTATGCAAGAAAGTCACAGGTCCTGGGTTATAAGCAGGGGTGGAAAACAGAATTCATTCTTGTGTGTCATGATAGAGACTACGTGCCAAAAAGTAAGCTAAGACACAAAAATGTGGGCAGAGCCCAGAAGAAAAAAAAATGTACATTTTTAGTGAAATATATATTTATATCTTCCTCTATTCCATTTAAATGCTTTATATACCACATCTTGTTTAAAAAAAAAAAATGAAGTGGTTGTCTATAACAACCAGCCATTAAAACAATACTTTTAAAGCAAAATATACTTCCCAAGATTATATAAAATATACAGACTAAAATAAGGAATAAGACAAGAAAGCAGTAACAAAGTCAAGGCACCAGTAGAAGGTTAAAAATCACAGCAACATTATTACTAAAAAACCTGTGAGAATAAAAATGTCCCTACCTGGTGCCAAAACCTTTGGGTTAGAGTGTCTGGCAGACCCCTCCAGGTTGGGAGTGAGGTAGGAGTTCATTCATTCATTCATTCATTCATTCATTCATTCATTCATTCATTCATTCATTTATTGTTCTCTAGAGCAACTGCATTTTTATATTGTATTTTTTATTCTGAGCTAAGTTTTATTTTATTTTTTAAAATTTTTGTCATTTTTTTGGAGATGGGCAGCCTGGAAATTGGAGGGTTGGATGGATGGATCTCGCTAGAGGAATCAAGGGGTAACCACTAAAAAGGCCTTCTCCTAGGTGGTCACCTGTCATATCTCAGCCCAAGAAAGCGTACAGAGGAGGTTCTTTGAAGATGATCTTAGGGCACCAATAGGAACATTTGAGGTCTTCCTTCACATACTAGTAGAGAAAGTAGATCAGTTTAAATAAATGAAACACTGGTTATTTGATTTTCTAAACATATTTGAGAAATTTCTCCTTTCTGCTACAATTGGACCACCACTTCTGCAAGGATTCTGGGACTCTACCTGGGATCTTCATGGGCCATACGTTACCCAGATTCATGAGCTGCACGCGCTTTAGATAAAAATGGGTACAGTTGATAGATAAGCTGCATTAACATGAGTGTATACCCATCACATTTCTCAAGCATCCCTAATTAATAGGCAGTTGGTTCATAATTACCTCCACTATTGATGCTAAAAGCCTTATGATTATGCCTTATGTTTAGTTAATCCAGTAAAATGCCTAATGCCAAGGCTATGAGAAAAGGTTGAAAACCTAGCTTCAAAAAGTTCAGTTTAATAAATTTCAGCTTCCAAGGAAAAATTCTTCATAACCATATGATCTAGTTCCAAGGTAATGCATTTTATTCCCATTATTATTTCACAAACATGAAATGCTCATTATAATTTGATTCTATACACGTCTATTACAATTTGATGCTATTACTATAAAACTCTTGCAAGCAATAATCTTCCATAATCTTGCCACTGCTGAGTCTTTCTCTAACAAGGATCACAGTATTTCATCATGAAATAACACTGAACTTACCGTATCCCATGGCCATATCCCCAAAGAGCTGAAGCTTCTAACAGCAGGGAGTTTATTGAAATACAATACATGCTGTCTCTCCGCTCTGCAAATATCTATTAAAATCAATTAGCACCTTTATTTCTATAGAGGTTGCTGTTAACAATTTGCTTGGAGTTCCTCTAAGATTAATATCACACATTTCTCAAGTCACTCACAAGTGATCATGATTATTACTTATCAAATAATCAGCAATATTCTTATATTCAGTTAGTTCCTTTATCATGCATTAACAGGTAGGAAAATCCAAGCAGCTTCATAATAACACATGTGATTGTGTCTAGAAGATTTCATTCTTCTGCTATAATGAAAGCAACTTGTTGAACATGCCATTTGCAATCAGTCTGAAGTATTGTCCACATATCTTAGATGCAGCATAGAATTAGTTGCCATCTAGAACATTTTTGATAGGGTTCAATCCCACATTTGTATTCCTCAAACTTGATGGCACTTTCTGGCCAAATGAAAACTTCCAGACAGAGGACTTAGCAGGGTAGTGCCTCCAAAAGATGGGCAGGTTTATATCTAATAATCCTCACTTTTTTGAACATAGATAAGAAAGAAAGAAAGAAAGAAAGAAAGAAAGAAAGAAAGAAAGAAAGAAAGAAAGAAAGAAAGAAAGAAAGAAAGAAAGAAAATCCATATGATATCTATTTTATTATGCTTGTGAGTCATGCATCAGCTCACAAGATCTTGTTCAAGAGATTGCTGGAATTCAATTTCAGTGTCTTGGGCTTTTTCTACCCCTAAACATACTGATTAGTAGGGGCAGAAAATGCAGAGATACTTAGCAGAGGGACTCTGAACTTCTACCTTCTTTCTAGAAGATTTACTTTGCATATATCTATTAAAGTGTTTCCAATCAGTTAGACCAGCCTTTCTCAACTCGGTTTCCATGCCCCCTTGGGGTCCACGAGAGATCGTGATTGACAATAAATAAATAAACAAACAACATGTTGTTACCTCTGTGCACTGCGCAATAGCACTCACGGTAGTGGGGAACTTTACACCCAACTCAGCTGCTTGGCTGCTGCTGTCAATTTTGTAAAAATGTAGATTGTTAGGTTAGAAATGAATTGATTTGTGAAGTTTTCATATTTTGTGTAATTTCTTATGCAGGGGTGCTTTGAGATCTGAAAGTTATTTCAAGGGTTCCTCTGGGGTAAAAGTGTTGAGAAAGGTTGAGATAGACTGATACTCTCAGGGCTGTCATCACCTCCTTCCCTCCTGAGTTCAATCCTCTTCTTATTCTGACTCTAACTTGTCCACTTCAGATTCTCACCTGACTTGCATTCTCACCATAACAAAGAAGAGTGCACTACAGGCTCTTACTTGGAAACAGACTTATTAAACTAAGGTTTTCTTATGTTATTCTAAATAAAGTGGGTTTTTTAATTTTCTTTCAGCTTCAAGAATACTTACTTACAAGAATACTTGCTTACAACTTCAGTTCAAGAATACTTGCTTACAAAGGATTGTTCTCCAAAGCTTATGCTTCTTTCTTCAGGGACTCTTTCTTGTGAAGCTCAGCACATTTTAGACACCTGGTCCTTCTCTAACAGCAGGTTAAAATGTCCTTGTCCTTTCTCAAGTTGGAACATGATTGCCCACAAATCAACAATTTGTGTCTTTGAACAAAAGTGAATGACAGCACATAACAGTGACGTCTCTTGTGTGCACCCCCAATGTACAGGGCTCTAGACTAATGATTGCATTCTTGGTCCAAGCTTAGGCTGAACAGTTACTGTAGCTGGAGATACTTTTGCATCTCAGTAGGTGCTGTGTTTTCTTCTGAAAACCTCAGTTAAACCAATAATGAATTGCATACACATCTAACTTGTATTTAAGCCAAACCATAATTTTGCAGGGAGACAATTTCACTTTGCTCCAGTTTGATTCCTCTGGTACAAAGCTCATTAGGCAATTCTCTTTACATATCAGTTTGGTGTTGCATGACAGAATGAGAAGGTACCCATCTACAGATAGATTTGGATGTCAGAAATTGTCACGGACTGTGGGCAATCATGTTCCAACTTATTCTATTCGCTGGGCCTCAAAATGATCCAATTACAAAGGTTCAGAAGTGTCCTTATGAAAATGGATTGGTAAGGACATACATGCCCTTCCTTATTCCATCGGAGTATATCTCATAGAATAATACTGGCTGTAATATGTTAAGCAAACTATAGACGTCAGCTTCCTACCCCAGGCCTGGGTCCTCTAGGAGAACTGAAGGTGAGAACAGGGCTTCACCATTTGTGCAAGATGGTACATTCTGATACATAATGTAGGGTATGTATAGTATAGTTATAGGTATACTGTTGATATAGGCATGGGTAGATGATGATAGTTAAGTAGGTAGGTAGGTAGGTAGGTAGGTAGATAGATAGATAGATAGATAGATAGATAGATAGATAGATAGATAGATAGATAGATAGATAGGCAGGCAGGCAGGCAGGCAGGCAGGCAGGCAGGCAGGCAGGCAGGCAGGCAGGCAGGCAGGCAGGCAGACAGACAGACAGACAGACAGACAGACAGACAGACAGACAGATAGATAGATAGATAGATAGATAGATAGATAGATAGATAGATGGGCGGGCGGACAGACAGACAGACAGACAGACAGACAGACAGACAGACAGATAGATAGATAGATAGATAGATAGATAGATAGATAGATAGATAGATAGATAGATAGATAGATAGGCTGGAGGCTATTGGTTTCCCAGTGAGAAGGGACAAGCATTTTGTGAGCTGAACTGTCTACCAGTTGGCTTCGGGATGCAATCTGAGTGCTGAAGTATGGCATGGGGCAAGATCTCAACGGAACTGCAGTTCAATCCAATTTCTTCAATTATTTTTCCCTTTCTTTGGACACCCCTGTCTTGTGGAATAGCACTTCCCCAAAACTCCTCCAACCCTGTTGCCTTTTGCCTTCAAGGCCTGTTTGCTTGTTTTTAATAGATACAAGGCCAAAGTGTATTGTGATCCCTCTTGATATTGGCTTATATGCTGTATAATTGTTCTGTTTCTTCTTTCTTTATTGTTGTGTTGAGGTTTTGTTTGCTTCCTTTGTTTTGGTTATTTTTGTTTTGGATTTCGTTTAATGTTTTTCTGTTATACCCTTGAACTTCACCTTGAGTAGATTTGGAAATTGAGGCAGCCATTAAGTCAATTAAATGTTATATATTGTATACTTCTATTTATGTGACCATATTTGAACCTATGCTTGTTATCATTAGATGTCTATATTGTTCTCTTATTTATCTGTATTATTTTACATCTATTAAACAAATGTGTAGTGATTTGAAACATCATTGTTGGCCCATCCTGATATACTGCCTGTCTTAGACTCATAGAAAACAGCATATGTGTCAATCTTAAACAGCTCATTGCTTCGATGTTCTCTTAGTCTCTCCTCATTATGGAATGGAAGGAAAACAGGTTCAACCAGAGCTAGAAGAAGGGAAGGGGCGAACTGTCCAGACACTATTATTTTTAAGAAGTCAAGTCAAATTTCCTTGCAAGTCACTGGCCCAGATTTTGTTTAAAAAAGGGAGTAGGTAATACAAAATACAATGTGATTAAAAAAAAAAGGCATGATAAAAAAGCCCATAGTCATGTATACCCTACTTTGCTGTCAACAATTTATGTATTTATTTATTTATCAAATTTATATATGCCACCCTTCTCACTATACAAGTGACTCTAGGCAGCCTTACATGAAGAAACAATGCATGGATTATACAAATGTATACTTTGCAACAGCAAGAGTTATCTTGTGGTCTTTATCTGCCCAAAGAAGCTGCATATACAATTACTTGGTCCAGCCTGGAAATGGGCTAAGAAGAGGTGTGAGGAACTCACTGTGGGTGCCTGGCCAAAATTAGAGTACAGCAGAATATGGTCCCATGATTCCATGCTCCCATCTTTGCAGGGGCAGAGCCTTTCACATAAGGGATTTTGTAGTATTTACCTCTAATTTACAGGTGATGGTAAGATATTAAAATATGGTCCTGTAAAGGCCCTCCAAAGTTTGGTATTTGCAAGGTGGGGCAAAGGCAATGCTGGGTTAAAATAAAATTTGGTGAGCCCCAGTTGAGCTTACATGACATCTTGCTGTATTCTGTTTGCAATTCTAGGTCAAGAATTCTTCATTTAAGAGCTAACTAATCTTGTTCCAGGTGCATCAGCATCTCACTTGGGAGCCCCACAATTTGTCATTTATTTAAAGTTACCAAGAAGAGGAATAATGACCTCTGCTGCAAAGTTGTACCAGATCTTGAGGCTGAAAATGAGTTTTTAGCCAACACTGAGTGCATATAACCTTACCCTGGTTTCAATGTTTATAAACCCTGCCCCAAATGCAGAGCAGTGCTAGGCACACATTTTGCTACCCCAAATACTTTCTTAGGAATCCACTTGGAACAAGTTCCAGTTTTCATAACCGACACATGGATCTAAGTGCACTCCATAGAGGAGCTGTGCTAGTGGCTTGGCTTCGAAAAGCTTCAAAACAGCTGGTACATACTGGGCTCCTCTAGAGAAAAAGAAAGAGAGGATTACTGCTGATCTCCTCTCATTGTTCAGAGCAACCTGACACATTTGAGTATGTCGCTTCCCTGAATAATGTAACACAAATCCCAGGTACTTAAAACAGGCACTTGTTCAATTATGTATCCTTTGAGGGCCCAGCAAAACTTTTCGTATGCCCTTGCAAAATGCATGACCTTTGTTTTTTTATAGTTAATCTGTAATGAGTGTTCCTTATGGAAGTGGATTAGTGCTCTCATGTGCTTCTAAGACCTACTGGCCTCTGTGACAGTGTGACAGCATTGTTTGCATAAAGCAGTATAGATAGACAGTAGGTCTCCGAGCCAATTTTGGAGGGTGAAACTCTTCCTTGGTGAAGGCATCAACCATTGCATTGATACAGTCATTGGAAAGAAGAAATGCATCCTTGTTTGACCCCCTTACTAGTTGGCCTCAAATTTGAAAAATGCCTGGCTATAGTTCTTCTCAGTCTCAAACTGGTGTTCTTGTGAAGTGTAGATAATAAGGTGAGTAACTGTTTGTCAGTGGTAGATGCTGTGAGTTTCTTCCAAAGAGTTTCTCTAGATATGGAGTCAAAGGCCTGCTTGAGATCAAACAAACAAGGCAAAAAGGGCTGACTTAAGTTGCTGAGTGTATTTTTCAACCAAATGGGAGAGTACTAATCCTTGATCTAACACAGAGCGACTCACCCAAAACCTTCATTAGGAGGTTCTCTTCTTCTAGCCAGCCTAGGAGCTTCCAATAAAGGTGTCTAGCATAGCTTTAAAACAGTCTGGACAGATGATTTCTGGGATGCTCACCCTAGAATAATTATAATAGCAATAAAGGAAATGCTAATGTTTTATTATAGAATCATAAAGGGAGAAAGAAAAGACAATTACAATTCAGTTCCAGGAGCAGGAGCAGATGTCTAATGCTCTTTCTAAAGAAAACTTTTGAAACAAAGGAACATTTTCCTTCCACTTTTGAGGGAACTGCAGCTCACGTCTCACTGATTGGGAAGTCTATGAGTTAAAGACCCAGCAAACTTGGAAAGTGACAAGTTGAGGATGGCTGGTTTAAAATGAGTAAAATTTATTAATAAGGATTGCTGGAGGAATTTGAATCCTGACAAGTTTCAGTATGAATGGATTTCATTTGCACCCTCTTTGGTTCATGTGAAGATCATGATTAAATAACTCACCAGTGTTTCCACTTCTTTAATAGCCTGATGTTCCCACCTGAACAAAAATATGAAAATGGCCTTTAAGAGATCCTTCTGGGAAACAATGCATTTTTTAAAAACATACATTTAAACAATGAATTGATGCTGAAACAGATTGAAATGACTTATGTATAAGCAAACATAAAAATGACCGACCCAGACCAGATTCTTATATGAACTGGTCTTGAACTATCCCCAGATTAATCCTTAGAGACTTTCACATGAGCTGAATCCAGTACGAGACAGCCTTTTCAACAGAATCAGTTCTGACATTCATTTGTGATTCACCAAACAAGGCACATTTAAAGGTTCACACATGCACAAAGCAACCTTTGCTAATGTGATGGTGTTGATTTATAAATATATATTTATACAATATATGAACATTTATTATATAAATCTTCCACTCTTCACATTAAACAGGTGGAAGATTAAACACAGAAAGAACATTCTGACTTCCAGAAGAGAAATACAGTTAAGTACTTGGGGGCCTAGACCAACATGTCTTGGCATTTGAATTGTGCAAATTGCCAAACCAATACAGCCTGGAAGGGGTTTGGGTGAGGATCAAATATTTTTCAACAAATCCTGGCTTTTTCCCTACAGTTGATTTTCAACATTTGAACCAAATAGGGCATGGAATTCAAGCTATCACTTTCCTTTGCAGTTTTCCTATTGGGGCTAACAGTCAGATGAATTATTTATTTTGCTCCCAAATTGGGGAAGGCAGCTTATTCACACATATCAAATCAGCCTTATTGAATTAATTCTACTTCCAAGTGCTAAACACCTTGTAGAAAAGTCCTGAGCCTTTGCCATATCAGTCCAAATGTTAAGAATAGGAACTGGACTACTTACAAAGAACTATAGAACTAATTTTTAATTAAAATAACTTTTACTCCTATGTTTCCTAGGGATTATTGTCGTTCTTAATGTTCCTCAAAATTCATCAACAGCTTATGAGCTCAGGATCTCTGAAACATCCTTTAAGTAGCTCCAAGAACAGTTTTTGGACTACACTGAATGAGAGATGCTATAATTTCATAGATTTATTCCCAATGTTCATTCCCCCTCCCCAAATATTTCTAGGGAATGATCAGAAGCTTTTCTGTAGCTTTTCTGTAGCTGATAATATATGTTAAATATAGTATTGGCAAAAGTGTTATACAGCTTTTCAAATGTAGTTTATGACAATCTCTGTAGCATAAACATTAACATCACCACTAGTTTTCTTCTTTTAATTATCATATATGTTATCTTTTAGGCATGTAAGACTATAGGTACTCAGAAGTCCTGTTCTCTGTTTATTTGTTTTTAAGTGTGTTGGCCACAGGCTGTAATAAAATTTGGTTGTTTGGTGGATGTTCAGAATAAACCAAACCAAGCCAGCAGAAGGATCGGTCTTCAGTATTGGTCACCCTTAGATGAGATCAGCTCAAAAGAGACTTTATTTTATACCATTTTTCATGACAAGGCACAGAACAGCTTACAGATAAGCGTAAAACTCAGAACACAAATTCAAAGCCATAATGAGATTTAATCTTATTACATCTAATGAGATTAGTTTTTCGAATCTCATTTAGAATGAGATTCTTGTCCTAGGTCAAGAAAACTGTGGATGCCAAGAAGAGCTGGGCATGTTTAAGGAGGAAAACTAGCATTGGCCAGCATTAGCAGTGGAAAGCTGTACTTGTGGGGATGACCAGAAGATTGAGCAGGGTGGGGCCACATCATTCATGGGGAAAAAGGGATTTTGGAACTGGCTTTATATGTCCATTTAATGATATGTCCATTTTTAATGACATGTCCATTAAATGCTTCAACTGCAATTTTCAGCTATTTGCACATCAAAATGATGGAAAACTGCTATTGGCTTTCAACAATCATCATGAGAAGATGCTGTGAGAGTAAAATAAAGGTATATTGAAGGGACAAATATTGCTCATCCCTGATCTGGACACTGATCATCTGTCCCATAACCTGCACATAATGGACTGGAATTTGATGTAACATACCAGGCTGGTTTCATAGAACAAATATATCTGTTATTGGCAGAGATAGATAGATAGATAGATAGATAGATAGATAGATAGATAGATAGATAGATAGATAGATAGATAGATAGACAGATAGACAGACAGATAAAAGGAGAGAGAGAGAGAGAGAGAGAGTGAGAGAGAGAGTAGACATTCATGTTTCATCTTTCTTGTCCATACTGAGTCTCTCTGGAGGAGAAGTAATCTCAAAACCACATCATCCCAAGAAAAAAAACAGCAGTTAATATTGAGATCAAGTCAAAGCTTTAATTTCACTCAGCCAACGGAGTGAGGTAAAACAATGTATTTCAACCAGCAATAGGTACTGTATGTATGTGTACACACACATATACATAAATGCACGCACTGAACACATTTTAATTGTAATTGTCATTCTCCCAAATACTGTTGTGCTATTTCTTCCTAAATAATGTCAACAAATCTAAATAAATGAAAAATAAATACATTTGAACAGGCTGAGACATCAAAACTTCTTCCAAAATAGACCTCTGGAAGATTTGGGTATGTGAGATTACCATACCATAAACATTTTCCCTCTCAACTGATTCAACTCCAGCAGGGAAAACTTCATCCATTCAGACACTTTGCATCTGTTAAGTTGGTCCCCTTTGGTATTTTAATTAAATAAAGGAGGTTAATGGCTGTGCAAACGGCTTGTCCTGGCACAGTCAGTGAAAATATTCAAAAAGTTTGGGGGATCTGACCTGAATAATTAGCTCAGGGCACCTCTGCTTCTGACCTGAGCTTGTTTAAGCACTACAGTCTAATGGGATAGACACTTATTACTTCCGTCCTGTGCAGCTTGTTTGTTTTGGAAGTTTCTATCCTTTTTTTCCTTTTCAGAAACAAGCCTGAAAATGGTTGCTACTTCTTTAGCTCCAACCAGTAATTAAAACAGCTGAGAATCCAGACAATGGATAACAGCCTTCCAACGCCCTTTATCATTACTCTATCCCACTCCTCAGTTCCAATATGATCTATGACAAGAGGGGCAGGAATTTACAAGGAAGGCTTGAAGGGTCCCAAGAGTTGTAAAAAAACTAAACACAAAACACTCCATCCCACAAAGCAACCAGTGAGAAATGACCATGTGCAAGAGGTGCAAACTCCCGAATATCTCTCAAAAAATGGAACTGCGTGGAAGTATGCTCCCTTATATTACAAAGATTCTTTAGCAATCAGTTTTTTATGAAAAAGTTGGCTTAGGCACTTTCAGCGTTTCAAATAAAGTTTCCACTCTTCCTTAAATCACCATTCCAAGAGAAGGTTATCTTTATCTGTATTCTCATAATTTTTTTTTTAAATTATTCTTCAATCTCCTAAGTACTTGGGATTTTGATTGAGATGATAAGACACAATTTGCTGCTGTGTGCATAGGCAAATTCATCTGCCTAGGAACAGATGCACACTGTGAGGACTGGGCCTTCAAGATAAATCTGCTTATTAGCAGCATGCTGAGTGAGCCACCGCGGTGATAGTGCCAGAGTTAAGACCACTGTTTCCAAAAGCACACACACTACAAATTGGAGTGTATTCAACCTTCAAATGCCAACACTGCTCTCTCATCTCATTAGGAATTTAGAACATTTATGCTAGTACTTTATCAATAAGCAGAGGGGGATTTGCATGAAATGGCATTCTAAGGGGCTGTCAAAACTATCCTAATTCTCTGTGGGGAAAAGAGGGAAACAATAAAATGAGGAGAAACAGCAAATTAAAATGTGTCCAATGGCTTAATTTGGTGGCTTATAGAGGGGGACTGTAAAATAACAGGGATGTTTGGAGGAGCAGGCAAGCTTCTCTGACCTTGGGTGATCTCAGAAGCTAAGTAGGGTTAGTCCTGGTTAGTACTTGAATGGGAAACCACCAGGAAGTACCAGGGTATAAATTAGACTGGGATCTTGATAAAGCCTTCTGGATGACAATAGCAAAGGACTTCTGTACTGTTTCCAAGAAAATCACATGAACCTACTATGAAATGACCAGGAGTTTTGGTTGCCATGAAGGAAGCTTTATTTTATACAAGTTTACTTATCTGATGGCACTGCATGTGGGAACTATTTGTTTATTTGTTTATTTGTTTATTTATTTGTTTGTTTGTTTGTTTATTTATTTATGTATTCAATTTATATGCCACCCAACTCCCAGCAACTCTGGGCGGTTCTTTTACCCTATCTCAAATGCCAATTGCCCTTAATCTACAAAACTTCCAAGGAGCGCTGTTTCAGAGTGACACGGACATACCTTAAACATGAAGCTTACAGCTGTATTTCTGACATTGTTGTTGCTTATTTCTTTACGCTAATGGGATGAAACGATACCAGAAGTTTTAATCAGCTTCCTAAAACCCAGCATGGTTGGGCCATACAGATATCGGGGAGGGGGGGGGCTGTTCCAAAAACCTAAAATGGTCTCTTATTTCAGTCACTTTCTTAGCAAAATCCTTCTCCTTACCAGGATAAAAGAAAAACACTCCATTTCTACTATATCTTGCACAAGGATATGAGTGTATTTATGAAAATATAGGTTGGGAAAAGTTAAGTTTCTCCATTCCGTGTGCAACAGCTCTAATCTAGATCAGAGTTGTATATACGCTTGTATTGTGTAGCACTGGAACATGATAATATGAAGATTTCATTCCAGTTCAGCAGCAGCATCACTGATTCCCATTTCATTTCAGAGCCCAATTGAAGGGGCTGCTTTTAATTTATAAAACCGCTCCATGGCTTTAAACCAGTATAATTGAGAAATGAGCAAGAAAATTGTAGATCTCTGCTTTAGGAACGCATGGCAGAAGAAAAAAATAATTTTCTGGATGTCCCTATTCTGTCTAGCATTGTACTATGAAGACCTCTGGTGCCTTGTTCATCTCCTCTCATAAATATGATGAGGGATCACGTTGCAATTAAATCAGCAGATTTAACTATAAGAGTCTTAAGAATATTTGCAGATTCAAACACTTCTGCACACAAGGACTACTTTGGTGTTTTACAACTGTCCTCTGATTGTGCCGTCCTAGATAAGCCATAGTAGTTAGTTAGTTCAGGGCCAAATGTTCTGTAGACCTGATTAGAAAGAATGCCTTGATATCTATATTCTCAGGAAGTGTTCAACTAAGCACTTCCTCTCCGTGGAGCAACTGGTTCTGATTTAAAGTTACAGCTTTTGGGACTCACCAGGACTTTCTATTGACTCTTCCTACTTTTATTTAATTACTTTTCTAGTGTTATTTTTTTTTTTCTTAGCCTCGGCAATCTCTATTTAATGAAAAGCCTACGCTGCATAGATATAGGTAGCTCACCTTTTCCTTAACCTTTAAATATTAAAAGATAAGCAAAAATCTCTTGAAAGAGAGATTTAAAACATTGAAGCTATAGATTATTCTTCTGGATTTCTATTAAACTTTTTATATCTTTTTGAAGCAGAGTTGCTGTGGCATGCAAGAACTATGAATAAAATCAATACAAAGCTGCAGATTTTGCTAGCTTAACAAATGTTAATGTTATACATAATTATAGTAGAGCTCTAGAAAGTGAAACATACAGAATGGAAATGTATGGAAAGTAAGGAATGGGAATCATACCAAATCTTTCCATTGATATTTGAAGTTCTTAAGTGGGATTCCTTATGGTTCCATATATTCCAGTGTGACTTGAAGTAATAACTTCATTGTCTCTCAATCTCTCTTCCTAAGCTGGTTAAGGTGATTTATGTTATGGTACTATAAAGCCTTGGAAAAATTGTCTCAGATAATTGCCATGATAATCACATATTATCTTGATATAATAATATAATATAATATTTGTTGGTGTTGTTCAGTCATTAAGTCATGTCCGACTCTTCGTGACCCCATGAACCATATTGCGCCAGGCCTTCCTGTCCTTCACTGCCTCCCTGAGTTTGCTCAGTTTCATGCTCGCTTCCTAAGTTATGTCGTTGCAATTAGGAAGACCCAACCAGAGAAGACACAGAACGCCAGAATGAGAGACGGGCTCAGTTTCATGCTCATTGCTTCAGTGATGCTATCTAACCATCTCACCCTCTGCCGTCCTCTTCTCCTTTTGCCTTCAATCTTTCCTAGCATCAGGGTCTTCTCCAAAGAGTCCTCTCTTCGCATTAGGTGACCAAAGTATCTGAGCTTGAGCTTCATTATCAATCCTTCCAATGAGCAATCAGGGTTGATTTCCTTTAAGATTGACTGATTTGACCTCCTAGCAGTCCAGGGGACTCTTAAGAGTCTTCTCCAGCACCACAGTTCAAAGGCTATAATATAATATAATATAATATAATATAATATAATATAATATAATATAATATAATATAATATAATATAATATAATATAATAATATGTAATATATATTATTGATAGATTGATTATGTGCAATCAAGTTGTTTTCGACTCCTAGTAACCACACAGATAAATGTTCCTGTTGACAATCTATCCCTAACTTGTTCTTTCAGGTCTCCTAACAGTGCACCCATTGCCACTGTAACTGAGTCCATCCACCTTGCTGCTGGTCCTCCTCTTCTCTTTCCTTCCACCTTTCCCAGCATTACAACCTCCTCCAGAGAGCCAGGTCTTTGCATAATGTGTAAGGCAATTTGAGTCTGGTCGTTTGTGCCTGAAGTGAGAACTCTGAGTTGATTTGTTCAAAGATTCATTTTTTTGTTTTCTTGGCTGTCCACGGTATTCTCAGGAGTCTTCTCCAGCCAAGAGTGTGAATTACATTACAAAGAGTATCTATTACAGTTAATTGAGTTGAAATGTAAATGAAATCAAGCTCATTTTTGGTTCTGAATGCACCCACCTTTGTTTTGGAATGTTCTGTCCCACTCTAAAAAAGTTATGCTTTAATGCATTAAAAAGAAAAGAAAAGAAAAGAAAAGAAAAGAAAAGAAAAGAAAAGAAAAGAAAAGAAAAGAAAAGAAAAGAAAAGAAAAGAAAAGGAACCAGATAGGTCTCCAGTCCTGTAAGAAGCACTTCATGTGAAAAAAGGAAGGAGTGGGGGGGGGGGGGGTTGAAAGTAAAGTTGTCATATCATGCGTCTCCTGTGTGTGAATTTATTGGAAAGTGGTTGATTAGCAGCTGACACAAGTCTTCTGCTGTATCTAGCTAGGCATTTACAGAAGTGCAGGAGAATTTCTATAATTTTTTTTTTTTACTTGGAATCTACTTCATAATTTGGTGATTTAGTGAAATTTGCCCTTGTTCATTGAAGGGATGGGTGAGAAATTCAATTATTCCATATGTTTATATAGATTTACCCAATTCATTCATTCTGAACTTAACCAAAAATAAAAAATAAAAATGACTGTGATATGTTGATTAAGATTATTCAAATAGGCTCATATACATATCAAAAGGAGTTGCTTGCAAACAGTGCATACTAAAATGCATGTATTAGAAGAATGCACTCAAAACTGGATACAAATTTTGAGGCAGACAATCACTTTTGTCCAGTTGGTTGAACTGATGCAGACATGGACCACCGTCCTATCATTTAGTTGGGACAGTTGGAACATGTATGAGATACAGCAATTTAATAAATAAGCTTGGTATTGTGTCCCAGTCAACCAACTGCAACTCACCAGCAAAGTTTTAGGACTCACCAAGTTATCTTTATTTTGGAAGCCTTTAAGTATGAAGTTTTAGAAATGTTCTGACCGTATTTTTGAAAGTTCACCTTCTTCAATATGAGCTTGTCTGAATTCAGACTGAAATTCTTCCTTGTGGAAGTTGAATTGGTTTTTCAGCCAACTGCACCTGTATTTTTCTTTTGTCTATCCTTTTCTTAAGTTAAGGTTTGTCCTTCCTTCTATAATGTTTTCTGCTGGTCCAGCGTTTAGCTCTGCGTGTGTCCAGTGTTGTTTTTCCATGTATTTTTAATATTTTTACACTTATTATAATCACAAGTGGCCTTGGGGGCCAGTTTGGCTAAAGGATGGATGTAAACATACATAGGATGCTTCCATATAGGACACCAGGTATGTGTGTGATTTTACAATTTGATGGCCATCTGCAGGCTGGTAGTAGCTCATAGCCAACCCTGACTGATCTTGTATGCAAAGATGGTTGATAGGACTTGTATCAGGGACTGCTTGGGAATTTCAAGTCTGATGGCTAGATTGGAAAGAAAGGAAGGAAGGAAAGAAGGAAGGAAGGAAGGAAGGAAGGAAGGAAGGAAGGAAGGAAGGAAGGAAGAAAGAAAGAAAGAAAGAAAGAAAGAAAGAAAGAAAGAAAGAAAGAAAGAAAGAAAGAAAGAAAGAAAGAAAGAAAGAAAGAATCTGGAACAAGGCAATCACAAGTATGTAATACTCCCAAGAAAATCATATGGATCCAATCACCTGGATTGACCTTGACTCAAGGTCATCTTTACCTTTTTCAGGCAAACTGGTAGCAAGGAGGAGTAGAAAGAGCCTCACATTTCTCCAGCACCAGCCATATGCTTTGATGGCTTCTTAGGGGTTCATTCTCTCTTGAGAACAAGACAAAGAACTTCTTTGGGGGAGAGGGAGAAAAAAAAATCTCTTTGAAGTCATTCAGCATGAAGGAATTTCTCTTGAGGTTTGTGTTGCCAAAGGAAGGCCACCTTAGCAGCAGTAGAACAGCTGCCTTTGAAAGTCACATATGGATAATTCACAGCTTGCAATGACACCAGTCATGCCATGATACTTCCTTAATGGCAGTAATCCTTAAGCACTGCAGATCCTAATTATTTGAGCAATGCTTCTTAATTCATGATTGCATCTTCTCAGAACAAAGAAGAATGGTAACTAGGCATAAAATGTCTAAGGGAGCAGATACTATCCTTAAGTTACAACAATGAACATCCATTCTGGAAATAATATTCCCTTAGAGGTGATCGTTGCTCTGCCTTTACTGACAAAGCATTTTCATTGATGCTTAATCTTCACATACAGCATTTGAATGCAGCAATCTTACACAGATTTTTCTGGGAGCAAGTTTTGTTGGACTCCATGGGGCTAACTTCTGAAGAAATATCCATAAAAGGGCTCAACATTTTGTGTAAGATTTCTCAGGCTAAGCAATACATAAATGTTTATGAGTGTTATCCCAAAGCATCACAACCTGACTTCAGTCATACTTGATTTGATCAAATTGCCCCACAGGACAGCCATGCTATGTGGACTACTTTGCTTCCACAGCTGCTCTGGCTTTTCAGTTGTCTTCTGTGTAAGAGTAGTGTGTGCATAGAAGACACTTACTTCTAAGTTAAGTGTCCAGTTGAGGTCGTACCTCAACCATTCATGAGATAGCTCATATTCTGTAAACTGTCCAGAGTAGCTTTTTAACAAGATGGGTGGTGACAGATTTGATATAAGTAAACAAACAAACAAACAAATAAAATAATCTTCCTATGCTTTGCTTTGGATGCTAAAGCAGGTTCCATCACAGCGTTCCAAGCAATGTGCTGAATCAAGGGATGTCCAGCTTGCGCAGATCATACATAGATGGAATTTTAACATAAATATGAAACTTGTTCAGTCAATTCCCCTCAAGAACATTCTATTTCTGTGCCCTTCACAGCAAACCAGGCTGTGTCCCTGAATGTAATATTCAATATCCTATCACAATTAAAAAACAACGTATCATAACCAATTGCAAGAGAAACATCCAGGAAAGGAACTTCTGTTCTTCTGCGTCATCCTCAGGATGCTTAACATCTATTTTAAACAGGGTTTCCCAGGGAAGGTGACTCTTATTTTCTTTTCAAAAAGCCTTCTGCAAATCATTAGTGATCTTCCTCTTCTTAGAACTTACAACACAGATACACATCCTCTTGCTTCTCAAGGAAGACATACATTGGTAAGGAGGATGGTGAAAACACTTGAAAACTACCTGAGGAACTGCCTCGCCCCCACGATGTCAACCCATCCCACCCGATCTCAGAGAGAGGGCATGCTCCAGACCCCCTCGGCAAAAGAACTCTGATTAGCGGGGTCCAGAAGGTGGACCTTCTCTGCTGTAGCCCCCGCCCTTTGGAACATCTTGCCCCCAAAGGTGAGACAGGCCCCCTCACTCCAGGCCTTTTGGAGGGATTTGAAGACTTGGCTCTGCCATCTGGCCTGGGGTGGGGAGGGAGGTCATCAGATGTGGGGTTGGCTAGCCCCTTAGAGGCCTGGGTGGCCTCCATCAGCCTCTTGGATTTTTTATCTTTTTTCTATCTGTGTATGCGTGGTTCTTTTATAACTTTTAATTATGTATTTATGGTTTTAATTTGATGTAAACCGCCCAGAGTCCCCCATTGTGGGGAGGTGGGCGGGGACAAGTCTACTAAATAAATAAATAAATAAAATAAATAAATAAATAAATAAAAGGGTCTGAGGAATGGCATTTCACACCCTGACATCATATGATTCCCTTAATTCTTGGCCATGCATCCGTGCGTCCAAGTGAAATTCTGAAGTGAAGAAGCCTCTATGATAGTTCCTCATGAAGTTTTCAGTACCTTCACTCATAGAAGTTTACATGTGAGGTATTTCCTGATTAGTCTCATTAATATGTGGATGAAGAAATGTGGATGAAGTCCAGAGCTGCAAATTCACAGCCCATTCACACATATTATTATGGTGCCTTTAAACATCACACCAAAATGTCTCTCTTCAATTGGCAGGCAGGCAGGCAGGCAGGCAGGCAGGCAGGCAGGCAGGCAAGCAGGCAGGCAGGCAAGGAAGGAAGGAAGGAAGGAAGGAAGGAAGGAAGGAAGGAAGGAAGGAAGGAAGGAAGGAAGGAAGGAAGGAAGGAAGGAAGGAAGGATCTCTATGTCTACCCTACAAGAGCAGTTGTCTCTTGTCTCTCACTTGAAGAAAGAGAGCTGGTGCAAGAGACCTCAGTTAGGAAAGAAATGTGTATATGTTCTGGAACACTATGACCAATCAGGAACCATTTCCTCACATTCCATATTTCTGAAATGGCAATGTGTGCATATCCACATTCTACTGGATTCCTATCATGTATTGGCCATGTTAGTGAGGGCCAGATATCACCTACCTCTGGTACATCGCCATGGTACCTAGTGCAGGAGATCATAGAATCATAAAGTTAAAAGGGGTCATTTTGGTAATTTTGGACTCCTTATTCTGTGCAGAAGTCCATATTAAAACACCCCTGAAGGTGACTATCTTCCGCTTGAATACATCCAGAGAAAGGAAGCCTTCCATGTCTCTCTGGACCACTGGTTCAATGGTCAAACTGGATTTGTTTTTGTTTTCCTGAACATCACATCAAAATTTGCCTTTTTCTAATTTCAATCGTTCCATATCCTCTACTCTAGAATGTCAGAGAACAGATTTTAATCTTCATCTGTGTGGATTTTATCTAAAGCAATGTAGTTTCAGATATTTAATCCTTTGTTGGAACGTCTGCATGAGAAACCTCCCCCCCCCCGCCGCCCCCAATTGCCAGGGAAAAACACAAAGGGAAAAATGTAGGTGAGAATATTTGGGGGGGGGGGTTCAGAAATGCACAACTGATATTCAGATGCCTTCTCTGCAGACAAAAGATCACATCTTATTTGTCTTGAAGGTTTCAAATCCAACTGAAGATTTCCAGAAGGCAACCACACACACTGGAGAAGCCACTGTTAATAACTTGGCTATATTTTCTGTGGTACACCTAATGAGATCATTAACTATTTGGAAATGCACATCATGTGACAGAAAACAGGTTTTTCAAATGATATTCTCCAGGTCCCTAGGGGTGGCTGTCATGAGTGCCAGACACTGGAACGGATGGACTTTTCTGCTTCTGCAACACCTGCACAAGATAATAGCATAACACACCATGTGAGAAATAGCCTTTCATCTGCCAAAGACAATCTATGCTGGGATAGTAATTATTCCTCTGGGAGTTGGGGACAGTAAACTGCAGATTCTAAAAGCTTGCACGAATGTATCAACATGGCTGCCCACATCGAAAGCAAACAGAAGGCAAATGAGCCTGAACAAGCAATCAGTAAACGCTATTTCGGTGCCGCTTCATTTTGGAGAGAATGGCATGATCTTGGGTGACTTTTTAAAATTAATAAAGCCACATAGTCAGAGCCCACATCACTTGATCTCTTTGTGTATGTGATTTACATTACACTAAGGGATGAATGAGTGAACAGCTTTCACTGAGAAGCATTACACAATCAAATCTTGCCAGCACAAAGTTGTTGAATAGGTAGCCAAATCCCAGATTGAATAGTGACCCCATTATTTCCTTTAATGTCCTCATATGCATCTGTCACACTATGGAGTGGAGAAAACAAGGCTTAAAAATGCACTAAGCTTCCATCAGCAAGTTCCAACTATGGCGTTCTTATTTTGGGATAAGATCTTTGGCTGCAGCTTTGCAAATAAAAAATTGAAGACCATGACAAGTAATTGTGAAGGGACTCCCAAACCTAATAAGACATATATTTTGTAGTTGTCAAGTGAACACATGATCCAGTTGATTATTTCCTAGCTTGCTTTGCCTAAATCTATTTAATGGCCTATTTGCTAAACACTCCCCAAAGTGTTTGGACTTGGAAAACTTTTATATTGAAGGTTTTGCATGGATGTAGGTGGACATATGAAGTTTCTTTCAGTGGTGCTCCCAATGACAGAGACAGTTTATTGTTTGAAATGAAGGATGACGTACTCCATCTCAAGAGAACCAGAAAATGAACCTTGCTTGAGTAGGATCAAGGGTCAGTGATGAACAACCTCAGCAGGTTTCCAAAATCTAGCCACTGCTCCTCACCAACACCTGCTGCTTCAATCAATCAATCAATCAATCAATCAATCAATCAATCTTTATTATAGTCATAGACCAGCACAAGTCAAACTATCACTTTACTTTCTTCGAAAATAAGCAAATCACCCTTTGATATTGCAGCAAATGTGGTGGGTTGAGTCTGGCCTTGTTATGTAGGCCAGTTCAATTGATTTGGATAGCCTTAGCTTTCATAAACATGCTTATTTTATTTGTCTGTTTATTTAATTCAAACTGGACCCCAGCTGACTTGAAATGACTCTAGGTAGTTCACAAAGAGTAACATGAAAACCAGTACAAACCCAAAACAAGATGGAATCCAGGCACAATATACAAACAGAAAACCGAAATAACAAAGCCATCCATTTCACTCCAAGGCCTGGGAGAACAATCAGTTCTTCAAGGCTTTATGGGATGCCAACTTGTTTGGGGTTGCAGAAATGTTTACTTTCCAATTAGTTCTTGGTTCATGGTGTGGGTTTGAAAAATAGCTATAAAGAGCCAAAGAGGTTTGAATAGAAAGTGCACCCTTGTCTCAGCACAACCCCAACACATGCCTAGGCTTTCAGATGTTCCTGTTCACAGAACATAATCCCCTACTCCTTTCCTTTCTTGGCCTGACCCCATCTATCAAGTTAAAACAAGAAGGGCAGCATGCCATCTTCCGGGATGTTATTAACGGTATCACTTTTCATCTGAGAAATATACGCAGTATTATTGGGATTTGAATACAGTTTAGAAAAGGTAAAGCAGACTGTGATTTAAAAAGTTACCTTTTTTCTGCATTCAAGGGAGATATTTTTAAAAATCCACAAACATTAAAATGGTATGAAGGACTTTATTTCATAATGTACAAAGCAGCGTTTGCTTTCAAACTCCAATGAAGTCTGGGGTTCTGTTAATGATTCACTTTAGTTAGTTTTGATGTAAATCCATATAGGTTAGGGTTATGTTAGTTGTTCACTCTAGGGTTAACCAGTGGCTTTTTTTCTTTTTGATGGGATTAAGTTAAACACATCATATCCCATAGGTATTATGACCTGGTAATGCGAGCATCATGAGGGTTTTGTTTGTTTAGCTTGTTGATGTCACTGTCAGGCCTAGCCCAAGGAACTCCAAGAGACAATGCAAATTCAGTCCAGCTATGTTTATTAGCTACAACCTCCAGCAAGAATCTTCCCAGACTGAAACCCCAGTTCCCAAAGTCAGCCAGCCACAACAGTGTGAATTCCTCAGGGAGGTGCCAGTCTCATCCTCTTGTTCCTCCCGCGCTCTTCTGGGGAGCTAAGAAAATGTTTATCTCCCTCAGCCTGACCTTCATAATTCCATTCCATCACAGTCACAGATTAAACAGGCTCAGACCAACAAAACATGGAAATACAGTATATACAGAAACATCAATAAAACACCAATATAGAATTTAAACTACAGAACCAAAAAACCTCTGAGTCATATAATGAGAAGAGGATACCACCTGGCTTCTGCAAAAAGAAAAAGAAAAGGTCAACCTTTGTAGTAGTTGTTCAAGTTAGGTCTTGCAGAAAGAAGACTGTGATTTCTTGATCAGAAGGAAAACTAAACTTTCTGATAATTTACAAATGCCAGACACCATGACTGGTGCAATGGGCGATGTAGCAATAAATGGGCTACTGACTCATAAGGTACCTGAGGATGGATGTGAGGGTTTAACGGTAGGTGGGAATGACCTTGGGAGACAGGAGGGAGAGCCACAGCCAGGGAATGGTCAGATAAGAGGTAGCTGAGCCTCCAGCAAAAATGTGAGTGGGGCAAGAGGCTCAGAAGGGACCCTCCCTGGTTTCTTGGGCTGTAAAGGTGATGGGGGAGAGATGTACTTTCAGACCTGCAAGATTCTGTTAATATAGTCTTACAATAAAGTAGAATTAGTTCATCTGGCCACGCTTCCTGTCTGAACTACCTCGCAAGACTGACATCAATCAGGTTGCATTAACCCAGTCTTGCAAATCTGAAAGTACATTCCTCCTGTGACATCTGCCACCCCATTGATCAGCAGGGTTGATCTGACTGATTAAATAAAGAGATAAACTTTTGTTAAAGTTACTATGCATTACAACTACTCTGGAGACATCGTGGAAAATTAATGTGACAGCTTCCCAGATGCAGCCATCCAGCAGCGACATGCTACCATCCCTCCTAGGCGACTGAAGCCACAGCACTGCACCAAGGATGCTGCACGCTGTCATTTCCCTGATGAAGTTGCTTCCCCTCGTCGATTTACTCTTAAGTTACAGCATCAGAACACGCTGAGCCCTTGCACTTTATGTGCAAACAAGCCTGCTTAATAAATAAACTAAAAATGATCTTTCGGCTGCATTTGCAAATCTGTCATGTGCAAGTACTTCTGTACTCTATGGCTCTGAATGGAATTTGACAAGGATGGTTTTGTACATCTGGCCTAGACTGCTCCCTCCCCTTCTTCTGTGGCTCCAAGGTATGAATCAGACTTAGGATATGGTGGCAGGAAAAGAAGAAAGGAGGGTGTCGGGGGGAATCCTCTACTTAACTGAAAACATAGGGCCTTGTGATTCCATCAGCTCATTTCGTTTAATGTAATTGCATCCCTAATCAGATTATATATTTTCAAATCCCTGTCTAGTCGAATGTCTTCAGGCTATCTTTTTTTTTTTTCTTTTTTGCTGTTCAGTTTTTCTCAACTTCTCTGCCCCTCCTGTGCTTTCAGGAGAAGGAATTAGGTTTCCTGCCATTCCTTAAGTGCACAGGCACATTTTTTCCCTCCTTTTGGCATGCTTCAGCATTCAAAGATGAATAATCAAGTTGAAAACTTCACTTTGTGGTATGCTCTCTAGCAAAGCAAGGTGACCTTCTGTCAGTTTCCATTAAATTTTTCAATCCTAGGACATCTCACACAACTAAGTAGGAATCCTAATTCTTCTTTAAGGGGTGTGTTATGATATACTTTTACATTGTCTAATGTAGTCTTCGATGACACTCAAGTCAGACAATATAAGGGGAGAAATGTTGATGATGTTGTCCCTAGGATGGATCCATGAAAGAATTTCAGATGAATGTCAGTTTTACAGGTGATCTTTCAAAAATATTTTCTTTCTCTTTATTCTGAGTCGTTAAAAACATGCATGAAAATTCATCACATATTTCCACAAAAAAAAATGTATAATTATAATTTGTATCAAACTACAAATTATCTTTATACATATTTGCATTGTATGCTAAAAGCATGTGGCATGTTGTTTGAAAAAAGATCCCAGCAATTCAGGAAAGTCTTCTGGGTTAGCATATGGATAGAAATCTGAAAGTACCTTGAATTATTTCAAGGTATTGTCGAAGGCTTTCACGGCCGGCATACAATGGCTGGTGTGGGTCTTCCGGGCTGTGTGGCCGTGGTCTTGAAGTTTTGTTTCCTAACGTTTCGCCAGCATCTGTGACTGGCATCTTCAGAGTGCAGGAGCACAGACAGGAGCAGTTCTCTCTGTGCCCAGGGTTATGTGGCCCTTTTGTGGGTATTTATAGAGATCTGGGGGGGCGGAAGGGGGGGATTGGGGGTGTGTGGGGGGGGGTTGAGTTACTGAGTGGCTGCTTGTTTTGGTGTCAGCATCTGTGTGTATCTTCCTGGGGATTAGGCAGGGTTTTTTCTTCTATTGTGCTCCTGCACTCTGAACATGCCGGTCACAGGTGCTGGCGAAACGTTCGGAAACAAAACTTCCAGAACACGGCCACACAGCCCGGAAGACCCACACCAGCCATCTATTTCAAGGTACTTTTAGATTTCTATCCATATGCTAACCCAGGAAATGCAAATGGAATTAGTTCATATCAGAATATGCAAAGACCAAATTCCATGAATGACTTTAAGTCAGAAAATAGAGTTGGACTTTCTTTAGGATACCTGGTCTTGCCTCTGCTATAAATCTGCTCTCTCCACCAAATTATTGTTCCACAGCCTCAGTCTCTAAAAATATTGTTCTTAGCTTTCTCCAGAGATAAAAATAACACTTTAGCTATTTCAAATCCCCACGAAGAGGTTTCTGGACCTACTGCAAAATCATAGATAACACAAAGGAAAGTATCAGCTCGTACTATTAGAATTGTATTATTATTAGAATTGTAGCATTATTAGGATTGTAGTATTATTGCACTATTAGAATCCAGGCTAGAAACCAGGAGACTGGGAGTTCTAGTCTCGCCTTAGGACTGAAAGCCGGCTGGGTGACTTTGGGTCAGTCAGTCTCTCTCAACCTCACAGTGCTGTTGTTGTGTTGTTGTGAAAATAGGAGGAGGACGGGGTATTAGGTATGTTCGCCACTTTGAGTTATTTATAAAAACAATAAAGGCAGGAAAAATAAATAAATAAATAAATAAATAAATAAATGAATAAATAAATAAATAAATAAATCCAAGGAAATGCCCTTGGCCCCCAGATTGGAACCTGAAATGTCCATGAAGATCAGTGTGATACTTGATGTCATTTAATCACTTACATGTAAATAGTCTCTTTGGGATTGAGCTTAATACTTGCTGGCTTTTGGCCACATCAATATGCCTTGTTTTGTAATGATATAAAAGTAGTTTGTCCTCACTTCTGGGATGGTCCTCAGCTTCTCAGTCTAGGTTTCCAGCTCCTAGTTTTCCAGCTGGCTTCCCACTGAAGCAAAAATCAGATCCCACTTCATTTACTTTTTGTGATCAATTAGGATCTGCTGGATGCTACTACCTAGCTGGGTTTTTGACACTGAGGGCACTCTAAACCTTTCATTTCTATAAAGAACTTTTGGAAACCAACCCCAGTCAGTATGGTCTACCTTGAACAAAGATGATGGGAACTGAAGGGTTCTAGATGTTAAAAATAATTTTTGATATTTAAGTCTTGATAAATGCTTTTGAGTTGATAGCACTTCAAGCAGCATCTTTTTACTAACTGCCTGTGTGTGCATAATATTTTTTTAACATTTTTGCCAGCTGTAAATATCTATCGCAGCATATTAGAGCAGTGAAAACAGTAGCCTGCCATTAAAGAAATTGTGGACATTCACATCAGGGTTTTGCCATAGTCACCTAAAAACAACACTAAGGAAGGAATTGGAAGCATGTTCTCAGATAAATCATTTGAGGGTTTTTGAGAGAAATCAAAAGGTTTGCAAAATAATGAAATAACATGAAATAAAATTCTGCAATATTTTCATTTCCCAAATCCCTAGAAACAGTTCGAGGGTGATCCATGTTTGTTCTTATTTCTTCCAACCTGAGGTGCTAAAAACATGGAGCAAAAAATATTGCCCCATCTGTAGCAGTTGCAGGTTCTGAACCAACAAAAATCACTCACTTCTACTCAACACAAAGGGGAAAGGGTGGGACAGAACTACTTGACACTTTGTGGCCAGACATCCAGTGCTGAAGATGAGGGAAAACCGACAAAACTGTAGTCAGTTTCACCTCCAGCTGTTTTGTCCAGGTTATTGGAGATAGCAGTAGAGAGCTGTAAAGCCATTAAGACACCATTCCCTTAGAGGACCAAAAGTTCAGGAGCAAGGGCTCCATGGGGAGAGCATATCAGCAGAAAACAAAACCAATGGCTAAAAAACAATTACACAATATTTTCAACTAGGCTGCAACCTGAAGCTTAACCAGAAATAATCAGATCAACGTTCCAAATGTGTTGACATTGTGGAAACATAACAGCCAGAGGCTGCTTTCTAGGTGGAATTCTGTGTTGTTGTTTATGTTGTTGTCGTTTTCCTGCCTGCTACTCTTCTCTAACTCAAGCAGCATTTTAGGTAAATGTAGACCTTTCTCTTGAGCGACCCAGCAGTGGAATTCTGAAGGAGGGCAAAGGACTTTGAGACAGTGGCTTTGCTTATCCCTCTTCTTCAATACCCATTTCAAATGTTGCCGTTGGTTGGTTACGGACCGTAGAATTGTTACGGTTGAGCATCAGGATCAAAGTCTGGGTTCCCTGAAACCCAAAGGACAATTGATGTCAGAACATACACCAGTGTTGTCCAAACTTGGCCACTTTAAGATGAGTGGACTTCAACTCCCAGAAT
Source organism: Python bivittatus (assembly GCF_059951505.1). Taxonomy (NCBI): domain Eukaryota; kingdom Metazoa; phylum Chordata; class Lepidosauria; order Squamata; family Pythonidae; genus Python; species Python bivittatus. The sequence goes on along the minus strand of NW_028277124.1, from coordinate 19,291,732 downwards.
TCCCCAGCCAGCCATGCTGGCTGGGGAATTCTGGGAGTTGAAGTCCATTCATCTTAAAGTGGCCAAGTTTGGACAACACTGCCATACACACTCAGCAGATGATCAACTCGGCAGAGGATGACACGGTGTTAGACAGCCAAGATTTAAGCTGTGACATTGCCATCTTCATTCTGTCAGCTTGCCAGAAGACTCAGAATAAGACTGGCAGTAAGATCAGACTATCAGACTTGTTCTTCAGGTTATGGGATCAAGGAGACTGACTGAGAGGTCTCAGTCAGGAAAAAGCTGAGGGGAAGCTGGGGGTACTATAACGTCTTTCCCATCTCTAACCTCTATCAAGGGCCCACTTTGAACAGTTGTTGACATAGGCTTCTCACTAGTGTCTGCCACAACACTGGCCTAGTCTCCAATAAACCATCTAGAATTGTCTTGCAAAATAAGATGGAGGAAGCTGTAGTGAGAGTAAACTGGGCTGATGGTCTTTCTTTTATTGCTATATATAATAGATACATTCTTGTTCACTGTACTAACTTTGATTATGTATTTTGTATTTCTACCTTGTCACAATCTGTCCCAAGCACTGTAATTACAATAGAACAGTGAGGTGTAAAATGGATAGATAAAACAAAAGCAAAGTGAACGGTTGTCTTTATTTTATTAATCAATCAATCAATCAATCAATTCAATAAATCAATTCATCACCATGTAATCATGGTGAAAGCAAGGATGGAACGGTATGGTGAGGTGTAGTGAACAGGACTGATGTAAAAAACTCCATGCTTTCTTTTTCCTATTTCTTTGGCTGATTCTTTTTAGTGCTCTGCATTACATTCTTATCCCCCCCAAAAATAGCAAGACATTTCCCAAAAGTCAGATTATCTATTTAGAAAATAATCATTATTTGCTGATATAATGGTTCCATGTGGGAACAGATGCCAAGAGTTTTCAACGAAGTTTGTTAATAGTCTGGACTGTAATTATTGAAATCATGGGTAGATTTACTGGTGCATGTTCATCAGGTGATAACAGCAATAAGTCATAACTTGTTTGTGTGAATTGGCCAGTATGGATTGATCCAATGAAGAGTTAATACCTATTCAAACCAGCATTTTTAATGGAGTCAGTCTACAAATTTAGCTATTTTAGCTTGATTCATCCATGAATGCATATCATTATATGTCAGACTCTTTCTTATTGTTTATTTCTTATTTTCAAAATTCTTCACCCAGTGAAAAATAGTTCTGTCATCCATAAAGTACCGTAACATCTCTTACTTATATACTTTGTTATCACTGTGGTGATGTTTTGGTCACACCTTTCTCCATCACTCTCCATCACTTTGCATCTCACCAAATTTCTGTTTCCATACTATATGAAAGTCCCTGGAAGACAGGTTCCTCTTAATGTCTTCTCACAGGAAGGCATGTGAGAAAGCAGAATGGCTATAGAGAGAGGAATAATGAACAAATGGCTCACCCATTTCTTAACTACAGTCAATACACACATACCTCTCACCCAGTTAAATGCAGGAGCACCACCATTGAAAATGTTGCCAAAATTTCATTTACCTGTCAAAAGTATTTAACAAGCTATTTCTTCTTCATCAAATTGTACAAAAATAAAAGGGGGGAGCTGAGAGATAGAACACTCCTAGAAATTACGTTATGGAATAGCTTCCTCAGAGAAGCTGAAAGCTCAGTTTATTTTCATTACTTCATTGGTGAATTTCCAGTAATTACTTATCTTGAATACCTTCTTCAAGTCCAGCATCAGCAGTTACCAAGGTCTATGAGGCAGCAGAGAGTATGCAACCCATTCAGACACCCAGGAATAATCTCTATTTTCAATTGAGAGACGTTACTGGCAATAACAGTGGAAGCAGATTATGGAAAAATCGCTCTCTGTGCTCCCCTATCAAATATAGGTTGCTGTAGAAGTTCTTCTGCTAATGCAGGGACCCCTGGGAGATATCTTCAATTTCAGATTGAGGAAGAACCTGGTGGCAGTGGAGTGCAACTTATTGGCCTTCCAAAGAGTTCATTGTCATTCTCATATTTCCTACTGGGTGAAATAATGGAGGAACTCTTACAGTCTAGGGAAATTTCCCATTTCTGCATGAAAGTGGAACATGACTCTCTTGTGCACTTTTAAGGCCAGGCAATGCTAGTAGTGCTAAAGAAGAATAACGAGGAGTGCTCCATTACTACTCCTGCAAGAAGGAATGGAAGATCACTGACCCTACATATGGGGAGACCCGGTATTTTGGGGATGGAACCTCACAAGATATTTTGCTTCTAAGCCTACTGATTACTTAGTTAGATGCCACTTGCTGGATTCAGTTGGTGGATCTATGATAAATCCTTGCCCTGTGATCTATCTCAAATCAATACTCTTGCTTCTCTACATCTCATTCAAGCATATTCTTATAATTTATTTGAGTCCACTCATCTACCTTACCCATCATCACCTCCTTTCTTTATGTCCCTCAATCTTGAGAAGTGGAATAGATTTTTTCTAGTTCAATATATGCTCACGTGGGATGCCCAAAGTATGTGAATTTCTGCTTGCTGATCATTACCTCAAGAGAATGGCCTCTCCTTATTTGTTCCAGGACTGACCGATTCTTCTTGCTGTCCACAATACTCTTCATAAATGTCTCCAAGGCCACATATATTATACCGAATGTTGGTCAATGACAATGTAAGCATGCATGGACATTGGTAAAAGAACCCAACAGAGAGGGGAAAAAAGACGGTTTTAAAACTTTACAGTGATAATGAAGGAAGATAAGCAGAAAGGGAGACACAGGTATCTTTCACAATATGAAAACACTACAGACACATTCTTTGAAATGCAGCACCTTTGATATATGAGAGATGTTAAGTCTCCAACTGTTATTCTAAGCTGACCCTGTTCTTCACTGTGGAAGGAGAGAAAGAGCTAAGGAAGCACAGCAGTACATCTCCTTGAATCTATTGTCTCCTTTCAAGGCATAAATTCTATAATCAATGAATCCCTACAAGGCACAGATTGGCACCACAATAAACATTTCATTCTTAAAGGTGTCATTTGAGAAATGCAACTCAAATAATGTGTACAAATATAATATCAGCAATTCTAAGGTTGTATAAACAAGTGTAGGATTACGTAATTGTCTGAATTCCTATGCCAACTCTCTACAAAGGGCTACAGGTTGTTCCTCCCTGAGAACCCTTGATAGCAGGAATGTGCACAGCAGTCCCAGTGAAACGGTTTGCCTCTGCACATCAAGCTGATCTAATTCTTGTAGCACTTCAGGGCTCATCCACATTAGCTGGATGTCTCAATTGAAAAGACTAGAGAAACAAGAACATCAGAAAAGCTCTGTGTTTGGGGCATAGGGCCATGTAGTCCAGCATTCCAGGTCACCCAGTGGACCTGTGAGCGGATTTGGGAAGTTCGCCAGGCTTGACTGGAAGGTGATAGTTCCTTCCCACTGTTGCTTTCCAGTGGCCAGTATAAAAGAGCTGTGCCCTGTGATTCAGGTGGTAGTAAAAAGGTAAAATTCCCTTTTAAAGCTTAAGCAAATTGTCTGCCAATATTAAAGCAGCTGGTAACAAATTCCACAGTTAAATCTCTACTAAAGATTTTTTTTAAAAAAAATCCTTCTAGGAGTCCTGAATCTTTCTGTATTTAGTTTAAATTGATAACTCTTAATAGTAGGAGAAAGGCAGGTGAAAAGCATCTTCAGGTTATCTATGTTTTTATGATGGTATATACCTCTATCATATTTCTTCTTATTGCCCTTCTTTCCAAGCTAAATAGACCAATTGCTGTAGTCTTTCCAACCAATCATAAGTTAAAGATGCTTCTTAAATTAGCCTCTCTACCAGGGACTCTAGTAGTTAATATGTAACTACCTAATTGGATTTCTGTGTATGTTGGTTGAATCAAAGTGATGTGCCAACTCTACTTTGACACTTGGAAGCAAGGGACTATCTCAGTCTGTCAAAGTACTTCCTAGGAGCACTTTGATCAAAGGTTTCCCAAGGCAAAACACCCTTCGCATATCCCTTATTAGGTAGATATGTCTGTATTTGAAATATAATTATCATTTCATTTCAAGGCTTATAAGCTGTTCCAATCAAAGATGACTCTGAACAGCATGCAATTCCTCATCTCCTTAAATTCAGATGAAAACTAAATATAACAATATAAATAAGAGCATAGACTAAATCATTAAAAAAAAAAAAGAAAAGAATGCAAAGAATGTAAAAAATGGGACTACTACATTGGATGGACCAGCCATTAAAAGACCATTCCTTACCAGAAGGCGCAATCATAGCAGAATAGCCTTGTTTTGGTGGACTGTTGGAAAGCCAGAATGTAAAGGGCCGTTGTGATGTCTCAGGATGGAAGGTGCACAACTAAAAATGAAAACACGCTTTCAAGGTCCATGCAGGTGGCACTCCCACACAGAAGGGACCTGTAGTTAACCCAGCCTACTCAATCTTGATGGGTGGGCAGCTGATACTGAAGGAAGCTAGAACCAATGCTTTTCAAAAGCAGCCCCGTGAAAAGTGTGTTGCAGTAATCAGATCAAGAGATGACTAAGACACGCATGACTCTGAGTATACAAGAGTAAACTATAGCAAGCAAAAACAGAACGATTGGTCCCAACAATAAGATCAGTCAGATTCATTTTAAGTTTGCCACACCAGGGCATTGCAAAAATTGTAATCACTCAGAACCTTTTGTAATTGCCTATAATCTATGGTATAATATTTTACCTAGCAGTGTTACGCAAATCAAATTGAATCTACTCTTAATTACACTAACCTGCAAAATCTATAATGTTATAACATGGCCTTTAAAAAAAAAGGGGGGGTGTCTACATTTTCTAGGCCAAAACATTAATTACATTATTCTAGCTTTTGGCAGTTTTACACCTATTTTTGATTAAGTGCCAGCAAAAAAACTGCAGATTCAGGTATACCTCAGAAACAGAAAGTCTTTCTCATTTATATTATTTAAGTCCCTTCCCCTGCCCGCCAAAATGCATCAATTCAAATAGGCTAGAAGGTGCACAAGTAAAAAAATAGAAGGGAAGAAACATTAACTATTGTCAGATAGACTTATTAAAATTATAGTACATTAGTGTTTGACTCCATTGTACATTTCAATAATAGATATGAGCAATTCTGCCAATAAAAGAAAGAATAACTAGTATTTCAATTAGAGAGAGAAGGCATACAGTGCTGGACTTGGAGAAAGTGGGTGCATTTAGCAGAATGTCCTGAAGGCTAATTTGCAAACAAGGGGATCAATTGTGATGACATAATTAAGCCTGTGACAAGGACTAAAGAAGAAAAAGTATGTGCACTGAAGGTCTCCTTTGTTGAAAATGATGCTGAAGAACACCTCCTAAGCATCATTGTTCATTGCATGGAAGTTGCCAAATCTAAAAACAAAGGCAGGAAAAGAACCAATGTGTAGAAGCTCTAGAGAGGGAGCTCCAAACCTGAAAGAAGGAAGAATTTCTTGATTGTGAGAGCTATTAAACAGTGGGACAACCTGACTCCTGGGGTCATGGGTGCTCCATTACTGGAGTTGTTCAAGCAAAGCTTGGACGGCCATTTGCCTGGGATGGTAAAAGGATTTCAACAAATTAGACTAGAAGCTCTCCAAGTTCCCTTCCAGTCCTTTGAGTCTATGATTCTAATTTGCAGCTCATTCATTTCATAGGTCTTCAAAATTATTCATGGATGAGGAGCAAGGTTGTGAACTTTTGTATCTCCAGTAAAAAGGCTGAAGTACTTGACAAGAACTTTTGAAAGTTGGAAAATGCCAGCGGTCATCTTAAGCAACTTATCTGGGATACTGATTTTCAAAGCAGTCTAAGCCTAGTATCCAACCCCAGAGTTCATGGATTTTTCTCATATGGGCCATCATCTTATCTCTCCTCAGTTGTAATTCTGAAATTTCATCCATCCTTCTCCTTGGCCAGGTTGGATGCACAACCCTCCACAGTTCTGTGGGGGCGATATAAAATCATTCCTCTTCAACAGCGTTTACGCCCATGTGGGATGACTCTATGGAATCCCCAAGCTACATGTTTCTTTAGTGCTCTCTATACAGGGAATCTCGGAAGATATATATCTATCCCATTTTAAAGAACTACCCTGGTAGAGAGCCCAGTGCTTATCTCTCACTTCTTCTATCTGACCAGAACCCTGATATATCTTTCCAGGTTCTCCAATTTTGTCCCACCATTTCTGCAATCTGTCCTACCTATGACTGAAGATTAGTTACAAATTTTGGTGACTGCCACTTTTATTTGTAAAATAAATATTATTTTATTTTACTGTTATTGTACTTTATGTCTATTTTTAGTTTTATTAATACTTATGGGTTATGTATTTTTATTATAGTGATCTCTGGCCTTGTCAGCCTTCCCAGGTAGATCAAACAGGGAACACAATCCAATGTGCTAATACTACTTTATTGTAAGGCTGCATTAACAGAATCTTGCAAGTCTGAAAGTACAAATCTCCCCCCGTCTCCTTTACAGCCTGAGAAGTTAGGGAGGGTCCTAACTTGCTCTGCCCACATTCCTCCTGTGGGCTATTCCCTCCCTTATCTGACTGTTCCCTAGGCAGCATCTCTTCCCCCCATCTCCCAAGGTCATTCTCCCATACAATTACAGGCCTAAAAGCCATAATAAAGGTTTTGATTTGACAAAAACTTTTATCAGAAACTGAAGAGTCCATGTCAAGAAGACTAGGCAGGAAGGGCCATCTGGATAAATAATGTGACCTGGAAAAGGCAGTTGATTCAACTTGCATTCTTGTTGTTCAGTTCTTTATACTGGTTTCTGTCTTAGTTACGTCCACTTTGGTCTTGGAAGCATTTCAATATTGTTCCAGCCTAACTTTGTAAATGCCACCTAAATACTTCATTTTAAAAATAACAAGCCTTCAAGTACTGAAGCTTCATAACAGGGGAACAGTGAACAATTTTATTATGCAGGATGATTTGGTTTTTTATTCTTTTCAGCTGGATGACAGAGTCCTTTGAGAACAACTAACTCAGTTCTCTAAATTCTCAGCCTCACAGTGTGAGCCCAACTGCAGCTTACAAAATTTTGTCTAAAAACAAGGAATCAATTTCCAGCTTATTTATCTGACAAATACTCAAAACTGCTTGTGAAAGAAACAATATTTGTAAGAGTTATGAGTGCCTTTGAATGTTTATTGTCTAACACAGGGATCTTTGCCAAAGTCTGGAGTTCATAAATCCATATATATATTCAATTTTCAAAACTTCTCCAGAGTTGAGGTATACAGCGTTCTAACCAAAATTGGAAGCACAATTGATATTTACATAAAAAGGGCTGTTTCAATTAAAGAGTAAAAATAATATTCTCCCACAGCATATAGACCCCCAAACATGACATCTGTTATTTTAAACCATCCTAAGTATCTGCAACTACAGCCCTCATGTTGTGAATCCCTTTCCTTCTCATCCCAACCAGCTTCCAGGGAACGTCAATATGGGGAGTCCTGGGTGCGCTCTGCCCTTGGTTGTTTGCTTGCAAATGTTTCATGACCCAACTAGGTAACATCATCAGTGCTGGTGAGTGGGGGGTTTGCTCCCTGTTTATATACAGTTGCTTGCTCTGCCAGTGTTGGTGGGTGGGTGTTTTTCTCCTTGGTAGTTCCTTGATTAGGATATTGTTTTCTGCTTGATTGTTTGTCTGGTGTTAATCCCTGCTTATCTGGCAATTGGCTACCACTCTAGTAGCCAAGGTACTACTAAGGAGAAAACCACACCCCCACCAACACTGGCAGGGCAAGCTACTGTAGGTTGGCTTAACAAAATGTAACAAAAAACAAACTATAAATGTAATGATTAAGGAATTGGATTCTATCAAGGTTTTTCATACTGAATGTAATGGGCTTCTGACAACATTAGTCAATTGCCTTAAGAAAGGAGAGCTTGGGTGTAACCATTTCATATGAAGGTAAGAGTCCCTGGCCCTTTGAAAAAAAGATGCTTGCTTCAGTTAGAAGTCACCTATAGAAAATGCAATGTCTAGAATAAAGGAAAATGTGAGGAGTGTAAGGAAGAGTGTACAATTATTAGGTGAAGAAAGGAGCAGTTAGAACTTGCTCCAGTTATTAAAGGACAAATTAAAGACCATCAGAATTACCATCACTTTTAGAAAAGAAAGCTCAGTGAAAAGTAAGAAGCTATCAGTTAAAGACTCTGTGGTTCCCTTATTAACATTACTCACTCTATGATACTATGTCTTTCACTAATTTCTCAAGCAGGAAGTATTGATAACTATAGTCTTTTTTTTTTTTTTAAAGCAAAGCAAAGCTTGTGATTGAATAATAGAATGATTAGTCACCCGATGAAACCGATTGGGCTTAAGACAGCTGCAATACACATAGGAGCATTATTATATCATATGTCATAAGATATTATGATATTATTACTTTACATTACATGTACATTGGTATTTATTATAGAAAGAAAAGGAATTGTTTATTAGTGTCTTGTACCTATGTGCATGAGAATTTTTCCCAATGCTGCATCACAGATTATTCCAATTTTTGCTACTATCTGTCGTACAGTTAATCTTGCATATTCATAAAAAAAAAAAAAATGGGGGGGATAGCTCAACTTTTCAAAGATTAACTGTTACCTTTACTTTTCTCCCCAGATAAACTAAATATTTAATGTTTAACAGTTAAGCAAAATTCTAACGCTTAAGACACTGCCAGAAACATCTTGGCATATAAAAAGGAGATGAAATGCTGTTGCCATTTTAATAAATCATAGTGAAATGATGTGTTCAAGGCTTCTCAAGCAATTCAGAACGGGGATGATTATGCACAAATGAGCCTGTCGTGACATTGAGAAGGTTTCCCTCCCCCCATTTAAAAAAAAAAAAAGTTTAGAAGAAATAAAAACCAAACCAAAGAAATAAAAATCAAGATTCCCGATTTAATCCCTTGTCATTTTTTAAAAAATGGAAAATATTCAAGAAAATTATGGCCAAAAGTTTATTATGAACTATTTTTGTGTGGTGGCTAAGGAAACAGGGTACAGTCAATCAATCAATCAAAGATTCCATCTCTATTAACAGTTAAAGGCCAGGAATAAACATACTGTATACTGAAAAAATACAGAACTGAATTTAAGATGGTAGATAGATAGATAGATAGATAGATAGATAGATAGATAGATAGATAGATAGATAGATAGATAGATAGATACCAATTAATAGAAAAGACAATTGGGCAAAATTTGGCTATCTTCCTGGAGATTAGAGAACATCTGTTCCTCTCTTTTGAACATTCATAGTTGTTAGTTAGTGGGACGTTACTAAATGTGTCTGTCATGTGAAAAAAAAGGGGGGTAGAGAAGGAGCATGTATGAAACAGGCTGTATTTACCCCACTGAGCAAGCCTGACAAATGTCAGCCGACTTCAATAAATAGCAGCAATATTCTGCGCTTAGATAAAGGTCTGAAGCACTTCTTCCAAATCATTTGGAAGCACATCCTAAAACCTTTTTTTTTTTTTTTTTAATCTGCGCTCAGTCGTTACCGACTCTGCAGTGACTGATTGGACGAGTCCTTGCAGTTTTCAAGGCAAGTGTTTCGGAAGTGGTTTGCCAGAGCCTCCTTCCTAGAGCAGAGCCCAGCTGGCGAGCGCAGGAGGCGGGGTTTCCGTTGCTTCGCGCCCTTTTCAGGCGCGCACGGTTTTTCGCGCTTACCGGCAACTGCTCCCGACTCCTTTTTGCAAGGCACCGCCAGCATTTTTCCTCCCACCGGAGTGAGAGTACCCATTTATCTACTCACGTGAGTTTTCGAACTGTTGGGTTGACAGGAACTGGGGAGGAAACAGGAGCTCACCCTGCTAACGCGAAGGCTGGACTCGAACCACTGAAGCATCGACCATTTCTGGCCAGCAACTTTCAGCGTCATTAAGCCACTGCACCACCGCATCCCCATCCTAAAACCTATTTAACTCTAAAGCATCCTCTGGGGAATGAAGGGAAGGGGACATGAGGAAATAGATGTTGTGCCATCCCAATTCTAGCTCTGCCCCTTAGAATTATGGTGCAACAGTGCAACGCTCACTTAGTCATTCTAATAAATGCATTGGATCCTCTGGATATCTCTGATTATACAATACCACTTAAAATGTAAATTATCTTTATTGTATGGAATATAGCTAATATCATATCTTATTAGGGGTCTGCAAATCTTCAAAGATTTGCTTTGCTTCAGTGAAGGGCTGTGAGGAACTTCCTTTCAAAACACCTTTGAGAAATGACATGGGGTCCCACTCAATAATGAAGCAGATGGGTCACTTTAGTAGAGGACATGGACTTCTGTGCATGCATTTTCAGCTAAGGAAAGTGCTAGAAGGATTTTTTCACAATGCGTGAAGTACCTTGACAGGACAGGTTGTTTCTATATTACCCAGCTCCTCGTCAAAGCATGACACATCCTACTTGCACAGCCCTAGTTATTAGGGAAATTACAGGCTTATATGAGATAATAATGGGAGTTGTGCTCTTTCACAAAAAGAGACAACTTGAGAGAATCCAATGAAGGTTACCTTGGATGTATTTAAAAAAACAGCTAGCTCATGTTTGGTTGAATGCCAGTTAAGGTACTTCAGATTGAACAGATGCAACACATTGACTGTAAGCTAACTTGCTTGGAAATAAAATCAGATGAATGAAGTTTACTTTCAAGTAATAGTTCCAAATTAACTGATTAGTCATGAATTAATGTAACTGAAGCACATGGGACAATGTACTCATGACTCCAATAGTTTTTTCAGTGGGACCCAGCCATGTATTATTTTAAGTAACTTAGATATACTATGGCTGGTGTGGGTCTTCCGGGCTGTGTGGCCGTGTTCTGGAAGTTTTGTTTCCTAACGTTTCGCCAGCACCTGTGACCGGCATCTTCAGAATGGCACAGGAGCACAGACAGGAGCAGTTCTCTCTGTGCCCAGGGTGATGTGACCCTTCTGTGGATATTTATAGAGATCTGAGGGGGGGGGGGAAGGGGGGGATTGGGTGTGTGTGTGGGGGGGTTGAGTTACTGAGTGGCTGCTTGTTTTGGTGTCAGAATCTGTGTGTATCTTCCTGGGGATTAGGCAGGGTTTTTTCTTCTATTGTGCTCCTGCACTCTGAAGATGCCGGTCACAGGTGCTGGCGAAACGTTAGGAAACAAAACTTCCAGAACACGGCCACACAGCCCGGAAGACCCACACCAGCCATCGTATGCCGGCCGTGAAAGCCTTCGACAATACATTAGATATACTATGTTTAGAATGTCTCAGGTATGACATCCAGTTGTTTATAATCAGTCTGCATAACTTTCAGTAACAAATTATATTTGTTCATTAGCTCTTTTTTTGTGTTCTACCATATCTGGCTTACAAAAGGACAGACGACCACTACATGGCATCAAAGAGTTAGATTTTTCCAGTATCTCTTTGCTGCCATCCAATGGTCATTTTAAGGTTTACAGCTCAGATTTGGTGTTATTTGTAATTTATAGAGTCCTTGGTACTCTCTGAGCTTGGTTGTTTCCTTGTGGACATTTCGTTACCAAAGTGGGTAACATCATCAGTGCTAGTGAGTGTCAACCCACTACAGCACAACCAAGACAATCTATGAAAGGGATAATACTACCATACATCAAAAACATCTCAGAAACAACCAACGGACTATGACAATCACATGGCATCACTGTAGCACACAAACAAACTAAAGCACACTTCACCATAGCACACAATCCTCCAAAACAACTTAAGTAAACCAAAAGACCCAGTAGCCCAAGAAGAAAAAACAGGAGTCATCTACAACATACAGTGTAAGGACTGCAACAACCACTATGTAAGACAGACAGGCAGAAGGCTAGCAGAGCACATCCGTGAACACCAACTAGCAGTCAGAAGACATGATGAAAACTCCTTAATCTCACAACACATGGACAGACTTAACCATAGTTTCAACTGGGAAACTGTCAGCATCTTAGACCAAGCTAATCCAAAAACGCAAGTCAATTCCTGGAAGCTTGGCATTCAGGGAAATCAGCCATCAATAGGCACATAGAAATAAACCATATTTACACACTATTCAAAAGAGATAACAAAAAATTAAGAAGAAGAAAAAAAAACCAGGACACATCCTCTCCAGCAGCCAACACCAAGATAAGTAGGGATTTTTTTTTTAATCCATTCAATCATGTCCGATCCTTGCCAGACTAATTCTGTACTATTGCAACTAGTGGGAGATTCTAGGGAGTGGCTATTCTAAACCTCTTACACTTCCCACACTCCTGCTCTGGACTGTGTTGTCTCTTGTCTCTCTGCCCTTCCGGGAATGCTCCCCTCCTTCCTGAGAACCTTGCTCTCTACTGCAATTCACCACATTACCCACCCTCCTTTGTAGATACAACCCATCCCATCAGCTCACAGTCTCCCAGTTTCTAGCCTGATGCCTTAACCACTACACCAAACTAGCTCTCAAGCAGGGATTAACACCAGGCAAACAATCAAGCACAAAGGCAGTTCCCCAATCAAGGAACTACCAAAGAGAAAACCAAACTCCCAACAAAACTGGCAGCACAAACTACTGTATATAAACAGGGAACAAGGCCCATACTCACTAGCACTGATGATGTTACCTAGTTGGGTAATGATATGTCTGCAAGTAAACTCAGAAAGCACCAGGAACTCCTCAGTTCAACCCTAAGCTACATATATTCTATATTTATAATTTAATTTAATTTAATTTAATTTAATTTAATTTAATTTAATTTAATTTAATTTATAAACTGTCTGATTCCCAAACAAATCTGGGTGGCTTATGAATAATCCAATTTATTAAAAGAAAAAAAATGTGACAGATCATAAAAGCAAAGCACAAAAACAAAACCAGATCAAAGCAAAGCAAAGCAAAATGAAGCAAAGCAAAACAAAACAGAACAAAAAAGGACAATCAACCTGTCCCCAAGGCCAGTGACAGCAACCAGGTCTTCAATAATTTCCTTAGTGACATAAGGGTATGAGCCACACAAATCTAGACGGGAAGGGAGCATTCCAGAGAGCAGAAATTCCAACAGATAGCCCTCTTTTTCCAGAACAGCATCCGTGTGTCTTTTCTCTGTTTATAAAATAAATTTCTAGGACTACCCAACTCTAGAATGATTCTGGGTGGCTACAAAATTAGAACATCCAGGAAATATTGCAATATCAGAAAAGAGCAATGGTCACCCAGCGGGACCAATAAGAATTAATCAGAGCTAGTTATGCTCCAATTGTATTATTATCACCTTAACAAGTCGAGGCATGTTAACATTAACCTTCTCCTTTCTTTCAGGGATGTAAAACAAAACAAAACAGAAGTCTCTCTCGATTCTTAATATTTAACAAATCTGGCCCAAAACTAAACTGTGACATTTGATGCCTGTATGTTATACATGGTAACAAGAATATTAAAGAATACAGAGGACCAAAACTTCAAAAACTCATAAAGAGTACAAGAGAATGACATTTTTTTAAAAAGAACAATCTCCTGATCTTTTTCCTACTTGTCATTCAATTTCTATTCAATTCACCTGAAACTAGAGAATACTTTGACATCAAAATAAGGATGTTAATGTGCAGTTCTGCTGTATCGCCACAGAGGGCACTATGACACAAATCTGTAGTCTGGCTAAATCCAAATAGTTTGTAATAATAAATAATATGCCCAGTTGCAGGAAAGGATCCTGTGGTTGCTCCTAGGAGAAATAAGAAAATAATTGTTCATTACTTAAAGCTACTTTTACTGTATTAAATTGTTTTTGTTTCATTGGAAATGTTTTATTATGCATTCATAATTATTAATAAGGATGGGGAAAATTTGTCCCATTAGCATTCTAATGCAAATGTATCTCATTTTTACATCAATATATGAATAGAAATGCTTTAATATTACAGCATTCTTCTTTGTATTTTTTTTTTCTTTTTAAAGTGTGATGATTTTCTCCATCAGAAAGATTAAACATGAATGTAGAAGAAACAAACTGTAAACACACACACATGCACACACACACACACACACACACACACACACACAGAGGAAAATAACTTGCAAACAGGTAGATAAAATTCAGGTGCCTGTAAAGCTATGTTGACTAGAAAAAGTGCATACCATAGGATTCAGCATAGATTAGAAAAATGCACATCAACTGTGGTATTTATTTATTTGTAAAGAAAATGATAAGAAAAGGCTATGAAATGAATCTGAGGCTGGAAAATGAAAAACGGAGTGAAACTGGACAGTTTCATCAAGTCCTAATTATTAACCACTGAAGTTTGTTTAGACAATGAAGATTGGGATGAAGGCAATGAAATAGTGAGTAAAAAAGAAAAATTATCTAGGGATTTCATTACCAATTATGGATTTTTGCAGGATATCTTACAGATCATGCCATTGGGCCGTACATCAGATACATCAGATCAGTAGATGTTAATCTCATGCCACCATATACTCAATGCCATGTTCTTGACTATGTAAGAGTGGACCTATTCATTCTTCATCTGTCACATTTTGGCAACTCCTGTTTCTGTAGTCTGTGATATAGTCTATCTCTGATTTTCAGAGCACTAATTACTTTCCTACCCAATTTGTTATATCTTTGTCCATTGTTCTGTTTCTGTAATAGTCATTGTCATCCATTCATTCATCTGTCTCTCTCAGGATGAATACCTATATGATTATATACATGTATTGTTAAATCCAACAGTTTAAAAGATATTCTTACAAGGACACAGAAGGGAATTGGCTTTCACATTAAAATTAAACAGCTGAAAAGTTAGTAGAGTCTCTGAAATGTAACTGTCTATGATTTAGAAAGTTACCAGTAAAGGTCAGGCATGAAACTGCTAAAGTAGGAGCAGTGTAGAAATACATAAATAAATAATCAGAGAACGAAACCTTCTAAGTTAGGAGCAAAGATGATGGTCTGGAGGAACTTTTACTCTCCACTCCAAGTTTTTTGGGGGGAGAAGAGGATGAATGCAAGATTGCCAAAAATAATAATTGTGTTTTTGAAAATTTAGTAGAAAAGAAAATTCAGCTGGACCATTGTTTGAATAGTATGACAGGAGAAATCAATTTATTTAAAATAATCCAGTACTATATTTCAGTCTGAGTTAGACTTTCTTGAAATTGCTTTTACACCGGGTCAAGCTCCCGAAGTTCATTCTTCATTTTGCTTGTTCCTGCAGACTGTATAGGATCCTCTCCAAGGTATCAATTATAATGGTTGCCTAGCCTGTTTCCTACCACCTTTTTAACAGGAAATAGCAGGGAATGAATTTCTGCAAGCCAAACATGCTTCACCATTGCCTTATGACACCACTAGCTGAGTGAGATCCATGGTAGCTAGATAATTCTGGGATTTCTAGTTGAACGGACTTTTAGCCCTAGCAACTTTCATTGTCCATATTCTGAACGAGTGAACTTTCCACTTCTATTTGCTTGAAGTAATTGTCAGGTTTTGCTGGCCAGATAAATCAGCTGATATCTATGCCTTTGGCTACATTCATATGCAATAACATCATTCCTGTTTTTCAACTCGATAGATAAATTGATAGATTGATAAACTGTACAGACATGCATAGCAGCCATGTGCTCAAATGTGCTAGTTATAACTATTTGTCACAATGCTTTCAAAAAGGGCTTTGAAATACCAGTACTGACAGGTACATTTTCTAAGTGGTAGACAATTAAAGTTGAAAAGTTCTGGCAGGGTTGCAGTGTTAGCAACAGACATTTGTAGGTCACTTTCCCATTCTGTTCAGTAAGGCTAAATTGGATACTTGATGGCCTGTGTTTATTTTTTGTTGAGTGTTACAAATTAAATTAGATCATATGAAATGTTAATTTATATGCCACCTTTCCACAAAGTCAACTGTGCTCAAAGATGCTCACTAAATGCAAGGTAAGCAAGCAATCTCATTTAAATATGCAAGGTTGGACAATCTGGTGCTTGATTTTACTCCTTTCCCCCCATCCTTTTCCTTTCTTTACTGAAAAAGTGAAGTTTTTTCAAGTTATCACAAAGCACCAATCTCAAGAATTAGCTGTGTTTCCATGACTACCCTTGGGTGTGGGTGCAGGTTGGGTGGGGTGTATTGCTTAGAAGTCTGCTCTTCTGCCCAGGGTTAGGACTGATACATGTTTCCCCCTAATGTTTCATGACCAGGCTTGTTCACCATGTCAGTCCACCATCTGGTCCCAAAATTCCAGTCTGCCCATCATCTCCAAAAGGTTAGTGTATTATTTAAGCAGTAGCTCATTTTAAAGATGGCTTTGGTGTTTCATAAATGTCTCAGTAGACATTCATTAAATTACTATCATCAACATTATTATCATTAACATACTTTTATCACTGCAGAGGTTCTAAACCTTACCTATACGATGCCATCATCAACAATCAGCCCAGTTATGGGGGGGAAAAAATAAAAATTCTGATAAAATATTTCAGCAACCCACCACTAGCACAGATTACATTATTTGCTTCTCTCTGATTTACAGCTCAGGACAATATTATACACTATGTCCCCACTATTATTAATAAAGGTATAAGTGAGAGAGCTGCTATGCTGTTGGTTTTATGGCATTAAAGAATCTCTCTTTCTTGCCAACACTCTAAAAAAAAACAAAAAACGTTTCTTGAAAGATATGAAGCTAAAGAATGGCCCATGCCCTCAAAGATAGTCTGCAACTCCCTGTCTCTCCCCTGCAGAAATCTCTACCTTTCATGGGCTTTCTTCTTTGTATGGATATGAATGATCTGAAACAAGAGAAATGAGATGGACCAAAACACACACACTATATATGTGTGTGTGGGGGGGGGGGGAGAATGAGAAAAACAAAAGTGAACCATTCATTCATATATAATGGGAATGAGTGAAGAGGATAAAGGTTGTAATGTTCATTAAAACACGAAATCAAAGTTGTAGAATTCCTAAAGTGATCTTGCATATTAAATTTGCCCTAAAAATAATTTCAAGGGAGACTTCCAGGGGAGGTATGCTGAACTGAAGATGGCTCTGCAAAGCAGAGTCAATGACTGCAGCAAAGACCAAGGAACTAGTAAGTAGACCAGAACCTTGGAACCTCTCTGGATAAGGAGAAGAGGGGAAATCATCCATATGTGCTCTAAATGGCTACTTCTCATGATGAGACTGCAGGACAGCAGTTTTCCACCAGATTGAGCACCAGGAGACAACGGGATGAGCTATCTTTCTCACAACTGCAACAGAGCTTGTTAAAGGACACTAAGTTTGCAAACCTCACTTTCTAATCGCTTTCAGAAATTGCCTATTAACCATTTTAAAGCTGTCAGAGACCTTCAGAACAAGAAGTTTGAAAAGTCTTCATCAACTCTGAAAAGTTTATCTTCAACTCTGAACAAAAGAAAAATTAATTGTAAGCTTAATAACTTAAAGAATCTGAAATAAACAGGAAAAAGCTAAATAAGATGTTGATCTTAGAAAGTTATAAACAGACTACGGGTGTTTAAGGGTGGAATATTTCAACTTTTATAATAAGATTTTGGAATTAATTATAAAGAACAAACAGTTTCTTGTGGGAAATGGATTCTGTTTTGATTTTTGCAAGTCATAACAAAGTAAGTAATTTCATAATTTCAAAAGCTGGACACTAGAGGGGACTAAAGATTTTAGGTTCAGGAAAGATTTATAAGCCTATAAAATGATGCAAAACATTATACCAATAAAAATATGAGGGAGACTTTTGAAGAATGGAATCAGAAAATAATATCAGCAATGTCAGTAACAATGTCTGCTTCTATGAATAGACCACGTCCAAAAGATGTTATTGAAGAAATGACAGATGTAGAACAAATTTGATTTGACAAGATAGAGATGGAATTGAAAGTGGGTTTACGGGCCAAGAGAATGATTTAGAAAAGGATGTTTCATTGCATCTACAAAAGAAACTGGCTGAGGTTATAAAATTTAAAAGGGAAATAGAAAGGACAAACCAGGAGAGTGACCTGGATAATTTTTTCCTACTGGATTTACAAAAGAGGCTAAAGCCTTGAAGAACTCTGTGCGATGGGACAAAGAAGAAAAGAAGAACAATCAAATCCTACAACAATATTTAAAAGAACTAAAGATTAAGACTGTTAGAAGTAAAAGGAAAGAATATAAAGTCGGTTTATTTGATCAAGGTTAACAACCAGATATGTTGTTACTTCTCGTAACTCTTTATGGACTTTCTGCTGACACCAGGACTGAAAAGATGATGTGTTATGGATTTATCATAGATAAGATATGGAATATGGGATGAATAAATAAATGTTTGTAACCTTAGAGGGGGTGAAGAGTCACTAAATTTGTTTATACTTGTGATGAAGGTTGGAAGTGACTTCTTTACTTCTTGATTTTCTCTTTCCTTATTATATTCTTACTTTTTTCATTCTTCTCTCTTTCTTTTTTTCTTTTTCCTTGCACTTTATATCCTTTCTTTCTATTCTGTTCTCTTTAAGTTTAGTCTGTATTAGATTTTACTATTATAATTAAAATTCTTAATAAAATTATATTTAAAAAATAATGATTTCAAGGGAAATTGCAGCTTCTTCTTGGTTGAAACATCCAGAAATTGAATATTTGGGTTATTCGATTTTTCTTTTTTCTTCTTTTTGTTCTGCACATCAAAGTATGTGTGTGTTTTAGATCTCAGCTAGTGCCATTTTTAGACCTTTTTGAAACTTGTCAACATAAAGGCAAATTAACTTGTCCTTGCTTGGGGCTAGAATGTATTTTCTAATGGCATACATCAGTTAAGTTGGAAACAAGAAAATGGTTGCCCTTTTGTAACATGTTGCCTGGGTTTCACACTGTTTCTTCAACCCTTGAATAATGGAAGAACTTTGGAGTTAACTAGATATAGGTATGAATTAGGACACTGGGCCCCACCAGCTTCTGCTTTGGAATGGGATAAATATAAGGGTGGGCAGGACAAAGCAAGGTGTTTGTATCTTATTTTAATGCCTTTAGGTTTGAATAGGATTCTTTTAGATACTGCCAGGTGGCCCAGGTAACAGACTTGTGTATTGTTGGTCTTCCCTATATTGATGCTAATAAAGGAAATTTTTAGCTCATAGATGTTACCTGGTTGGACTAATTGAACTAATTTTGCATTTGGTAAGTGTAGAGTCATCTCAAAAGAAATGGGGGGTGGGAGATGAAGTGCTATGGTCCCCCCCCCCCATCTTTGCACATATAATATAAATTCCTCCATACCCATACTTTTGTTGTTGTTGTTTAGTCGTTAAGTCGTGTCCGACTCTTCGTGACCCCATGAACCATATTGCGCCAGGCCTTCCTGTCCTTCACTGCCTCCCTGAGTTTGCTCAGTTTCATGCTCATTGCTTCAGTGATGCTATCTAACCATCTCATCCTCTGCCGTCCTCTTCTCCTTTTGCCTTCAATCTTTCCCAGCATCAGGGTCTTCTCCAAAGAGATCTCTCTTCGCATTAGGTGGCCAAAATATCTGAGCTTGAGCTTCATTATCGATCCTTCCAATGAGCAATCAGGGTTGATTTCCTTTAAGATTGACTGGTTTGACCTCCTAGCAGTCCAGGGGACTCTTAAGAGTCTTCTCCAGCACCACAGTTCAAAGGCATCAATTCTTCGGCGCTCAGCCTTTTTATGGTCCAGCTCTCACAGCCATACATTACTACTGGAAAAACCATAGCTTTGACTATGCGGATCTTTGTCGGCAAGGTGACGTCTCTGCTTTTTAATATGCTATCTAGGCTTGCCATAGCTTTCCTCCCAAGGAGCAAGCGTCTTTTAATTTCATGGCTGCAGTCTCCATCTGCGGTGATCTTGGAGCCCAAATAAATGAAGTCTGTTACTGCTTCCATTTCTACCCCTTCTATTTGCCAGGAATTGATGGGTCCAGATGCCATGATCTTAGTTTTTTTAATGTTGAGTTTCAAGCCAGCTTTTGCACTCTCCTCTTTCACCCTCATCAAGAGGCTCTTTAGTTCTTCTTCACTTTCTGCCATTAGGGTGGTATCGTCTGCATATCTGAGGTTGTTGATGATTCTCCCTGCAATCTTAATTCCGGCTTGTGATTCTTCCAGCCTGGCATTTCTCATGATGTACTCTGCATATAGGTTAAATAAGCAGGGTGACAGTATACAGCCTTGTCGTACACCTTTCCCTATTTTGAACCAATCGGTTGTTCCATGACCGGTTCTAACTGTTGCTTCTTGGCCCGCATACAGATTTCTCAGGAGACAGGTAAGGTGGTCTGGTATTCCCATCTCTTTAAGAATTTGCCACAGTTTGTTGTGATCCACACAATCAAAGGCTTTTGCATAGTCAATGAAGCAGAAGTAGATATTTTTCTGGAACTCTCGTGCTTTCTCCATGATCCAGCGAACGTTGGCGATTTGATCTCTAGTTCCTCTGCCTCTTCGAAACCCAGCTTGTACATCCGGTAGTTCTTGGTTCATGTATTGCTGAAGCCTAGCTTGTAGGATTTTGAGCATAACCTTGCTAGCATGTGAAATGAGTGCAATTGTGCGATAGTTTGAGCATTCTTTGGCGTTGCCCTTCTTTGGAATTGGAACGTAAACTGACCTTTTCCAATCCCGTGGCCACTGTTGCGTTTTCCAAACTTGCTGGCATATTGAGTGCAGCACTTTAACACCATCATCTTTTAGTATTTTAAATAACTCAGCTGGAATACTGTCATCTCCACTAGCTTTGTTGTTAGCAATGCTTCCTAAGGCCCACTTGACTTCACTCTCTAGGATGTCTGGCTCAAGGTCAGTGATCACACCAGCGTGGACATCAGGGACATTAAGATCTTTCTTGTATAGTTCTTCTGTGTATTCTTGCCACCTCTTCTTAATCTCTTCTGCTTCTGTTAGGTCCCTGCCTTTTTGTCCTTTATCATGCCCATCTTTGCACTAAACGTTCCTTTCATATCTCCAATTTTCTTGAAGAGATCTCTAGTCTTCCCCATTCTATTGTTTTCCTCAATTTCTTTGCATTGTTCATTTAAGAAGGCCTTCTTATCTCTCCTGGCTATTCTCTGGAAATCTGCATTCAGTTGCTTATATCTTTCCCTTTCACCCTTGCTTTTCGCATTCCTTCTTTCCACAGCTATTTGTAAAGCCTCATCAGACAGCCATTTTGCTTTCTTGCATTTCTTTTTCTTTGGGATGGTTTTAGTTGCTGCCTCCTGTACAATGTTACGGACCTCCGTCCATAGTTCTTCAGGCACTCTGTCTACCAAATCTAATCCTCTAAATCTATTCATCACCTTCACTGTGTACTCACAAGGAATATGATCTAAGTCATACCTGAGTGGTCTAGTGGTTTTCCCTACATTCTTCAATTTAAGCCTAAATTTTGCAGTAAGAAGCTCATGATCTGAGCCACAGTCAGCTCCTGGTCTTGTTTTTGCTGTCTGTATAGAGCTTCTCCATCTTTGGCTGCAAAGTATATAATCAATCTGGTTTCGGTATTGACCATCTGGTGATGTCCATGTGTAGAGTCGTCTCTTGTGTTGTTGGAAAAGAGTGTTTGCTATGACTAGCTTGTTCTCTTGACAGAACTCTATTAGCCTTTGCCCTGCTTCATTTTGTACTCCAAGGCCAAATTTGCCTGTTATTCCGATTACTTCTTGACTTCCTACTTTAGCATTCCAATCCCCTATGATGAAAAGGACATCTTTTTTTGGTGCCAGTTCTAGAAGGTGTTGTAGGTCTTCGTAGAAGTGGTCAACTTCAGCTTCTTCAGCATCAGTGGTTGGGGCATAGACTTGGATGACTGTGATATTGAATGGTTTGCCTTGGATACGCACTGAGATCATTCTGTCGTTTTTGAGGTTGTACCCCATTACTGCCTTTCCCACTCTCTTATTCACTATGAGTGCAACTCCATTTCTTCTAAGGGTTTCTTGCCCACAGTAGTAGATATAATGGTCACCCGAATTAAATTCACCCATTCCCGTCCATTTCAGTTCGCTGATTCCCAAGATGTCGACGTTCAATCTTGTCATCTCATGTTTGACCACATCCAGCTTGCCTTGGTTCATAGATCTTACATTCCAGGTACCTATACAATATTGTTCTTTACAGCATCGGACCTTCTTTTCGCTTCCAGATACATCCACAGCTGAACGTCCTTTCGGCTTTGGCCCAGCCGCTTCACTCTTTCTGGAGCTACTTGGAAATGCCCTCCGCTCTTCCCCAGTAGCATATTGGACACCTTCCGACCTGAGGGGCTCATCTTCCGGCGTCATATCTTTTAGCCTTTTGACATTGTCCATGGGGTTTTCTTGGCAAGGATACTGGAGTGGGTTGCCATTTCCTTCTCCAGTGGACCACATTTTGTCAGAACTCTCTGTCATGACCTGTCCGTCTTGGGTGGCCCTGCACGGTATAGCTCATGGCTTCACTGAGTTACGCAAGCCCCTTCGCCACGACAAGGCAGTGATCCATGAAGGGGATACCCATACTTAGAAAGAGTTACTTAGCCAGCTTTACAGATGGTATCTTACTTTGGTATAATCACTTTCACTTTGGAGCCTCCTACCAGCATTATATCTTGTAACAATTAAGATAAAAGAACAACACAGACAGCAGACAGACAGCCACCTGAGTTGTGATTAAGGCACATAATATATGTTGTCAAACCAGCTCCAGAAGTGGAGCTGTGCTTTGAAAAAGTATAAAAAGTGGCAAGAGACTTCAGACCTTGTGAAACTTGGCATAGACCTGAAAATCTGGAAAGTACTATGTAGTAGACAGGCAGCCTCAGGGAGTCTGTCCACTGTCGTTTTGGGGTTCCTTAGAAGCTGTAGAGACATACTTTGATATATTTCATTTTTCCTCTGTAACTCTTAATATATACCCAACAACATTTCTTTGGCCCTCACCCTGGTGAGAATGCATTGTCTTTGAATCCTAAATCTGTTGGCTAATGGCTGGCCACTAGTGCCGACCTGGAGGTAAAAGCTGGGTTAGGTGAATATTCTGAAGCAACTGTAAGTTTGATAAAAGCCCCCAGAATATTGAAACTAAGATACTGATAATTTGGGAAGATACTCAGTTTAACCATTCAGAATTATAGGTCTCCAAGAAAAATCTCTCTACTCCTTTGCAAAAATAAGGCCCTCAGGAAGGGGGACTTCATAAGACCTTCTTAACCAAGGCCAGGGTGGTTATCATCCTTGCAGAGTCAGAGGGCATTTAATAAAATGTGCCCCTAGTTTCTTTGTGTCTTTCTTCCTTATTCCTACCTATGCTTACCATCTAGGTCTACCTCAAACTCAAATGGGGAGAAAAATAAATATGCAAATATTTACTTCTACTTCTAGCAGAAGATCTAAACATCCTTTCCCATACATAGGATCTCTCTCCTTTCTCCCAACGCCATATAGGCAGGGTGACAGTGATTGTATGTCACTGATTGTGATTAGTGTTCACAGGTTGAACATGGGATGTGTGCTTAAATATAATGGAAAAGTGAAAACACATTTGTTAGTGTTGCACAGGATGCTTTTTGCTGATAGTCCTGTATGAATGCAACATCTGGTTCCTCCATTACTTATCAACCAGTTTTAAGAAGAAAAAAATAATAATTGATCCCGTTATTTCATTTATGGAAAGGACATTATTTGTATCAAAAATATCCTATCCCTTCATTCTCCCCTCTTCCTTTTCTGTACAAAACTCACTCACACAAACTTCATTCTGAAGCAGTGTCTAACTTTTTTTTAAAAGGGCAATGAACAATATGTAACTTAAGAAGAAAGAATATACTTTTTTAGACCTCATGTCAATCCTACTAGGAAGACGAGATCAGGAAATCAGCTCCACCAGAAGGCTGATTGTGCTGTACTTATGGACTTAAAAAATGTTTTAGCCCCTTTTGCCTAAAACAATTCTTACATATTTATGTCAATGTCACCTTCCTTATTCAATGCACCATATTATGACCAGCAATTCTATACTGCCATTTGTGATGTGCTCCTGTACAATATGTAATACTTTCTAGTAAATATAGTCCAGCTGTACTCTAGTTTGAAAAATGAACATGGCAGCTGAGTCTTCTTGAAAGCATGGACCAATTGTTTGAGTGGCTTTGAATTAACCACAATTATTTTCTTATCTGGCTAAAATAAGTTCTTCTAATCCCTTAAAAGCCCTCTACAAGAAGTCTGCTTGACAAATATCATTTCTAACACTTCAACACTTTCATTGTTCTTTTAACAAATTCCATCTGGTCTGTAATAATTATTCACTTTTGGTGCCAAAACCAAAGCAAAACCATGTAGGAAAGTTCTTTATATCGCTAATGAAAAAGGAAGACTTCTGTTTATCCAAAGGCAAAAGAACTCACTTTATCAGTGGATGTAATTGTATGGCAAATCCTAGGACTATGATAAATACTCCTTCCCTGGGCCATGTGGTCCCTGAAAAAAACTTTCCCAGAGGGATATACAGTAAAACCTTTTCAAACATCATGCTGGGGGCTGCCATTAGGTGGGGCTTCTTTGTGCCAGTAAGTGAACACAGAACTTAGTCCATGCAAACATTGTTGATCTATCCTAGGTTCCTTCACTGAATAAAGGCAATGCAAATGCGTATTCTTCTCATTTACCTACTGCTAGCTGAAAAAGTTCAAAAGCAGAAAGGTAATCAGAACTAGTGTTAAAGAAAACGTTAAGCGTGTGTCATTTATGGACAGGGCTATAGATCTAACTCTAGGGCTGAATCTCATTCTGAACCTCCAAACTGTTTGCCTTTAATAACAGGATTATTTTACTTTACAACGCTTTACATACATATTTTTTTAGCCTGGGTTTTGTCATCATTTTTAAAATAAATACAGGCACCAACTCTGGGAATGGTTGCAATGGAATTGAGAAGCAGTATGAACTGGAGGGTGAATGAATATGTACCTGGGGTGGATTTATAAAACAGCTCTTTTTCAGTCTGAGTGTATGGAAAGTTCAAAGTATGTATCCCCCATCTCTGCCTCTTTCCATTCTCCATGCATTGAAGCAGGAGCTGTAAAGAGAAACTAAAAGAAATTGTAGGTGCATTCCCTTGAATATAACTACAGCCGTTTACATGATCAAGGTTCTGAATAAACCAGGACCTGATTAAAGTATATATACACACATACACACACATACTGGGGCAAGCAACATCATGGAGAGACAAAAAAGAGAAAGCAGCAATAAGCAAAGGAACTTAAATTCAGGAGATAAGAAAGAAGAAATCTAACTAAATCTTGTTTACACAAACCCTATTCACAAGACCTCTCTCCATACCATTCTATCTTTCCAATCCATCCTCCTTCCACCATATCTACCAGGCTTCATCCAGACTGATACTTGAACTAGAGGGCTCACAGGCAGAGATTCGGGGACCTGGTTTTTTGATAAGGGAGTGTTACTACAGTTACTAGAGAAGCCATTGATAGCAAGGAAAAACAGCTACTGAATATGATTAAGATGCAAGTCATAGCTATCGCAGATACAAGGTTCAAATCTTACATCTCTTTCGCCTGCCCATGTGTCATAATTCATTGACTCTCATTCCTTGGTGGGAGATGTGATCGACCCTTCTGCATTATTATTGCAATGGACCAGTCTAGTCCTCAGGCCTTATGCTTTTGACTTTGCTTGTTAGCTATCATACTATCCACACTCCAATTCCTACATTGCCAATGGCTCATTTTATTGTCACCTCTCTCTCATCAACCTTTTAGCCATAACATTTTCAGTCTTCTCCTTCCTTGCAACTGTTCCTTCCTCTCTCTCTCTCTCTCTCTCTCTCTCTCTCTCTCTCTCTCTCTATATATATATATATATATATATATATATATATATTTCCCCCCAGTTTGATCCTCCTTCATTTTCTCTGTATAATCAAACCATTTCACAGTGGTCACTTACTTTTGAATTCAGTCTGGATTCATTTAGTACCCGTTCATGACTGACTAAGTCTTCCTGCTTCACCACATTCAATTCTTAAGGAACCTATTTCTACTGTATTCAACATACGTTTCCTTTTCTCCTGATATATCCATATCTTGCTTCCATATAATGTATAACGTGGACTTTCAAAAGAAATATATTTTAAAATAATGTACAGCAGATTGCAGCAGCTAACCAAGTTGGCTGATCTCAAAGATCTAATCTGGGTTGGATCTGATAAGTACATGGATAGGAAACTACCAGGAAAATCCCAGAGTTGACTTGGAACCTCACAGAAGGTAATGGAAACCATTTCCATGTTGTTACTACAAAAGAACATAGATGTTTCATAAATTTATCAGGATTCAACTCAAGGAGACTTGACTTGATCGACTTGATTTTCAAAGGAATTACCTTTCAGGAAATGGTGAGTTTGACCAAAGATACTCAATAGTTATTGCTGGGTCAGGGGAAAATACACCTTGTTTGAATGGAATGCACTAAGTAATATAACCGTGGTCTAAACCATGTAATGTATAGCTAAGTAACTATGTGTAACAAAGTGTTACTATGCAACTTTTTGTGTAAAGTGAACAGTTTTCAAGGATACAGGTTCAAGATTGCCAAAATACCTTATCATAGCAGAGGCTAAGAAGAACAAACTTGAATATAGTTCAGCATGATTGTTACCCCTTTACAGATCAAAGCATAGTTTGAAGAAATATAGATTTTAAGGATGACCAGTTTAGGGCAAGAATAGATGCTTACTATATGGTATAAGCCGAACACTCCCCTTAAGCAGAACATCTTGACATATGCCTCAATTCACCCTGTTGCCCTCTAGTTTTCTTTTAACTTCCATTTCATATGTGAGTTAAAAATGTATGCATATGCAGCCGAACACAGTTTATCTAGTATTGATCAAACAAATATAAAGCAAAGTAATGCTGCTGACTGGAAATTTGTTATATGTGCTATTGAATTTCTATTAGAATGGCCAAAACTATAGATCATAGAAATCATGCTAAATTGGCATAATGTTTTGTGAATTATTTAATTTTGGTTTTGCTAATCACATTGATTCCTAAGGTCTATGAGAAACCTGTAATGAAGTCTGAAGGACAATAAAATGATTATCATATATCTTCTGTTTAGGAGTCAGTTTCTAAGTCCCAAATGTAGTTTTACTCTGTGTGTGTTTGTGTGTGTGTGTGTGTGTGTGTGTGTTTACTATGGTGCATGTGTTCTTTTGAATTAAATGCAGAGTTAACTATATGTCTAATATTTTGTTTATATCCAGTATTTGGTTTATTATTTTTCTTACTATGAAGTAATGAATCATGCCATGGCCTACAAACTGTCAAAGAAGCAGCTTGATTAATGTTATATCTTGGGAGCTTTGATTAAGATAATCATGTAGTCAAGCTATAATATATGGTAACATCAGAGCTTCTTCTAGGAAATCACCTTCCTTCACTGAGCCAATCTCCAAACCTTCCCCAAGCTGGTTGCAATACTTATGATGGATTAGCCAAAGTTTTTATAAGATTAACAATATTATCTTTTTTATTATTTCCACAACCCAGCGGATGTTGGAAATAAACTACTAAGGAGGCTTAGGACTCAGTTTGTTGGTTAGGCTGTCAGCAGGATAATTTCCTGAGAAGTGAACAGAAAAGGACCAGGTTGGTGCAAGCAAAAGAAAAGTCAGATGTCTGGCTCTGGCTTGGGACTTTGGAGAAAATAATATCCAGGGAATGCATCCTAGGAAAAAGATCTAGGGAATGTATCCTAGACATTCGTCCTGGGAGAGACAGCTGGGTGGAGACTCGAAATGTGACTGATGGTTCCCTATTAAGCCCTCTCCTGCTTCCATCCTGTTCACATGACCCAGAGTGGAACTGCTATTAAGGGGATAGAAAGAAACCCAGAAGTCTTACCCTATGTTCTTTCCCTCCCTTGTTTTCTAAAACCATTTTTTAATCTTTTCCTGTAAGAGCATTTAATTTTGGAAAGTAACACGTACCAGGGTCCTTCGGTTCCACTGAAATTAATTATATGCAATTAATTTCCATGTGCTGTCTAGAGCTCTATGTACGAGGTTCATAGGGGAAGGACTAGTCAATTCCCATGGGTAAAATCAGAATGTAAGCACAATTGAGAGGTGTAAATTACTTCACCACGCAGCTATTTTGCTGTAAATTATAGCAAAGGAACAGGATCCTTCCACTGAGTTTTATTTGAAAATAAATTAATTCTCAGACAGAGAAGGAAGAGGGAGAAGAAGAGGAAGAAGAAGGCTTCATTCTTGTTTTAATCAGAGCTGGTTATTGAAGGGCAATGGAGCAGAGCAGCAATCCATAAAGTAACAAAAGTTTGATTGGTATGAGAATACAAATAAAGGAAGTACTCAAGGCTGTTTTATCAGTCAAAGATAGGGAAATATGACATTTGGATATGCCCAAAGCAGTATGCTTTTGCCTAGAAATGTCAACTTTCCATTTCCATCAAAATCTTAGCATACATATTGCTGTGATCAATTTCCTGATGCATTATTCATTGTTCTGTATCTTACGATGGCACAGGATCTATCTCCATCAAATACTGTGCCCAAAAATTTGATTCTTTTTTTTAATCCCTTCTTGAAGGAGAAGGAGAAGTAGACATACAACTAATAACTCACTGCTTTTGCAGTTAAATTTTGATTTATAACCTTTTCTAGTGGCCATCTCCTAATCATGATTTAGCAATTAATCTCCGGATTATTAATTACTCTCATTGCAGCTAACCTTAATTAAAGTGTGTTCTGTGTGATGGGGGTGGAAGAGAGAATTTTCAGAGGCAGATGCCAGCAAGGAATTTCAATGAAGTTGAATAAAGTAGTCAGCTGGATGAAAAGGGAGCTTGACTTATACTGTGACTCCCAGTTAGGATTGTGATTTATGGAGAAGATATAATGCTAGAATGCCTTTTATAGACTGGTTACAATCCAGTCTATAAAATTGTCTAAATTGTCTCGGTATATCTACGAAGCAAATATATATATATATATATATATATATATATATATATATATATATATTTGAAATATATATATATCAGAAAAGACTCCCATTGATTTCAATTGGACCTACTCTGCATAACAGGATATATAGGGTCTTCGAAGCAGTAATGACCTCAGCTGAAGGCCACTGGTTTTGAAACTTCATATGGTTCAAGATGCTGCTATATCTTTTGTAAGACTGTCAGTTAAAGAAATAAAGATTGACTGTTCCTTTGAATGGATTATCAGCAAATCAAAATGTACACATTCTGCATATGTGATGCTCAGAAATGGAACACAGAAATAACTATGCTTAGCAAGTATGAGTACAGTAGAAAAAATGCACATAATTGATAGGTCAATGGACAAAGTGATCACTGGGAAGAAATTTGGATTAACACCATGAAAAGTAAAGGGGATGAAGTTCAGACACCTAACTAATTAAAGGACTTACCCATTGCTTTGTTGATGGATATCCAACCTTGAATAGGCAGAAAACGTTAGCATTAATTTACCTATCCTATCTCAGATCCCTCTTTTCAAGGCATTGAAGTTACTTGACATCTCTCCAAGTATCATCCTGTTGAGGTAGGGCAGATTAAGAAGCAGATACCACAAGAAATACTAGAACTCTACTGTATTTATATAGGCTATAAAACAGAATCTTGAAAACTTGACAGCACGTTCCCTTATCTCCCTCTTACACCACAGAGAATCAAGGTGGGAGCAATCTTGAGTTTGCATTCTTGTCTTGCATTATATATTTTGCTCTTTAAAAGAGTTATGTTTTCTAATTGCCACCCCAAGTATCAGTTGAATACTTTGATTCCTATGTGCTTTTGTGTGTGCTCCATGTGCTTGTGTACTAATTCCCCTTCAAAATAAATAATTGCATATGTGATTACTAGAGATAATTATCAAGATACTGTACAGCCAATATCCAGTGTCCCCTTAAAAATTAACATCAGAACAGAAATTCATATGTTTCAGAATAGATGTACTTTCAGTAGGAAAACTATGGAAATCGTATGCAAGTTTAGTATAGACATTGTTTCATCATACAAGGAGTGGACTCTGTTTCATAGAAATGGTGTTTGAACAAGAGGGAGAACAGGGCAAAGATGCCAAAGGTTGGAAAGTGGGCAGTTTTATGTCGCCAGGCATGATAAGTGAATGAATTAGAATATAACACTTATTGTACATCATCCTGCTCCTAGTTCATGTCAGGCAGTTGGAAATAACTCCTCAAACTCTCAACTTCCATGAGGATAAAAAAGGTTAATGTAATTTTCTATGAAGATGAAAAGTAGCGGGTAAGTCAAATCAAAAACAAACAACTTGAAGACCCTGTTGCCTGGGAACTTTGAAGACTTGGAAACATGTATCATCTCATTCCATCCAGAGGCTCCTTTTAGATATATCCAAATATATCGATGCAATTCAGCTTGCATAGCTCTCCCATCCAATCATAAAGATTTGAGTGGGGGGCGTGATCAAATTTTGCAAGATGGCAGGTACAGCATCATGATTGAAGCCATGCCCATTTTGTCCATGCATGCAATGCACCCTCCTCATGGATGCCACTGTGAGCCAAAGAGCAAAAGACATGCATGTGTGAATTAGGAATGGAAAAAGGATCATTTTGCACAGCCAACGCACTTCTCTGCAGCAGGATAGTGTCACTTAGCCAAGCCCCTTGAAAAGATAATAAAACAGTGAAGGAATACTAGATACCATTAATGTATTTTAAACAGCAGAATTTCCCTCTCCTTTGCAATATCTCATCTTGGAATTTAATATCTGCCTCCCTTCTTTACACTTTGGGGAAAAAAAATAATGCTTAGGAGGATAAAACATATTCAATTTTCAAACAGAAACTTGGTCTACATTGTTAAGTTAGAAAATTAAACCTCACTTTATTGAAATTATTCTCTTGTACTTGCTCATATATAAGCAATGAAAATACCCCTGTTGAGTTGTGAGGTTTAATGCAATACAGTACAATTTAATACTAAAATTGCACTCTTGTCCCCTCCCCTCTATTGATGGAGGGAATAAATGTTGGGATACAGGCTCTTTTTTTATTACATATAATGGCTATCATGGGCAGTGTTTCAAAGTTAATATGCTTAAGGGTCCTAGTTTTTTTAGTGCAAAGTCGTTCAGCTATATTAACTAATTAATTAATGTTGGTTGAACAAAATACTAATGGACTTCAGGCTTGTGACAATCTAATCAAGCCCAATCATTTGCATTTCAGCTCAGGCATTAGCCTGAAGTCAGTCCTGCTGGGTTCAACATTAATCAATGTTGGTTGAGCAAAACACTATGTTGGTTGAACAAAATATAAAATACAATGTTGGTTGAACAAAATACTAATAGGCCTCAGACCCTGACTGACAATCTAATCAAACCCAATCATTTGCATTTCAGCTCAGGCATAAGTCTAAATTCAGTTTTGTTGGGTTCAGCAGCAGCAGTTAATCCCAGATAAAATGTGTACAGAATTGAAATCTTAGGATCCCTTACTGAGTAAGACTCACTGAATACAATAAGAGTTACTTTATTCAAAAGTAAATATTAAGTTGCAGTTTTTTCAAGGAGGAGCTAAATAGAATGCCACCCATTAAATGCTTCACAGCTATAGGCTTCTAGTTATCTGCAACTGTCCATTGAAATAAGAAATTGATGATGGGCTAGTCAGTTTTGAAATAAACCTGTTTCAGAATACTTATGTTCCCAATGAGGAATCACAGACAAGTATCTAAAAAATTACAATTTTCAGAGCCAAAAGCCTTGCATATGAACATCAGGAGCTTCACATTAATGTGCTATGTACCATTTAGTGCATCAGCTAAGTGTCATGCATAGAACACCAAAATCTTCAGGAATGTATCCATGCAGGCTTCCATATTTAAGCAGAACATATAGTCTCAGGGTTCTGATAAACATAGAAACATCAGGATATATAAGTAAATATATAGAGGTTTTGAGATGAGTCAGAACTTTGAGGGCTAACACCAAAACTTTGGAAATAATTTCCTATTCTCTGGATCCCTTGAGGAATAACCAAAACTACTTGAACCATAGTTTAGAAAAAAGATTCAGGAAAACTGAACTCTGCTTTCCTGACATCTAACATGGGAAAATGCCAAAAGATCATAATGTTTTTCTTATTTTAGCTACATTGAAGCATTTGCAGGAATTCTGAAGGTATTTGAAAGCAAGCATGTAGGTGAAGTATGCCAAATTTCCATGAATACTTGTTCTGAAGTATCTCAATCTGCCATAGAATCCAGTGCTTAACTCTAATGCATATTTTACACACATCTGGTTATACATGAAAAGAGCTGGAAGAGTGGCTAAAATGGCCATATGATATTGGGACGGAACGTTCTCACACAGGCCTTGTTCCTGCTCAGAAATTCCTTTTACAATTTCATAAAGTCTGAATAGAGAGAATTTCAAAACTACTTTCAGATGTATTAAAAAGTAAATGTATTAAAGGTGAATCTAATTTAATCTATAAACTTAGATAACTTTCCCTCCTTTGGCATCCTATACTTTCTCCTTTTGTACTGTTTTCAAATTATATAGAAAACAACAAACACAAATTTTGTTTGCTTGTTTGTTTCAAACCACAGGGATATAGAACTGATATTTGAATTTTCAGGAGTTCTGAATAATTTTCAGAATGGAATGGCAACTCTCCCTCTCTCTGGCTGCTGTGGGTCTTCCGGTCTCTCTCTCTCTCTCTCTCTCTCATTCTATATCTCTCTCTCTCTCTTTTATGCAGAACCTGATTTGTAACGTATAAGATGGAGGTAGGTCATCTTTGGTTTTCTAGATGTTGTGTACTACCTATCAGATCTTGTTAAAGATGGTAGAAGTTTTAGCCCCATCTGGAATGGAACACTGCTATAGAATAGTTTATTATAGAGGGGATGAAGAAAAAAAAATGTGTTCTTCATGTAAAATGATTTTCATGCCAGACTGGAACAATTTGTACTATCATTACCAAAAATGATTACTCTGGGGAAATAGAGTTGGTTTAATAAAATGACTAATTGGATTAAAAAAATGATCAGACCACAGAAAACAAAATAAATACTCTAAGAGAAAGTCCTGGAAAAGAAAGAGGAGGAGCAGCAAGAGGAGGGGGAGGCAAATCAAATATCCATCTAGGTCATCTAGAAGCCAGCAAAACGAATTCCATTCTTGCTTTTTCAAAGCACCCAATATTCAGTTGTGCAATCTCTGAATGTCAAGCACAAGTGGGACCTGTTAGAAATTTCTGCAGTTTAGTGAACTTTCTCTGTTCAGTGTTCCAACCAGTCAGCCATGCAGACTTCCAGAATACTTAAATCTATTTCTTCTCCCACTGAGTTTTCCATTCCATCTCCCAGTCATGCTGTGATTTCCAATATGGTCCCTGTGAACATTAATATGCCTACAACATCTTCAATGCTGCTCAATGAAATTCCTGTCCCCCCCCATGATTTTCTTTCTTTCTTTCTTTCTTTCTTTCTTTCTTTCTTTCTTTCTTTCTTTCTTTCTTTCTTTCTTTCTTTCTTTCTTTCTTTCTTTCTTTCTTTCTTTCTTTCCTCTCTCTCTCTCTCACTCTTTCTTCCTCCCTCCCTCCCTCCCTCCCTTCCTTCCTTCCTTCCTTCCTTCCTTCCTTCCTTCCTTCCTTCCTTCTTTCCCTCCCTCCCTCCCTCCCTCCCTCCCTCCCTTTTTTTTTTTTTTAGAAAACAGTATTTTGATTTTCAATAAAATTAAAGAGGAAGGTGGATGCTGCAAAATAAAACACCAGCCTCTTGGACCATCTCTGTTTCCAGAACAGCCTCTCAGCATCTTACAGCCCATTGCCCCAGTAGTGAGTTCCTATATTTTATACTGCCATCCAGCATATTGCTGAAGTGGTATGAAACCTGACCTCATTACAATTACAGTGGCATAATTGTTGGAGGATAGCAGAAGATGCTCTAAGTTTCCAGTGAGATCTTGCCCATAGTCTTCCTTAGAAACATTGGGTGGTGTTCCTTAAACACAGTGAGTGGTTGCAGTCCAGTGGTCCATTACAAAGTGTGTCTACCTGCCTTATGTAGGTTACATGCAGTAGAGATCATTAGTGGAAGAGGTTAAACATATAGAGAAAATGGATAGAATTGCTCTATTTACTACAGCAGTGTCTGTTAAACAGATACAGTGGTACCTCGGTTCATGAACTTAATTTGTTCCACAATTTTGGGTGTGAATCGAATTGGCTGCGAACCAAAACAAATTTCCCCATAAGGTTCAATGTAAATAAGGTTAATCCGTTCTGAACCATGTGTATTTTTTTTTAACCACAAAAATATGAAACAGTACAGTATAGTATGAAGAGAGAGAACACTAACCTTGCTTGAGGCGACACCAAAAAGCTTCACAGCAAGTGTCTGTCTGCGACCGCGATATCACCTAAAGGAAGCCACGACCACATGTCAGAGCAGGGAAGATGGCCACAGGTCGTGTTCGTCACCCAATGCGGAGTTCACGAACGGAAGCAAAACTTTGCCAATGCTGCTGTTCGTGAACTAAATTGTTCGTGAACACAAGCGTTCGTGAACTGAGGTATTACTGCATTTGTGTCTGGACATGGTAGCCACTGGTCTTTCCAAAAGGAAGGGGACTCTTGTAGCAATCCAGTATCATTCATTCTGCTACTGAGTGGGCTGGCAGATCCATTTTAAAATGTTGTTGTTAAACTTTTTTTCATGCATCTGCAAATCTGGAGGTTCCATGAGCCTACTAAATCATCCTTCCCATTGGTGTTGAGTATATTAAGCATTGAACACTGATCCCCCCCCCCCCAAGAGAAACATATCCTGGACTTCTATATTTTACATTTGTTTGGGCTTTTTGTTTGGCATTTTTATTGTCAGTTGCTCTGCCGGTGTTATCTTCACAGTACACATTTAAATAGATTTTTAGAGACAATTAATTCTAACTTGGGGAAAATTCATAGCTACCTGATTTGTTTTAATGTATACCAATGGATAATGGATAACGAAAAATATTATCAGATGCTTAAAATGCATTGGAAAAAAAAATACATAAATATGTATAACCAAATGCATACAAAATAAGCAAATGCATAGAGGACATATAACCAGGTACATAAAAAATCTAAACAAATGCATAGAAGAAAGATAAAGAAATGCATAAAAGGTATAAACAATGCATAGAAGCAAAGAATGAGTAAATATATCCAATGCAGAGCTGCAGGAAACATGCCTTGTTGTGCATTAAGGAACATCACCTTCGTTGGACTTCTATAGCATCAGTAACATAAAACTATGAAAACTCTTCCGCCTTCTTCAATATGTTTGTCACTGTAATGGACAAAGCGCAGCTGAACCCTGACCTGCAACCTGTTTGCTAATGTGCTCCTAATTAGTATCATCCACAGTGGGTCCAAAACAATCAGAAGGCAGAAAGAGAGTCATGATGCAAACATCACCCCTTTTGAACAAGTGGGCAGTGTTGGTACGTGAACAGAAGAAGTGGGTTTGCATTGGGACACTGCTTCTGGCATCCTGCTGTTCTGAACCCCTTCCTAATATCCTCTACTTGCTCTTAGTATTCTGTCTTTCACACAGCCAATTATTTATAATTCGATCCTATGTTGCATCCATAGCAAATCTACCCTACTAGATACCTGATTATTCCTCAAAAAAATAAATGAGGCAAGAGCTGTGTCACCAGCAAACAAATGGACAAACTCAGAATAAAGATATTTTAACTGCCATTTGCAGTCCTAAATGGTCAAGGGATTCATGTGACTTTCACCCCAATGTGATCTTTATGTTTCCAGTAAAGGATGTGGAGGCATTATAGCAGGAAAGAGAACTTTGACTTTTCTAGCACTAAAGAACAGGACAAGACCACAACATGAATCTTAAGGTGTTCAGATTGGCTTTACAACCATGACCATTAGGTCTCAAATGACCTTGCTTCCAATGACAATCTACAGTCCACATGTGGAAGGGAACATCCATAGAAGTAAGTTTGCTGTATCCCTGTGATATGGAATCTTGCACAATGAGCTAACCAGCAATTCCCATCATCAGGCAGAATGTAATAGTCTGTGGGAATGACCATGGGAGACAGGAGGGAGAGCCACAGACTGGATAACTGGCATGTAAAAGATGTCTCAGCCCACCGAAGGAGGGAGAACATGGGAAACATTTCAGAAGAGACCTTCCCTAGTTTTCCAGAGAGTAAAAGGAAAGGAGGGGAGAAATGCATTCAGTCTTGCAAGATTTTGTTAATGTAACCTTACAATAAAGATAGAGCTAGTACTCCTGGTTGTGCCATTTGTCTAGACTAACTCAAACATAAACCAAGTGCATATAGCTTACCTTAAGGAAATTTTAAGAAAAGCAAAACAATTATTAACATAGCAAGATTAGGTTAAAAAAAAGAATCTCAGAGGTGAGACTCCCCTTGGATAGCAAAATATAAAGCAGATTCATAAAAAATGGCTGATTATGGCAATACACCTACATATACTTTTCAAGAAACAGTGCTGGAACTGTTACTAACATTCCAGTTCATGCAGCACAGTAATGTTGCACCTTAAGAAATAAAGAATATTGTGCAAATGAAGCCATAACTCAAAAGGAATTAATCAATGATCATCATCACTAGCATCATCAACAGTTGCAGGGGTTTGGAAAGCAGCTGAAGTTTCTGACTGATAGCATGTAGTTTGAACTCCAGGCCTGATGGTCTAGCAAAAATCCCAATAACACACACTATTCTGGAATTTAGCTAGATGCACAAGCTATTAACTGATTAGATTTTAGTGCATGGCTACAAATAAGTGTGTGTGCATGTGTGTGTATAAGAGTAAGAGAACATGTTAAGAAATTCATATTTATACTTTGAAGTAGACTATATTGAAACAATGGTTATGGGTCTTTTGTTCAGATTTTTGAAATTTGTGTTGACTATTCCAAGAACAAAGTCACCTTGTTGGCTACTAAAATGTGCTTTCGGAAAGGCTTGGCAGTGATTCTGTTTATAATCCAGGGTAGTTCTGTTCCTCCTCCCCTCTCTTTTTCCAAAATAGAAATGCTATTGTTTCAAATCACGTTTGGATTGATGTTTTGCATATAAATTGCAATCAGGGTGTCAGGTATTGTCAAATGTTCAAAAATTATCTTAACTTGCAGTCAGCATATGGAATTCACTGCAACAGGAGGTCAAAGACAAGCAGGAGACCAGAGTTTTAAGACTGTTGGAGAATTTCTATTTCAACCGGTGTCTCTGGATATGAATGCTAATATAAGGATAAATACATTTCACGCTTCTGAGCATAAATACATCACCGGGCAGGCCTAAGTATTTAATCCCCCTCATTCAAGATAGCAGTTTATTGTACTGACTTTAATCAAAGTGTCCTATAAGAGATAGCTGACTATGCAACTTGACATGCCAAGAAATTCTTAGCAACAGCAAGACTTGGAGGCATATTTTCCTTGGTTCAAAAGCTATTAGGGCTGATGTGCTGGCCCCCCAGATGTTATTGAGCAGGCGATTTCTGAGCCAGGCCATTCCCTTTTCATATCCTCTGATTGATTGCTTATGTGCCATTAGGTCACTACTGACTTTTAGTGACCACATAAATAGATTTTCTCCAGGATGATTTTTGCCAAATGTGATTGAGCAATTGAAGCCCAACAGCTTCTTACATATGCTTCATATTCAACTAAGGCAGAAAAAGGGTGGAGGTTCAATCACATTGTTGTGGGCATCATGTTGACTGTTTTAATCCCTTCCCAGCTGTCGGTGCCCATGATTAAGAGAGAATATGGCAAATACAGCAACTGCTAAAGCTAAAGGAGACATGGAATACACTATTATGGCAATATTCTGGAATTTAGTTGGGCAACCTGAAGCTGAGGTTAATGCAGCTTTTGCACACCATTTCCACATCCCCAGAAGTCCCTATGAACATAATTGTTGAAAGCAGACGGTACTACTTCCTGCCATTTTAGGTGGAACAACTGAAATGCAGTGTAATAGGAACGCTACGATTAAAACAAGAACCCCCCCCCCCCCGCAAACAAAATTTACTCCCAAAGTGACATCTCCCCCACAAGTGTGGTATTGCTCCACCCTCTTTTGGCCCACAGCCTCCTAAAAAAAGTTAAGGGTTCTCCTTGCACACAAGAAAATTGTG
This sequence comes from Python bivittatus, assembly GCF_059951505.1. NCBI lineage: Eukaryota > Metazoa > Chordata > Lepidosauria > Squamata > Pythonidae > Python > Python bivittatus. The sequence continues at coordinate 19,253,408 of NW_028277124.1, read as the reverse complement.
CTTTCTGCTCTTGAACCTTCGTGGTGTGGTCCAGATGTGTTATGATTACAAGTCTCAGGAGCCATAGCCAAAATAATAATATGGAAATAGGGAGAAAGATTTGGGGAAGGTTGCACTCAAAGAAGTGCTGAGGACAGTAAAATCCAAAGCAGTACTTTTTCCAATGTTCTCAGCAAATTCAGTATAATTTCCTGTGATACAGCCAATGTAAAGGGGAAATTGACACTCAAATAGTAATTGGGATGTGATAATAAAGTGCCAACCTGCTTTGGGAAATAAAATATTTATATCAATTGTAGTCATCCAAGAAGCAATAGGTCAGCTGTACTGCATCTCTCTGAAAAAAATATTGAGTAACAACATATGTCAAGGTGACATTATTGTAATTTATCTTCCATCCCATCATCTTTTCTAAAGAAAATAATCTAGTCTTCTAAATCACTGGTAGTTGTCCTCTTACCCCATGTGAGGACTGCAAATACACCTGGACCTCCAAAATTGAATAGTTTGCTTGAGGAAAAATGAAACAGTCCAAACTATCTTGCTCTGGTTCAAAACTCTCCATGAAACTGTGATCCCAGTGTGATTCTCTGGAGCTCTGACATGTAACAAAAAGGCTCCCCTTCCAACAAAATAAAACATACTACTGTGGGGATGGAAAAGGAGAATATTAGACTCAGTGACTGACGGATCTACCCTCCAATCAAAGTGATTGTAATGGTATGTGGAAATGACCTTGGGAGACAGGAGGAAGAGTCCCTGACTAGACAGCTGTCATGCAAAAGGTATCTCAGCCCACAGAAGAAAAAAGGGAGTGGGAAGCATTTCAGAAGGGACCCTCCCTAACTTTCTGGGAAGTGAAAGTAAAGGAAGAGAGAAGTGCTTTCAGACATGCAAGATTGATGCCAGCCCTTTGAGGTAGTCTAGACAAGAAGCACCAACCATGAGCTCTAACACAACCCTTATTGTAAGGTAACAGTAACAGAATCTTGCAAATCTGAAAGCACTTCCCCCCTTCCAGAAAACTACATCATTCTCCCAAGGTCATTCCCACATACCCTTACGGTGACTTTGACAATCTGATTCCTGTCATCACATGATCTTGGGGGAAGACAGGGAAATCATTTTAGCCAGTTAACTACCTTAGTGTTTCCCATCCTTCTTTATTTATTTGATTAATATCCTGCATGTCTACTCAGTCTGAGTGGCAAACCATTGCTAAATTGCAGAGAATAAACTGAAAAAAGTAAAGACTGTCCCCTGATTTGCTGCCCTCCTCATTAAACTGCAGTCCCAATTTGTCTCCAAGTTTGTTCAGCCACCAGGCTTTTGTCAAGAAATGAGGCCAAAGCAAATCTGGCAAGCAAATGGCATTCTCATAATGAGTTGGCACTCTTAGGCATTGTAGGAAGCCTGACAGACAGGTTTAGGTGGCTTGAGAAGAGAGCAGACGCTAGATGAAAAACAAGGTGTTCAATTGCCCCTTTTGCTCAGCATTAGGGATAAAATGATATTGAAAGGACTCAGGGGTGAGCTTTCCAAGCAGATGGGGTATGAACATTGTCATTGGTCTGATGGATGGATATTGGGATAGCAATGGCAAATTTAGCATGTGAGGTCTGGCAATTCCAGCTTATAGTCAAGACTATCAACATCTTTATCATCCTGCTAGGAGGAAAAGCCATTAATTGTATTATACTAAATATACCTTCAAGGATGTAACCACCTAACCTACTGTATGCTCTTCTTCATTAATTTAAAATTTTAGTCTAGTCCTAAACTATCATTTTCTAAATACTAACTGGCTAATAACTTCTCTTTCACACTCTCTCTCCACCCTTAAAAACAAACAAACAAGAACTTTATTTTTTATCATTTCTTATAAGAGAATATATTATATCATATTCTCCTGTATTCTCTTATTCTCTTATTATGATTCTAAAATATTAGAATCCATGCTATTTTAGGCAAAAGAGAAACAGCTGCTGATTTCTTTTGGTAGGAGATAATCCCAAAACACCGATGTGATTTTCCCACATGGAAAAGTTGCATTGATTTAACCTGAAGGAGGAAAAAATCTACCTTGATGGTATAGCCAATAGCAAGATGTTTAAAGGTTTATTGTGCTATATACTATACTGTACTGGAAAGGTGGATAGCAATAAACATCAGCAGCAATAAACAACTGGTTTTTGGAAGGGGTACATGTAAAACGAAACATAAACTCAACACATTGACTGTTTTGTAGTTTCTATGGCTTACCCAAGAGTTGTGAATAATGTCTCCTTTATGCTAAGAGTAAGGATTTTACAAGAATGAAGCTTCTAATGTCTAAATTTTCAAAAATGTAACAGGGTTCATGCAAGAATAATTAAACACTGGTTAGCTTCCAATAGGGTTAAAGAATAAAGTAATAGGCTGAAATGAAATGACGCTATAAGGAATAACATTCTCAGTGGGCTATAATGAGCTTCCCCATCATCTTTAGTGTAATTTAATTCAGAAATGTGTTTTCTACACATTACTTAAGTGCCAACCGTATTAAAATCTGTTACAGTACCAAGCTTGCTGGATTGAACTTGGAAAGTGTCATTCCCCACTGAGAAATTTTGTTAGCTTTCTCAAAATTCGTTTAGCTCTCCTCAAAATTGCTCAGATGTATTAATTGACAAGAACCTTCAAATCTAGCTCAGATTATGAGTCCCTTCCAATCCAATTGCACATATAGCCTCAACCAAGGGTGGAAAACTAGTAGTCTGTATGCAGGTCCCCAAACCTTTCCTTTTGTGAATTTCCAGAAGCCCTATCAACAAATTTTGGCAAACAGAGGTATGATTTTCTGCCATTTTTGTTGCCAGCTACTTAAAACAGTTGAGTAAGTCTTTGTTTATTCTTAATACCACAATAGAGAAATACCTCCCAAGCTTTGATTCACATGTCTTGAAAGCCCAGGGTCACCTATTGTAGACAGGTTACTACTTAACAGCCCTGTCCTTAATTAAGGAGGCTTTCTCTTGGAATTCTGCTAGCCACCTAGCTGGCCATTAAAGTAGTCCCCTGCTCCACCTCCGTCCTGCAGTGATGTATAAATATTGTGAAGGGGTTGTTTCAGGCCCACCCAAAATGTCCCAACTCCCCCTCATTCAAGATAGCAGTTTATTGTACTGACAGGCCCACCCAAAATGTCCCAACACTTTTCCAGCCATTCTAGAAACGGTGGATACCTTCTGCCTTTTAGGATCAATCATCAACAGTAAAGGAATCATGAACAGTTAAGGGACAAACAGCCAAGAAATGCACCACAGATTAGCACATGGTAGAGCAGCCATGAAGGCCTTGGAAAAGTTATTCACATGCCATGTTACCTACAAAGATCAGAATAGTGCAAGCCATGATATTCCTTGTGATACTCTAGGGAAGTGAAAGTTGGACTTTGAAGAAGCAGAATAAGAAGAGTATTTATGGTTTTGAACTTTGATGTTGGAGAAGATTCCTGAGAATACCAAAGACAGCCAAGAAAATGGATAATGGAACAAATAAATCCAGAGTTCTAACATAGGGCACAATGACCAGGCTCAAATTATCCTACTTCAGACACATTATGCGAAGACCTAGCTCTCTGGAGAAGGCTCTAATGCTGGGAAAAGTGGAAGGAAAGAGACGAGAATGATCAGCAGCAAGGTGGATGGACTCAGTTACAATGGAAGTGGGTGCACCATTGGAAGTCCTGAAAGACCAGGTTAAGGACAGATCGTCATGGGGAATGTAGTCACTAAGAATCAATAATGACTTGATGACATAGTCAATCAATCAAGGACTGTCAGGACAAGAGAGAACCAGTGTCCTTGCCAGACTATAAAGATGCACCAGTTCCCAGACTGCCATTCAGTTACAAGTTTCTTTATTCATCCTATTTTCCGCCATGTAACTCTGTGAGATAGATTGGGCTGGGAGAGTGACAGATCCAAAAGCTACCCAGTGAGCCTGAGGGTGGACTAGGCCTGAGCTCCCCTTATATCTAGTTCAAGTCCTTAAGAAGTAATTTCAAAGAAAATCCTCCTCCTCATCACAAAAAAGTAAGCAAAAACTAAACAAAGCAAAGCAAAAACAGCACACCTGCACGAAGAGTTGAATGAGGAAGAAATGTTCTGTACTTTGTAAGTGAGGTAGCAAGTACAGTGGTACCTCGGGATACGAACTTAATCCGTTCCGTGACTCTGGGCTTATCCCGAGTTGGTCGTAACCCGAAGGAAATTTCCCCATAGGGTTCAATGTAAATCCGGTTAATCCGTTCCGCCCTCCGAATTTGGTCGCACCCCGAGGCAAATTTCCCCATAGGGTTCAATGTAAATCCGGTTAATCCGTTCCGCCCTCTGCCCGAATTTGGTCGCAACCCGAGGCAATTTCCCATAAGGTTCAATGTAATTACCGTTAATCCGTTCTGGCGTCCACGGACCACACGTTGGGCGGGAAAGCGGCCGGGTGCGGCGCGGTGCGGCGCGGCGCGAAAACGGCCCGGTGCGAAAACGGCCTGGCGCGGCGCGGCGCAAAAACGGCCCAGCGCGGCGCGGCGCAGCGTGAAAACAGCATGGCGCGGCGCGAAAACGCCCGCGGACCACGCGGCAGGGCCGGAAAAACAGCCGCGGACCACGTGGCACGGGCGGAAAAATGGCCGCAGACCACGTGGCACGGGCAGAAAATGGCTGCGGACCACGTGGCACGGGCGGAAAATGGCCACGGACCACGTGTCACGGTGGAAAATGGCCGCCAATCCGGTTCGTACCCCGAGGCGGAGTTCGCAAACCGAGGTAAATTTTTGGGGCCGGAGCTGGTCATAACCCGAAAAATTCGCAAGCAGAGGCGTTCGTATCCCGAGGTATCACTGTACAGGTACTATGCGGGAAGTCTGCCTGGAGAGATTGTAAAGAAATGACTCTGATTTTAAAGAACGGAGTTAAATAGCTGAAATGACTGTTGCCTTTATGTGTTAGTTAACAGTTATTGAGGATTGCATGATTGAGGAATCAGATGAAAAGCAGCACTTAATGAATTATTGCAAAGGAAAAAAAAAAAAGGTTAGGACATGGGTTGACCCAGCAGCCCAGGATAGATAGATAGATAGATAGATAGATAGATAGATAGATAGATAGATAGATAGATAGATAGATAGATAGATAGATAGATAAAGACACCCTCAAGTCAAGCTCAAATTCCAGGTGATTATATGGACAGCTTTCTTAGCATCAATAAAGTGGCCCATCATTACTTCCCCCGGGGAATATTTTTCCCCAATTTCCTAATTTAGTCTGCAGCCTGTCAGCTTTGTGAGGTAATTGAGACAGGAAGCATGCCCAGAGGAACTAATTCTAGTTTGTTGTAAGGCTACATTAACAGAATCTTGCAAGTCTGAATGTCCATTTCTTCCCTGGCACCTTTACAGCCCAAAAAAACTAGGGAGGATCCCTTCTGAGAAATTTGCCACACCCACATTCCTTCTGTGGGTTAAGCTGCCTCTTATTTGACTGTAGCCCTGGCTGTGGCTTTTCCCCCTGTCTTCCAAGGTCATTCCCACATACCATTACGCACCCCTAGAACTTCTGGTGGTTTCTTGTTCAAGTGCTAACCAGGTCCAATCTTGTTCCCAGCTTTTTGGGATCAGGCTATGACCTGCCATTTGGTTTACAATTTTGCCACATGTGAACTTTCATTTGGCAACATGACTTTTTTCAGAAAGATGGAAGGGAGGGGAAAAAAAAAAAAAGACAAGCATAGTTAACATTTTCCTATGGCAAGTACTTAACTATGTTGTTTAATGAAAAAGGCATTTCATTGCTTTATTTATTTTAGTGAATTTCATCCATATATAATTGTTGCTGCAGAATAGGGCTGCAGAAATTCACATGACCACATGATGGCAGCAAAGAGTATTTTCTGTGTCTCTTTCCTGCCATCTGGTGATCATCCCATACATTGCAGCCAAGTCTTTCTCAACTTATTTTAATTAGACATAAAATGCTGCTTTCTAAGTGTATAGAGCAGCTGTCTCGAACTGTTTCAAAGCAGAAATTTGAAAAAAGTGTCATGGCTACTATGAGAAAATAGAAATTCAGATGATGCTTCCATGATGGCCATACAACAGCCATTTCATGGAAAGTCAAAGTGATTAGAATCACGGCCAAATAACTTGGCCTGAAAGCTAAATATGAGATGAAGAGTGGATCTGATCTTCAAAACACCTGGCTGACTATTATTGGTTCAAAAAAAAAAAATTAATTAACGCATAAGAAGAAATCTCCCTTCCTTTCCCCTAAAGGTTCACAGTTATTTCCATTAACTTTAACAACCCTAGATGGTTCCAGGTTGCCTTCAGCTGATGCCCATATCTGCCCTTGGCAATTACCACTTTTTAAAGGATGCCTCAGTGTGCGATGTTCTGGGTTGTTTTTGTTAATTATGACAAGTATTGCTCCCATAACGCATGAACTATCCTGATGGAAAATGGAGCCCCCTTCAGAAGGTTACCAAAATCTGCTTTATAGCTGCCATAGGTAAAGACAAAAATATGCTTTTAAAATTCTTTAAAACATGGGGGAGAGTTGTCTTTGAAGAGACTGTGAATACACAAATGAATGAATAAAACCACTACTAGTGTGGTATAGTGGTTAAGATGTTGGAGATGGAGCAAGGAGACCCTGGTTCAAGTCTCCCCTCAGCCATGGAAGTTCCCTTGGGGATCTTGGACCAGTCCCTCTTTCCACCCCAAGCAAATCCTAAATAAAATATGGAATCTTGCACCATCAACATCATCATCATCATCTTCATCATCTTGTCCCAGCCCAAATATGGGTTCAGTCCCAGTGTACTAAATCCCCAAAGAAACACACCGAGGTGGAGATGGAAGTAAACTTTATTCTATGCAGAAAAAGGACACAAGGAGGTCTCTCTCCAAGCTTCTGTAACCACCTTGTTGTTCAATGGTCTTTTATAGTTCTTTTACCACAAACCTAACTCATTGTGGTCACAGTTTGACCTTTCTCTTATATGGTGATCTCTAACTGCTGTTTCTTATACAATATTTTGTAATAATCAGCAATATTTGACACATTTACATAAAGATTTCCAATGCCCTACTAACCTATATTTACCAGATTGCAACACTTACTGTTCTTTGCTAGCATCAATTTAAACCACAGATTCCCTTTGCTTGCTTCCTGCCTCTTCACCTTTTGCCTTGTCTCATGATACATTTGGGGTTACCTTTAGCAAGCTTAACTTTGTGCTGCTTTTCTAGGCTTTTTCTACAAGCTTCTAATTTCTGTTATTTCTATAAGCATCCTTATGAGCAATTTGTGGGGTGCCTCATTCTGGTTCATCAATCATCATCATCTCATAATAATCCTGAAACCAGAAATCCCTTTGGCTCCTGGCTCTCCTCTAGTTCTATTCAGTTTGAAGTAATGGAGAAAAAATTTCCTAGTGTACATATATTAGCATGGGTTTTTTATGTGTTAATTTAGGAACATTTACTGAATAAGTCCATGTCCCTTACTTTAGAATGTCATATTATTGCTATATAACAATCTTGACCTTTTATATAAAGATTTTGCCACTCTACCCCGAATGTAGTGCCAGACCTTTTACTCTGCTTATGAAACGGTCAGCAATGGCCCAGAGATCAAATTATGCCCTTGTATCAAGAAGATTATCTCTTTAATAAGTTTAATGAATACAAGACGTCTTGGAAAAGCTACGCATTATTGCATGTCCCAAATGCATATAAAATTACACCTATATATTTCAAAATCAGCCTCTAAAGCTCTAATCTTACTCTAAAGCTCTAAGCAAAACCATGCCAGCAACATATCCTCCAGTTGACAGGATTGCAATGATAAGACAATTCTTTGATTAGATTATTTGATTAAAAGTCTTGATGACCCTGAAAGTTGTACTTCCAAAGGGGGAGAGAGAGAGAGAGAGAGAGAGAGAGAGAGAGCAACTTTTCTCTCGACCACACAAATGATAAATGGGTAAAAGAATTTCAGGGGCAGTGAATAAGATTTATAAATTGTCATAGAGAGAAAAAAATAGGATGGAAAAAACAGGACAGAGTGTTTTGATAAATATATTATAAATTATAGCATACTGTAGATCTTTCTGCAAAGCATTGTATAATGCTTCTACTCAGTGTTTCAGACAGTTAGTCAATAGCTGACTGTCCAACTATGTCCAGAATATTCCAGCTTTTCCTCTTCCCTTTTTCTCAGCAGATACTCAGTGCTTTTAATCATTGAAGATAGTTCATCCTGATTAGATTTTGTGGATTGCTTAAAAAAAAATCTTATTTAAACTTCTTGTACTTCTTCACAGAGTCAGGAACAAATGGTCTCTTCCAATAGAAGAGTATATATGTAGCTCAGGGCTGAACTGTGGAGTCCTTGGTGCTCTCTGAGCCTGGTTATTTGCTTGCAGACATTTCATTACCCAACTAGGCAACATCATCAGTGCTAGTGAGTGTGGGGTTTGCTCCCTGTTTATATACAATAGCTTGCCCTGCCAGTGTTGGTGGGGGTGTGGTTTTCTCCTTAGTAGTTCCTTGATTAGGGTATTGTTTTCTCCTTGATTGTTTGCCTGGTGTTAGTCCCTGATTATCTGAGTGTTGGCTGTGTTCTGATCTTTTTCTTTCCTTTCTAGCTTTTTTATTGTCTCTTTTGAATTGTGTGAAAATATGGTTTATTTCCATGTGTCTATTGTTGACTGATTTGTCTGAATGCCAAGCTTCCAGGAATTCCTTGGCATTTTTGGATTTAGCTTGGTCTAGGATGCTCACAGTTTCCCAGTTGAAATTATGGTTGAGTCAGTCCATGTGTTGTGAGATTAAGAAGTTTTCATCAGGTCTTCTGACTGCTAGTTCATGGATGTGCTCTGCTAGCCTTCTGCCTGTCTGTCCTACATAGTATCTGTAACAGTCCTTACACTGTGTATTATAGATGACTCCTGTGTTTTCTTCTTGAACTACTGGGTCTTTTGGCTTACTTAAGATGTTCTGGAGAGCTTTAGTTGGTTTGTGTGCTACAGTGATGCTGTGTGGCTGTAATAGTCTGTTGGTTGTTTCTGAGATATTTTTGATGTGTGGTAGTGTTATCCTTTTCATAGCTTGTGCTGATTGTGCTGTAGTGTGTCGACTGGTCTCTTGAAATTCTCCAAGTTTGCAAGCAGACAAATTGGCTGGACAATTTCACCCAGTTTTTTGACAGGAATGAGAAATCCTTCACAGGCAGAACTCCTCCTTAGCTGTAATAGTAGCACAATTATTGGAGAGGAGGGGGGAAAAAACAATAGGAGGAATCAGTTATAAATACTCCTGAATTCCCCATATAGGGTGCCTACAGATTCAGGAGATCCCTAAACTGTACTTCCCTAAACTATCTTCCTTTTGATCAATGACCAGCATAAAACAAGAATAGTTAGGCAAACACTTAAAAGAAATACAAAGCAGAAAGCATAGGACCAATGTGGCTTCTTAAGTGTAAGTGGAATATAATATAACAAAATAACATTAACTCTCAGCACCTGGTTTCAGATGACCTCAAATCACTCCTAGAACACCACAAACAGAGTGGATCTGGAGATGACATCTAGACTGTGGGTGTGAATGGTAGTACAGAGAAGAGGACATTGCAAAAAAGGACAATGACTTTCTTTTTTGGGTCATCCATGGCTGGGGAAAGTAAGAACTCACAAGCACAACCCTGCTGAAAGTCAAAATTGGTATCATCCTGCAATTACTAAGGTTCTGAATTAACAGGTGCTCAGCCTTGCTCTCGAGCCCATTTTCCTCAACCAGGATGATACTTCATCCCCAATAAATGGATGTCCTACCCAGGGACTTCATGTAGAGGTTAAACTGAATGAGGGAAAAGGTTGAGACCTATCCCCCCCACCTCCAATTTACTGTTGAAGGGTTCAATCTCTCCCACTAAAAACACCAACTGGATCTGCCCATATCATAAGGGAGGAAACCACCACAGCATAGTGCCCCCCTGCAATTCCCAAACTGTGCATGTAGTCCAAAAGGATGCTGTGGTCAACAGTATCAAAACTGACTGAGGAGTCCAGCAAGACAATGATGGTTGCTCTCTTTTCTTTCAAGTCCCACCACAAGCCTCTATGTGAGCAATCAGCACTGTTTCTGTCTCACATCTATTGATTCACATTTACTACCTTGGATCCAAATAATTTGTTTCTTCCAAACTCCTTTATAATAGTTGCTCCACCAACATCGCTAGAAAACTTTCCACCAAAATTGAAGATTGGATATAAGTGGTACTTATCAATAGATATTGGATCCAAGACCTTAAGTGGGGAACAAACCAATGATTCCCTCAAGGCTGATCCCATTTTCCCTTTCCAAGAGTAGTCCTCTGGGATATTTAACGTAATCTGTTGAGAACACCAGCAAATCAGTTCTCCTATCCTCCAGATTTTCCTTCTCCTTCTCCTTCTCCTTCTCCTTCTCCTTCTCCTTCTCCTTCTCCTTCTCCTTCTCCTTCTCCTTCTCCTTCTCCTTCTCCTTCTCCTTCTTCTCCTTCTCCTTCTCCTTCTCCTTCTCCTTCTTTGGAGGAGAGAAGATTTCAGTTTGTATTCTAATATGGCTTTCTCAGGGTCATTAACTCAGTCATAGGGTGAGTTAATGAAGTCAGGCAAAATTAAGAACTTCTTGAATCTCTGTTCAGTGCTTTTTCTTGGCTACAGTATATCCACAGTCTGTAAATTCATGGATTATTGCTAGACTGTTTGTTTGCTTTAATCTCTTTGCAATCTTCTGTACTTCTATGTATACTTCATCACTTCCTTCCAAAATAATACCCACTCAGCCAGAATGAGTTACTGAAGCCTGTTCCTTACCCACAGTTGCCATACTGTGGCATCTGATATACACCAGCAGCTGAAAATACTGAAAGTTTGCAACTGGAGGCAGAAAGTGGTTCTCAAGTCTTCTTCCTATACACAAATTTTCCCTCCATGACAGAGCAGGACTGAATTCAAAAGGAAAAAAAAACCAACCTGCTCTAACTTGTTTGATTGATTTTGTCACTGTTCTTTTTGCTGGCACCAGGCCAGAAATGTTAATGATTTACATATGGATAAGATGGGTTATGAGAAGAAAAGATACTTGCATGGAACCTTATGGGAGATGAGGAATTACTAAATTTGTTCATACTTACTGTGATCAAGATTGGAAGTCACTTCTTTAAATATTTCTTTTCTCTTTTTCTTATTTTTTCCCCTCTTTCTCCTTTTTCTTCTTCTTGCACATTCTATTCTCTTTCCTTCTTATTCTTTTCCTTTCTAAGTTTAGTTTGTATTGTCTTTTGTTATTGTTTTTTTTTAAATAATCAATAAAATTATTATGGTTGGTCGCACAGTCAGCCAGGTGTTTAGACTGGATTTGGCATTTTTATCCACCTTTCGAGTCCTTCCCAAGGACCTGGGATAGGCAGATGTTGTTTGATGATGTTAAAGGTATCGTTGCAGGATGGAAGCTGTTCCAAGTAAAGCTGCCTTTTGCAATTGACTGATGGTGATTTTGTCAATGCCAGTGGTGTTCAAGTGGTGCTCCAGATGTTTTGGAATTGCATCTAAGGTGCCTCTAACTATTGGTACTATCCTTGCTTTCTTTTGCCATAGTCCTTCTACTTCTATTTGCAGGTCTTTATATTTTGTGATTATCTCCAGTTCTTTCTTTTCTCTTCTGCTGTCTCCAGGTATTGCAATGTCCACTATCCAGACTTTTTTGTCTTTCTTATCAACAATTGTTAAGTTTGGGGTGTTACATGGCAGGTGCTTGTCTGTTTGAATTCTGAAGTCCTAGAACACTTTAGGTTCTTCATTTTCTATGACTTTGTTTTGTGGTCCCACCAGTTCTTGCTTGCAGAAAATGGCATTTCTTGCAGATATTCCAATGCACCATTGTTGCTACTTTGTCATGCCATTGTTGGTAGTCAGTCAGTGTGATCTTCTTGCAGCAAACTAGGGGGTCCACTGTTTCTTCAGTGTTGTTGTTATTATTATTATTTAAAGGAAAGATACCAACAGGGAAATTCTCCCATTCTACCTTTTTAGTAGTGGTGTAATTCTTGCCACTAAGGAAGTGTCCTCTCATTGAGAAATATTTCTCCTCTGAAAAAATTATCCACCTAATCTCTTTGCCCATAGAATTGGTGAAGAATTCCAACAGTCCCTTTGCATTAAACTGATGAGTGATTGTTTTTGCAAAAAGATTGATAATGCACAAGGCACATTGAAGTATCATATTAATCCTGCTAACAAAGAGGAAATCATCAGTGCAATTAAGCATACCTATATTTTCAATAAATGGACTTGATGTTCTAATAGCGAGCTAGGTGGTCCATGGTCACTTGTTTAATTAAGATGCAATGTTGGCTACAGTGACATTTTAGTGACAAAATAAATTCCCTTGCAGTCATGTGAACTCTGGTAATTCATCTGAACATTCATTAGAAGTGTGTCATTGCTAATCTTTGTTCAACATGCATTAGTACAAAAGAAATCTCTAGAATCAGTAGGCATCAAATCATTTTAAAGACTATGCAACAAATAAGATAGAGTACATTTGTGCTTTAATTAAATGAATCAATCCCAAGAATCCCATTATAAAATATCTATTTATGGACAAACTAATGATGTAGACATTTGGTTGAGGTTTTTTTTGAGAAACATTATTATATTTCACAAAGCACTTTGCAATGATATCAACAGTACCATTGTTATTACAAAAGGAAACAATTTGGAGTTACAACATTCATATCAACCTTTATTAAGAATGGTTGAAAGATATGGTTCATTGATATAATTAAAACCACAAATCTTCATGGATGGTTATATACAGAACATTGTCTTTATGGATTTGCAATGGCATTGTGAAGTTGGTATGCACATCCCTGTCATATAATTTTTGCACACAAATATGAAGCACAGAATTCTTATTCAATGGGGCATTGTCCTAGGTTCTTATTCATTTAAGGCTGTTTTTTAACTTGCGTGCCTACCTATCATGCTAATAAGCAAGCAGTATAAAAGGCCTGAAGTAAGAACAAGAGAAGGAAGCAGAGCTAAAACTAGGTTATACCAACACCATTCACATATCCTTGCAAACCACTCTTAGCTTCTACCACATCCATATGCTACTTCATATGTTGTTTTTTGTTCTTCATACTTCTTACCTCTCTCTTTTTGAGGATCTATTAACTCAGTCTAACAACTGTCTTAATAATCTTCTTCTTCTTCTTCTTCTTCTTCTTCTTCTTCTTCTTCTTCTTCTTCTTCTTCTTCTTCTTCTTCTTCTTCTTCTTCTTCTTCTTCTTCTTTTTACCTCATTCTCTCTTCCTTCAAATATTTAGTTTGCAGTTCTCTCCTCATTCATTCTCTCTATATGACCAAATCATCTCAACAGATTTTTTTTGTACCGGTTATTTACTTTTCTATTTAATCCACATTCATTTTGCATCTATTCATTCTTGAATGTGTCTCTTCTTCTTTACCAGATATTTCTTATATAGCCAATTACAGCTATATTCAACATACGTTTATGCGTCTCCTGAACACTAGCTCTTATTTCCATATAGAAATATGGATTTCCATATAGAAATAAGAAAATAAGGTAATAGGTTCCATATTTCCATATGGAAATTTGGAAATAAGAAGTGGTCAGAAACATATTCTTATACCCAGCCAATTTTTGGAGTTTGACAAATATTCTCCCTACGTTTCAGCTGACAGCGTGTATGTATCATCTACATACAAATGCAGCTATACATTCATGTCTCTCACCAGCCAAACTCAGACATAATCAGATTCACTTCTTATAGACATTGGGAGTGTGTCCATTAAACTTTCCTAGTAAAAACATTATTCATAAGAATCCACTGATGCAATACTGGAGCAATACTGTGAACTATTCTGTTGCAAATTTGCACAACACTCTTTATAATTAGAGGCCTTAGAGGCCTCTCATTTCAACAAACATGAGTACAACTTCAAAATAATTGAGGGCAGGGCAGACATGAGATAGAAATATACATCTGCATCTTCCCACCCAACAACCTATACTTTCCTATTGGCTAGGGAGTAAAAATCTCAGTATCTCTAGAGGACCTCATTTGTCCATTAGTAACTTATAGCATCTTCACACCATCACCAAGCCAACATGAAGGTGATATAAAGGTGTTGTTTTTTCTGTTATTTTGAGAGAATGATGGCTGGATGACTCTAGAAATTCTATAGGTCACTAGTGGGAAAATATCCCTCACAAGTTTAAGTTGTACTTAAGACTCAGCTACTTAGTGGACAAATCTCTGTAGTTTTCTTGGCAATGTAACCAGTATGTTACGCAATATCTGAGGTACCCTGATGAAGTTAGGAGACTTCATCTCTTTCTCATCACTTTTTATCATTTCCCAGAGTTACTGGGAGTCAGGCAGCGTATATATTTAAACAACAACAACAACAATTTAGCAACCTATCTCAATTTTGATCTCAAGTCTCCTTCAAATCAAGCTGTTGACTTCATTGGCCACTGCTGTTAGTCCCCATGCCTAATAGTAAATACCAAAGTACAGTATAAATACTAAGAGTATTAGCTCTCCTAAAGGATGTTCATTACTAGTCAGTTCAACAATAGAACAGTAAATTCCCCATGGGATGTTTTTATAGCTAGTATGCACTAGTTAAAAAGCCAGTGAGAATCATTTTGGGTCAATTATATAAAAGCTTGGGTATAGCTACCATTTTATTTAATGAAGTGTGTTATTATATGCATTGCTTTATTTTATTATATTTAATCATGGTTTTGGTGTCATTTTGTTCTCAAAAGACAAAGGTGACAAAACCCATTTTCATTCATTTGTTCTGACCTAAGCTAGCCTGCTAATAGTCATAATCATAAAAAATAAAATAGATGGTCCAAGATCACAGCCCATAACTGAAAATACATAAAGCTTTGACAAAAACATATGGCTAATATACCTTACAGCCAGGAATTGATTGTATCACCAGGAAATATTCCCTATGTAAGACTCTATGCTTATGTTGTTATCATATGAAAGGTAGCTACTGTTGCAGAATAGAAGAAATGGGATTAGAATTGATCAACAATAAATAGAGATAGATAGATAGATAGATAGATAGATAGATAGATAGATAGATAGATAGATAGACAGACAGACAGACAGACAGACAGACAGACAGATAGATAGATAGATAGATAGATAGATAGATAGATAGATAGATAGATAGATAGATAGATTTAAATTATATCCCTCCTTTTCTACAGGACCTTAGGGAACTTATACAGTGGTCTTTTATCCCCGTAGACACAATGCCGTGAAGGACTTGTCATAGCCGATGAATGAACTCACAATACATCTGATAATGTGACCTTCCAACTTATGGCTGTTAGGAATGCTAAGATTGTCAGATACCATAGTAAATTCAGTGACATTCTTGGCCAGGGGTGGGGGAACCCTCCAATGGAGAACCAAGGGTATTAAAATTGACTTAAAATTTTCATTCCACTTTGCTTCTCATCTCACCTTGGAAATTAACTGTAGTACTTTTAGCAGAATCAAATCAAAGAATCAAATAGCCATTGATATAGCCAACCCCCACTCCATGCCATAGTCCATATCAAAGCAACTTTCACAGCTGTCTGCCTTCTGCTGAACACATCCAGTGAATAGGAGCTCATCTCTCAATGCACTTTGTTCCACTGTTGAACTGCTCTAACTGATAAGAACATTTTCCCCCAGCTGTTTAATAAATCCAGTGTTCTGTGACTTGCTTTCTGGAATGTTAGGGAATATGTCTTGACATACCTGTGTTGTCCTATCATATTCTTTCTCAATCTTCTCTTCTCAAGGCCAACATCCCCAGATTGTTGTTCCATGAATCTTGTCCAATTCTTTGTTAAAGTGTGATGCCTAGAACTTGACACAATACTTGAGGTGGACTCTGGCAGTGCAGAATTAAATGGGACTCTTTTTTCTTATAATTTGGAAACATCTTCTGCTACTGCAGTATAAAATGGCCATTAGTTTTAATTTTGTATCTGCATCACACTGCTGACTCATATTCACTATTCCAAGACTGTTTTTTCTCCACAAGTACTGTCATCAAAGTAGGCATTCAACGGCCTATTCCAGTGCTTCTGATTTCTGTCTTCTAAGTGAAAAACTGTATATTTATCTCTGTACCATTTCATTCTGTTGCTTTCAGACCATGTATCTGAGTTATGAAGATCATTTTGAATTGTATTTCTATCTTTTATGGTATTTGCTATTTTACCCCTCCCCCCCCTTTTTTTTCTATTTCTGATCAGATAAATATCCCTTTCATCTCATTTTTAAATGAAGTTTTTGAATTGTACTTTACTCCTAAACTTGGAGATCTAAGTAAGTCCTGGCAAATTTCTTTGTGATGAAAGGAAATTTATTGTCACCAACCTACTTCTTAGTGAAAGCATCTCGCAACCATAGCAGACAAATTATTGGCATCTGAATTCTAGCTACGAATATAAACAGAGATATACTGGATCAGATTAAAATCCAGTCTAGCCCAACATGCTGTTGCTGTACCGGGTGTCTATGGGACACTCACAATTAGATTATGGGCAGAATGCAGCCCTTTCATTCATATTGCCTGGAATTATCCACTGTAAGTGGAGCTGGACACAAATTGCCTTTCAAAATTTTCCACTAGATTTGGACATTAAAAAAAAAAAAAATTGCCTTGAAGATTTCTCTGATTTTTCTCCAGGGAAAGAAGAAATGCTCCAGCAGATTCTCCAATACCTTCTCAAGGGCAGTGATAAAAATAAAGTGAAAAATTCCAGAGGCTGAAGAGCACTGGATTGATAATAATACAATGGAAGATAGGACATCTTGACAGTATCTGCAACCAACCTCCACAATGCCAGAATGACGACACGCATTCAATGAGGTGATCATGCAGGTGTCTCGCATTTCATCCAAGCATATACAGCAAGTCAGATCACCTGCATGTGTTGCCATGGGTTCCCCTTTGATTTCCCTTTGGACTTCTAAGGGAGTTTTACGTATATGTTACTTGACCAGCTCATAATTAAATAACATTAATTTAAATAGGTTCAAGAAGACGACATTCCAACCTTGAGTTCTTCTCAAAATTCCCTTCTCTTTCAATCAACCAGATGAGAATTGGTCAAAAGAAAAGTAGAGGGATTTCTCTGCCGGGTACATATTATGAACATCACTACTTTGTTACTAAGGATTTTATGATCCTCTCTGCCTGTTTCCCTTCAGCAAACAAGAGCATCATCTCAATTCTATTTTGCTATCAAGCTAGCCTTCTTTTGAAGGCTCTTTTTCTTTACAGTTTCAATCTCCATCCATTACAGTACTCAAGCCCAGAGCAACCAGAGAGGGAATACCCTCACTCCCATTTTATTTTATTTTTATCGCTCTGAATTGAATGCTTTTACATCTTCTCCCCTGTTCCTTTTTGCATTTATTCTTGACTTGGCTGAAAGTGGGTCTCCCTATCTCTCCAGCTAGAGGGTATCTAGCAAAGTGTGCCTTTTCATTTTGGAAAACGATGTGCTAGTCTGTCCATTGTGCTATGCTTCTGTTTATTTGCAGGACTCCAGGGAAGCACGAAGGGACTATATTGCCTTTTATCTAGTATTTCCTGATTTTGTTCTTGAAAGAGCTACTATGCTTAGGAGCTATTATGGATGTTATTTTAGTTATAATGAGGACAGTGTAATTATAAGCCATGCCACTGCTTTTGACATTTCCAGCATATCCAATGGAAAAAAAAGAGTGCCTTCAGCCAATACATCCAGCCCTGCAAATGTTAATCCTTAAAGTTCAAAGAGTGAACTTGGTCTAATTGCAAGGGGCTCTGGTGGAGTTGGAGTTTCAAGTCACATGCACTTAACACTTCCCTATTAAACCAACTTTGAGTTGCTCAACTTTGACTAGAGTCTTTTTTTTTTTTAACGAAATGCTAAAAAAAAAAAAAAAAGGAGGGGGGAATCCCTGAACATATGTTTAAGTCTTCACGATTCTGGACCTAACAAGCAAAATTCCTATCCTTATAAGGTGGCAAAAAGGAACCACTGTAAGAGTCTCTGAAATCTCCTGCTGTGTGCAAGAACTGTTTCTTCTTTGTGAAGGATGTAGCTACGTATGAGTTTCTTTTGGATTTTCAGTATTTTCATGTGTGAGAACAATTCAGGAATGACATCTGCAGGGTTATAACAGCAAGCAACTCTATGAGCGCTACTGCTCTAGGATTTTTTTTTCCAGTTTTTGATTTGGATTATCAGATTATTCAATAAAAAATTATTTGCCTGTGACTTTTTTCTTTTCTTCTAATGATTTATTTCTTTTTTTAAAAAGTATATGTAAATATTGTATATGTATAATGTATATTTATATTTTAAATATAGAGAGACAGTTTGGTGTAGTGGTTAAGGCACCAGGGTAGAAACTGAGAGACCATGAGTTCTCGGCACAAAGCCAGCTGGGTGCCCTTGGGCCAGTCCCTCTCTCTCAGCCCTAGGAAGCAGGCAAGGGCAAGCCACTTCTGAAAAACCTTGCCAAGAAAACTTCAGGGGCTTGTCCAGGCAGTGTCCGAGAATTAGACATGATTGAACGGATATATGTTGTTAGGAAACTTTTTGGGATGACTGCCTGGAATTCTTCAATTTGTTCCCTAGGGTCTGTATTTAGCAGACCATACTTGTGTGAATAGAATATGAAAATAAGCCCTACTGGATTAGGCCATGTAGACAGAATTCCTTCTCACACTGGATGCCTCTTGGAAACCCACAAACAGGAAATCAAGGCAGCCCCCCTCTCTATTGATGCTGTCATGCACCTAAAATTATCTGGACCCTTTCCAGTCAGGTTTCCAGATTATCTGGACCCTTTCCAGTCAGGTTTCAGGCCCAGATATGGGACAGAAAAAACATTGGATGATTATGAACATTTTTCAATTCATGAAAAACTCATGGATAATCTCTGGAGGGAGCAGGATGGGGGCAGTGCATCCATCCTCGCTCTTCTTGACATCTCAGCAGCTTTTGATACCATCGACCATGATATCCTTTTGGGCCAACTTAGGGAGTTGGGCGTGGGCAGCACAGTTTTGTGCTTGTTTATTTCCTTGCTCCAAGGTTGGTACCAGTCGGTGTTGATTGGGAGTGAGAGGTCCGGCCCACAGCCCCTCTGTTGTGGGGTACCACAGTGTTTGCTACTCTCACCACTCCTATTTAACATCTACATGAAACTGTTGGGTGAGATCACCTGTCATCAAGGGATGAGGTATCATCAGTATGCAGATGATACCCAATTACAGTATACATCTCCAGCCTGGTGATTTGAATGATGCTTTTGTGGTCCCTGGAGGCTGTGGGGGTCTGGATGGGGAACAACGGGCTTCAGCTGAACCCTGGTAAGATGGAGTGGCTGTGGAGTGGAAGCCCCTCTGTATCTGGGGGTTTACCATCTTTGGTGCTCAATGGGGTTGAACTGCCCCAAACAGACCTGGTGCATAATCTGGGGGTCCTCCTGGACTCACAACTCCTGCTCAAGGAGCAGGTGGCAGTCATGGCCAGGAAGGCCTTTGTGCAACTTCGTGTTGTATGCCTGTTATGCCCCTTCCTGAATCAGGAATCCCTCCGATCTGTCACTCACGCCCTGGTCATCTCTCGTTTAGACTATTGCAATGCGCTCTATATGGGGCTACCCTTGAAGAGTATCCAGAAGCTTCAACTGGTTCAAAATGCAGCCGCGCAGGCAATCATGGGTGCCCCAAGGAGGCCACATGTAACATTTGCTACAGGAGCTGCAGTGGGTTCCAGTTTGTTTCTGGGTCCAATTCAAGGTGCTGGTTATCACCTTTAAAGCCCTACATGGCATAGGTCCAGGTTACCTGAGGGACTGTCTCACCCCTATTACATTGACCCATCCCACCCGGTCCGACACAGAAGGCATGTTGCAGATTCCATCAGTGAGAGAATGTCGACTGGAGGGTCCTAGGAAGAGAGCCTTCTCTGCCATGGCCCCTGCCCTATAGAATACTCACCCCCCAGAGGTGAGGTGGGCCCCTTCCCTCCCAACTTTTCAGAGGGAATTGAAGACTTGGCTCTGCCAACTTGCCTGGGGCAAGGAAAGATACAATCAACCCTGGGGATGGCTGGCACCTTGACGATGCGCCCTGAGTTTATTAACACCTAATTAACATCTGCCTCTTAAAAGTATTATAAAGGAAGTGTGTTTTTAACATATTGTAATTAATTAATTAATATTTATCTATTTTAATCAATATTTATTCTATTTTTACTGTAAACCACCCAGAGTCACCCCACAGTGAGATGGATGGTGACAAATTGGAAATATAAATAAAAGGTAGAGGTGAACATGTGCCTGGGGGCCACATCCATTCAGAATATCTGGACAAGTGCTTAAAAACCAAACAGAGAAGTGAACTTTACTGAGGATGAAATGAATGAATGACTAAATGAATGAAATCAAAGCCTGAATCACTGAAAATTCTTTCCTGATCATAGAAATAAAAAGAAGCACTCTATCTGTAAGAAGGAGGCTAAAGAGGACAGTCTAAGAATAATCCAATCAAATTTTTATTTTGATTGTTGACCAGCATGGCATTACACAATCAAGCAAACAATTTGATTAAAACAATATAGTGTAAAACAGAAAACACTGAGCTTGAATATGGGTTCAGTAAGATAACAGAGTAAGACAAAATGTTTATTTCCATTGATACTGTAACTCTTAAAAAAAACCTATTAATTTTAGTACTAATATTATAACTCTATAATTCCCATTAAATCTGCATTTCTGAATCTACAGTTATAAACCAGTGGTTAGACCTAATATACCTAAGCTAGGAAGAAAGAGTTAAATCTAAAATTTCCATAATTGGGAAGCTGGAGTAACAAACACCTCTAACATGATTTTACTAGCAGCATACAGAAATTTGGCAACATGCATCGAGATAGACCATGTCAGATCAGATAAGAAGCGTTGCATGTAAAATACATTGGAACAATTTGGACATTTTATCAAATGAGGAAAATAAAACAGTATCCATATAGAACTAGCAATACAAGAACATAGAGACAATAGTTTCTATATCACCTGTATCACATGGACATAATTGAAGGGCATATGGCACTTTCTTGTATCATCTTTCCAGGGCAGCTGAGATTAGATTATTAAATCAAGCTAGTGTAAAGGCTTCCCTCGGTTTAGAAACTGTGATAAAATTTAAGTATCTTGCAGTATCTCAATCAGAGAAGATTGATTGCTCAAGACAACATTTCTAGGCAGGCAGAACTGATCTTGTTCTCTCTATATCTAGAACATGTTGTGTCAATACTCTCTTGTTTGGTCATATGCCAGAGTTGAAGAATAGAAATCTTCCAGTTAAGAAGAAGCAGAGCAAAACTAAAGAGGGGAACAAAGGGGAGCCCCTCAATTGCTATCTATACTCCTAATGGCCAAGACATCAATAGGATAAATATGCATAAAAGCTTGTTGCTATTGGAACTGAATCTCCAACAAATATTCCTAGACATACCCTAGAAGCAATGAATACATTCCAGATTTTTTTCCCCTAGCCATTCATGTAATCCACTGCTTCCCAATCGAAGAGGCAGACAATCTCTTTCTTTCAATGGACTGTTTTGAATGAGGGCAAGGCAAGAAGAAAATGGAATTCCAATTTATACTGACAATGCAGTGAATGCATTTAGAGTATATATTTTGGCTTAGAAATATATTCTTTCGCTCACACACAAATACACATACACGCAACCTGAAATTAAACAATTGTTGATGTTTTTTACATCAGCCCAATCATCCTTTCTCCTTATGTATCAGACTGGAATGACAGTTATTGTGCTCTAACAAAAGCCATGCCAAGAAGAAAGTGTTTAAAATCTTGCACACTGTTTGCATTTTCATATTTAAAGCCAAAAATGGGTTTGTTTTGTTTTTGCTTTAATACAGTTTGCTTTTGTTTATCTCTTGTGAGATTTGTCTGTCTCCCAAGGGAGTGAGGAGAAAAGGCTGAATTCTCCAGTCAAACGCTGGAGACAGAAGGTAGCACTACACAAATATTTTAGTATTTGAATTTTGACCTTTTAAATTCCAGAAATTTGTAATGGATGCCAGATGAAACACCCCTTGGAAGATGAGTGGTAGCAATAGGAACCACCAAGTTGCTACTCCAAAGCAGAAAGTGCAGATCCAAACTGGAAGGCCCAGGAGGCTTTTGGGAGACAAATGTTGGAGCCATGCAGTCTTCTACCTGCAGGCCTTGGCAATCAACTATATGGTGTACTGAGTATAGTTTTCATTTTCTCTTTGTTGGTTTATCGATTCCTTCTTCTTCTCATATACAATTAACCAAATTAACAAGAGAGTATTTGCCACCTCACTTACAAAGTAAGTACAATTTGTTGCTGATTCAATTCTGTATGCAGGTGGGTTGAGGGGGTGTAGTTAGTTTCTTTGTTAACTCTCTTTTTGATCTAGTCTATAATTAGATCAAATTGTTAACCAAATTAACAATGTTCCAGATGACAACATTGTTAACCAAATGGCAGCAATATAGCTGACTTTGGTTGATGCCCAAAACAGTTGAACAAGATTGGACCTGGTGAGTGCTTGAATGGGACACCACCAGAAATCCCAGGACTGCAGACTAGATTGGAAAATAATAATAATAATAATAATAATAATAATAATAATAATAATAATAATAATAGATAAGTATATCCATATAATCACCAAGGGTTGAGCTTGATTTGAGGGTGTCTTTATATACTTTCTTAATCCTGGGCTACTGTTGGGTCAACCCATGTCCTAAACTTTTTCTTTCCTTTGCAATAATTCATTAATTGCTGCTTTTCATCTTGGGTTGGGGCTCTGATTCCTCAATCATGCAGTCCTCAGTAACTGTTATGTAACATGTAAAGGCAACTATCATTTCAGCTCCATTCTTTAAAATCAAAGAGTCATTTCTCTACATTCTCTCTAGGCAGACTTTCTGCATAGCACCTGTATTTGCCACCTCACTTACAAAGTAAGTACAATTTGTTGCTGATTCAATTCTGTATGCAGGTGGGTTGAGGGGGTGTAGTTAGTTTCTTTGTTAACTCTCTTTTTGATCTAGTCTATAATTAGGATTTTCACTGAAATATAATAATTCCCCTGATCTAGCTTCTAAAGCAATAAAAGAGCCAATATTATGGATCAGAAATTGACTCACTTGTGACTGAATGACAGTCAGGAAAATGACAAAAGGTGCAATAGTATAGCCAGGAGATTCCTTCTAGTAGTTTGTGCCTCCTCAGTTCTGTATTAGGCTTTAAAAAGCCTTCAGAATTTTTCACTGTAATGGTAGGGCTACCAAATCTGGCCTGCAAAAATCCAGACAAGCATGAAACAGGAGCAGTTTCATGAATCTCTTAATTTCCATCTATGGGTTATCCTGATATTGCAGCTCAGATCTTATCAACTTATCAAATAGTGTAGAGCTGAGGATCATGGTGGCCAGTATCCTAAACAGCTTCTAGCCACTGGATCAGGGGCAACACATGCAAAACAGGGGCATGGCTTCGGTTATGTAGTCACAGCTGCCATGTTGACTTTTTTTACTTCCTCTGTGGAACCCTCGCACAGAATGATGACAACCTCCTGGTCAGACAGACATGGTAGAACTGAGTTTGGATGGCCCTGCCTATAAGGAACTAGGAACCAAATTCACCTCTTCTTTGAAGCTGCTGCTAATAGTTCCTGTTATCATCCTTTCTTCCATCCCAAAGTTTTGAGGTGTTGCAGGAAAACATGGGCAGAAGTTGCATTTCCTGCAAGCTGGGGTGGGTTGGTGCCAACATTATGCATGACTGTCCTCCATAAATGGTAGGTGGCTCCAGTAGAAGAGAATATCTGTAACTCTGAGTTGGACTGTGGAGTCCTTGGTGCTCTCTGAGCTACACACCATTCGAAAGAGACAACAAAAAACCTAGGAAGGAAACAAGAAGAGTAGAACACATCCCTTCCAGCAGCCAACATTCAGATAAGCAGGGTACAACACCAGATGGACAATTAGGTAGAAAACAATATTCTAATCAAGGAATCTCCAAGGAAAGAGGAAACCACACCCCTACCGAAATGGAAAGGGAAGCCACTGTATATATACAGCCAGCAAGCCCCACATTCACTTGCACTGATGATATTACCTCGTTGGGTAATGAAACGTCTGCAAGCAAAAAAACAAGCTCAGAGAGCACCAAGAACTACACAGTCTGTTCTAGATCTGCACGTAAAAATATTGTTATGATACCCCACTGTCTAATTTGTCTTTTTTAGCCATAATGTTCACTAAAGGTAGTATGTATTCTAGTATGTATCACCACTGGTTTATGTTGCATCATAACTCCCCCCCCCCCCGGGTATCCTACATCATGGCATATATCCTTTTGCATCAAATCTAGGTCTATATGTTTCTACTGAGCCATTTGCTCTCCATTTTACTTTACATATCCACTTACCCTCATAGCTTTCCTACTAACTGGAAGAGATGTAAGACCAAGATATGATCATCACAAATAGATTTCATTCGTTTTACATCTTTCCATTTTTTGGCTTCACTTTTGGATACACATGTAATATCTTTCAAAGATATAAGCTATTATATTCTTCTCAATAACTAGCAGGCAAATTCACATGAGATTTGCCTTTATTAGTTCTTGCTGAATACCTTAATTCACAGGTTTTTTTATCAGAAGACTCTCATTTCTGAGTCTCCTTTACATCTATGTTGACTTGGCTCAGGAATCTCTTCTTACTCTGTTCCTATTGGAGCCAAAGGAAGCTGGTTCAGAACTCTTCTCCAAAAATCATAAAAATGTTTGTTCTTCTTTTATCTGTGCTTGGATTCAGTATACTAAATTATTCCATCTAATCCAATAGAATTGTATTTGTTTTATTTTTTTTCTTAAATTAGAGTGTCAAGTAAATATCCTGATATGATATGAATTGTATTTGTCCTCCTGGCAATTTTTTTTTTTTTTTGGTGCCTTCACAGAATGAAGTTTCTCTCACATACTTGCTCTCCGTATATACAGTATGCACACACCCAAGCACACACATATGAAAAGAGAATGCTTCTGGCTTATTAGCACACTGCGAAGCTTTGCTTCTGAACTGGCTTTGATTAACAAGTTAATCTAGAAACTGAATGTGACTCCAAATCTAATTGGAATATCAGATCGAATCATTAAGCTGAACTGGAAACTTGTGAATTGATCCAGTGGGTTGAAACATCCATGTGATTTTTTGAATGAATTTGAATTATCAGATTGGATTGAATTGACAATCCAATCTGTTTTTGTTTGGTTCTTAAGCCTACGTTCACCACCCGGAGTCACAATTGTGAGAACGGCTGCTATATAATTTGACTAAATAAATAAATAAATCTGAACGAAACCAACAGTTCAGATCAGACTGGAGCTATTCTGCACATCCATATTACTTCTCTAATTTTTCTAGTTAGGATTGTGCAACTTGAACAAGTATTAATATTAATTGTGGTTTTTTTTAATGTAATTAGTTTAAATGAAAGTCAAAGGATCTAGACCAAAGAGAACAAACATCACAACTTATTGTGCTATGATGACAGTTTGCATAATGTCCCTTTGTACTTTCTGAAAGCTTCATGCATATTCTAACACTTCAGTCCATTATTATTAATAAAACATAATCTGATGTTCAAGGTGAAAAGAAGGTACAGAGACAATAATTTGGTAGGAATACTCTCTTTCTCCATTAAGACAGAAATTGAAACTGCACAGTGAATGACTTCATGTAATAACCCTATCTCAACTTCTCATCCCCTACATTTTCAATGCAGCCATTT
This sequence comes from Python bivittatus, assembly GCF_059951505.1. NCBI lineage: Eukaryota > Metazoa > Chordata > Lepidosauria > Squamata > Pythonidae > Python > Python bivittatus. Next base: position 19,227,395 of record NW_028277124.1, on the reverse strand, counting down.
TAATATTTGTCTCTTGAATGGCTTCTCCAGGTTCTTTACCAATGGAGGGTTTAGAAGCACTTCCATATCACCCACCAGATTTCTCTGATCTTTGTTTTTTGTCTTCATCCTTAAAATGCGAAAGAAATATAATTCAATGGCAAGCCTGTTAATTTCTTGGCCTCCATAGCCAATCTAACTGCCAATCTTACCTATTTTTGTTTGCTTGTTTCTGTAAATAACACTGACCTCCTGTAGACACTGGACATACTTAAAGCTATTTTGAAATGTGCCAAGGGAAAGGTAAGGGGTTAGTAGTTAGGAAGCATAGCGGCAGCACGGATAAGTGGGTGAAGCACAGAATGTGCTTCTCTGTGTTCAGGCTGTTTCAGTGGGAGAATGGGTTGAATATGTTAGACTGAGTCCTTCTTATAGTGTTTGCATTGCAAAGGCACATGAGTGCTTTGTCCAGGTTTGCATATCCTCTTGGGTCCCCCCCCCCCTGCTTATTTGCTCGTTTGTCTTGGTAAGTGGACATAACTGTGTTTTGCATGTGACATAGATGTGGAAAGTAGAGAACTGACTTAGTGTCTCGCTTTCTTTGCTGACTTTTTTCATCTAAACATCTGCCTTTTGTTGTGTTTTGACCTACCTGCTCATCATACTCTGTTCAGTTTCCCCAAATAGACTCAACAGAGCTTATTCTGCACAAAATATTTGAGAAAAACTGCTTCTGGAGTGGCCTGGACCATTCTGAACGCTCCTGTGTGGGCCCCCCAACTGCATCATGTTTTATTCTAGCTTCTCTCTGCTGTTAGAAAGTATTGACTTCACTACTTTGAGAAGAAATGATGGAAATTCTAAATAAAAATTACATGCTAAATCTGTATCGCACTAATCCACTGTGTCCATTTCATATAGTTATATGAAGGAGAGATGAAGGTCCGTTCTCAGCTAGCTTACTCTACAAGCACCAGGCACATTACGATGTTATTAAAAATGGAATGATCTCATCTGAATGCTCCTGATAAAGCCTATCCAAGCTCATGTTATTCAGCTCATGTTGGCTCCTTGCAGACATCTGTAGGTTCATCGAAGAACCAATCAGCAAAGAGGAGAAAAATCAACATGGGTACAGTCCTATATGCAAAAGCTTCTTTTCTGAAATCAGTCATGCTGTCCATAAAAATCTCTGCAGGAGAAAAGCAGGAGAGAGATCTTCAAAAACGAGATTTTTACAATGTGTGTATGCACATCAGAGATTTTAATAAGTTCTGAAAAAGGCAAATGTGTTTGCTCATGTTTATGCTAAAGTCAGGACAAATAGGACCTCCAGTTTGATTTGCTACAGTAAACATTTTTGTTTAAAACCTGTCCAGAAATCTTTGAAGAGTTTAACCTTGATAAATTCTAAAATTAATTGATGCGATCTGCACTAATGCACCAGTCTACAACTTAGTTATGAATTTTCCAATTTCAAATAAGCAGATCTGTAAAAGAGAAACTACTGTAAATACTGTTGCTAGGGTTCATTTAATGTTACTACATTAAGTGGCTTATCGGTCACTAATTATGTCCTTCTAATCCCTTGACATCACTAATACATAGATAGGAATTTAGTTTTCTACTGGTTTTCACACCTCTGGCACAGGCTCTGGTTTTAAAAATACATAAGAAAATAGACAGACAGATATAGACATAGAGGAAGACACACACACACACACACGCACATACTGTACAACCAAATTCTGCAATTTCATGTATGCAACATTTTCCTTCTAACTCCTCTAGTAATGATAGTGCTTTAAAAAAAATAGCTGCATGATAAATGCAAAAGTACTGTAATACTTTTATAATTTTTGATGATAGATAGACAATTTTTTGTGCTCCAGTTCTGTAACCTCCCCCGCCCCCTCCAAATCCTGAATCTAGGTCAAATAAGGCAATTTCAGATTGAGCTTTATTCAGCCAAGGTTGGGTAGACAATCCCAACGTGCCTTCATTCTGATTTACAAAACCTTCACCAACTTGCCGTTCTAATTTGCAGTCCTTGGTCAGGTTGACGCAACGGTGCTAATGCTGCACAGCAGTGCTTTTACACAGTGAAGAGCCATAAGCTATCTGGATGTTCATCTATGCAAATTACTCAATACCTTAGGAACAGAGGAATATGTGCAAAGGTTTAACTCGAATTGCTTATTGTTGAAGAAGTCGCACTGCAGCAAAAGACTAATAACTGCCTGGAGAGAGGAATGGGGTGGAGATGGGCAGGACCCTCTGCCTAGTAACCAAGAGAGTATTCCAGGACTTCTTTTTCCACCTCCATTCCCTGTGTGTGATATCATCTCCAGCTTTAGCTCACATGTGTTGCATACTTACTTGAAATGGGGTTGGGGAGGAGAAAAATGCCAACATTTTTCAGGGATTCCTTGTTTAAAACAACATGGGGAGGAGGAAAGTATTTCAGTTGCAGACCAGTCTGTCCTCTGCTCAAAGTGATGCATGTGATCAGACCACTGTCAGTTATGCCAACCGCTCTCTTGGACTGATGGCAACTTCATGGGGAAGGGGATTTTTAGGGGATGATTGGGCAGATCAGTAGCATAAAGGACAGGCTGGGTGAGGTAGACCTCTATCAATGTCACTTGCAAAGGGTTAGCAGGAGACTTGAGAATGTCGGGCTGTTGGTCTGAGCGCTTGCTACACTATGAGTTCCCAATGAATGTTTGAGCTAATTTCAGACAAAAATGGGATTCTGCTTCTCCAGAAGAGGTGGCTGGGAAAATATCATGAAAGCTTTAGAAAGGAATGTGACAGCCTTCCTCCACCTTATGTAACAGATCAGCCTGTTTTATCTCTTGCTAGAGCCATGGAGCCAGGTATCATGGCCATGTGTTAGAAGTGGTTCCTCATTGTGGGCTTGATTCTGCCTGCAAAGAGTTCATCTAGAGCAATTCTGGAAAATCTAGTTGTATCAACATGTTCTCAACGCATGAAGATATTTTTAGGTGTAGAAGAACAATTTTCCAAGCAGAAAGAGCACATTGTTCAAGTTCACTTACTGGAATTGGAAATGAGTTGAGGCAAATTATCTAGAACAGTCTTTTACAAGAATCATACCTCCAGCTCTTGAATGACTTCTGCATTGCTCTGATAAACTCTGTTCTTCTCTTCTCTTCTCTTCTCTTCTCTTCTCTTCTCTTCTCTTCTCTTCTCTTCTCTTCTCTTCTCTTCTCTTCTCTTCTCTTCTCTTCTCAGATTCATTCAGAGCAATTCTGTGTCCCAAAACACACTTGAATGTGTGTATGTTTCACATGCAGATGTTTCCATCCTCCATGGAATTTGCTGGATATTTCTTGATGCAAATACTTAAAACGAATGAAGATTTTTCTTTTTCTGTCTACATTAGAGCACAGTATCCTATAAGGGATCTACATGTTTTATAATTTAATATATTCTATAACTGGGCAATAAAATCCAATAAGGTCATATTTTCATCAGAGAGATTTTTAAGCATCAGTAAGTCAGGAAGAAAAAAAGTGGCTAGATGTAGGAAGAGGAGGGAGGGAAGGAGAGAGAAGATTAAAAAAAGAAAAGAGAGAAATCATTAAATCATTATTATGCGCATTTGCTTGTTATGACTATTGAACACAACTGTAAAATTATATGTGTATTTTATGAGATGAAACCAATTTCTAATAGTTTTCCTTCCTCCTGATTTGAGCCATTAAAAATCTTTATTAAGAAATGCATTAGTTCTAATTTTCAGAAGTGTCATAGCTAGAAGAGTATCTCAGGATTTCATGAATCTAACACAGTAATTTCAACTTCCATTTCATATTCACATATATACAGTGTGTGTGTGTGTGTGTGTGTATGGTGTATGTGTGTGTGTATATATATATACACACACATATACACACACATACACAGTGTACACACACACACACACACACACACACTGTGTATACATATAAAAAAAGCCTTACATGGCATGGGTCCAGGATACCTGAAGGACCGTCTTACCCCCGTCACATCAACCTGTCCTATCTGGTCATGCAGAGAGGGCATGCTACGGACCCCGTCTGCAAGAGAATTTCATCTGATGGGGTCCAGGAGGCAAGCCTTCTCTGCAGCAGCCCCCGCCCTTTGGAACATTCTTCCCCCAGAAGTGAGGTTGGCCCCCTCCCTCTTAGACTTCAGAAAAAAACTGAAGACCTGGTTTTGTCATCACGCATGGGGTGGGGATGGGAATAATCAGTTTTGGGGTTGGCTGGTTCCCTAGTCTTACCTTTGACCGATATTATCTGGTCACAGGCTGAAATAATATCACCATCTCTTGGATTACATTGTATTTAATAATTGTATTTTATATTTGTATTATTTAGGTTTTAATGATTTTAAATTGTTTTGTTGTGAACCACCCAGAGTCCCTCCTTGTGGAGGAGTTGGGCAGTGATATAAATTTGATATATAAATAAACAAACAATAAATATATGTGCATGTGTGTGTATGGTGTGTATACACACACACACACACACTGTATGTATGTATGTATGTATGTATATATATATATATAGAGAGAGAGAGAGAGAGAGAGAGAGAGAGAGAGTTTTTCTTTTATGAACTAGCGTGCTTGTAATAGAACATGTAATGAAGAACATGTAGAACAGAAACTAGAACAGAAAACTGGTGCATATGTAAAGTGTGGATTATATTACCACATATCAGAATCCACAGACGGTAAAATCCTTATCTGTTGGCTCACAGCTGAAAGATCTAATATTAATAATATTTAATACTTCTATAATATTTTGCAGAATACAAACTGCTTCACATATTATTCATTCTGTATTCCTTACCACCATATTCTAAGGCTGGCAAAAATTCTTGACTCTATTTTGTTGATTGGGTGCACGGTCTGAAAGTGGCCCCTGAAAGTGATTGATGTGCTCCCATGGCACCCCTCTAACATTAATGCCAACTGACAATAGAGCTGTATAATGCTTGGAATTTGGTCTCCACAAGTTCTTTTGAGTGTGCAGGAACATCAATGGAACATCTGTGTACAATGTCTTAAAGCAGCTATATCTTCATGTAAGTGATCAGGACAAACGAATGAACAAAAACACCTTTGTCTCCTTCAGCTAAGCTTCCACCATAAGCGAAACTTAGAGAAGAAGACCTTGATCTCTAGCAGGAAGTAGTTTATGGACAATTTGGCACACAAAAAGGCTGTGGTGGAAGGTACATTAGATGTACCTCTACGCTACATGTAGACCTTTAAAAGCCATCTCCAATTCTATGGTTTACAGCAGTAACAAAATGATTAGAAGTGTGGAATCCATTTGCATTTTCGTGACTGACTTTTGGACGAATTGTGATTTTGAAAAACTCTTTAATGGCAGCTCCAGATAGATCCAGTGCAGTAATTCAGACTAGATGCAATTAACTTATGTGCCATCATACTGAGATCTGACATTGTCAGGAAGGTTGTAAAGTAAGCATCCAGGTGCGAAGCCAAGTTTAGAAGCACGTTCCAACTGCAAATCTATTTCTTTATATAGAACATTAGCTATCCATAGTAGAATTCACTTTTACTGATGAATTTGTTTGTCTCCATAATAGAGTACCTCTGCTTTACTAAATCCTCATCTAACTCATTGCCACTTTCAGAAAACTGCTTTCTTTCAGGTAGATGAAAAGGAGAAACAGACTTGTGTGCATTCTATTTAAAAAGTATAGGCAACAACACTTTAGGAACAGTGGGGCTGAATAAGAATATCCCAATATCTCTTCTGGAATTGATTATTGATAAAGAACCAGCTGTTCCTAAGGATATCATGGCAAATAGTCATGAATACTGCTGAGGGGTCCAGCAGAACTAACAGGGATACATTTTATTTAACTCTTGACATGAATCACTACTTACCAAAATTGTCTCAGTATAAGAAGCTGCAATGCTCAGTTCCCAACGAAAGCAACTCCCATTGAAACTGATGCAGGTTCAAAGAAAAGTTTATTTATTGAGAAGCAGTGTACAGTTCTAGAGCATTGCTGAAACTAAAAGCCCATGCGTGCCAAACTTGATTTTACCCCCTTTCCCATTTCATCTCCACCCTCCTGCACATGTCACTGGGTCTCTCCTGGTCTCAGGCTGGTATGGCCTTGGGCATTCCTGAGAAACAGATAACAGTCCATCTATCTATGCCTAACAGTTCACCTTCTAGCTTCCCTTCCCCCGCTTTCTCTTGTAATGGCAGAAACAAAGCAAGCAAACTAGCAGGATGGTTAATTGATTGCAAAGCTTCTGACACTCAGTGCCAAGCCTGAAACCTTATTTACACTGAAGTTTTAATTTTTTTTATATTATATAAAAAATACATATAATTTTTGCATTTAAGTTTCCTCCAACTTCATCACTTGAATTTTTTCCTCTCTACATCTTTGGATAGAAAACAAAAAAGTGCTCCTACTATCAAATATTGATGACTTTTGATGGTCTAAAGCAACGGATTCTGGATCAAAAAAAAATAATGTTTTGCAAGTCGCACAATGCTAGTTGTTGTTCATTTGTTAACAACGTGAGAATTAGCTTAATTCTGTCCATGTCTGTAATTCTATATCTATCTATCTATCTATCTATCTATCTATCTATCTATCTATCTATCTATCTATCTATCTATCAGCCCAAATTCAATCCACTACAGGATGAAGTCTCTTCATTAACAATTATTGACTGCAATTGGCCATACTGGTCCAGTGCAGGTTGGTAGGTAGATGTTTTTGGACTTCTCCGTTCTTGATGATCATGATTTCTGCTACGTTCTTATTACCAGAAAGTCCCCATTCACAAAGAAAATCAGAGAAACACAAATAGGTTCCACATACAAGTATTTAATTTATTTAATATAAACATTGGACAGTTCTATCCAGCTCTTCCAAAGTAGAATGAAACCCAGAGATGAAGATGGTAGTTTAGATATTTTCTGTAGCATGTGCAATTATGTCTTAGCATATATGACAGCTAATATTTTAGGAATAACCTGTGCTTTCACTTATGTCACATATTCATAATTGGGATCAATCTGTCTAATACTTTTTTAAAGGGCAAAACACATTGAACATATATGCCACTTTATTATTTATGATATCATCATCATCATCATCATCATCATCTTCATTAGATGTTGCTGCCATAGAAGTTCACCATAGTAAAAGCATAGTTAAGAAGTAGAATGTCACAAGAAATAGCCAAGCCTTCTTAAAATCACAACATTTAGTTCCCAAAATGTATAAATGGGGACAACTCATGTTTCACTAATTACAGACATTTCATCAGCTCACAGGAGAGATAGTCTCAGTAGGTACACCTCTTCAAAAATCTGGGACAATTTACATATAATGTCAGGAAGCAGCAGGGATACACAGCAGGTGAAAGATAATAACAAAATGTCTTCCGGTAACTAAAAAAAAAAAAAAAATCAGAGCTTTCCCTTTTTGTGACTAATTAAAATGAAGTTTCCTATTTGAGATCTTGTTTAGCAGTTACATCTGTTAACTTTGGTGGTGACATATTGCTTGTTACCCTGGAATGGTTAAAACTAGCAATTACATGTATTTCCTGATTTTTTTAATTACACATATGTCGTAAAAATGTATGACATAATTCATAAAGAACTTTTGGTCTTAATTTGTGAGATCGAGTCATGGTCAACTGACTGGTGATTAATAATACATCAGTTACTAGGAATACTCATCTGTTTGTTCTGCTGGTCAATATATTCTTGACAATCCACATTAGCATGAAAAATACTTTCTTCTAGTCTCCCATTAACACATCTGTCTCAGCTAGCTGGCTACATCTGGCTCCTCTTGTGTGGTCTTAGAAGTTGGGTGTGGTTAGTACTTGCATATACTTGGTATGGTTAGTACATGGGTGGGAGATCAACAGAGGAAATCAGGCCAATAGGTTAGACTGGAAAGTTGAAAGCAGCCTGAAAGAAAGCAACTGCAAATTACTTTCATACTGTTGCCAAGAAAACTATACAAATGAATACACAAAGTCAACTGTAGTCGAGCTTGACTAGAAGGAGGCTGTTGGTTCATCCAGGCATCTTACTTATTATTATTTATTAATCATATTTATATAGCCGCCCATCTCACACAAGGTGACTCTGGGCAGTGTACAACAATAATAATAAAAAAATACATAAAAACAATTACTCTTAAAAAACTGTAAAAACACAGAAAATAGGAAGGGATAAAATTAATAAGGGAGCCATCGTAAAATCTCCCCGGTCCCCTGGGAGCCCCAGGCCCGATAGCGAGGTCTTGAGGGACTTGTGGAATGTTAAGAAAGTCACTTTCCTACTAAGACTATGCCATTTCCCAATAACCTTACAGTACACACAAGTTCTACTTCACTTCACTCCATGTGGAATTCTCCCCCATCTGGAATTTTCCAGTTAGTCTCTTGTGTCCTTGGACAAAATTTAGAAAACATTGGTTCATGTTCAAGTTCATGTCTGAGCTCTGTGATCTCTTGTGAGCTGCTAGACCTTGAGACAATTCCTTGTCCTTCTTGTGCTGAAGTGAACTTCTCTTTTTACCCCTCTACCCACTAAGGAGACCTAATAGACCGGACACAGTCTGCCCATGTGTACTGCTTCTAGCCACAAACTCCAGAACCAGCTACCCGTTGACTGATTCTGCTTTAAATTTCAACCCAGGAACACTCAGGCCAATACATGGCATCGGATGGTCAGAGATGAATTGTATTCAGAGCATTGTGAAAGTCCTTGGCAATAATGTTCCTGAATTTCTGAGTAAACTCCCATGCAAGTAGTAATTAAGCCTCAGACTTTGCTGAATTTTTTGAGATTTACCAGTATTGGCTAGGTGCTGCCATTGGGCTGGTCATTTAGAAGTAAGTGGTCTCAAAAACTATAACATAGAAGTTGGGTATTATTATTTCCATATTTTTGCAACTCCAGCTAGGATTATTAACCATGATGGAGTCACTTTAACTGACTCACTGAAACAAACATTGGAAGGAACCGATTAGAACATCTGCTAATGTTCCCCCTTCATGACATATAAATCAATAGATCATTATTTCCTGCATTATATTTTCTAGTACTTTGTCCAAAGTGGTTTTCAGAATATCTGAAGGAATAATCATCTTTTGGGGAATAATATGAGGAACAGATTTTTAGTGTTCTAGTGAGAATAGTGATTTGGCAACATCAGCCTTGGTTCGCCATTTGTCACTACAAAAAATCATCCAAGGGTTATGAAAGGAACCTTCTGCAAGGTTAAAGATTTCAATTAACAATTTGAGAACATTACTAAAGGATGAATTATGGCTAAATGTTGGATGAACATTAACAGTTGTTCTTTTATATGCCATGATGCACGGCATGGTAGACAAGGAAAGATAATTCCTCATATGTCATTGCCTCTGCCAGGCTCACAATAGCTCATTTGGCATTAAATTGTTTATCTTAATGGCATAAAAGCTTTATATTGCTGTAAATATTGACTTTCTGGGAAAAGCCTGAGAAATACTGAACAGGGAGAAAATAACATTTTTTTTTTTTTTGCACTGTCAAATGGAGGATTGATGTTAACTGAGGATTCAGAATATAACTCCTCTGTTTATGATATACACAGAATATCAACTCAGAGGAAAATAATAATAATAATGATGATGATGATGATGATGATGATTGCTATTATTTCTGTATGGGATTGGTATTCCGCATTTCCATCCATGCAAAGCAGTCAAGGCAGCTAACTAAACAATAAAAATGCACCTATAAAACATAGTTCAAAGCAAATAGCCAAAATATGATAAAATGACAAATACAGCCAGGCACACTAAAGTGATTTTAGAACAATAAACAGCAACTATTCAACATTTAAGAACAATAAATGCACAAGCCAAATTCCTGAATGTTGATAGCTGAAGTATTTAGGATGGTTTGTTGGTGTACCCTGTAGAGAGTAAGGAAGAGGACCTTGTGGAGATATGCAGGTGCATTTTTAAAGTCCAAAACATTCAGATAACCTTTGGAAGCAGTTCAGACAGAGACCTTCCTATTTCACTGAACTATAAGAAGAGGGGCAAGGTACAACATAATCAGACTTGCAAGGTTCTGTTATTATAGATAGTCTCAGTGAAAGTAGCTGTAGCCATCCTGTGGAATTGATGTCATGGTCTGGTCTACCTAGTGGGGTGACTAGGTAGACCAGGTAGACACACCATCAGATAAGAAGGCAGCAGCGTCAGGTGGAATAACTCAAAATGTGGCTAGTCCTGTGGTGGGCCACTTCATCTTGTAGACAGCACCATTCTGGGCCCATCAGTAGAAGTTAGAACTGGAACTGGAAGTACAATGCAAAAGGATCTACGTATGTGGCCATGGCCATTTTTGGTGGACTTTCTCCCTTCCACTTGAAGACCTAAGTCAAATATTTTACTGTACTTTACTGTATGGTTGTTAAGAGAAAGCAGGGTAGCTTAAACATATAAGTCCTCCTTCCTTCCTTCCTTCCTTCCTTCCTTCCTTCCTTCCTTCCTTCCTTCCTTCCTTCCTTCCTTCCTTCCTTCTCTCTTCCTCTCTTCCTCTCTTCCTCTCTTTCTTGTTCTTTCTTCTCAGAGTTTGCCATTCAAAGAAGAAAAGCAGTAGATGGGAAATATTGCTTAAGAGATTTAAGTGAAATGACACATATTCATTTGTGGCCTTTTCCCATTGATCCACCTCTAATAATCTCAGGCTAGTGCTGCAGCACATGGCTCCTTTTAGGGTTGTCCCTGAGTATTGGCCAAAGGGCCTCCAGGCTAGGTAGCTCTGAGATTGCCTTCAGCCTTTGCTGCAGGTGCCAACCAGGAAGGCCTGCAGGGTGAGCTATGGGGACTCCAGACTGGACACCTCCAACTCATAATCTGCAAGGCTTGTTGAAGCTGACCAGTCTGCAACATTTGCTGAAGCTTCCTACAATGTGAGCTGAAGTTGCCCAATCTGGAAGCACTTCCAAACAGCTCTGTGGAAGAAAATCCCACTTACCATAGGTATAGACTCTCCCAGTGTTTATAGTCTCCTCTGACTCCTTTGAGACAAAGGCTGAAGGACCTGATAAAATGGCTTGTCAGCCTTAGGAGCAATTGTCAGGACCTTGCTCTCCATTGGAAACAACTTTCCAATATAGGATCTGTATCCCTGATCCTTGCTTTGCTAGCAGACTAGAGGCTTTACAACTTGGGTGAGCTTGCAGATCTCTCTGAGTGTTTGAATCCTAAACTGACAGAGACCAGAAGAGTTCCCTGCCACTGCCTCAGTCCATTTTCTCATACTTTCTTGCTCTGCCTCTTGTCTCCTTTGGCCATGGCCCTGGACTCGACTCTGTGGCCTCCTTATCTGAATCTTGGAATTCTCAGTTTCAGCCTGCATTGGTGCTGCACCCTGGCTGTCCACCAAGATCTTGCCTTCCCTGGATTTCTCTTGGAGCTTCTCTCTGATTGCTTACCTGAGCATTCTACCTGTCTTCGTAGTTGTTTGAATTACAATCCCATCATTAGATCTGTTGCAGTGTGCTGCAGTGTAAGAGTATAACTATTCTTGACCCTGAATTACCTAAGCTGGGCAGTTGTTGGGACAGCAAATGACATGAAGGATCTTTCATACTGAGCTGGCCTTTCTCAATCAATTGCCAGGACTTGGCAAAAACAACTGGGACAAAAAGGATGTATTGCTTCATGTGTTTTTAGTCATTCATTCCTTCACTTATTCCTCCATTCATCAATGTGAAAGCTGCCTTAATAATCCAAGCAACTCTATGTGACTTGCATCATATTAAAACAATAAAACAAGTAGAAAATAGCACCAAGCAAGCAAACAATCTATGTTACTATTTCTGGGAAGGAAACAACTAGCATGAACAACTAAAATGATAATATCCATGTGGGATCATAAAGCACCCTGCACCTGAGCCTGTTGAAAGATCTGTTTTTAATGGACTTTCTAAATGACAACAGTGTCAGGGCTATGTGGACTTCAGCTATATCCCACAACAGTTGCCAGTCAAGGAAAAGGCACATCTCTGAGATTGCAGAAGTTGATATAATTGAACAATGGGACCTGGAGAATGCCCATTCTGCAAGACCTAATAGGTTGAGCAGGCATAAATGAAGAGAGGCAATTCTGTAGACAGCCAGGTTACCTAGTTAGGATGGGCTTTACAGATGATAGCCAGTACCTTGAATTCCACCCTGGAATTCAAGGCAACCAGGCCATCTTGCCAAGCAGAGGTGTTAATCAAATGAGCCAAGGTATACCACAATCAATCATATCATTGCCTTATGGATCAACAGTAGCTTCCAAGTGGTCTTCAAGAAAATCTTCATATTGCTGGATCCTGTCAACCATTTGGCAGCTGGGCAGAAGTTGGGATAGTCAAGTGCAGATGTTCTATAAGCCCTTCTCAACTGCTCAACAGAGTTTGGGAAAAGGCAAATAAAACAAAAGGATGGCCAACCCACATCACGCCTGCCCCTTCTGCAAGACTTTATAATGCAGTGGGAATCTGCAAATTCTCTGCAGCTGGGAATCTGCAGTGCAGAAGACAGATGCATCACCATGCTCACTGGAATCTTCAGGCCCTCTTGGCTTTGTAACAACCGATTGGTTCAAAATAGGGAAAGGAGTACGACAAGGCTGTATACTGTCACCCTGCTTATTTAACTTACTGTATATGCAGAGTACATCATGAGAAATGCCGGGCTGGAAGAATCACAAGCCAGAATTAAGATTGCAGGGAGAAATATCAACAACTTCAGATATGCAGACAATACCACCCTAATGGCAGAAAGTGAAGAAGAACTAAAGAGCCTCTTGATGAGGGTGAAAGAGGAGAGTGCAGAAGCTGGCTTGAAACTCAACATTAAAAAAACTAAGATCATGGCATCTGGACCCATCAATTCCTGGCAAACAGAAGGGGTAGAAATGGAAGCAGTAACAGACTTCATTTATCTGGGCTCCAAGATCACCGCAGACGGAGACTGCAGCCATGAAATTAAAAGACGCTTGCTCCTTGGGAGGAAAGCTATGGCAAACCTAGATAGCATATTAAAAAGCAGAGACGTCACCTTGCCGACAAAGATCTGCATAATCAAAGCTATGGTTTTTCCAGTAGTAATGTATGGCTGTGAGAGCTGGACCATAAAGAAGGCTGAGTGCCGAAGAATTGATGCCTTTGAACTGTGGTGCTGGAGAAGACTCTTAAGAGTCTCCTGGACTGCTAGGAGGTCAAACCAGTCAATCCTAAAGGAAATCAACCCTGATTGCTCATTGGAAGGACTGATAATGAAGCTCAAGCTCAGATACTTTGGCCACCTAATGCGAAGAGAGATCTCTTTGGAGAAAACCCTGATGCTGGGCAAGATTGAAGGCAAAAGGAGAAGGGGACGGCAGAGGATGAGATGGTTAGATAGCATCACCGAAGCAATGAGCATGAAACTGAGCAAACTCAGGGAGGCAGTGAAGGACAGGAAGGCCTGGCGCAATATGGTTCATGGGGTCACGAAGAGTCGGACACGACTGAACGACTGAACAACAAGAGAGCAATTTAAACTGCCTAGTCAGATGCTGAAACATGCAGTTGGTTCATAATGCACGGCCTCAAATACTGTGTATATGCGCCCAATTTCTCCTGACAGAACTTTATTTTTTTACAGAACAGGGATTACAGTGAGTAACTTTTCCAAAGTTACAGTGGTGCATGGATTACAATATGCCTTCTAATCATATTGAAATCTGGAGTGGATACTTTCCCCTAAGCAAGCAGTTCTAACTCCCCTAAAGAATGGAGTTGAAACACATGCTCCTTATTTATTATTTAGTTCCCATCTCAATGTTGTATACATTGCTAAATTGTGTTCAGTTGTGATGATTGTTCAGCGAGGTTGGCTGAAGTTTCCATAAGTGAATGCTATGATCTGCCTGTCTATCACCTCTAACTCATCTATTTATATCTATATCTATATCTATATGTATATCTATATCTATATCATCTATATCATCTATATCTATATCATCTATATCTATATCATCTATATCTATATCTATATCTATATCTATATCTATATCTATATCTATATCTATATCTATATCTATATCTATATCTATATCTATATCTATATCATCTCTACTATACTACTATAGTACTACTATAATTTACAGTACTTATGATCAGCCCCAATCCAGAAGGACTCTAGTTAGTGGACAGCAATTTTTTGTTTCTTGTGTTTTTCTTGCACATGCAGGATCTGCTTTTTTTTTTTTTTCCTGGATCAACCAAACGTTTATTTGTTGGTTGTAACCGGAATTGACTGACTGGCTTGTTGCCCCAGCCGGACACTGTGGGCTGAGAGAGAGTGACTGGCCCAAAGTCACCCAGTCGGCCTTCATGCCCAAGTTCTAGTCCTCACAGTCTCCTGGTTTCTAGCCTGGCGACCAAACTGGCTCTGAGTTAGCACACTGCTATGCACAAAATAAATGTTAAAAAGTACATTCATAAAACCCCCAGTTAAAAATAGAATGTGCCTATTCAGGACCACAGGAGTCAAATACTTGCTAAAACAATCCAGCTTCAGTTTCCTTATAGAATATTAACAAGGTAGAGGCTGCTTGTACAGCTTTTTAACCACTTGGTTGTCCATGACCATATATATTATTTTTAATACCGTTCTTCCTTGGGTTTTTATTAGCATTATAAAGCCTGCAATACGTATAATAGACACCTCATGGAGTCTACTGGAAAACCTCTATGTATTTAGGCTTCTTTTTGTAGGAATCGTATTTCTGTGACGGTATTTCGGTTTGCATAAGGCTTCCTTACATTGCAAAGGTAGTCTTTCAATTAGCATTCACTCTGAACTTATAGAACGGAAATTCAGCAGCTGATTCCCAAGACTGTAACTATTCATGGACTGTATCTCCCACCCCATACATCCCATAGAAAGTACAATGAGTGGCTGTGAAGGGCATTTTCTGTGCAACATGCCAGCTACTGTATATCATTGATTTCAATTTACTTTTAACTAAGACTTTCTCCACTAGTTCTGGAATCTGTGACTTTTTTTTTTTTAATGTTGATTCTGTTTTTATTATGCCTTGCTTTTAATCTTAGCATAAATAGTTAATTAGATTTTTTAAAATGTCATCTTTTCTGGAAAAAACAGTGGATAGAAATTCTGGAAGAAGCAGCCACAAACCAAAAGCAAATAAGCCAATAAATTAACTGGGGAGACCAAATGAAGCTACTTAGATGGGGATAACCTTTAAGGATGCAAGAAATGTGCACAGTTGGTCATATTTATTTATTTATTAGTTTGTTTGTTTATTTATTTATATGTTAGATTTTTATTAATTGTGGTGAGTGACCACCATAATCTTAACAATGGGATAATGATGTTGATGATTATAAAATGTTATATTTGCAGCTATATACTAGCTTACTGATAGATTTATGGACGGCAGTTGACTTGCAGCTTGCAGAGAGCCAGGAAGATGACCTTGGAGAAACCATCAAGGAATCATTAAGATAACTGCAGAAGCATTGAGTCCAGGGGAGGTGGGGAGAGTATTAGAAAGAGACTCAGGCCAGCTTTCCTCTGGCTCCCTGGGTTATAAGAAGAAGGGAAAGGAAAACACAGGCAGACTTTACTATCTCAATGAAGCACAGCTCTAGTTTTCCTGTGAAGTCAGTTTCCTGATCTGGTCTACCTTGTAAGGCTGATACACCTTTTAATTTCTCCCTTAACAAAGTAACCATGATTAGCCATCAGCTGGAAAAAAAAAATAGGGAATTGTGAGGTTTTTACAGAAGGGCTTGAGAGTAAAGAAGCTGTAGAGCATCAAAAACGTGAATTTTCTAGGTACTGCTGACTAACCCTAATTCAGTAGAATTAGAAATCTGTCTATCTCAGATATAATGACAATACTGTGGAGCAAAGAGTTAATGAGAATATTCCTTGCATGGAGAAGCAGCTGTTGTAGGCACCGAACTCTGCCAAGAAAATGTTGGCAACCTCACAATGCACAATTTGGTACACCCCTGGCAGACCAAATATTGATAAGCAATTACAACCTTCAGAATGTTTCCATGATTCTTTCACTGTGATCTGGGAAGCAGAAAACAATTTTTCTCCTTTTTTCATTCTACTATGTAGGGTGTTGATTTTTTTTTTTAAAGCATAACAGAAGGTTATAAGATTAAGCATTGTGTTCTGTTAATTGCAAATTCAATGGATTCACTTCAAATTATATAATTATATATTTTTTTTTCTGGGTTTCTTCCCCATTGTTTATGCGTGGATGTTCAGACCGATGAAGTAAGAGGGAAGCAGAGCCGCCATCAGTCACAGGAATTAAAAGAAATTGCTTGTTGGATGGTTAGTAAATTGGTTAGTAAATTGCACAGAAGCAAGCAAATGAGGAATAAATGGCTAGTAGCATCTTACAGATGTTTGATGCAGTGTGTGGAATCAAGCCAATTAAAAAAAATGACAGTCACACATATGCTAAGATGAGCTGCTGAACCAAAATCGTTCTGTGTAATTACATAAATGTAATAAATACCGGTGAGATTCTTAAATCAGCACTTGTTGATTTGCAAATTACATGATGCTAATGCCGTGTACATATAAAGCAATAGATTTAACATGTGCAGAGCTGGGACAATTATTGGGTGGTTAATACTTCTGCATTACTTTCTCCAAGATGTGGTCTCCCTTCCTTCCTTCCTTCCTTCCTTCCTTCCTTCCTTCCTTCCTTCCTTCCTTCCTTCCTTCCTTCCTTCCTTCCTTCCTTCCTTCCTTCCTCCCTCCCTCCCTCCCTTCTTTCCTACCACTTAGTGTTGACTTCTCACCATTGCATGCTCAACTCCATGCAGTTTTCTTGGCAACATTTGGCAAAAGGAGTTTACCGTTGCTTTCTGCCTCATGCTGCAACAAACTGGCTTCATGCCTATGTGAGGACTGAAATTCTCAGCCTTTTGGTTTCTAGCCCGGTGCTTCTAGCCACCACACCAAACTGGTTCTCAGGATAAAGCATTGCACAACATATTTATGGATGGTCCCTGTCTGTTTTATATGCATTTAACCATAAATCCATTCCACCTCATATGTACAATTATCCAGGAATAATAATTCACATTTAATTTCATTCACACTTGTTTTTGTCAGATTCATTTTGTACACAACATTCCCGAACCATTTTTGTATGGAACCTTCTGCAATCTGTGCGCTTTTGCATACCTTGTAATGGGAGCAAAAACAGATCTTGAAGTTTTGAGTCGAAGACTGCATCACAAAACAGGGAGAATATTATGTTTTAATATTACTCTGGATATGCAAATTAGGGTATGTGTAAGTGTATATGTCTCTGAGTCATTATTGCCTCCTCCTAACTGCCTGGATATGTCCGTGCAGATTTTTAATTTATTTAAAATGCTTACAAATTTCACAGGCAAATTAACTTACTGTAGTTCATTTTAAAATTCAGATGAAATTAACACCCCCATTCCCTATTCCTACACCTGCCTTAGTTATTTTGGGATTTCTTTCTTATTTTGATAAGGACCAAAATGGGAGGAGAAGAGGACTATGTAGGCTTCTCCTGCTCCTTAGGCATCCTTGAAAGAAAAACATGTAGGGTGCTCTCACGAGTACCAGCAAGGGTTTTGATAGTGGGAATTAGTAAATATTTTGTTACACTTGAGATGAAGTGCTCAAAATCAGTATTTAATTAACAAATAAAACTGTTACTGCTCCTTGAGCTGTAATAATTGCCAATAATTGCTTTGTAGAATTAAATAACTACCATAAACAGGATGCCGCAATAGAAGGAAAATGAAGCAAATGATTCTTAACTTTAACCATTCTTTCTGAAATGATTTCATCCTGTCTCATTTATATTGTGTTATCAGTTACAGATCTTGGGATGCCCTCAAAAATTAGCTTTACAACTATTTCAGGGAAGTACATCAGAGATTCATGGAACATATCAATCCAGAATTCTCACTTGAGGCACAAATGACCAGATTCAAATTGTCATATTTTGGACACATTATATGAAGACCTAGCTCTCTTGAGAAGTCTAAAATGTGAGAAAGGTGGAAGGATAGAGAAGAGGAAGACCAGTGGCAAGGTCAATTGGTAGACCTGAAGGGCTAGGTTGGAATCATCCTGGAGAAGATTCAGCACCAACTTGATGGTACACAATCAATGAGATCAGAGGTCACTTACAGGAAATTCTGTGCATGTTTACTGAGAGGTTAGCTCTACTTACTTCTGATGAGTAAGAGTGTATCCTATTTAAGCTTTCATGATGATAGGCATTTGATCCAAGGTCTAACCAATTTAAGACTACCTTAACAAGTCTCTGATTCAAATGTACCCCTGGGAAAATTTCTGCACAGTCAAGTTCAATTTGAAAGAAATGTTACTTAGCTTTTTACTTAGTAATAAAAAGCTATAAAGTAATTGGGACCAGGTCACCCTAAAAAAAAAAGTCTTAAACTACATTGGCTGTCGGGTTTCACCTCATAGGCAGGGATGAACCACTTATGCCAATTCACAAGAAATCAAAGAATTGCAGATGAGAAAAGTAGGAGCTCATACCAAAGAATTTCAGGACATGCTGTCATTCAAGAAGTCTTATATGAGTAAATAATGTTCAAATCCTCCTGTGCTTTGTTTTCCTTCCTCTCCTACATAATGGATTGTTTAATCCCTTCTTTTAAATGGGCTGCCCTGTCTCCATCTGTCCTTTTTAGCATGCTCCCAACATTTCTATCATGTTGTTTTTCACTGACTATGAACTTTCCCATCAGCTGTCCAGATACCAATTATTTTCAGAAATCCTGCTGATCATGATGCATTGGGTGATGTCACAGAGGCAGAGTTTTTCTGTAGTGGCATCTCATCTATGGAATAACTTTTTTCTTAAATAAAACTCCAGTGCTGGGATATTTAGGCAACTTTAAGAAAGCAAAAACCAATGTTTCTCTTTGTCATAGCCTTTCTACCAACTATTTCTCCTTCATTTTTCAAGGGGTTATATTATTTTTATACACACTTTAAACTGCTTCAGGATTTTTACAACAAGAACAGTATGCAAATATTTTTAAATATTACCTACTTCTACCAGCCAGAGAACACAGTAGAATGTAAACAGGACTATCTTAAGCCATTATTACATTGATTTGTGGTGACTTAAAGTAGCATGCACACACCATTGGTATGACCCATTTAAACATTAACAAACCAGTGAGCCACACAAATTTCTTACTTTTTAAATTAACCAATACTGACCAAGGTAAAGTTTGATTTTCAAGTTTCTTTGTTAGAGTTTAAGATAAAAGCTGAGACATGTGTGTTAAATTTTGAACTATCTGGAAGAGTTTGCAACATCTAGGTTAGAGACAATATTCCTTTACATGTGCAGGACAGGTATCTTCAAATTACCAAACTCTAAATGTATACTATAAAAGAAAGAAAAAACAAAATAGGCACATCAGTGGATTGATAAATAAAATCCTTGTATAGGATTTTAGGTCAGCCAACTCTTACCAAACACTTTGTGTAATGAAAAAGTCAGAACTCATAATACTACTGAGAAGAAAAGGGAAGGACCATGTTTAGGTAATGTGTGATAGTAAGGTTGAAAACAGAGCATGGGACTTTGAGCATTTAAGAGAGTAAGGTTTCCATTTGGCACACACACACACACACACACACACATACATATGTGTATATGTGTATATATGTATATGTGTATATGTGTATGTGTGTATGTGTGTATGTGTGTATGTGTATATATATATATATAGTATATGTATATGTATGTGTATGTGTGTATATATATATATATATATATAGAATACAAGCCAGGCTTGTGAAACTTTCATGCCTAGCATTGTTTTCCTACATCTTTAACTGATAATTGTCTGATGTTCAGTAGGGATGTGAGAATTGTTAAAAGTCCTGCTTTGGTTTACTGTTTGCATTAGTAAGGAAATACTCCAGAATATTTTTCTCCTTTTCTAAAAAAATCATAATATATTCCAAAAAACATTTTCGTTCACATCTTTTAACATGCAGAAGCTCCCTATAATTGTTATAATTATTTGCATTCATTTCTCATGAACAGGTTTTTTTTTAAATATCAGTCATCCTATATTCAGTCTTTGACACATACATTGCCCTGACTTTTTCAAAATGCAAATACCCCTGATGAAATCTAGCCATCACCATGTGCAGTTTTCATTAGTGTACCCTTTCAGTACTCTGTTGCAAGAGGAATCTGGAACGTCTAAATCTGCAAATGACAGCTTATTCAATGAAAACACTTCTTGATTTCACACTTGAATTAGTAGCATCTAAAACTCCTGAAATATTACCAGTAATTATCAGTAATTTATGCTTTATATAATCCCAAGTCTACAGAATTTCTTTATAAACAATGAATGAGTATAAAGAGGTTATTAGTTATTTGCTCTGGAATAAAGAGTTGGAATAGCCTTTATTAAGGAATCAAGACTAAGTGTCTTGAGGAATATTAAGTATGTTTTTTATGCTCCTAAGATTCTTTTTTCACTTCACGTCCCAGAGAATCAAAACTTTCAGTGGGAGCTGAACACCAAATTTGCTTCAAACTGAACTTGTGGTGGAATTCTTTTTCAGCCATATTGTTAACCATGAATATATATTTGTGGAGCTCCAGAGACAGAGAACATAGCTCATATATTACCTGAATGCCAACTGTTTAGTAAAGACAGAGATCAATATCTGGGATCACATGTTAGATGGATGGCCTATTGGGATCCATACATTAGAACAATATATTTAATGTGTACTCAGAAGCCAAATAATACATAAAACATGGCCCTTTATCTGAATAAAACAGCACATTTGAGAACTGTGTATATGGATCTCACTGGGGTAAATTGTAGGGGTGATACAGAAATATAATTTGTATTTCCTTTTATTTCTGCATTTTACTCTATTTTGTTACATATGGTCTTATTCTTCTGAATTTTGAATTCTGATATGGCCTTGAGGCTAATCAATAAACTATTATTATTGGTTGCACAGTCAGCCAGATGTTTAGACTGGATTTGGCATGTTTATCCCCCTATCGAGTCCTTCCCAAGGATCTGGGATAAGCAAATGTTGTTTGATGGTGTTAAAGGTATCATCGCAGGATATAAGCTGTTCCAAGTAAAGCTACTGTTTGCAATTGAAAGGTGGTGATTTTGTCAATGCTGATGGTCTTCAAGTGGTGCTCCAGATGTTTTGGGATTGCACCCAAGGCACCTATTACTATTGGTACTTTCATGGCTTTCTTTTGCCAAAATGAAGAAGCTAAAGTGCTCTGGGACTTTAGAATTCAGACAAACAAGCACCTAGCACACAACACCCCAGACTTAACAATTGTTGGTAAGAAAGACAAAAAAGTCTGGATAGTGGACATTGCTTTGTGGATGGAGGGCATGATTCATTGTCATTATTTTTTCTGATCTTCCTATTCAGAGCTTCTACTTCTTCTTGAGTCCTGTCCACTATCCCAGTTGTATGTCTAATGACTGGAATTGCCCAGGTGTTAATTGCCTTGATGCTGTTTCCACCACTGAGTTTGGACTTTAAGATCTTCTTCCTTCTTCTGATGTATTCACTACGAACCTTCTTCTTGACTTCAGTGTGCTTGATGTTGTCAACCGGAAGGATGGCCAGGTAAGGATGGCCAGGTATTTGTAGTGATCTTCTTCATCCATCTTGCTGTTATTTGCACTGGGCATCTTGATTCCTTCAGTTTTCACAATTTCTCTCCTAGTGATGGCCAGGGTGGCACATTTGTCCTGTCCAAACTCCATTGCAGTAATTTGGCTGTATATTTGGACAATGTTGAGCAGCGATTCCGTTTCAGGTGGAGTTTTTCCATAGAGCTTCAGATTGTCCATGTAAAGGAGGTAGGATAGCTTGGCAGATGGTTTTGATGTTTGATAGCCATGGGTGATGATGATGGTGATGATGATGATTATTTTGTTAAATAACCAACCGATACATATGAATGTGTGAATTAATCCTAAATTTGCAACTACTACAATGTTTCAAAGAAGGTACAATACTCATTTGATTCTTATTTTTGGAAGAAATCTGCACTCTGTTCCAGTCAAATATGCATCCCATGTTAAAACAATAACTTTTTTTGGTTTTTTTTACAAGCCTTTAAAACAAGCATTAAAGGGTTCAGTGGCAAATTAACTTTGGGAGATTTAAAAATGCAAAACATAATAATGTCCCCTAAGACCTGTCCGGTTGTGAAAGAGGTCACATTTTAATATTATCCCAGCACAATTTTAAAATATGCTTTTAGCACTATGCCGACTTGTACATTAGCTTGTGCTGTTAATTAGACAAAAATAGAAGTCTCAGAGCTTGGTCAATTCTAACTTTCCTCATTAACTGGCATAAAGCTTTTCAGACTTTACTCCAGAAGGATTTGCCAGGGCTATTGCACCGTTTTAAAAACAAACAAACAAACGATTATTTTCAGTTTCCACTTTATTGTGCTAATTAGCTTCTTGACTATGAAGTTTTACAGGTAAATTACATCATCTGGTTTGCGGTACTTATATTTGCAAAGGTTCTTTGGCAGTAGACAAACAAAAAAGGGTTTATCTACCTGAAGCGGTAACTCTGAATTTTCCTTCTTCCATCCCTAAAAATAGTGACTAATTTTCTGCTAGTCTGTTTTTGAGTGATTGATGATGATGATGATGATGATGATGATGATGATGATGATGGCGCAATAAATATAATCCATGCAGTTCTTGAAAAAAAGCTCTTCAGGCTCCCTTCTGTTTTTAAACATAGTGTTTTCTTTCTTCACAAAAAAAAGCAAAAAGAAAAGAAATCACAGCCTAACTTCTGTTAGTAAGTTATCTTAGCACTTTGTAAACACACTCTATCAAAAGATGAGAGAAATGTTGGTGAAGCAGCATTGTAATGCATCACCATCTTGCTGGCGTTCAGAAAACATCACCTAGCAGATGTTCCTGTTCCACAGACCCCAGTTGACAAATGCAGTGCTAATAGCAATGGCAAATTATTTGTCATTTCTAGAAGTTCTTTGATACCATTTGGAGACCTATGCTATGTTTTATATTGATTAAAGGCTGTCACCACCAGCATTTATAAAGTTCATATGTATCAGAATTGTTCCTGTCCAGTTTGGATGTTCTGTGGCTTTATCTCATCTATCCTTTCCAAAGGCAATTTTCTCATATGTTGTAGGTTGTTCAGCAATCCATGCCACAAAGGAATGTAAACTAAGTGAATAAATCTTATGGATGCTGTTATTTAGATAGAGACAACGCCATTATACTTTACCTTGTTTTCTTTCCTTTCATACTAAGATTTTGAGAAGTTCCTGCTACCCAGCTTTAAGAACAAAATTCCCTATTTGCCAATTTCCCAAATCTAGAACTTTTTTTTTTTTTTGGTTATCTCTTATTTTCTCTAAAATTCCTCTACTATCATTGTTCCTCTTATTTTGCCTCCATATTTCCTACTAAATCATGTAAATGTGACAGCAGAGAAAGAGTTTAGGAACCCACTTCCTGTCAACCAGTCTTCCCTTCCAACATTTATTCAAATCTTTCTACATTACAAAAACTGGGAATTTTATGTCTGTGGTGTTATCTAGGCTTCTGAGCTGTACAAACCGATGATATTAGAAGTTACAACACTCAAAATGCAGGGAGCATTTTCTTTTTAAGTTTACTTATCTAGAGAAAAAAAGCAGTCAGAGCTGTGTTGTTCAATAGGAAAAATAATCCATAAAAGGATACTTCTATCAAGACTTGTCCAAGATTAACTTAAAAAAAAAAGAAAAGAAAAGCTGACAGCATCTGAAAAACATTCAGAAGGTCTCAGATTTTTTTTCTTCTGAGTCAATCTGGAAATGGATTCATCACTCAAAACTTCATTTCCTCTCACCTATAGTAACACAGCTTCATCACAAAAATGGAGACTTTTGAGGCATACATTTCCTCCAGAGCTCATTTTTCCCATTCATTCCCAACAACCTTTATTTCTTTGCTGAATGTACTGGAACTGAAAAGCAAATTCAAGTGCTACATTTTGGGTTCTTGGTAAAATAAACATGGTTTAAAGCCTGTGCAAACCAGACCTACCTTCCTATACCCAATCACCTTGATTCCAGTGACAAAGCAACTTAACCTGATAAAAGCAAACTGTTGCCTTGAGTTGAGACATTAAGGCTGAATACATCACTCCTGTTCAGTCTGGGTTCCCAAGAAGGTCTGGATGAAGTGTCTTCTACTTGAAAACCTTCAATTAAGTTTAGGGAGCTGATGCAAACCAGAATACGTTTTGGTTGTTAACCCACTAAATAAAAATCCATCTGAAATCTATAGGACCCATACTGAAATATTTTGTTGTTGTTGTTGTTCAGTCGTTAAGTCGTGTCCGACTCTTTGTGACCCCATGAACCATATCGCGCCAGGCCTTCCTGCCCTTCACTGCCTCCCTGAGTTTGGTCAGTTTCATGCTCATTGCTTCAGTGATGCTATCTAATCATCTCATCCTCTGCCATCCTCTTCTCCTTTTGCCTTCAACCTTTCTCAGCATCAGGGCCTTTTCCAAAGAGTCCTCTCTTCTCCAGCACCGCAGTTCAAAGGCATCAATTCTTTGGCGCTGAGCCTTCTTTATGGTCCAGCTCTCACAGCCATACATTACTACTGGAAAAACCATAGCTTTGACTGTGCGGATCTTTGTCAGCAAGGTGATGTCTCTGCTTTTAAATATGCTATCTAGGTTTGCCATAGCTTTCCTCCCAAGGAGCAAGCGTCTTTTAATTTCATGGCTGCAGTCTCCGTCTGCGGTGATCTTGGAGCCCAAATAAATGAAGTCTGTTACTGCTTCCATTTCTACCCCTTCTATTTGCCAGGAATTGATGGGTCCAGATGCCATGATCTTAGTTTTTTTAATATTGAGTTTCAAGCCAGCTTTCCGCACTCTCCTCTTTCACCTTCATCAAGAGGTTCTTTAGTTCTTCTTCACTTTCTGCCATTAGGGTGGTATCATCTGCATATCTGAGGTTGTTGATGTTTCTCCCTCCAATCTTAATTCCAGCTTGTGATTCTTCCAGCCCGACATTTCTCATGATGTACTCTGCATATAAGTTAAATAAGCAGGGTGACAGTATACAATCTTGTCATACTCCTTTTTCTATTTTGAACCATTCAGTTGTTCCATGACCGGTTCTAACTGTTGCTTCTTGGCCTGCATACAGATTTCTCAGGAGACAGGTAAGATGGTCTGGTACCCCCATCTCTTTAAGAATTTGCCACAGTTTATTGTGATCCCCACAATCAAAGGCTTTTGCATAGTCAATGAAGCAGAAGTAGATGTTTTTCTGGAACTCTCGTGCTTTCTCCATGATCCAGCAAATGTTGGCGATTTGATCTCTAGTTCCTCTGCCTCTTCGAAATCCAGCTTGTACATCCAATAGTTCTCGGTTCATATACTGCTGAAGCCTAGCTTGTAGGATTTTGAGCATAACCTTGCTAGCATGTGAAATGAGTGCAATTGTGCGATAGTTTGAGCATTCTTTGGCATTGCCCTTCTTTGGAATTGGAACGTAAACTGACCTTTTCCAATCCCGTGGCCACTGTTGTGTTTTCCAAACTTGCTGGCATATTGAGTGCAGCACTTTAACAGCATCATCTTTTAGTATTTTAAATAACTCAGCTGGAAAACTGTCATCTCCACTAGCTTTGTTGTTAGCAATGCTTCCTAAGGCCCACTTGACTTCACTCTCTAGGATGTCTGGCTCAAGATCACTGACCACACCAGCATGGACATCAGGGACATTAAGATCTTTCTTGTATAGTTCTTCTGTGTATTCTTGCCACCTCTTCTTAATCTCTTCTGCTTCTGTTAGGTCCCTGCCTTTTTTGTCCTTTATCATACCCATCTTTGCACTAACCGTTCCTTTGATATCTCCAATTTTCTTGAAGAGATCTCTAGTCTTCCCCATTCTATTGTTTTCCTCGATTTCTTTGCATTGTTCATTTAAGAAGGCCTTCTTATCTCTCCTTGCTATTCTCTGGAAATCTGCATTCAGTTGCTTATATCTTTTCCTTTCACCCTTGCTTTTCTCATTCCTTCTTTCCACAGCTATTTGTAAAGCCTCATCAGACAGCCATTTTGCTTTCTTGCATTTCTTTTTCTTTGGGATGGTTTTAGTTGCTGCCTCCTGTACAATGTTACGGACCTCCGTCCATAGTTCTTCAGGCACTCTGTCTACCAAATCTAATCCTCTAAATCTATTCATCACCTTCACTGTGAACTCACAAGGAATATGATCTAAGTCATACCTGAGTGGTCTAGTGGTTTTCCCTACATTCTTCAATTTAAGCCTAAATTTTGCAGTAAGAAGCTCATGATCTGAGCCACAGTCAGCTCCTGGTCTTGTTTTTGCTGTCTGTATAGAGCTTCTCCATCTTTGGCTGCAAAGTATATAATCTATCTGGTTTCGGTATTGGCCATCTGGTGATATCCATGTGTAGAGTCGTCTCTTGTGTTGTTGGAAAAGAGTGTTTGTTATGACCAGCTTGTTCTCGTGACAGAACTCTATTAGCCTTTGCCCTGCTTCATTTTGTACTCCAAGGCCAAACTTGCCTGTTATTCCGATTACTCCTTGACTTCCTACTTTAGCATTCCAATCCCCTATGATGAAAAGGACATCTTTTTTTGGTGCTAGTTCTAGAAGGTGTTGTAGGTCTTCGTAGAACTGGTCAACTTCAGCTTCTTCAGCATCAGTGGTTGGGGCATAGACTTGGATGACTGTGATATTGAATGGTTTGCCTTGGATTCACACTGAGATCATTCTGTCATTTCTGAGGTTGTACCCCATTACTGCCTTTCCCACTCTCTTATTGACTATGAGTGCAACTGCATTTCTTCTAAGGGTTTCTTGCCCACAGTAGTAGATATAATGGTCACCTGAATTAAATTCACCCATTCCCGTCCATTTCAATTTGCTGATTCCCAAGATGTCAATGTTCAATCTTGTCATCTCATCTTTGACCACATCCAGCTTGCCTTGGTTCATAGATCTTACATTCCAGGTACCTATACAATATTGTTCTTTACAGCATCGGACCTTCTTTTCGCTTCCAGATACATCCACAGCTGAACGTCCTTTCGGCTTTGGCCCAGCCGCTTCACTCTTTCTGGAGCTACTTGGAATTGACCTCTGCTCTTCCCCAGTAGCATATTGGACACCTTCCAACCTGAGGGGCTCATCTTCCGGCGTCATATCTTTTAGCCTTTTGACATTGTTCATGGGGTTTTCTTGGCAAGGATACTGGAGTGGGTTGCCATTTCCTTCTCCAGTGGACCACATTTTGTCAGAACTCTCTGTCATGACCTGTCCGTCTTGGGTGGCCCTGCAGGGTATAGCTCATGGCTTCACTGAGTTACGCAAGCCCCTTCACCATGACAAGGCAGTGATCCATGAAGGGGATTGAAATATTAGTTGGCTTAAATAAATAATAATAAAAAAGTCTCCCTCAAGACAAAGTCCACCTCTGGTGGCTCCAGGTGGCTATGTCCATGTAGTTATCTTGCCAGCAGTACACAATAATAAGGAGTATCTTTTTCCAGGATTTCTTTGTTTGTTAGTTTATTAATTTCAAAGTATAACTTGCAGCCCTGGAATTTCCTGATGGTCTTTCATTCAAGTCCTAAGCATTGCCAAACTTGCTTAACATTCTTGGAAATTAACCAAGGTTGGTTAGGCACTGCAGGAATGTGCTTATTTGAGGAAAAATGCATACAGAAAAATACATACAACATACTGTACATAAAAGTGTGCATGTTAAGGGAAACTTCATTGTTAAACAAATGCAGATTTTCTTGCTTTTTTATTCTTTACACTGAAGGATGATGTGAAATTTTGATGGAGTGGTCTCCCAATGGAACACCTGTGATATTGACAGCATTGTATATGGATAGATCCATCATTCTATAATTGATAGCTCTTCACAAATGGAATGTTTCAGAACAACATACAAAAATTACATTATGACATGAGAAATGGTAACTACATACCATAACTTGTTTCAATATCCAAATATTACTGGCCTACTAATGGGCAGGAAATCTCAGGAGAACTCTGTTTCCTTTGCAATAGCTAATAGGCTTTCTGGGTCATTAAATGCATTTTTCTAATCTATTTTCCTTGAAAGCCAAATACAATTCATTATTATAACTGGCATCCTCCTTTTTCTCAAATGTAGACAAAAGTAATCACATTGAAAAGAGAGGAATAAAGGCTCTCATCACTTTGCTCTGACTATATTTTCAACATTTAAGGCTAGATTAAGGTGAGAGATGGGTGAACAGCCTGAGTTTCTTTCTAGATTAATCTGGAAGGGAAGTAATTTGTTTTCCCATAAAAATAAAATAAAAACCAATTGGTTCATTTCCTGGATCTCTTTAAGTGCCTTAAGGGATAATAACACTTTTATCCTGCCAACCCTCAAGCCATCCCCTTTTTTTTAACTTGAAGTGAGGAGGCCCTGGAAAGCTAATGTCCTTTGAAAGTATTCTCTGTGAAGTCCTTGGAGTTCCCTGAACTTGGTTGTTTTCTTGCGGACATTTCGTTACCTTACTAGGTAACATCTTCAGTGCTAGAGGGGAATGGGGTTTGCTCTCTGTTTATATACTGTAGCTTGCCCTGTCAGTGTTGGTGGGGTGTTGTTTTCTCCTTGGTAGTTCCTTAGGACTACTAACTTCATTAGGCTGTTGTTTACTGCTTGATTGTTTGTCTGAATTGGTAGTTCCTTGATTAGGGTATTGTTTTCTGCTTGTTTGTTTGGTGTTAATCCCTGTTTAACTGGGTATTGATTGCTGGTGATGGGTTTCCTGGTCTTTTTGTTTCCTTTTTAACTTTTTGTTGTCTCTTTTGAATGTTGTGTAAATGTTGTTTATCTCTATGTGTCTATTGATGGCTGATTTGTCTGAGTGCCATGTTTCCAGGAATTCCCTAGCATTTTTTTAATTGGCTTGGTCTAGGATGCTCACAGTTTCCCAGTTGAAACTATAGTTGAGTCTGTCCGTGTGTTGTGAGATTAAGGAGTTTTCATCGTGTCTTCTGACTGCTAGTTGGTGTTCATGGATGTGCTCTGCTAGCCTTCTGCCTGTCTGTCCTACATAGTGGTTGTTACAGTCCTTACACTGTATGTTGTCGATGATTCCTGTTTTTCTTCTTGGGCTACTGGGTCTTTTGGTTTACTTAAGACATTTTGGAGGGATTTAGTTGGTTTGTCTGCTATAGTGATGGCACGTGGTTGTAACAGACTGTTGGTTGTTTTTTAGGTGTTTCTGATGTATGGCAGTGTTATTATTTCGCAGCTTGTGTTGGTAGTGCTGTAGTGGATTGAGGGGTCAGGCACTTTTTGATAAAGTTGCGTGGGTGTCCATTTTGTTGGAAGAGGTTGTATAGGCAGTCTGTTTCCTTTTTCTGCTGTTCTGGGTTGCTGTAGTGCATTTGTGCTTGTCTGAATAATGTCCTTACACAGTTCCTCTTGTGGGAGGTTGGGTTGTTACTTTGGTAATGGAGCACTTGGTTAGTGTGGGCTGTTTTTCGATATGGGTAATGAAATGCTTGCAAGAAAACAACCAAGCTCAGAGAACACCAAGGATTCCACAGTTCAACCCTGAGCAACATATATTCTCTTCTATTGGTAGTATTCTCTGTCTCCATTATCATGACAAACCTGGATTGAAAAGGCATTATCTCATTGGATGTGGAGACAGCTGACAGCAGTTAAAAAACAACAGTGTGAATTGTGTGTGTGTGTGGGGGGGAAGCAGATAGATGGCTGCTTTACTGATATGAAGAGAGGTGTACACACTTCCTTATGTTGCCAAGTATCTCTCTTACCCAGTTTGCCCAGCCCAAATCATTCAAAACAAATTAGACATTTAGACACCACTACACAAAGTAAATTTTAGCCAAGGGATTATACATCCCCCAAAGTTGGCTAGATTTTGATATATGAATTAACACCATCATTGTGCAAACATGGGGGTCTGATTTCTTATTTGTAATACTGGGTAACTCAGATACACTGAATCCTTTCATTTATGTATTTATTTATCAATTTTATACAGTATCCATCTCACAAATGTAACTCTGGGCAACCTACAATAGAACAACCAGTTAAAACTAATATGGTACTATTTAAACACAAATATAAATAAGACCATGGGAAAATGGACCAGCATCCTACACACAGGGTAACCTTCTTGTGGGTTCCTTATTTCCCTGGGATCCCCAAGCCTGTTGGAAGAACCATGTTTTGTAGGATTTTCTAAAAGCCAGCAGGATCAGAGCTAATCTCACCTTGGGGGGAATGATGTTCCAAAGGGCAGATGGAACTTTATGAACTATGAATCCAGTATTTTGTACATTGGCTTGATGGTTGATTAGGCTTATGTCCTGTGTATAATTTAGGAGCAAAACTCTATACATAGAGTTTCCTCTTCCTATTTTTTTGCCTACAACAACAACTCTTTGGTTGAAAGAGAGTGACTGACCCAAAGTCACCACATAGTTTCCATAGCCAA
Organism: Python bivittatus; assembly: GCF_059951505.1. Classification (NCBI taxonomy): domain Eukaryota; kingdom Metazoa; phylum Chordata; class Lepidosauria; order Squamata; family Pythonidae; genus Python; species Python bivittatus. The sequence goes on along the minus strand of NW_028277124.1, from coordinate 19,196,683 downwards.
GAGTTGATTAAAACCTAGGTCTATTTCCTTCTAGTTCACTTGTCTAGTCCAGTGTCAAACTGGAAACTTCAATGGTATATTACAGAAGAAGGGTTTTTTTTTTTCTTTTTCTTTTTCTTTTTAAAGACCATATTGTTTCATATGTTTTTTGAGATTTATTTGCTCTTATTTGTTTCTACCTTATTTACATATTAGGCAGCTGACATGAAAAGCTTCCTTCGTTTTATTTTCAAAACAGCAATTGTAGTGGTTATAATGGGCTTAGAGAGAGTTTCTGGTCTAAAGTCAACCAGTGAGTTTCATGGTTGTCTGTGAAATTCAATATTGCTGTCCCTGGTGCAATTCCAACATGTTAAAATTATTACTCTTTATTTATAATCCGAGTTTCTTTTAGAAGGAGGGATAAGCATGAAAAAATGATTTCTTGGAACACTATTAGATTATTTGATTTGAGAATTGAGTGTGGGTGGTACAAAGTAGATGTGATCAGAGTTTTATTATCTTTTTTTTTTTTTAATTTTAGGGAAAGGTTTAAATAGCTTTTCTTTTGCTTTGAAGGACCTCTTCTACTATCTGCTAATTTTTAATGCACACACACACACATAAACACACACACACACACACACACATACATAGATACATACATACTTTTTGGATAACCATGTAGGTTTCACTGACTCCAAAAGCAGAAATTACAAGGTCAGAATATAATGTCAAAGCAAAGATTGGCACTGACAATTTCATTTAACTCTAATTAATTCCTATGAATTGACAAAACATAGTTGACTAAGACTAAAAATGTGTCAAGTGAATTAACCATTACTTCCTATCATGTCTATTCTCACTGAAGTCAGCAATCACATCAGCGTTAAAAGACACTGAAATGCTTCAGAATGTGGGCCAGTTATTTCTGCTGCACACTGTCGAACGACGTTTTAAAACTATTAAAAATAATAAAAAGTTAGTTTAATTTTATTAGCCAGGGGACAGAGAGGAACAGAGAGAGAGAGAAGAAGGAAGGAAGGAAGGAAGGAAGGAAGGAAGGAAGGAAGGAAGGAAGGAAGGAAGGAAGGAAGGAAGGAAGGAAGGAAGGTTGAATTGAGGAGTTACTGAGTTCTCACCCATTTCATTGACCTTGCCTATTTTATCAATTCAGAATATCTATCCATCATTTATCTGTATCATCTGTGAGAGGAAAATTTTAGTAGCCTTCTATATGTTTTAATGTTAGTTTTGATTGCATTTGATAAAGCCAAGTTAGCTTCTTGTGACCTGTAGGGCAATGACAGGAAAAGTCAAATGCAAGACTAAGCAACTTGCTGATGGGAATAGAACAGGAAAGTATGGTAAAATTAGCACCAAGGATGTTACGAATCAGTTGCTAAACCTAGGAGTCATGTCTGTGATTTGTGGTTTTAAAGAATAAAAAGGATTGCATCTAAGGAGGTCGGTACCATTTTGGTCAAGCTGTTTATCTGACGGCTTGATTAAAATGGTCATAGCATTGCAATGTGAATCTAAGCGGGTGGTCCGCATTGAGGTGTGGATCTAAGTGAGTACCTTGTATGCTATTGGTTGAATTTTACTTGTTTGTTGAACTAATATTTAATAAAGCTTTTAGAACTTTGAAGTGACTTGTTTTATGGTGTGTCTGCCTCCCTGTTTAACATGGTTTTTTTTCCCCTGACACATCCATCCATCCATCCATCCATCCATCCATCCATCCATCGACACATATACACATGTATATTTATATATATGCATATTGGGAAGGGTATATTTAATTTGTTAGCTTTATATCAAGACACCTAAGCCAACTCATATTTTCAACAATAATGCTGTAATGTATGATGGGTGAAGAGGGAGTCACTGGCCCAATGGGTGGAATTAATAGATGCTCCTAGTCCATCACTTTAACCATTATACCATCTTAGCTCTCCTTTTACTATGCATGCAGCCACTATGGAAAACAGAGGCACCCAACAGTAACATGCCTGAAAAAGTGAGTATTTATCCAATCAAAATGTTTGTACAAAATTTCAACCATCTCCCAAAATCATAATGTTCAAACAGGAGAACATTTGGTACAGCAGTAATTTTAGCATCTGCCATGTCTTCCCAAAAGCATGTTTTGATCCAAAATATGCTGGAATTTCTCAGCAGGCTATCAACTTCTAGCTGGATGTATTCCTTTGGAAGCTGAACTCGCTTAACAGATGAATTATAATGAAAGTCTGGTTTGGTGATTATTTTGCACAGTCACCAGTGAATATAATTGCCTCAAAATTTTATTGCCATGGAAGGTGTTTGTGGTGCTGGGGGCCCAATTTATAAATAATCACCACTGTACCCATTTCACTCAGAACTATTAGCTGTTGTATTTTCTTTAATTCTCTTCATTTAATTATAAATAAGAGCTGCTGAAGTATAAAAATCTAGCAATAGGTATTCTTATTACAATACATGTCTGCACAGCTTTTCTTACATAAGAATGAGAAGAAATAAATAGCTTATATCATTTATGGATTGCAGGATGCAGGAAACAAGATCTTCTAAGATTGGTAGGTAAGTAAACAGAGGTTAAGATATGGGGAAGAGAAAGGATGCTTTCTCTTCAAGACATACTGATACCAGTTTATAGTTTAAAGTTTGGACAGGAGGGAAGATATAAAGGTATAATAGAGACATTTTTCAAAGGTGGAGGAAAGAGAGCAAGCGAGAGAGAGCGCTATTTCAGGAACACATGTATGACCCCAACTTTGGCAAAGAAGGAGGCATGGGGGAGACATGCCAAGATATAAAAAGGAAAGGAAGAGTGTTTGGAAGAAGAGGAAGTACACATATTCCCACTGGCAGAAATACTACTTTTGAACATGAGATGAAGGAGGGAAGGAATTCAGCTTTGTGCAAGGAACAGCAGACCCACAATTGGCAGTTGAGTCAAGGTGGAATGAAGAACTGGAATAGGTTTGTCATGATGGGGGGATAAGTCAAAAAAGTGAAGATGGCAGGCATGACTGAAAAGTTTTTTTTCCCCCTGCTTTTGCTTTATTGATTACATTAAGGCTTTTGACTGTGGAGACCATAACAATTTGGGAATTACCCTTACAGACATTGGTGTATCAGCCCACCTCATCTGCATATTGAAGAATTTGTATGCTGACCAGGAAGCAATGGTTAGAATGGAGTATGAAACCACTCAAAAGTTCACAGCTGTGAAAGTCCTGCACCAAAGTTGTATACTGTCAGCTAACTTTTCAATTTATATGCAGCACATATCACAAGGGGTGCTGGACTGAATAAATAGAAATTGGATTTGAAATTGCTGGAAAAAATATAAACAACAGATATGTTGATGATGCCACATGGTTGGAAGCGAGGAAGACTTAATGAATCTGTAATTGAAAATGAAATAAAGAAACATTTGCCATGGCAAGTCATATTCAAGCATAAAGATATTACAGTCCAACAAAGTTACATATTGCCTTCCTAATCATAATGTATGGCTGTGAAAGCTGGACATGAAAAAGACTGAATTAAAAAAAAAATCAAGGTCTTTGAAATGAAGTGCTAGAGAAAAATTCCGAGAGTACCCTGGGCAGGAAGAAGAACAAATAGATCAAAATCAGATGAAGTAAGACCAAGCTGCTCATTGTAACCACTAATAATTAAGTTCAAGCTTTACTATTTTGGACACATAATGTGAGAGCCATTGGAAAAGACCTTGATGTTTGAAAGATTCAAAGGCTATTAAAAAAAGAGTTTGTTAGAAGACAGTGTGGCTAGATATCTTCTCTGGTGACCCAAACATGAGTTTACAAGAATACAAACAGGTAGTTGCTGATGGACAGTTCTGGCAAACTGTTATCTATCCATTCATGCAGAGTCAGAACTGACTAACTGAACAAGAAATAATATTTTGATTGCAAAACTCTAACAGAAAATGCTGAACAATAGGTATTGTGTATGTGTGTGGGAGGGGGGGAACTCACCATATTTTTAAAACTAAAAGTTCACTATGTTCCACTTAATAACACAAACATGTTATTCAGATATAGAGAAAGGATTTTAGCCCTTAATATTTCTATATGCATCAGAGAGGATATAGTCCAAGTTTTTAAGGACAGTTATGCAAGTTCCCAGATTTGTGTCAAATACAGCTTTAATATTAGAACTAAGAATTACAAGGAGAGAGGCCATGATCTGGATTATCTTTTACTACTAGCTAAAACTACTGTTTAACCTAACAGTCCTGATGTTCCTGGTTAACAGGAATAACTTCCAAATGACGTGGAAGATGTTCATCAAAGAAAACTGGGTAGGCCATGGCTTCTTTAATAAGTCAGTACAAAGATAAGATAAAATCAGGCAAAAAGATTACTGAAGGAGAGGATCCTTGACACAGGATGGCAACAAAATATTATCTTAGTGCTCCAAAGGGCACAGAGGGGATAGCTCTTTCCCATTTCATATGTGGAGTCTACTTGTGATGAAATAAGTACACCATTGAGTTTTATCCTCATTAATTCATGGAAATATTGACAATGTATCTGGGGAATTCCCCATACCCATGAAACATTGAAGCAAGGCATCCAGAAATGCTGCAGATTTTCAGCACTGTTTTTCTTGTTTTCCACAAGAGGGGACAATAAGGGAGAGAGGAAGAGAGAGAAAGAGACACAGAAAGAGAGGGCAGAGAATAAATTTTGTTGCCATCGCTGATGAAATATGGATCTGTTCATGTTTTTCTGTTTTGCAGATAATGAACTTGATCTATTATTCCAGACTGTATTTTTATACCCAGGCCCTTCCTATTCCAGAAACTCTTTTTGTTCCTGAAAGAATGTTAACTGATTGCTATTCTTCTGCTTTGCGTTATCTCTTCTACTGTCTGCTATTATGTAAGTCATTTTGATTGGTCTATCTGTCCACTTCACTCTGAAATTTACATTTTGGATAACCCCATAGGTTTCTTTGAGCCCAAAAGCAGAAATTACAGGGTCAAAATATAATATCGAAGCAAAGATTGGTATTGTCAATTTTATTTAACTCTATTTAATTCATATGGACTGACAAACCATAGCTGACTAAGATTAAAAATGCATCAACAAATGAATTAACCATTAGTTTCTATCATACCTTTGTTCTCACTGAAGTCAGTAGCCATACCAGCATTAAAGGAGACTGAAATGCTTCAGGATGTGGAAGAGTTATTTCTGACGCATGTTGCCAAATGATTTTTTTAAAACTAATAAAAAATATTATGTTCCCCATTTTTAGTGCTCAATAAATTTCCTTCAGTTGTCATATGAAACATTCAATGGATTCTTCATGTGTTTGAAAACTATGTCATCTCACCAGAAATAACTGGTGATATGACTGAAACATATCTAGTGCATTTCAAATAATAGCATATTATCCTAAAAATACATGAAATCCTCCTAAAGAAGCCAGTCAAACTAATTTTGGATTCCTTCCCAAAACTCATCAAGTATTTTCACTGGAAAAGTAATCCCCCAATTTTTTATGAATTTTATTTTGGGATAATTCCAATGGTAAATATAATCTTAAGCCTTTAGATTTCACTTTTTTAAAATGAGATCTATCTATTTGACATCTTCAAGTTAACAAATAATTATAGTTAATAAGGTAGTTTTTATCCAGGCTTCTACATAAACCTGAAGAAAAGATGTGGCTGCTTTAATTCCATTAATGTTAATGAGTCCATTTTTTTAAAGCATCTGTACCTTTTTTCAGGCTCACAAGGAAACTGGAAAAAAAAGCAGCTGTTTTAATGAATAGCAGGAAGGTCCTGTGCTTAAGTGGGATCTGAATGAGTGGAGTCCGTGGAGGGGAGCATTGTTAAAAAAGGCTAGATGACAGTCACCTTGGTATGTCCATATGACATTGATGAAAGTATGAAAGGGGGAGAGTTAGGGTCATAAGGCTGTGACCACCATGTTGCCAATTTTAACCCTGCCTGCAGAGCCATTGATTTCACCTGAATAATTTATGTTTATACAGCCTTAATTCTGATCATGTTAAGTAGATATTCTAGCTTAGCAAAAAATTTAAAAAGCGGGGGGAGTGAATTCAGGGAACCAGATGAAAACTGGGGCACATATTTGCAATATACATTATAGATTCTATTCTATAATATATTATACTTTATACATAATAGCTATAGAACTACAGCTGGTTCTGAATGCGGCCATGTGGACAATCTTGGGTACCCCAAGAATGGCACATATAACACCTTCACTGTGCAAGCTACATTGGGTCCCAGTTTGCTTCCAGCCCAATTCAGACTGCTCGTTATTACTTTTAAAGCCCTACATGGCATGGATCCAGGTTATTTGAGGGACCATCTCACCCCCATCACATCAACCTGCCCCACCCAGTCAGGCAGAGAGGGCATGTTGCAGACCCCATCAGCAAGAGAATATCAGTTGGCGGGGCCCAGGAGGAGACCCTTTTCTGCCGTCGCCCCCACCCTTTGGAATATTCTCCCCCCAGAGTTGCGGCAGGCCCCACCCTCCCGGCTTTCCAGAAAGGATTAAAGCCCTGGCTCTGCCAGCTTGCGTGGGGTGACAAGAAACTTACCCAATCTTGGGGGTGCCTGGCACCTTGATGATGTTCCCCGAGTGACTGCCAATTTTGACATCTATCCTTGGATCTATTTATTCTCTATTTATTTAGGTTTATTGTATATTGTAATTTTAATTGATTTTAACCACTTTGCAAACTGCCCAGAGTCATTTTAATGAGATTGGTGGTGACAAATTTGATAGATAGATAAATAAACAAACAAATAAATAGAGTCAGTTTGGTATAGTGGTTAAGGCATAAGCTAGAAACCAGGATACACACACACACACACACACACACACACACAAAGTAGAACAACACTGAGTTGTTCCAAACATCAATAACCTATGGAGGATTATGAGAAATGAATGAGGAAAAAATGAATATTCTGTTCATTGCACCTATCAAGCAGCTTGGATAACAAGAGAGTTATTAGGACAGCCCACCACACTATATTGAATGTGTATCTGATCAAATCAAATAAATATTTTTTTATGATAATAGACCAGCATAAAGGGATGGGATGCAGTCATTAGAAAGAAACAAAATTATAATCGGTACAAAGCATAAAAAGTTGTACATAAAAAGTTATTTATACAAACTAAAATTCTGTCTGTCTGTCTATCTATCACTGAAGGTATGAAAGAGTAGAATTCTAAAAGGAGAGATGAGAGCATTAGAAGGAAGCATAAAACAATTCTGTGTATGTAGTATGTTGCAGACCATATCTATTAGGTTAAAGAACATCCTAATATGGCAAACTAGTTTACCATGTTGAGTCCCAGGCAAAACTCAGAAGTCATCATCCAATGAATGTTGACCATTGTTGCACAGAACCTGGCAACGTTAGAATCCAAAAGCAACAGGGAGTTTTAAAATTGCCCTGGGCACCCTGGGTTATTTATGTAGCATGTGTCTAGAGTCACAGGGACATTGCTGCTCAAAGTAGGGAGTTTTCATTTATTGGCCTTCAAGGGTGGCTGAGGGAAGGGAAATTAAATTGTCTTATTCATTTTCTTCCAATGATCAAAGGACATCTACAGAAAGAAGTCCCATCATTTACAGTCCTGGATATGTTCTGTGTATAGAATTGCACTTTGAGTTAATTATAACATGGTCAGAAGACAACATGAAGCAAAGCTACAGAGAGAGAGAGAGAGAGAGAGAGGGAGGGAGGGAGAGGGAGAGGGAGGGAGGGGGGGAGAGAGAGAGAGAGAGAGAGAGGGAGGGGGGAAATAGTGGAAGAAAAGAACCTTTTTTTTTTTTTTTTGGAAATAGGAAAAGCTTAACACAAAGCCTAATTATACATTCGAAGATAAATCAGTATGAGCTTCAGACAGATGTCTCTGAATCATTCATTAAAATTGGCCTCTTATTATACCACAGAAATACTCCACAACACTTTTTAGAGAGTGTACATTTGCATTTAAAATACTGAATGATGGAAACAATTTACAGGATTACACTGATGAATAATGAAAAACCTTATTTTCTTTCTTTTTTTTAAAAAAAGACAATCTGAATTTAAGTGATTGATGAACGCATGTGAAGTCATTATATGCTTGGGTCTGAGTTCACTTCTGAGTCCAACCAAATTTAGTTTTCTTCTTTGTACTCATATATAGCCTTACAAGAGAATAATTAAACGAATAGGAAAATGTTGATCCATATTACCCAGAAATGCCTTGTGGTGGCAGCATTTTGAAGCATAATTTCTGCATCACTAGCCTTGTCTAGATGCAATGGAGAAGAAGATCATGTTAAGAGAGCAGAAATCTAAACATTAATGCCTCCCTCCTATATCTGCATTCATTAGAAATAAACAGGGTCCTTGTTAGGCTCATGTTTATTTGGAGAGTGTATTTATAGGAGATGACTCTTCTGCTTGCCTTAATGAGACATTTTGCACTGTCTTACATCCCGAACCTGGCATGTCTAGCAGCCAGAAGAGTACAGAAGTCTTTCTTAGATATTGCAGAAATTATGAGAAACAGCTTCTTTGCTTTAGAGCTTGTAGCATCACACACACACACACTCTCTCTCTCCATGAAGCAGCTTCAAAGAGGTACTTTGCTCAAAACACTGTTGAAATGAAACATTCCTTCAAAGCTTTTCACAGCCCAGTTCTTCACCAGAAATCTAGCATGAGAAATCCCAGGACTATCCTGCTGGAGAGCCCATTCATTACTTTAACAGACATCTCTCAGATCTGTCTTTTGTTATTCTTTCCTCCTCCTCCTCCTCCTCCTCCTCCTCCTCCTCCTCCTCCTCCTCCTCCTCCTCCTCCTCCTCCTCCTCCTCCTTTTTCCTAGGCATTTTGCACACCTGGTCCTGTTGAAAGGGAACAACAACATCTGTTTATAAGAAAAGTCATCTTCAAGTCAGATTCCACTCTTAGTGACTTTATGGACAAATGTATGGAGATGTTTTGGCAACAGTATGGATGTATTTCACCACTGCCTTCTTCCAATATATTTCCTCAATGTCCTAGTTTAGCTTACATTCCTGGGATTTTCTGGTGGCCTACTATCCATATACTAACTAGGCCTGATCCTGTTTGTTTGTATGAGATCAGAGGTGCTGTGGTCAAGATGTCAGACTAGGCAGGAAGGACCAAGTTAAAGTCCACATTCAGCTATAGAAACCCACAGGGTGACTTTGGCCAGCCACTCTTTCTCAGCTCCAAATTCCTCACAGGGTTGTGTGGATAAAATAGGAGGACATCCCCATGCTTTGAGTTCCTGGAGGGAAGACTGTTTATAAATCTAATAAACGAATGAACTCACACCTAGCTGCTGCTGCTATCTATTTGAAGCAAGGCTTATATATTAGAATAAAAGATTGATAAGATTTTTTGGTTGGGACTGCATCTCCAGCAATTCCCAGGTACTAATCTCACCCAATCTGGGACATCAAAAAAGATCCATACATCCACACAGCAAACTTGTTTCAGATAGTAAGGGTCACCCCCCCCCCCCATGCTTTTGCTTGAATATGTGAAGAGCTTAAAAGTGGGTGTAAGATGGGGATCAGGGATATGCCACCCCACTCCTATTTCCAGGTTGGAGGTCTAAAAAGAATTGTTCTTGATTTGCTTGAATGCAAATGCAACTTGTATTGCAATATTATTATTAATATTAATATTAAGGATTTTTTTTTTTTCTCTCTCTCTCTCTCTCTCCTTGGCAAAAAAGGAAGGACAGAAAAGATTCCAGGAAAGGTGATTGGCAAAACGTTTCTGTTGGTGGAAGGGTGGAATTTAAACTGAAGCAGTAACAGTTCTGATAGAGAAAAGGGGATCTTCCTGCTCCTGCTGGGGGAAAAGACAGCAGATAGTTACTCTGGAATGACTTCCTTGTCATTCAGTTGGACTTAATTCCTTGGAACTCCATATAGTAATGCTTGTTGTTTTGACCTGTCTTTAGTGATACATAGTGACTCTTCCAAAAATATTATAGCAACTTCTTTGATCCCATCTACTTTATTTGTTGTCTTCCTTCTACCTTCCTCAACTTTGCCAAGCATAATATATATGCTTGCATTACATGTCCATTACTAGTCCATTATCTGCTTATAAATTACATGACCAAACTATGTCAATTAAGCTAATTCTCACCTCAGAGGGGAAGTCAACTTTTATGTTATCCAAGACCGATTGGTATTTCTTCCAATCCATGGGACAGCGCAATCAACCGATGTGTTTCTCATTTTTAAATAGGGTCATTCTTCTCTCATGCTTTAAATTAAGTTATATGTTATTGAGTTATTTGTTGCTGTTGTTCATTTCTGTGTCAGCAGTGAAATGCATAGAAGAAGTACTGAAAACAGCAAACAAATTGGTATTTGCCCATCTCAAATATATGGACGCTGGAACTGGAAATCTTTCAGAGATGACCATTGAATACTACAACTTTTGTCCCAAAATTTTGTGCTGGCATTAAAGATTCAGACAAATCTTTTGTATGAAAGAGCATTGGAGTTAATGTTTCGTTTGCCTAATGCATATGCAACAGTTCTGAAATGTTAAGAAATATTGCCACTGTTTGCCCAAAACAGTTTTGGGCATTGGTAAAGTTAATATTGCAATATATCAAATACTAATATCCAAAAAGAGCTACAACCTGCTAGTACATTAAATTACAATACCACATTATTATGGAATTGTAATACAGTAAACAGTAGCAAAATAGCATTATAAAATACAATACTAAATTGCAAACTTCATTATGCTAGCGTGTTGACAAAATAAAAAGAAAATCAATGTTTCTATTCTGAAGTAAAATGCTAATTCTTGGAACTTTACTTAAAAAAATCCCTTAACAGTTTTTTTTTTTTTTTAAATAGGCTTTTCAAGTCTGCAAAACAAAGCATGCTTTCATGGAATTAAACCTAACTGAGATCTGAAGAGTTGTGCAGAAATAATACAAAATTTCCATGGATTTCTTTACATTGATTCAAAATGAGCTCATCCAAACTTGTGAATTGGGGTTTGATAGAATTAAGCAGCACACCAAAGTATCAGAGATCTGTAGATTTCCCTCCTTCCCACAAATAATTTTCTCATTCCCCTTTGCCTGTTGAAATCACAATGGAAATGAGAGAACATTTTTCCAATTCTGTGCAACACATGAGGTGAACTCCAAATGATGAATCAAAGTGGACTGGTTTGGAATAAATCTGTACAGTTGAAGCAAGATTTATGCAAAGAAATTTGAAATGACCTGGGACACATAATATGTTCTTCTGTGTTTCAGAATGCCCAGAACAGGGCCTACAAAAATAATTACATTAAAAAAAAAAAATCCTGGAAAGCATCCAGATGGGAAGGGAAGGAAGATAAGTAATCTGCAGGTCTTTTTCTATTGGTAGGGAATACTTGATCACCATGAATCTCCAATATCCTTCCTGAAGTTGTGGTGGGACCGTATCAACCTTGATACTGTCAAGGTTGAAGTTAGCAAGGTGGGAAGACAGAAGGCTGGGAGTTCGGAGAAACCTGTGATGAAAACACTATGCATGTTGTCATAATAGATAATCTTGAGAAAAGGGCAGCTACCAGACCTTTGTGATGTAAAGGTGGAAAAGGAAACCCAAGATTTATAGATACATACACACATACACACATATATGACTGGCTTCAAGGGCAATCACATCTACAATAGCTATGTTGATGGAAATATGATAACTTGTAGGGTGGTGTCATGTGAGAAACTTAGTCCTTATGTACCTGCTTCCAGACATTGAGCACACATACATATGTTATGGGTTTTGTGTCATGATGTCATCATATCATGGTGCATGTTTTGTTACATGACCCTCCCCTTGCCCATCCCATACTAGCCTGGTAGAGGTTGCTCTTGATCTCATTTAAGGTGCTGTGTTTACAGTAAAGGAATAATGTTTTCAAGTCCTGGGAGTCCTGTGATTGCTTCTGAGGGTGCTGAGTTCCAAGGATAATTACTGAAGGCATCTTAAGGGTTTCCTGAGATGCGCATACCAGGGGTCTGTTTGTTACATCAACAAGGTAGTGTTAATTTCTTCATATTGAACTGGCACCCAGTAAATTGTGAAGAGCCAGAAAACTCCCCAATCACCATCCTTTGGATTCCTGGCACCTGACTGCCCTCTCCCACTTCAGTGAATAAAACACTGCTGTCAAATCTTTCCAGTCATAGAGCTTTGGGGAAGATATTTCCCGGCAACCAATGGAGTCATGTTGAAAAGAACACTGAATGGCTATTTTAACACTCATTAATCCTTAGCAGAAGAGTTCTTTATTGTCCATTACATCAGTGTTTCGTGTCCCACACTACTTCCTATTCTTCCAGGTGCAAATCAAAGTGCTGGTCATTCTGATTAAACCTCTGCATGATTTGGTAGTAATGTACTTGCAGAACCATCACCTTTAACCGGAATCAATTCACCTGACCCATCCATTTGGGAGAAACTGCTAGTGATTCCCTATTTTGACAATGGGAACTGAGACTTTTCAGTGACAACACCTATATTCTGGAATAACCACTGCTTGGAAACCTGACTGGCTTCCATGCTGTCAGCCTTCTAAAACTATTGAAAAGTGAACTGTTTTGGAGGCCTTATGATTGATGATAGGATGTCTATGGACTGACTGGTGTTCTGTTCCTGTTTTATGAGTTTGATTTAGTCCTTTACTGTGGGTATTTTAGGAGGAATTGTTCTGGATTATGCTGTGGTCACTGAGAGTCCATTTGATTGAGGGGAGTATAAGTTTGACAGAAAAAAGAAATAAATAATATATAACATAATTTAAAGAAGGCTAGCTTAAAAATTTACTTTACTTATTTCTCTGAACGTCAACAGCATTTATCACCTACAATGTTCCTGCTAATTTAACCATCTTCTGGAAAAGCGTTGAGGTTTTTCTCATGGTAATAACTGGGAATCTTGCCTTGGATAGGGTTTCAAATGAAAACAGCCCCTCTTCCTCTTTTGGTCCAAGTCAAACTGATCTACTCTGAAGCACAAAAGTAGGGTCCAAATTGTTATTATTTTTTTTAAAAATGTTAAAAGTAACATTTCTTGTAAGACCAAGCTAATAGGTGAGGTGACATAAGTCCAGCAGAATATTAGATGAAATGCTCAGCTCTCATCTCAGTTATTATTATTTTTTCAATTGAGAAGAGAGGGAAATCTGATTTCAACTTACACATTTATTCCACAGAGCTGGCAAGAAATGATTGCCTTTGTCGGTGGTGTATGGTTATAATTAAAATTAATATCTAGCTCCGAGGATACTGGTTTTGAAGAAGGCCTGTTTATTGACTGCTGCCTCTGTGGTAAATGAGTGGAAGTAATTTTGATGTATTATAACTGTGCAGCAGGACTGATTTTTTTCAGTGATTATGGAGAATCCAATAAAGGGTGGGAGTGCCTGAACATGTCAAAATAAAGGTTGCTATGCTGTAACTATGCCATTTCGTGCTGAATGTAATTTACTTGTTCCAGAGGAGGTAATGAGTTCAAGGTTGGACTGCAGAATGCATTAAGAGAAAGAATTTATATTACAACTCCTCATTGTGGAAATACAATTTGTGCACATGGACATACTTTCCTATCCTTCAAGGCAAGGTATCAATGGAAGGCATGGACCAGAAACCAAACTGTTCCAAATCCTAGGACCAAGGTGGTGGTGTATAGATAAGAGAAAAGGTCCCAAGTCCTTTTTTGAGTAAAGGCGCCTGTAGGGATTAGAGTATGAGGGCTATCAATGATAATCCCTATTTTATATCAAGGAATATATTAAGTAAGTCCTTGATTCCTATGATTTCCAAACTATTGGTTTACTAGGTCATCCAATGAATAAGCAATAAAGAAATTCTTTCTCACAGGGTATACAATAGTTCTCTAATATATACTTTTCTTCTTGGGCATTTTAACCAATAATGTCTAAATTATTTTAGTAATAATGTCTAAATTCATTATCACAGTTTCTTCTAGGAATACGTATTTGCCTTACTTTATTCTTCTTCAGTTAGTTTCAGATAATCTCTATTTTTCTGTAAGCCTTCAGTGGCTGCCCAAAGAATTTGCTTTAAGATAGAATGTCCTTTAAGATAGGTCTTTCTTGAATTAACAAGACTGAAGGTTCTGTTCCAAAGGGATGGGAATCAGAATGTACCTATAGACTTCATTTCTTCTACTAAGTTCATCTCACTGGCTCACATTGTGCCTCCTTCTCCTTCTCCTTCTCCTTCTCCTCCTTCTCCTAATCCTTCTCCCACTTTGCCGCCTCCTCCTCTGGCTTTCTAATTTAACCCTATTAAATTGATATACTAATATACTAATACTGTGTCAATATTCCATTTGGAAATGTAATTTGAGGGCAGGTCAATTGAATTTCTGGATTGAGTTGGATTTCTGAATGACAATGATCATTTTATTTAATTTATATTCTCAATTGGTTTGAGTCAGGCTAATGCAAAACATGCATTTTTAACTTTTAAATCAGTTTGAATTGATTGGGACATCAAAACTGAATTGAATCAAATTTCTGAATAAAAAAAGATGACTTGAATTGGATTGCCTCGACAATCCAAATGAAACTAATAATTCTAATCAGATCAGTCTCAATTCACACAGGCTCATTTTATATTTTTTCATCTCCATGGCCACCTATGATAGAAAGATAATGGTATATTCTTATACAATGAAGACCAGTGGATTTTTGTACTAAAATTAATAGGTTGCATATAATTCAGTCCAAGAGATCATGCTTCTATGAAATTTCCTTAAATTTTACAATAAGAGAAGAAAAGAGAAGGGAAGGGAAGGGAGGACAACCAAATCAATTTTGCAAGTTTTGCAATTGCTTGGAAAGCAACATCTCTCTCTTGTTTTCAAATAATCTTCCATATTAATCTTCCTAAATATCTAATTAGTAACCTAATTTGATTTTCCAGTTGCTTTTAATATTAGGCACATCTTAATTTGCTATTAAGATAAACACAGAGATTCAGCTGCTCTTCTTTTCCCTATTCATTCAAGAGTACCAGTTTAATGGTATTTGATAAGAATTTTATATTATGAATAATCTGAAGGCTTGATTACTTGCACTTCGATGAACGACAAACGTAATTCTTTTTCCTGAGCTTCTAGAGTATATCTAAATGTTTTGATGTTCAACTTCAGAATCAACAATTTTATTGTGTTCAGTGCAGTGTGCCTCCAACGTAACATGTTTCATATGCATGCTAGTAGATTATAATCAATATAACTTTGTCTGGGCTGCTGGGAATTATTTGTTTTTTGTTTGATATAATGTAACGATTTAATGACATTTGTTTCAGCATGCTTCAAGTATCTGCAATTAGATGTATACTAATGGTTGAAGGATTTAGCCTAATTTTTGCAGAGCTGCTGGGATTTATTTTAGCACAGATTTTTATTTTGTTTACTCGTTCATTACCAAATAATTAAAAAAACTGTTTAACACATAGCTACTAAAATAAGAAGAGATGGGTGTGATTCACATCAGGACTTGCTGATGTGAATCACACCACAAGTCTTGGGAAGGGAAAACCAAACCAAATCTGAATGATGCACTTCAAAGATCATATTACAGAGTGTTTCCACAAGGTAGAATGGTCTTCTGTAACCTATACTGATCTTCTTAGTGCAATATCTGTAGAGAATTTTAAATAGAATATCCTTGCAATTCGCCACAAATGTTCATGCTTTGGTAGGCTAACGGTGGGGAAGGAAGCCATGTCCACCTCATATAAGCCACAGACAGCATAGAAGCTCTTGATGCCACTGTGCATTATGAAAGTTGTAGCCCCAGTACTATAAGAATTGAAGCTGGTGAGGTAAGGACCCCTGATTTTCAGTCCAGAGAAAAAACAGATGGTAGAGAGCTCCAAGACTAGGAAAAAAGCTGCCAAAAGTCTCTTGACTTGAAAGGTAGGAGGGAAGAATATCTCATTTTCTCCAGGAACTTGCAGAGGGCTCCAACAAATACTGCGTTAGCAATCTTCACTTGGAAGAACCCTACCCCCCACCCCCGGACCATTGTTGGAGACCATGTCTAGCTTTTTTACCAGATTTAATCCCTATACAAGACCATCTATGAAGCCTATTAGATTATTACCCATATTTGCATAGATTATTCCTGTAATATTTCATCTGCAGCTTCCACCCACACTGAGAAAGCACAATTTTTTTTTTCCACTATTTCTCCCTCTTTCTGGAACTTACCCTTGCTTACCACCACTGATATCTCAGTAGGGGAAGAAAAAGAATTGAGGGAGAATGTCTTTTGGATGCCCAGCTCAGAAGGGAGAAAGTTCTGAATTAGGGGTGCATCTAATGAGAACCAAAGAAAATGTGGGCAGTTGATATAAGGGTTGAAGGTGATAAAGGAAGAGTCCCTGATTCTCACCTAGAGAAAGATGTTTGGTAATCAAGAGATAGATGGCAGAAAGCAGCACGGCCAGTTTGAACCTTGGGATTTACACAGAAACACACACATACACAGAGAGGACAGTTTTCCTGTGTGCTTCTAAACAAAGAACTAGTTTGTATATACTATATGTCCTCCTAATTTTATGCAGTTAAGCTGTTTCTCTAATTTCCTAGTGTCTGCTTGGAATGTAGAACTGAGAGAGTTTTATAGTCATGCTGAGCAGGACGACTGACCTATATGAGGAAAAATTCAATTTGTTTATAATCCTTGTCAATACTCCAACTCATAATTGTAAATCTTAAGTAGTGTTCTAGAAGTATCATGGTTAGGTTTATTTTATAAAGAACATCTGCTGGTCAAATTCTTCTTGACCAAATTAAGTAGACATCTACTGTTATCTTTCTTCGATGGTGTCTATGCCAGTACAGATTTCCTGGGTTAGCATATCATGATGAATGATACAGAAGAATCTAAAAAGTTATAATGTATGCACTGATTCTCAGCTAGGGTAGGTAGGTAGGTGTACTTTATCGATTAGTCAATTGACTATAGTTAGTCAATTAGTCAAAGCCTGGGCATCAGCCACAGTAAGATACAGTAAAATGAAATAAAGTGAAACGCAACAAAATGAGATAAAGTAGACTACAGCGAGATAAAATATAGTAGGGTAAGATAAAGTGAGGATAAAAAGTAGAATAAAATAGCGCTGTCTCAAGCATTTGCTTTATTGTAAATAAAAGGAGGAGTAATCAATCACACCGGTGCCATACCAAATCCAGAAGACCCACTTCCCTCTTAAGTCCAGCTAGATGAAACCTCCCCCACTATCAATTCCTTCCTTCCTTCCTTCCTCCCCTCCCTCTTACTCACATATATACCCGAGGATTCTTCTCATATACTGTACTGTAGATGAATTCCCCATTCAAACAACATCTGCAGCCATGAAGGAATATGAAACTTCTTTTGTTCAAGAACAGGCACCGCTTCATAGATCCTGGCAGAGAAGTCAAAAGAGAGCAGACTCTTATCACCCTGATAATAGGAAGCTTTCCTCTTGCCCTACCAACCCCAAATGAAGCATCTGAATAGCAACTTTGGCAGCAGTAGGTGGACATATCCCACGATAGCCATCTATTTCATTAATATCCTGTCATGCTTGTACGAATGGCTTGCAGTAAGAAGTGGGAAAACAAACAAACAAATAGCATTAATCAAACACTCCCTTACATTCAAATGAATGGTACCACCCAGTGCTATCATTTCTTATTCATTGAAAATCAATGCCTCCTACCTCCCATTTTTCTTGTTCGAATGCAGCCACTAAATAGCATTCTGGTTCAGCAACCCCCTATCATTATTTTTTGCTTGATATTAGAAGCATGCGAACCAGAAAATGTTTAATTCACTTCAGAGGCGGCTTTAAAAAAAAAAAAGTCCCGTTTTGCCATTTATGCCTTCCATTGGTTTATATAACACTTTCTCCGTCTATTAAAGATCTAATTAGCAAAGTTCTGCAAAAGGAAATGCTCACATTAATGTACAGCTGTGCTTTTGCTATACCAACCTATTCTGTTTTCATATATTTAAAAAAAACCTTAAAAATGTATAAGGCCATATGGTGCATGAGAAAATTGTTCTATGCATTTTCATTTGAGGTACTTTAGGGTCAAATGAAAGGATCTACATTATCCATCTCGCATAGTATCAGTCCCACATACATAGTTTGGGTAATCATTACAGTAAGGGTCCAGTGGAACATTTGCACACTTATGGTTCAAAATCATATGGACCTCAAAACAGCCAGAGCTCTGGGGTAGAAAAAGGTGGTCCTGGTGCTGTTGTTTATTTTGTCTTTATTTCCCAACCAGCAAGATCAACAGACAGAGGGTTCTGATCCCAAACCTTAAGAGGGTATTAGTTTATTTGCCCCAGAATGATTTGATTGAGTACTTTCTTATTCTATTCCATCTTCTTCTAAAGAGGATATTCTGTACACTTGTACCAGTTGACTATGGACATTGTGATTACAGGTAGTCCATGTTTAGCAACCACAACAGGGACTGGCAACTTGGTCATTAAGCAAAGCAGTTGTTAAGTGAAACTGTGACTGTGCTTATGATATAACTTTAGCTTTCCTTCCTTTACCGACACGCGAAGGTCATCAATGTGAGGATCGATCATAAAGTTACACTTTCATCACCATTGAACGGTTGCTGTATGAGGCAGCAATGAAGACTACCTGTACATGAATAATGGTATGGATATGGAAGATATAATGCTTGAAGATATATTGCTATTCCAACAATTCTGCTAAAATGATGAGGTTTATCAAGCAGAGTCTGTGTACAAAAAAATTCTTAAGTGAGAGCCAGTTTGGTGGAGTGGTTAAGGTGCTGAACTAGAAACCAGATGACTAGTCACTTTCTAGGCATGAAAGCTGGTTGGGTTGTTGTGGGCTCTCTCAGTCCAATAGGGTTGTTCTTGTGGGGAAAATAGGTGGTGGGAACATTATGTACACCTCCTGGAGTTGTACAAAATAAAGGGAGAATCTTCTTCTTCTTCTTCTTCTTCTTCTTCTTCTTCTTCTTCTTCTTCTTCTTCTTCTTCTTCTTCTTCTTCTTCTTCTTCTTCTTCTTCTGCTGCTGCTGCTGCTGCTGCTGCTGCTGCTGCTGCTGCTTCATCACCATCACCATCACCATCACCATCACCATCACCATCACCATCACCATCACCATCACCATCACCATCACCATCACCCAGAAATAATGCTTTTGTGTCTTTCAGTACAGAACCATATGTTTATATAGTAGAGAAGCAACCTCACAGGTTTTGTTTTCTTTTGTTTTTAATGTAGAGATATGGTTTTGGTTTTTAATAATCAAGTGTAGAAGAAAATATTTTTATTTGTTGCTATTGTCAGACAATTAGAAGTCATAAGTGCTTGCTCATTACTGTAAAACAGCAGAGATCCCAACAAATCTTCTGCCCACTGCTGAATGAGGAATTAATTAACATGACCAAGTTGTCAGTTGAACAAGACAAAAAATGACTTGCTTTATCTGCTCCTTTCATCATTCTGGGCCCAATTTCCTGAAAAACAAGGGGGAAAAAAAATCTCATTCACTCTCTCTCTCTCGTCTTATACAAACAGAGAGAGAGAGAGAGAGAAAAGAGAAAGAGAGAAAGAGAGAGATCTTTATCATTTCTCTCATCTCTCTCTCTCCTAGGTGAAGAGATCATTTTGGCATCGAACTTCACTCCTGGATTCATCAAGATGGTTGGTCTAAACTATTGCACTTAATCTCCCGAGTCTATCACTGGGTTTATTCTAGACTTGTTCCTGATCAAGGTGTCAGATTCAGCTCAGATGTCAGGATTCTTTCTGGCAACATGGGTCAAGAATTATATTAGGTATGATCCTATCATTTGATAATAACCTCTCTAAAGATAATACATGTGCCAAAAATCAAGCAATACAAAAATAAAAAATGCCCCAAATTTCACAAAATCATCATAGTTATGGGGTTTCTTTGTTCTCTATTGAAACTCCATTAAGATTCCAGTGTTAAAACAGAAATCTCATAATCTTCTTAGAAATAAGATCTGGATGAGATTTTTTTTTTTTTAACTGTGGAATCTTCTACATTTCTTTTCTGAAGCTAATCTAATTGTTTGCAAAATAACTTATTCCAAAGCAAATGAGTACATTATTGTATCTTTGTTCCAAAGTAAGTGTATATTAGAACTGCAGTATTTCCTCTGCATGTGGGTGATTTATTAAATGTTTTAAGGGTCTTTTCAAAATTGGAGTATTCATTAGAAAAGTATAAGCTGATTAAAATGTTAATAATGCCAATAAACTTTAGTGTACATTTAAAGCTGTAAGCATAACCATATACAGT
The DNA here is from genome assembly GCF_059951505.1 of Python bivittatus. Classification (NCBI taxonomy): domain Eukaryota; kingdom Metazoa; phylum Chordata; class Lepidosauria; order Squamata; family Pythonidae; genus Python; species Python bivittatus. The sequence continues at coordinate 19,176,253 of NW_028277124.1, read as the reverse complement.
ACATACAGTATATCATACATACATAAAATTCTATTCATGTTTTCCTGAAAATAAAGGGTTCACAAAACAGTCCCATGGATATTCATTTCAAAGTTCCCATTAATTTCCTATAGAATCACAATATTCTATTCAATTAAGTTTAGTTAGGATTGTAGCCTTAATCCAATACATCTTTCAGTAAAGGATAAGATATAGTATGTAGTTAAAGCATATATGATACATCTATCTTTAAACACACACACATACAGATAATAACTAACAGATCTTAATAAATGCACTTAACAGACCTTAATAAATGCACTTAATGAAAAATTCCATTGTAGCCATTCTCCCTGATAATTTTTATTCTTTTTGTTTACATTTCAGTAATTTTACTTGATGGGAATCCCCCCCCCTTCATTCTTAAGCTTTGTTTTGCCTTATACCCCCAAAACTGTTCTTTTCCTAATTCAGAAACTTTGATCATATTCCCTCTCTCAAGCCTGGGGTATATGGGAGACAGGACCATGCAGTTAATTGCCCAGGTTTCACCCTTGAACACTTGTCTAAATACCTTTATTACGGCCTTTAGGCGAGAGAGCACATCAATAAAATACATAAGCCTGTCATTATTATTAATAAAACTTTTTAAAAAGACATAAAATGGAATAACATTACATAAAATGCATTATTACAGTAACTGTAATACAGATAGCAGTGGCAATCACAAAAAATTGTGCTAAACTTCAACTGTAGGTAGGATGGACAAAAACAAATTGTAGCACAAAATCGGGCAACTGGAAAGATACATCAGGGTCCTGGTCATATAGAAGCAGTGACAAACAGACCAGGGTGGTTCTTTAAAATTAGATAAATATATATCTTCCTTGATTCCCTATAAAGAGAGCAACAAAGGATCATATGGCCTAGAGATTCCACAGAGCCATTTCCACATGGACATAAGAACTGCTGAAAAGGGATATTTTAAACTACCCTTGCAGAACTGCAGAAGGTAGTGCATCCAACCTGGCCAAGGTGAAAGGCCAATGAAATTTCAGAATTAGAATTGAAAAGTGATAAGATGATGGCACAGGACCATTTGAGAAGAATCCATAAACTGGAAGGTTGGATACTAGGCTTAAACTGGTTTGAAAATCAATATCCGAAATACGTGGTTTAAGATGACTTCTGGCATTTTCAAGCCCTAATGGACAGAGACTTTCCAAAGAAAGTCCTAAGGACTGGAGTTTGCTATTAGCTTTTGTTAGCCAGGTTGATTTAAAACAGACTCTGTGGACCAGTGGAGGCAGACCCATAGGAGAAACAATCAATTTCAACCAGACGTTAAGGAGATGGAACCAGGCTGTAGCACTCACAGAAATCATACCTGTCTCTAACTGTAAAATAGCATTCTTGATGCATCTTGGAACTGTGAGTATTGCTCTTATAGGCTGGTACTTACCTTATCACTAGGGGTCCTTGGTCAAAGACCCTCTAACACTTCACCTGCCTACCTCAGATATGAGAGTGACATGGACTAAGAGAGTAACAGGTCCGTTCAGATGTCGCCTGGATTAACAAGGTCTGTACCAGATGTTGGGGAATCAGGGCAATCTGACAATAAGTGGACTACTGGAACAAACCATACATGGATGAGACAAGAGAACCCGGAATTGTTGGAATGCTATTACAACAGTAGACCTAATGAGAGGGGATATATGAAACGTATGAGGGAACTATGGATGGACAGAAGACCTACATCCACACTAACTGAGAAATGGCTAGTTACTCAACACTTCAACATAGTGAAGAGGAAGCTGCTCTTCCTCTTGAAGCTGCTCTCACAACGTGAGATAGACTAACTATACATTACATCGGATTTGTTTGTTTGTTTGTTTAAACTTTTTGCAGTGCCTATGGTGCTGGAATGAACTCTAATTGGGAGTGGTTGATTGGTCCAGGATCCTCAAGTAGGACTTCAGTCCAGGATTGATGTTCCCACTTTGGCAACACTGGGGAAGAGGTCCAGCTGGATGTCTGCCATCTAGGGAGTTGGGGAGAAGTATGTGGTAGATCTCCTCCTTCTTTGTAGCTGGTTCCAGTTGGAGTTGGCAAGGGGGAAGAGGTCAGTTCTGAAACCCATGTTTTATGAGGAGCCACAGGATTTGATGCTTTCGCTCCTGTGATGGAATGGGTTGGTGAAGGCTACACTCGGGGAGATAAGCATTTCCTTAGCCCCCAGAAAGAGCGTGGGAAGGTGAAGAGGATGAGACTGGAACCACTAAGGAATTCGCAGTGTTTTCTTGCTGGCTTGGGAAGTTTAGATTCAGTCTGGCAAGATTCTGTCTTGTGGGTGAAAGCTAATAAAGGCTATAGAACTGAATCTGTACTGTCTCGTGGAGTTCCTTGGGCTGAACCTGACAGCTCCTCCTGATTTAACTTGTAAACAAAACCACTGGGAGAGGTCATTCTTCAACATGGGGTCAGGTATTATCAGCATACAGATGATACTCAGCTGTATATATTGATCCCTGGTCAACCAAGTGATACTGTCAAGGTTTTGTCCTAGTGTATTGTCGAAGGCTTTCACTGCCGGAATACTAGGTTTTGTCCTAGTGCTTAAAGGCTGTTGAGGTCTGGCTGGGGAGGAACAGGCTAAAATTTAACCCTGACAAGACCAAGTGGCTATGGGTCCAGTTTTTGTTTTTAGTTCTGAATGGAGTTGTGTTTCCCTAGCCAGTGCACAATTTGGGGGACCTCCTGGACCTGCAGCTCCTGCTCAAAGAACAAGTTGCAGCAGTAACTAGTTATCCATCTGGTGTGCCAGTTGTACCCTTTTCTGGGTAGGAAGTTCCTTCTCAAGATCGCTCAAGCTCTAGTCACCTCTTAATATGCTGTACTGTACGTGGGGCTGTGCTTGAAGAGCATGTGGGAGCTACAGCTGGTCCAAAATACAGGGACGTGAGCAGATATGGGTATGCTTCAATATGCTCCATAATACCTCTGCTACATGAGCTATGCTGGTCACCAGAGAGCTTGCGGGTACATTTCAGAATGCTATATACATTTCACCTACATATCCTTTCCTGGCATAGGGCCTAGTTATTTGATGGACTGCCCTTTTCCATTATTTCTGTCCAGACCATAAGATCTGACAAAGCTGGCTCATTTTGCACCACATTAAGTGATGCCTTCTGATGGGCCTAGGAAGTGGGTCTTCTCTGTAGCTGTATGCCCCTTCTGGCTCAAACAGCCCTGCTATCCTTGAAATCCAACATTTTTTCCCCCCAGGCTTTGGGATAGAGTGGAGTATGTGTTCATCTGGATTGACTTATTTTGAGTTTCTTCATAGTGCATGTCATGATCATCTTTATGACCTCCTCCTCCTTCTCCTTCTCCTTCTCCTTCTCCTTCTCCTTCTCCTTCTCCTTCTCCTTCTCCTTCTCCTTCTCCTTCTCCTTCTCCTTCTCCTTCTCCTTCTCCTTCTCCTTCTCCTCCTTCTCCTTCTCCTTCTCCTTCTCCTTCTCCTTCTCCTTCTCCTTCTCCTTCTCCTTCTCCTTCTCCTTTGGTGGGGAGGTCTATTGTACTGTGGTTTTGTTTTTAATTTGTATGCTGCCCAGAGTTCAGTTGGATGGCCATACCTATCTATAAATAAATACAGAAAGACAGACAGCAAGACAGAAATTATCTGGATAGCAAGAAAGTTCAGATCCTAATAATGAGCATGGATGTAATCACTGGCTTGATTGCCCAGCACAAATCAAATTGCAGTGGAATGAACAACGCAGGAAAGAGAAGAAAGAATAAGGACACACTGCTAATCCATAACCTGATGGATCAGAGTATTTCTGCAGATTGAATTCAACTAACATATTAAAGATAATACCTCTTAGCTGGTATCATTTCTGAATTGCTTTTCTGCTGACTTTCTTCACCTTATCAGCATGTGCCCTTTCCATAATTTATAGAATGACCTTTAAATAAAACATTGTAATGAACCCAAATTATGATTAATGGCTCCTAAATTTCAGGCCAAATACATTTTTAGTATTTGAATGAGTCAGTCTCTCTCTCTCTCTCTCTCTCTCTCTCTCTCTGGTGGTGGTAAGGCCAGCCTGCTTGAGTTTATTTATGGTTCAGTGTTTGTGCAAACTCAGAAAATTAATTAATTCAACAACCAGCTTAAAGTGCTCTCTGAACACAGCCACATATTGATCAGATTGGGATCACATATTTTGTTCAAGTGTTAACAAAAATGAGAGATGAACTGGGTAATTTGTTCGTACTATAAATTTTGACATTCCTCAGCTGGCATGTGTGGCATACACACTAAGACACACAACAATTGATTTCTAGATATAATCAAGATACAGATGTTTCTGCATGTAAGCATCAACATTCTTTAACATCTGCACAAATGTGTAAAAGGGAAAATGTAGTAATGAGAGTAGCAGCAGGTATGAAGATGAAAGTGTGGTTAGGGAATAGGAAAGAATTTCACTTGATGTGTATATTTTAAAAGACTTATACAGATTTGCCTTTTCTGAATTAAGATATTAACCGGAAAGAAGATTTCTGCATTTTAAAATTTTGAAATGCAGCTTTCTAACAAGAAAAATTATGCTCAGTGTATCAGATCAAGTAGTCACAAATGTGTTTGCTTTAGAAATAAATGTACATGGAGATTATATAACAGAATCAGCAAAAATGTTATATATTTGGCATGACATAATAAAATGCATTATGAAAATATATACATAAAAATTGGGCAAATAGTAACAAATTAATATGAAGATGGTATAAAATGAATAGAATGAATAATCAAAAGAAAGATTATAGTTTTAATTTGGGAACCCTGTTTGAAATGATCTCAGCAATGAGTATTATGGAATATAGATTAGTCTCATAGGCTCACCTCAGAAGACTTTTTTTTTAATATAATAAGAATTTTAATTACAATAGTAAAAGCTATTTTACAAACTAAACTTAGAGAAAGAGAAGAGAATGGAAAGAAGAAAGAAAAAGTGAAGAAAAAATAAAAAGAAAGAAAAGAAAGAATATAACAAAGAAAAAGAAAAGAAACATATAAAGAAGTATGTTCTACCCTCCATCACAAGTGTAAACAAATTTAATAATTCTTCACCCCCATAAGGTTAAACAGGTATCTCTTCATCCCATATCCCATTCCTTATCTATAAGCAAATTGATCAACTTTTCAAACCTTGTGTCAGCAAAAAGTCCATAAAAGGTTGTCATAGCATTGCAAAAAAAGTCTTATTTTAACCATGATCAAATGAACCAACTTTATATTCCTTCCTTTTACCTCTAACAGTCATAATCTTTAAATAAATCAAATATTGTTGTAGGATTTGATTTCTCTTCAAGTCTTTTTTATCCCATTGCACAGATTTCTTCAAGGCTTTAACAAACGTCTTTTGTGAATCCAATAAGAAAACATTTTCCAAGTCATTCTCTTGGTTTATCATTTGTATTTCCCTTCTAATTTTTAAAATTTCAACTAGTTCCTTTTGTATATTCAGTAAAGCATCCTTTTCCAAATCATTCTTTTGGCCTGTCATTTTAAGTTCCATTTTCAATACTCTCTCTGTCATGTCAGATAAAATTTGTTCCACATCTGACATTCCTTCATTAGTATCTTCTAGACATAGTTTAACATAGAAGCAGACAGACATTACTGACAGTGTTGATATTCTAGTTACTAATTTCTAGCTCTATTCTTCAAAGATTTCCGATATTATAACATTTGCTGTCATTTTGTAAGTCCCTGTGTTAACTGACATCAAGAACAGAGTTGTATTTTTTTTTCTTTTGCTTAAAATCTTTAGTCCCCTCTAGTGTCCAGTTTCTAAAATCATCACTTATCTTTGTTATGACCTGCAATAGCCAGGATAGCCAAAGTAAGTCTTTTTCCCATGAGAAGCTGTTTATTTTTTATAGTTAATTCCAAAATCTTATAGTAAAAATCAATATTCCCTTAATCCATTTATAATTTTCTTAGATCAAAATCTTATTTAGCTTTTTGTTGTTTATTTCAAATTCTTTAAGTTCTTAAGCTTACAATTAATTTTTCTTTTGTTCAGAGTTGAAGAAAAATTCACCCAATGACTTTCCAAACTTGTCATTCCAAAGGTCTCTAATAGCTTTAAGATAGTTAATAGGCAATTTCCAAAAGCAATTAGAAAGTGAAGTTTGAGAACTTAGTGTCCTTTAAAAGTCTTTGCCACAGTTGTGAGCAAGATTGCTGATTGCATCATCTCTGGTGCTTAGACCTGCAGAAAACCACTGTCCTATGGTCTCCTCGGGAGAAGCAGCCATCCAGAGCACAGGGGGGCGATCTCCCATTGTCTCCTTATTTCTAGAGGTTCAAGGAAACTGGTCTACTCACTGGTTCCTTGGTCTTTGCCACAGTTGCTGGCTCCGCTTTTGCAGAGCCATCTTCAGTTTGTTATACCTGCCCCGGAAGTCCCTCAGAGGACTTTGGTGATGTTAAAAAGAGTGGTGGATAATAACCATGTATCTCAAACTGGGATTCACAGAGAAAGGTTGAGATAAAAATTTAAAAGCCAGTAATTACTGCAGTGCTGATACAGAATTCTCTACAAATTCTCTTAGCAAATAAATGGAACACTGAAGCCATTAAACATATTTTAATAACTCTGATAGACTACTATCAGAGTTATTAAACTATTTCAGTAATACTAACATTCAGCCTCAACTTCACTTGGGTATTATGAAACTGCAGTGACCATGCATTTAGCAGGAAACCAACATGATGGGTTCATGTGACGATTTCTCCAGTTTTAATAATGACCGAATAAGATTTATGTAAGTAGTGAGTAATCAATAATTATACTGGAACTCTTAATAATTTAATATCTGGAAATAGGCAACACAATACTAGCTTCTAAATTACATTATTATGAACAGAAAAATATTCACATTTTCATAAAAGACTTCATACCATAAGGAGTTTGATATCTAAATGTCTCTAGCATAGATTTAATATCTGTCCTGCTTCATCAGAATTGTGATGATTTAGGTTCAGGCATGAGGCATATTTTACAGTGTCTAACAGAAAAAAACCTGAGACATAAATATTCAGGACCTTGGTCAATTGCCACCAACTTCTTCAAGAGGTCTGGAACCAAAGAGTACATAACAGCATAAACAGGGCCCTGATGGATCAGACCCATGGTCCATCTAGTCCAGCAGACTGTCTCACAGTGGCCAATTAACTGTCCAAGGAAGCCCTCTGGCCTCCCAGCAGATGGTCTTCAAAGGCAGTCAACACTGCTATTAAGGCTAATAGCCATTGATTTCTATAGCTTCCCATTAATTGGTCCAACACTTTTTTGAAGCCAGCCAAGCTGGCAGCTAGCACCACATCTTGTGGCAATATTATAGCAGGATAAAATTCACAGCACTGGTCTGGAAAAACCAGAAGGGTTGTGGGTTTTTTTTTTGTTTTTTTTTTTTCATGTAGGGTAGAATAGAAAGAAGTTGAAGGAAGAGGCTGGAGGGAGGAAGAGAATGGGCATTTGATTTCTGAGAGAAGAACATGATGTTTTGAGAGTTCTCTGTACTTTACTACTGCTGCTGCTACTATTACTAACCATAATAATGAATCAGTAGAGTCAGTAGCAATTCCTTGTACTTTTATTTAGTAAACAACAGCTCTGGGCAGCCTATCAAACTTATAATGATAAATGAAAATAATATCTATTAGGATAAAAACATGACTTGAGAATTTTTTGAAAAGCTTGGCTAAAAAATGTCTATTTTGAGCCCCCTTCTAATGTAACAAAGTCTTCAATTTTAGTGGCAATTTGTTCCACAATGTAGATAACCCAATGGAAAAGGAGAAAAGTCAATTTCAATGCTCTATGAGGCATAATCCACAAAAGGGACTATATCTCTTCTTTCTGAAAGGAAAACATTTTCTCTGTATGTGATTCATTAGTATACCAGGGAAAATGCAGTTCAGTGGAAGCATTTTACCTCACTTTTCAACTGAAAAAGGCTGTCAGAGCAGTGTATGAAGAATGCCTTTCTCTTTCCTGACCATCAGCCTTAACTCTGTCTGATTCAACTACATGGCTGTCTATCTATCTATCTATCTATCTATCTATCTATCTATCTATCTATCTATCTATCTATCTATCTATCATCGATCGATCTATCGATCTATCTAGGCTATTGGTTTGATGAGACAACAAAACTAGTTACTTTCCTCTCTCCCTCTCTCTCTCCCACATCAAAAAATGGGGGAAAAGAGTAGTCAAAAAGACGTTTAAGTAATAAACATGGAACAGAGAAGGTTAAATCATGAAATGCACATACCGAAGAAGTGCAGAAAATGAGATCCAAGAGAAGTTTCTGCTCCTCTCAGAGGTTCTTGGTGACAATATAATAATAAGCTCCATGGCAACCAATTGTGCTATCACAGAAAGAGGATTAGGAAGACTTCAAGTGAACGAATAAGCAGCAGGAGGAATCCTGCTCACAGCAAGTCGTGCTCTTGCATTCATGTAATTTTCTAGCTGTTGTAATAAAATTAGGGATGGGGGGAGAGAGAATGTCAAATGAAGTGAATGGATAGTTTGATGTTTTTCTTGCATTCCAAACCTTTTCTTTGCCAGCCATTTCTATATTAGTTCTTCCAACACCATGAAAATACTTCCAATCATTCTTACAAGCTTACAACCAAATATACAGTTTGAAAAGTTTTATTTTGATATCAAAGTGATATCAAGACTGGTCATATTCCATGACTGAAAGTTTTCTTCTTCTTTTTTTAATTTGGTAAATGTACGTAATACACACTATGCTCTATTATGTCAGCTATTAGAAATTGCCATATGCTGATGTCTATTGCTTAGCAGCTATCACTTAACAGTGGAGGTCATCCATTATATAGGGATTTTTAAAATAATTCCATCACAGATTTTGCTTGGGGTGAGTTAATTTATTTTTAAATCCAGCAGATCCATGGAAGGATTAATATGAGCAGGAAGAAAAAAGTTGCCTTATAAAAGCATCCACAGTGCAGAATTGATTAGATAGTAACTACTTTCTAAACTGTATAAAGTGGCAGAAATATCGCTTCTATCTTGCTTTAATTTTTAAAATACCATGTATACTTCTGGTAGTGCTAGAAACTTCTCAAGCTAAAATCTTACTCTCTGTGGTTTCCTGAAAGAGTCATGAGGCATTGAATAGTCACCTAGTCAGTTCAAGAAATGCAGGGGAAGAAATCTCTTTTCATCTCTCAGTTATGGGAGAAAATGTCCCATTGGCAATTCTGAACTATCCGGGGTCATTTGAGTGAATTCTCCACGGATGATTAATAACAATTTGGAAAGAAAATTTGGAACCACATAGATATATGTGTGGCACCCACTCTCCTCTGGTTCTGGAGAAGACCCTTAAGACTTGGATCTGTTCCCAGGCCTCGGAGCGGTGCGTCTGTGGAACCCTTGGCATACTTCTGATTGCTACAGTTATTTTTTTTACTCAAAGTTGCTATGTTTTGTTATTATCTTTTTTAACTTTTTAATTATATATTCTGATAATGTAAGGCACCCTCAATTTTTTGGAGTAAGTGGCTCTAACAAATTAGAAGAGGACAGAAGAAGGAGAAGGAAGAGGAGGAGGAGAGGAAGAGGAGGAGGATGGCCTCCCTTGTCTATCCTGATCCATGTATCCTTAACACCTTTTAATCTCAATATTTGAGAATACTATTGAAAATATTTGGATGTTTTCAGTACCAACATCTGATACTGAAAATCTATAGAGAATGTTCTCCCAAGAAAGACATTTCATTGGGAATTTCTGGAAACACAAGTGTTTGTGGGTTTATATGGTTATAGATCACCAAGTGTATTAAATTCCCAGGTTCAACCAACCAACGAACCAAAGAAAGGCTGCTACTAACTTTTTTATGTATGAAGATAAGAACTTTTGCCCCAGGTTCTTAATGTAGTTCTTTATTTTAATTTTAAGTAGGAAAAAGATTGAAGGGTGTTAAAAAAAAAATAGGTTCAAAGTTAGGGCTACCAAATTTGGGTCATTCAGATTTGTGTGGCCTAGGTAAAATAGCCCAATTAAATATCTTTCCAATGTATTGTCGAAGGCTTTCACGGGCGGCATACGATAGCTGGTGTGGGTCTTCTGGGCTGTGTGGCCGTGGTCTTGAAGTTTTGTTTCCTAATGTTTCGCCAGCACCTGTGACCAGCATCTTCAGAGTGCAGGAGCACAGACAGGAGCAGTTCTGGGCACAGCTGGGCACAGAGAGAACTGCTCCTGTCTGTGCTCCTGCACTCTGAAGATGCCGGTCACAGGTGCTGGCGAAACATTAGGAAACAAAACTTCAAGACCACGGCCACACAGCCCGGAAGACCCACACCAGCCAAATACCTTTCCATTTATATTCATTGTCTGTGGTGCACAATTGTAACCCATATATCAATGGGAATTCTAAAATGGGAACCATTTGGTAATCTTTTTTTCCCCTCCCTAGCAAATAATGAAAGCCTAAATGTAATAATCAAATAGGTTATTTGAGGGGGAGGCAGAGAAAAAAAGAAACCTTAGAAAATTTATTGTAAAAATATAAATCGAAGAATTGTAGAGGCAAGTTGAAACACTACTGATTTCCAGGAATATCAGAGAAAATAGGTAGCAAAGCTTATCTGGCTATGAATATTTAGCTATATATCAAATATATTGAAAGAAGGATTTGCAAAAGAGAATATCATCTTGAGAAAATAGCAAGGTATCCTTTTATGAAAGAGGATAACTTTATGTGTGTGTGTGTGTGTGTGTGTGTGTGTGTTTATGTGTGTTTTCCCCAGACTCTTAATTTCAATAGTGCTCATTCTGGTTAAACAAGATTTTTTTTTAGGTTTTCTATCTTCCCACAATTACAATCATGTGAAGACCATGTAGAGTAGTCATGCACGGCAGAACAAACAGGAATGTGGTGGAGAGGAATAGCCTGTTTTTTGTTTCAAGGACTTTATACATGGATATGGATATATAGGAGACACACACACACACACACACACACACACATATAGGTTCAAGAGTGGAATCACCATCAGCCACCTCCTCTACATGGATGACATCAAGCTGTATGCTAAGAGTGAACGAGACATCGACTCACTGATCCACCTGACATGGATTTACAGTGAGGACATTGGGATGTCATTTGGACTGGAGAAGTATGGCAGGGTGATAGTAAAGAGAGGGAAGGTAGTTAAGACTGATGGAGTGGAACTACCAGTGGGCCACATAGCAGACATAGAGATCACCTATAAATATCTTGGTGTTCCACAGTCACATGGGAACCATGATGAGGAGGCAAGGAAGACAGCAACATCCAAGTACCACCAAAGGATCAGACAGGTCCTGAAGAGCCAACTCAATGGGAAGAACAAGATCCATGCCATCAACACGAACGCCCTGCCAGTCATCAGGTACCCTGCCGGTATAGGGAGCTGGCCAAAGGAGGACATGGAGCCTGCCGATGTGAAGACCTGGAAGCTCCTCACAATGTACAGAGGTTTACACCCCAAGTCCAACACCCAGAGATTGTACACCAGCTGCAAAGAGGGAGGGCAGTGTCTGGTGAGTGTCAAAGCCACTGTCCTGGATGAAATCCAGAGCATCAAGGAGTACATCAGTAAGATGGCACCCAAAGATGAACTGTTGAGAGAATGCCAAAGGAAGACAAGCCCCTGGATGGGATGTACCATTGACAGAGAGCTGAGGTGGCTTACGTTGGGAAATCCTACCAGTGGCTGGAAAGGGCTGGACTAAAAGACAGCACTGAGGCACTGATCATAGCAGCACAAGAACAGGCACTAAGCTCCAGATCCATAGAAGCAGGGGTCTACCACACTAGACAGGACCCAAGGTGCAGACTGTGCAGAGAGGCCTCAGAGACAGTCCAGTATATAGTGGCAGGATGTAAGATGCAGGCAAAAAGAGCATACACTGAATGGCACAACCAAGTAGCTGGCATTATATACAGTACATGAACATCTGCACAGTGTATGGGCTAGACCCTCCCAAGTCCAGATGGGAGATTCCACAGAAGGTCATGGAGAATAACAGGGCTAAGATACTGTGGGACTTCCAGATCCAGATGGACAGGCAGGTATTGGTAGTAGACATGGACATTATGGTAGTAGACATGGACCAGAAGACAGCAGTGGTGATAGATGTAGCAGTGCCAAGTGACAGCAACATCACAAAGGAATATGAGAAGTTGAAGAAGTACCAGGAGGAACTAGAAAGGATGTGGAAAATAAAGGTCAAAGTGGTCCCAGTGGTGGTAGGAGCACTCGGGGCTGTGACTCCTAAGCTGGGAGAGTGGCTCCAATGGATCCGAGGAGCAACATCGGAGTTCTCTGTCCAGAAGAGTGAAGTGCTAGGAACAGCTAAGATACTGTGCAGAACCCTCAAACTCCCAGGCCTCTGGTAGAGGACCCGAGATTGAGGAAGACACAGACCACCCATAGGGGTGAGAGGGGAATTTAGTTGTTGTTGTTGTTATTATTATTATTATGGTAAAATATAATTTAAACTTAAAGAAAGAAGAATAGTGAGATAGAGTAAAAAGTTCAAGGAAAAAGAAAAAAATGAAAAAGAAAAAGAAAAGAAAAGAGAAGAGAAGAGAAGAGAAGAGAAGAGAAGAGAAGAGAAGAGAAGAGAAGAGAAGAGAAGAGAAGAGAAAAATAAGAATATAATAAAGATAAAAGAAATATTTAAAGTGACTTAGAGCCTCCCTCCCCCCTCCCTCCCCCCTCTCTCTTTCTCATTGTCCACTTTCTGGTGTAGACAGATTGATTGATTAATTCATTATGTGGCATTAAGATGGTATTGACTCTTAGTGTAGCACATACATAAATTGCTCCATGATAATGTGTCCCTACCCTGATCTTTCAGGACTTCTCACGGTGCACCCAGCATCCAGCACCACTGTAACTGAGTCCAACCACTTTGTTGCTGGTCATCCTCTTATTTTCTGTCCACGTTTTCCAGCATTAAAGCCTTGTCCAGGGAGCTGGATCTTTGCATAATGTGTCCAAAGCAGGATAATTTGGGCCTGGTCATTTGTGCCTCAAGTGAGAATTCTGGGTTAATTTGTTTGATGATCCATCAGTTTGTTTTCTTGGTCATCCATGGTATTCTCAGGAGTCTTCTCTACAGCAAAGTTCAAAGGCATCAATACTTTTTTTCCCCTGCTTCTTCAAAATCCAACTTTCTCTTCCATAGACAGATAGAGAAGCACAAACTACATCATTCATTATCTGTGTTAATGTATAAAATCACAGAAACTCTATGTGAGAAACTCCATGAAAACAAGACCCAAACAAACAAAAATAGCCTCTACCTGTTAGGGGATAGCACTTTGGTATAGTGGTTAAAGTCTAGAAATGAGGAGTGAGTTCTAATCTTTCTTTAGGCAACTATGGGCCATTCACTCTCTCTCAGCCCTAGGAAGAAGGCAATGGCAGGACTGAAATCTTACCAAGAAGAATTAATGCTGATTCAAAGGCACATGCAGTGCACACACACACACACACACACACAATCAAAAATCTCTCAGGGAGCTTAGTGCTACCAAGCTTCTCTGCTTGCTTCTCTTTCATTCACATCTACTTTGCTAAAAAGCCAGGTTATGCCCATATATAAATGGGAGACATAGCCTTCTATGTACCGAAAATAATATAATATAATATAATATAATATAATATAATATAATATAATATAATATAATATAATATAATATAATATAATATAATATAATATAATATAGCAACTCTTTATATATCTTCATTTCAATGCATATTGAATAATTAATAATTCTCAGAAGCAAAGCCTAAAGTTTTCAGTTGTTCTTTCCCAGATCAGCATGTACAAATTAGGGCAATGCATCAAATTCTTTCCAAACCCAGAAGGGAAGATACAATACAGTTATTCAGTGAGATATTGGACTAAGACTGGGAAGACCTAGATTCAAGTCCAGACTGAGTCAAGGAAGCTCACAGGGTGACTTCTCTCAAACCTACTTACGTCACAGGGTTGTTAATGGTGGGGGGGAAAATGAGGTGAGAGTGCTATGTATTCCTGGAGGAAACAAGGGACCTGATTCCAAAAAATACACAATCTATTCCAGATTTGATCTTCTGTAATCTCAGGTCCTGGTTTATTTCTCTGGCCTCTGGAATGCTCTGAAAAATGGCTGAAGCAAGTTATGCTAAAGAGGGAACAAAGCATAGCCTTTTCAACTTACGTGTTTGATATTTCCACATTCTGTCCCAAAACAGCTGAAAAACTCTTCAGTAAGAGTTAGAGCTATAGTTTCCAAAATAGCTTCAAAGCATTTAATCATATTGGACTACCTCATAATTCAAGTGGAATTGATTTTGTTGCTCCAGGTTAGTCCCAAATTGGGTCAGCTGATCTTCCATGGCCCAAGTGCAGACTCATTAGCTAAGAAACAGTTAATGGACCAAAAAATAGCCCTCTAAATTCTGAAGTAAACTTCTGAAAGAATTAGTGATATAGTTGAAATTGTAGTGGAGCCCTACCACAGCGCTCTGAAAAGAAGCCTTTTGCATGTCTTCAAAAGGCAACTTCCACATTTTTCAACCAACACTGTACAAGATGAATTTACTCTGAGGATGTCAGGTAGGGAAACGCTGCCATATGTGAAACCAGCATAGATAATTTCAGCCCATTTTCTTCCAGTCTTGTCCAGTTTTTCAGAGTGCCATCTGAAACACCAGCAAAGGGCAGCAATCATTTTCCTTATTAAGATATGTTGCTGATAGCTTCTCCCGTCCCCTGCAGTTGATTGAATACATCTTTAAAGCCATTCTTTCTTATTCTTCCAAAGGATTCAGACAAAATTCCAATCCAGAGAATTGTCTCAATGGATATCTGGCTCCATATTTCACTTCTCTGCCTTATGGACCTTCTGTTTCCATCCGTAGAGTTTCAGTTTGACTTCACTCTCTAGCCTCAACTTACTGCAGTCATAATAATGCAAAACAGCATGATCATAAATTGGCAACTGAGAAGACTACTCAGAAGATGTGGGGCAAATGTTCCAGCTGCTGTTATCCTGATGCTCATGGCCTGGATAGGAAAGGAGGAAGGAATTGGATGGTGACGTTGCTAGAGGCTGTACTATGGTGGCAAGAGGCAGTACTAACATTAGGATATACTGTATGCATTTTCAGAGCCTACCTCTGTCCTACATCTCAGTGGGAAACTAGAGCAATAGCAGTTATGAGAATCAAGGTAACAGCTCATTTCATTTTCCAGAAACCTGGTAGCAGTATTAAGCAAGATGGATTTGGAGTGAAAGTGGTTGGGTACAACATTCATGCTCAGTCTGACACACCCTTCCTACTACCTGATTTATCTGTCTGTCTTTCACAGTAATGCTGGTCTGAGGCTCATGGAAACAAGGGACAGAGCTAAAATGTAGGGTCACCCAAAGAGACATTAGTAATATCTTCTCAGTGGCTTCCTCCACCCCTTGAGATAAGGAATGTCCCCAACTTCCAGGCATTCGTGAAACCCTTAAATAACTTTTTATTCCACCACGTGCATGGATGCTGATGGTATCTGGACCAGCCTATAAATTACCTTTGCTGGTTAGAACTGTATTGGATATTTTGGAATATTTGGAACAACATAATGAAAAATAAGCCACTTTTATCTTTTTAGATGCAGAGAAGGCTTTGACAATTTGAAGTGGACTTTTTCTGTTTTGGAAGATATGAATTTTGGAGAGAATTTTATAAAATGGGTGAAATTGATTTATACTTCACAAATGGCACAAAAAATTGTTAATGGAGGTCTAATCAAACCATGTGAGATACAAAAAGGAACAAGGTTGCCTACTGTCCCCTCTTTTGGTTATTTTAGTTCTTGAAATATTGAATAGAGATATAAGACAAGATGACAGGAGTGTGGGCATAAAGGTTTAAAAAGAGACATATAGGTTAAGAGCTTTCACAGATGACTTGGTGTTAGTTCTGGAGGACCCTTTAAGGGGAATTGAATTATTAATGAGTAAATTAAATGAATTTGGTGCATTAGCAGGTTTTAAGATTAATAACAGAAGACAAAGATGTTAATAAAAATATGGAAATTTGATGAATGAAGTGGGCTTTAAGATTGGGAAGAAGGTAAAATATTTGGGTATCACTATGACAAATATGAATTGTATATTATTTCAAAATAATTATGTTAAGACATGGATTGAAATTAAAAGAGATACATTAAGATGGGACAAAATACAACTGTCATTATTGGGGAGAATCTCTGTGATTAATATGAATGTTTTACCTAAAATGTTATTTTTGTTTAAGACAATACCTGTTTTGACAACTGTGGTACCATTTAAACAATGGCAGAAGGATATTTATATATATATATATATATATATATATATATATATAAATTTGTGTGGCAGGGGGAAAAACACGAGTTAAATATAAAGTATTATAAGATGCAAAGGAAAGAGAAGGATTGGGTCTATCAGATTTGAATTTATACTTTGCTGTGTGCTGTTTAGTTTGGATGAAAGAGTAGGTGTTCCTGAGAAATAGAAGCCTATTGGAGTTAGAAGGAGATGATCTGAGATTTGGGTGGCATGGATATCTATAGTATGACAAAGCTAAGATTAATGTAGTTTTTGAAAATCATTATGTTAGACATGCCATTTTGAGAATATGGAATAAATACAAATCTAGGTTGTGCCGAAAAACACCTTTGCGGCTCTCAGCACAAGAGGCATTTTATAGATGAGAAATTATAAGTAAACATAAATGGTTAACTTATCATGATATACTAGAATTTTCTCAAGGGGAGTGTAAAATAAATTCAAGAGAAGATTTGATAACAGAAGGATATATTTGTCAATGGTTTTCCTATGTAACTATTAGAAACTATTAGTTTTTTCCTATGTAACTATTAACTATTAGAAAGGTTTAAAGTGGATAAAAGATTTTATGGTTTTGAACAATGCAAGACTGAGTTTGAAACAGAATTATGTACAAATGATGAGCATGTTATTGCTAAAATGTATAAACGTTTGTTGAAATTTGACACAGAAGAAGAAGTGAAAGAATGTATGATAAAATGGGCTAACAAGTTTGGTTATCAGATACAAATATGGGAAAATATTGTGGTTGAAAGGGTTGAAATTCACATCATGTTCTAGTCTTAAAGAGAATTTTTATAAAATGATGTACCATTGGTATGACGCCAGAGAAATTGTCTAGAATGTATAAAGGTACTTCAAATTTATGGCAGGAATGTGAACAATCTGAAGGGACATTTTATCATGTTTGATAGTCAAGTAAAAAAGCCAAAAAAAAATTGAATACAAATACATACACTAAAGACTAAAGTACAATTGAAACTCGACACTTTTCTTCGGGACTAATGGACAGACAGCTGGAAAAAAGTCATGGGACTTTGTTTTCATAAATGACAAGTGCAGTGAGATTATTATATGCTCAAAAGTAGAAAGGTTCAACATTGCCCACAATGGAGGAATGGTTGGGGAAGATGATGGAACTTGCTAAATTGACTTCCTTGATCAGAGAAACGACTATATATACATTTATGGCTGACTGGAAACCCCTAATAGACTTTTTGCGTGAAACAGAAAAAATATGATTTGTGGTTTTGATAATTAGAAAAGAAAAAAAAAACCTAGATAATAGAAAAAAGTGAGCTTTTCTTTTTGTAACCACAGAATAAGAGATAACTTTGTAATCATACTTGTATTTGCTGCAACGAAAGTCAGAAGCTTCTTCTTTCTATTTCTTTCTATCTTTTTTTCCTGCACCTTTGCCTTTTTCTTTTCTATCTTTACCTTTTTTTCCCCTTTCTTTACTCTATATTAGTTTTTTTGTTTTGTTTTGGTTAGCTTTTATCTTTTCTTTAAAACTTTTAATAACATTTATATTAAATATACAGTACCTTTGCTGGTGGTTTTAATTATTATGATTTCTCATATTGTAAGCTGTCTCAAGTGGGTGTCTATAAATAATTGAAGAAATAAAATAAAATAAAATAAAATAAAATAAAATATGGAGAAAGCTAAATGGATGAGACAGCCACACTATTCTAGGACCAACTTTTGATTCAAAAAGCCTTGTTCCTGGGAGAGGTTAGCAACAGCAGCCTCCTTTATGACATGCTGCTTTTGTATATGCAGAAAACTTTTGATTTACTGTTGAGAAGCAGCCAATCTTGCCCCCTCCTGCAGTTGCAGGACCAGATACAGTTTTATTATTTCACTGAAAATGAAGCCTTTGAATGTATTTAAAGATAATTTACTTGGCTTGTATGGGAAAGTCATTTAAAGAGGCAGATTTCTTACCCAGTGTTGTAAAGAATTTAGCTTCATGTACAGCATTTAAGTCTTGAAATGCTCTCAACTGTCAACCCTGATTATGGTAACTAGTTGAGGAAGGGAGTATAACATGACAGTTAGTGTAACCAGGTGTGACATGTCATCCCCATAATACATCAGGTTTAATAAAAGAACTCTTTTTATCCCAAACCTTCTCCAACTTTTTATTATTTTATAAGTTTCATCCTATTGAATGTATTTATAAGCAATAATAAAATGTATGGGTTATACTACATAATGGCATGCCTCAGGCAAAATCTGAAGGCAGAAGACCAAAAACCAAGTAGCTTCAAATCGCCAAAGTGGTCTTCTAATATGCTGTCAGGTCTAGTATATGCAACTGATTCAGCTGTGCTGGCTTTCCCATATTTATAACCTGAACAGATAAAACTATAACCTGATTTTGGCAGACCAAAGATGGCACGAGTTATTTTGAAGTCTCATAAAGTGAAATGAACCACAATTAGCACAGATCTGTTCATATTTAAAGGTCTGAGTCCCAGAGTGTTCACTGAAGCCTCTTCATTTTTAAAATGTCTTCAAGTCTCCAATCAAATGACTGACGACAGTAAGCCCAGTAACCCTTTATATTTCAAAAGCTCACTTCTAGTGTTGGACTTCTTGTGTGATGGAATAGGATCAAATAGGCTTAAATTTTCCACTTGGTCTTTCAGAAGGGGATGGATTCTCTTCAGCTCTTTAGAGAAGAACAAGTACAAGCCCTTTTCATGGACCTGGTGAGATCAGTACCACCTCTTTCCTAGAATAGAAGACAACAAGAGCCAATAACCCACCCAGCAATGTATTCATTTCTTTATTAAAATATTTATAGCCCATGATCTAAGGGTGGGTTACAGTCCACAACACATAAGAGAAATAATACAATAAAGATACACCATCTTCTATGCAATAAGAACAGAATAGTCACAATGCAATAATAGGAAGGCACAGATTTTGTTAAAGGTACAATGGATGTAGCTATTACATTCCAAATGTAAAAATTAAAACAAAAGAAAAACAAAAGAAAACTATGTTGCTGTAGGTGAGAAGGCCCTGTCCCATACCCAGCCTATTTTCTTTTTACCTGCCCCCCCCTCCCCCCATGGTTGAGTAGGAAGATTTTTAAAAAATCTTGAAATCAGCAATATTCAATGGTGGGCATATTATTTTCCATCAGTCAGGTTTATTGCTCATTGTGAAATAGGACAAAAAGTCTACAAACACAAACTATTTGGGTGCACAACTAGGATCTGGTCTGCTACTTAGTCTATTCAAAGTGGATACCATTATTGACACTTAATGATATGTTTTTAAATAGAGCTGGATCAAGAGAAATTGAAAGAGTGTAATTAACAAATCCCATCTTATGAATAATACCTCAAAATCTTGTCACATACCATTTCTTCTCTTAGTTCTTATGCTACATGTAAATCTAGGGATGGTTCTCACATATATGTTCATCATCTATAAACTATTATAAACTCAAGAGATTATTTGGTATCCATGTAAGACAGAATTAAGCTTTTATACCATGTCATATAATCATAGAGCATTTTTAGTTCACATATTCCCCTGCCAGCCGTCATATAAGGAAATTGAATGATGATTACTTTCTCCTCCTTTCTCCTCAGGGCCAATGAGATGATATTTATAACACATGTCATCTCACTTTATTTCCAGTTTTTTTATTTAAGTTCTAGAAGAACATAAGCAAATCTGTTCTATCTATTCCAAATAGAATCTAGATTGAGACCATGGCATGCTAGATGAGGGGACCTAATCCTTCACCTCTTCTCTCAAAGAAAAGTTCATCACCGTTTTGCCTCTGTTTATTCTTTTTTAATTAATTTGTCACCAACATCAATGAGGATATACACTAGGTTGAAGCATTCTTGGTGAGCCATCAACTCCTGAAAAGTGCTAGTCTTGTTTTGGCAGAAGGCTAAGAGAGCTATTCCAGATAAGGGCTAGATAAGGCCTGCAAAGAGCCTAAGGGATGGGTTTCCTTTCATTCATTTCCAGGATCTGCATTAGCTTGGACTTTGGGGATAGCGGTGGGGAAGGACACTTGATTAGAGGTTTTGGAACTTAAAATAATGGCTTATACTTGATGCATAGATGTACATATTATTATACAAATCCCTGAAGGCGTTGCATAAAATTGGATCTCCTTTTTAAATGTATGCTAATTACCTGCTGTGAATTAATGGCAGTAAGATTGTAGGTGTAGAATGTGAGTCATGCATATTGACTCTATATTTGATTTTAATTAGCTAGCAATTGTATTTGTTATTGCATTCTTTTCATATATTGCTTCATAAAATTACTGCAATCAAAAGCTGGTATGTCAGTCTTAATCTTGAATCTATCCACTTGTTAATGCAAAGTGAGATTATATATGCATTTATCTAATTTATTTTTCTGCATGGTCAGAAACATGGTGTCTTGAGGGCTTTACCATCTGTATGTAGTTTTAAAGAAACCTTGTAAGCTCAGTCTTCACGAGGAGACCCTTTATGATGAGAAGACAAGAAAAAGATCCTGCTGTATGGCACATTGGTTAAATACTTCAGAATTTATAGAGAGGGATAATAATTCTCAAGTTTAGAATTTGTTTCAGACATTGAGGAATCTGTATATTGGGGGGAATCTTAGTCTGTTTACAGGGAGAAGGGTATGAATGTAGCACAGCATTCCCATTTCTTTTCAGGATGCCCTGGCACTGAGTACATCATTGGAAGGTCACCTTCTTACATTCTGCTTTGCCTTACCTTGAAGGATCCAAGTCTGTCTACCTTAAACTGCCATAAATGTGCTTCTTTCAGATAATAGCAATGGGGAGCTAAGATAGTTGATGAATGATGAATGATGGTTAGTGAATAATTGAAAGTAAGTGGGAAATGAATTCTACCATCCTTATACAGCAAGATCAACAGAATGGCAGGACTGTGATTGCCATCCTGACATTGAGAGATATGGAATTCATAGGAATCTCCAGTGGAGTTGATCTTCTACCCTATTCTTCATACGTATAAATATGATACAGGCTTATTGTTCCAATGATTACCATGTAATCAAATTAAAATAAGAAACATAGTTAAAACCAATACCTATATGTACGTTTTTATTTAACTTTATGCAGTGTTGTTCCTCAATAGAAAAAACTGTCTCAGAAATGGAGAAATGGCCTGTATTTAAAAGCATCTCTCAGCAAAGTAGATTTCATTTCTCTTGCCAAAAATATTCTAATAGCTCAAATGTCAGTATTCTTAGATAACCCAGGTTTAGATGCTCCTATTAATATGCAACCTTTCTTCTAGAAAGATTTGATTCACATCATGTATAACATCTGGACCTTGGAATTGAATTTTTGAAGATGGTTATGCTTTTCTGAAATTATATGTGGATCAGTAATCAGGAGTCAGAAATCACAGTTTTTGTTGCACACAGAAATTAATAAACACATTAATTATGGAAAAGACATTAACAAAGCCAAAGCAAGGGTCACTTATTTTTAAATAAATTATAAATAGAAGCAGAGTAAGAATGCCTAGATGCTGTAATGTTTTAAGATTAACTTTGAAAGGAAAAAGGGGTGACAAAGAGACTCACATTTACAGCAGCAACTTTCTTGGATGATCAGCCGAGAAGCAAAGAACATAAGGAAATTGTTTACCACTTGGTGATAGAAAATTTGAAATTCAAGATAGATAGTCATAGATGCTAGACATTTTGGAGATGACTAAGAAAACAACCATTAAGGAGATTTATTTATTTATGCATTTATTTAGTTTTAGCTACATTTTAGGGTATCAGTCTCATGAAGCAAGCTGCATAAAGCAGTCATAAAGTAATGTTAAAAAGAGCAGAGAATACTTATAAAATATAGATATAAAGCAAGAGACAGGGTCCATTCCATAAAAATACCCATATAAAAGACCTCAAAAACAATTTTAAAGACCAGAAGCATCAACTATTTATCAAATCAAATGATTTTTACAATCCATTTGAAAAGCTGAAATGTCAGGACCATCAATAAGTCAATAAAGTCTATTACAAGGACATCCCCATCCACACTGCACCTTTTGTGCCTCCTAATTTAACTGGAGGACTTTGATGATGATCTCAGAAGTTGGGACATTCATTTAGAGAGGCAATGTAGTTAAATACCAGCCTGGAAGCTGGAGGACCCAGTTCCAGTGTCATCCAGAGAAGGTCACTGGGTGATTTTAAGTCAGTCACATTCTCTCAGTCCAACCTACTTCACTGAGTTGAACAACAGGAGAAGGCAACACTTATGTATACTGTCTTGAGCTCTTGTATTACAAATGGATATAAGTCTAAATAACAACAACAACAACAACAACAATAATAATAATAATAATAATAATAATAATAATAATTATAGTAGATGATGATGATGATAAAAAACCTATCCCAGGTCCTTGGGAAGGACTCAATAGGCAGATAAAAATGCCAAATCCAGTCTAAATATCTAACTGACTGTGAGACCAACCATAATAATAATGTAGAATGACTGTGGCAAAAGAAAGCAAAGTTAGTACCAACAGTAATAGGTGCCTTGCAATCCCAGAACATCTGGAGCACCACTTGAAGACCATTGGCATTGACAAAATCACCATCAGTCAATTGGAAAAGGCAGCTTTACTTGGAACAGTTTCCATCCTGTGATGATACCTTTAACACCGTCAAACAACATCTTCTGCCTATTCCAGGTCCTTGGGAAGGACTTGATAGGCGGATAAAAATGCCAAATCCAGTATAAACACCTGGCTGTGTGACCAACCATAATAATAATGAAAGGTATCTTAATAATCCATCCACAAACGTTTAGGTAAGGAGCTGATAAAATTGTCTTTGGCTGAGGACAGTGTGCATTCTTGTGAAATATGCCAACGGCCAAACTCCAAGATGTATTTGAGATGTGATATAGTGAATGGGGACAAAGTAAGAGGAATTATTTCCAAGAAATAACAATGATTGTGGCCATTCAACATATTTCATTTCTGCAACTGATCACTTCCCTATCCTTATTCATTAAATTCTGAAGATTACATTGAGCTCTTAATTAAGAACCCTTCTGGTGAATGATTTGATAAGTTATTCCCACATCATATAATAGATTGTCTTCCATTTCCACTGTTTCCTGGTTTAATTCTTAATATTCACACTCTGAAATCTTAAGTCTGCAGTTCACTAGGATCAGTTGCTGTAGATATTAGAATCTTCTGTATCTTAATGATCATGTAACTTTGTTGTTGGTCATACACGGTATGTTGTAATGCCACAATGTTGTCATCAGCATATAAACCAGTACATTGCAGTATTGTTTTGCACATACACTGTCATATCTTAGCTATCATATTGTCAATGCTATGCAGTTTTCTGCTCTGTCTTTGTGTGAAGGTATCAGTATCTTGGTATGGAATGTGGAGTGTATGAGACCACTCAGAAGAGACTATAAGGGCATAAGGATCATTCTAATAGATGTCAGCTTATGTAGAATATGGAAAAGTGCCAAAATGAAAATTTCTAAGAAGACAGAACAAGAGGTAGGTCTCAATGGACAAAACATTTCTCACAACCAAAGATGCTTCCCAAAACATCTCTTGTCAGCTGGATAAGGTGAAGTCATTTGAAAAAGTACCTTGAGAAGATTAGCAAACCACCAGAAGACTCTACAATTGCTGTAACAATGGTGCCTAATTCTCATAACCAGTTTTTAGATTTTTGTACCAGTGCCTAAATTTTCTTTATCTGCAGCCTTTTCTGGTCTGCACTGGTAATGGTATGTGGAAAAGGCCTTGGGAGAATGGGGCAAGAGATGCTGCCTAGGAAATGGTCAAATAAGAGACAGCGTAGCCCGCAGCTGGATAGTGGGTGAAGCAAGAGGCTCAGAAGGGACCCTGTCTAGTTCCTCAGGCTGTAAAGGACACAGGAGGAGAATTGTCCTTTCAGTCTTGCAACATTCTGTTAATGTACAGTAGCCTTACAATAAAGTAGAATTAGCTCAACTGGTCATATTTCTTGTCTGGTCTACCTAGTAAGGCTGACAGCATTTCAGTATTCCAGTCTGAAGGTCACTAATGTATTAAGAACCATAGATATATCAGATCTGTTCAGATAGTGCAGTATCTAGGGTATACCAGTCCAAGCTAATCAAAAGCACTCTTAATCATTGACACTATCCATGTTTCACCATTAACAGCACATCAGGAGAACTTTCATCTGTAAAGTCAGTTACCCTAGATTGGTTGCATGCCTCCATTTAAGCCACTATGCTAGCATGTTTATCTGAACTGAGTTTCAGCTGACACCTGTTCAGCAACCACTCTAGGATTAACAGGTGGATTAGAGCAATTGATCTGCCTAGATTATTTCTCTTGCCAGTTTCATAAAAATGATAAACTGCATAAGGGACAAAATGGAACTTGAAAGTGTCCCATTTGCTACAGTAATAATTGGGGCAGGGGGAGAGAGAGTCCCTATATTAACCTCCTGCCACTAGTCCTCCATAAAGAAACAAAGAAAGAAATAAAAGACCCAGCATAACAAAATGCCTTGTATGTCTAACCTAGCAAAGCATTGTAGGATCCTCAGGGAACCAGCCAAAAGAAGTGAAGTAAAAGATATGTTTAACACATGCAGCCCAAGCTTTAATGTGTGATCCATTTGGGGATATTTACATCTGTTCAGAGCCAATTTAATGCTATTCTTCTTACTGTTATGTACCTTTACAATGGAATAATCATCCCATAAATAATCAGGCACATGCTAGACTACCTCAAAGATTGCTTTTGTATTATGTCCTTGGTTGTTTGTTTATTTTATTTATTTACTCCTATGAGTCATCTAGAGTAATGCCAACCTGCTTTAGGCGGCCATTTAATTATAGGTCATGCAATTATTCAAAGATGAACATGAATGCATCTATTTCATTTAAAAAAAACAAGAATTTCAAGGGAATTCCAATGTCTAACTAGAGATGCCATAAATAGCTCCTTCAACACATAAAGCAATATTTTCAGAAAGGGTGAAACAGCTTGAATTAGGTTAATACACATTCTGAATTGTCAAAGAGCTGGACACCGATCTGAAAAACTAATTTTGTAATCAAAACCACTTCTAAAATTGTAATCGAGAGATGTCTTGCAAAATAAATGTTTGAAATGGGACTAACATACTCTGACTAAGGCTCCTTCAATATGCAAGGATGGCGTTAATCTGAGACGGCTGCCTTTCCCCTATGTGCTCACCAGAACAAGGGCTTACATGAGGCTTGAGAAACTGATCTGATTAATCATCAACCTGGCTTCTGTCTCAGAGAAAATAATGGAAAGGTGGTTTTGCAATGCTTCCTTTAATGCTGTTGGGTATGCGGTCACTGTAGCTCAACATGATAGTACCTTAGCACCATCACTCTATCCTCTTCTACAGAATCCACGTCCCCCCAACACCACTTGATTCAGTAGCCATTTTGATTTTTTCACTCTGTCTTTCTCTCCTTTTCTTCTCCCCTTCCTTATATACCAAAGATGGGAGTGAAGAAGGAAGCAGAGTATGGATAGAGTATGGTTTGTCACCATTTTTCATCCCTCTATGGCCAACTACAGGGAGTGCTTTTATACAGTAGAAGGATGGAGCACAGTGATGGGACTGTAGCCTGTGTGAAATTGCTGCTAAGGTTATAATGGTAAGATGGGCATCTCTGGAGAAGTCCTCTAAGACAGTCCTCAACCTTGGACACTGGGGAATTCTGGGAGTTGAAGTCCACACAGCTTAAAGCAGCCAGGGTTGAGGAACACTGCTCTAAGAGACACAGATGATGCAGACCTCCCTCCTCCCTAGTTTGTCTCTAGATATTTCTATAATATCTTATACACTCCATATAGAAGAGGACTTGTTTCTGTTCAGACTTGGAGGTAGAATCTGTCTCACATGTACTATTAAAATGTCCATTGTACACCCAATGGCAGTCACATTTAATGCTCCCAATTGTTAATAATTCTAATTGCTATTGTGACCAGGAGGCTATTACCCTTCTCCTGGGTGATGACTTTTCAGAAACCTCTAAGAAAGTTGAAAAAAAAATCAATAGCTATAACTGTTAGAAACTGTCTGATTCCTCCTCTGTGCTATTAATTCTTAGCTGCTCAATGCTTAAGGATTTTCTTGCATTTTTTAAAAAAATCTTTTATAGTCATTGTATTGTATACTGGCTTTTTATTTTGTTTGGTCTTGGACCATAAATAAAATTTTGGTCTGATGTGATGCAGTCCTCTACATATTTACTGAAATGTAAGACCAACTGCATTAGCTTGACCAACAGGGTTGTTCAGGTGCAGGGGCTCCATCTGTTGGTTGCTGTGAAGCAACATGCATGTTCCTCTCTGATGTTCAGGAGT
This sequence comes from Python bivittatus, assembly GCF_059951505.1. Taxonomy (NCBI): domain Eukaryota; kingdom Metazoa; phylum Chordata; class Lepidosauria; order Squamata; family Pythonidae; genus Python; species Python bivittatus. The sequence goes on along the minus strand of NW_028277124.1, from coordinate 19,149,376 downwards.
AAGGTGGCAGCACTTCCATGCCCACAGCTTCATCAAGGCAAAAGGCCTATTTAAACTCTGCACCTTCCAACCTTGCTATATGCAGACAATGTAGTAAATTTGTCTGCCTCCCAGGTGGGAATGAGAAGAGCATTGAAGGCAGTGGCTTCCTTTTGCCTAAAAGAACAATCTGTAGCAAATTATCAAAAAACTACAGTGCATTTATACAGCCTTTGCATGACACGATAGTAGGATGGGTAAATGGCAAATTAATGGGACCCCAATAGAGCAGGTACATACTTATAAATATCTTGGAGTGCAGTTCCAGCCTTCCTTAACTTGGAGCACACATTTCTCTTATCAGGCAAGGGTTGTCCAATGTAGCTCTATAGCTGTCTTAAGATTCTTCCATTCAAAGGGGGCACATTTTATTCCTTCACCTTGCAAGGTTTTTCTTGCTCAGGTTGTTTCCCAAATTCTTTATGGTGTACAGATTTGCATTTTTACAAAGTTTAATATCCTGGAAGACGTCCAGTCCAAATTTATAAGAGCTATACTTGCAGTTCCAAGATGTGTCAAGAATGCCATCTTACAGTTAGAGACCAGTTTGGTTTCTGTGAGTGACAGAGCCTGGTTCTATCTTCTTAATTTCTGGTTAAAATTGTCCCCCCGCCCCCGTGGGTCTGGCACAGAGACCATTTTAAATCAACCTGGCTAACAGGAGCTCATAGCAAAACTTTTTTGAGGGACTAAATGTAAATGAAGTCAAATAACTCTAATTTGGTCAGCTGTTTTGAAAATTCTACTGTTCTAGCTCTTAATGCTCCAGTAATGATGGGGTTTCCATTCTGGTTTCAAACCATGGCTTTATGTTACTACAATTTTGGAAAGCAATATCATAGTTAAAGATGCGACCTTAAATTATATTCCTAAAGTACGGAATTGCTGATTTTATGAAGAGTTTTTGGCCCTCTGGAATTTGACAAAGAGGATAATCTTACATAAAAAGAAAGAAAATTATTCTCCTGATATTACGGAATGGATTCTGGATATGAGAAGACTGTTTTTGAAAAGTCTTTCTATTCTAAAAATGAGAAGATGAAGTAATATGCTTCTATATTGTCTAAATCCGATGACAAGTATAAATCTATTTACATGGATTTTTAAAATATTTTTTTCCCCTTCCTTTCTGCTACCTTTAGTTTATAGACTAAACAAAGTCACCAGAGAGTCCCGTGGAAAAGACGGAGTTAAATCTGAGTCTTCTCAGTCCTAGCTCAACATTTTAACTACTGTACCACATTTTTAACCTCTTTGTAATCTGGAATTCAGTTTAAGCAGCGAGAATGCCCCAGGTATGAGTTACCACAAATTATCCAGCATGGTAAAAATAAACACAAAAAGAGATATTCACTGTGGGTGAAACACATGATGGCCCTACTTAATCAATATTATAGATTCCAGTTTTAGGGTTCCATTTTGTTGTGCTCTTCCATTACGCATTCAGATATGTACTCTCTCAATCAGGAATGAAGAAATATGTTTGTTTGCCTGCATTAAGACTTAGTGTCCTCTGAAATTATTAGGACAATGACTGGAGCAAGGGCTGAAAAAGGGTAATAAAAAGGTTACTTAGAAATATGTATTTGCCGCACAAGCTCACAATTATAACACTAATTGATTATCATAGTGGCTTTCTCTTTTCCTTTCCTTTCCTTTCCTTTCCTTTCCTTTCCTTTCCTTTCCTTTCCTTTCCTTTCCTTTCCTTTCCTTTCCTTTCCTTTCCTTTCCTTTCCTTTCCTTTCCTTTCCTTTCCTTTCCTTTCCTAAATCCTTCATGATTTCTAAGAATGGAAGCAGGCCTTAAAAAGTGTATTGTGCATACTACAATTAGTTGCCTCCATTAGGTCATATTTTTATTTCTTCCCAATTAAGTATATAACTGGACAAAGCCTTCTTATAGGCAGAAAAACCTTCCTAACAACCAGTAAAAATTCCAATAATTGACCACGATTAATTTAAAGTCCTGGCTGTTCTCCCAGGCCTTGGGGCTAGGGTGAATGCCCCCCTCCCCCGTTGGTTGTGTTTTGTGTGTGCTTTGTTTCTAGGGCTCCTATCTCATTCATTGTTATTGTGTATTGCTTTTGTATACTGGGAGCCACCCAGAGTCAACTTGGAGTTGGGCAACCCTAAAATCAAACAGATTAAGTGAAGGGAAGGGAAATAATGAAATGAAACAAAACGAAATGGAACGGAACGAAATGAAATGAAATAACTCCAGTTGATGAATGAGCACTTGGTATGGCAATGTATTGGAAAGATTTTCTCTAATTATCTGATAAAGAAGAAGAGAAACTAGAAATATAAGTAGAAGGAGGAGTTTTGACACATCACAATCATTATTTTTCCTCTACCCTCTTCTTCCAGAAGTTATAGCATGGATAAAATCCACTATTGTTTCATTTTTTAGTTATAGCACAGGCTATTACCATTGTTTCAAGCCTTTCAACATCCATGTGTTAATTGTTTCCTTAACATCTTTTTTTTTTTTTTGTACAAAATAACAAATATGGCAGTCATTTATTAGACCTGAATAGACTGACTTCTTTGGACAGTCATGTCTTCATCCACCAGTGATAACAGGGGGAAAATGCAGATGTTGCTATATACTAGCAAAAATATTAAGAAGAGGTGACTGCAGGTCTGTATCTGTCACTAGTTCTCAGAAATACAGACATATCCATTAGATGTTTTCCTTTTTCCAGTCAACCTAATTGGACATCGGGACACATGGAGCATAATTAATCTTAAAAAGTTTCATTCATGTGTAACTAAAACCAGAGCCCTCAGCACAAGTCTACAGGAGAAGCCTTTGTATGCACTATTGTCTATGTTTTTTCCCCATTATCTCAACAGTGTCCATGGAGATGGGCCTTATCTGGAGGCCTCTGGTTTTAGGAACAAGTGGACAGAAATAAAATCTATCATCTGTACATGTTGTCTCTGCAAAATGCTTCATCACAAGGATATGCTAAGAGCTTGATAAACCTCTTGTTTTGCTATCTTCACAGGATGCAGAAACCTGGGACCTTGTGAAATATAGGATAGGTGTTAACATTTTGTTGATGGCAGCATTCAGATTGGTGGAGGTGAAGCATGCTTGCCTGTACTATGATTGACCCTTGAGAACTGAAATTAACGTGAACCCACAATTCTGTCCCATTTTGAAACATCATGTGACAAACAGGCTGTAGTTATTGTACTCACAATCAAAAAAGCTATTGTTGAATTGATTTATATATGGTCTATTTGCATACAGGTGAAGTCTAGGATAGCCTTATTTTGATGTGTTCATTCCTTCATTTATAGCTTCTCTCTTGCTTTCCCTTTTTCCTTTCTGTCAAGTTTTTTTTTAATTATTTTTAATCAGTACCCAATAAGAGGTTAGTCATTTTCATGGCTGGCTAGTTTAATACCCAGGTGATCCAAAATTTAGCTTTTTCTGCATTCTGTTATGATGTGCATTTCATGACCGTTCCACAAAATTCATCAGCAGTTCATCAAAGCAGCTTATGAGCAAAGCTCATTAGCACTTCAGTGGGAGTTTAGTATACATGAACTCTTGAGAGCGAATGATGAACTCTATCCATTGGGGTGACTTATGCCCCAAGTCTCCACAGTGGCTGATAATAACTGCATAATAAGGTGAATAAGCCTGTTATACAAGCTGGCTAGAACTCTAAACATAGAGAGAAAACTTGGATGTCAATGGATATGTTAATTTTATTTTAAAGTGCTTTTGCTTGTATTTCAAGATACAATTCTCAGGGAGGACAGGAGATTAAAGTTGGATCTGAACAATTTCACAGGTTCAGGACCTTATTTATTTCTTACAATGTTATTTATAGGCCACCTTTTTATGATGCAGATCTTAAAAGACAGATTGGCATAATGTATTAAAAACATGAAGTGCTCTACAATCTGCTTCAAATTATGCCTCTTCTCAGTCACATTATATGCTATTAATAAAACCTAGGAAAACTTAAACATCATAAATAAATCCCTCTTTCTTGCTCAATTAGATGACATTAATTTCAGGGGGCAACAGAGATTTTATTTGACATTCCTGAAAATGTGCACTACTTCACAAATGAACATATGAATTCTCAGCTAATTGATTTTACTGACATTTTATTTTAATCATGATGCTGTCCTAGTACAATCAATTATCCTCCACTTTCAAAGGAAAATAACAAGACATATTTATTAAAGTATGAAGACGGAACTGAAAAGGGATGGAGCACAGTTGTAACCATGTTAGTCATGGGAGAAAAATCAAATACATAATCTATTGCAGTAATATCTTTATTAAGCCAAGTAAAGTTTTCTAACAATTCTAAACATCTGATTGTGTTAAAATTATTCACCAGGCACTGTGATTAAAATCTTAACTGGATTTCTGTATTGTACCTTGATATAAACTACATACTTTTTGCCAGAAGATTTGTGAGATTCGCAGGCTGGGAATATCAAAGTGCAGTTTTGTACAAAACTGTATTCCAATCATGGAACATTCCAGAATGTTATGTTTTTCCTCTCAGGTTGTGTCCCCATCTGGAACACCGTGAATCATGTCCTGTTCCAGAAAATTTACTTCTAGTAAATGATAAATCATCCCCCAAACAGCTGGATCAGTGCATTCTGGGAGAAAGTAGAAACCAGAGCACACCTTAAGTTTTGGAAACCAGAGCACGCCATCCCTAGGTCTATCTAGAATAATCATATTTGCCCTAAGGTTCAAATTTGTTCTGAGACATTGCTCTCCTCATTCATCACTTAGTTATATCTTTGCAGTGACAATGCACAAAATCTTGTGAGCTTAAATTGGAATGGTTTCTATATTAGATTCCAGGCAAAAGTATGAGGGGGGGGGGGAACCTTGTTTCCAAGAGACATAATGTTATGCTAAACATTTATATATCATTCATGAATCTAATGGAACACAATTTTTCAAAACGTCCCCTCTTAGGGGACTTTTGGGTTAAATATGAGGCCCAAGATGGCCAAGCTGGGTTTGAGTGTCATGTCTTCCACTGTACAATTATCATTCCTGTGGCCAGCAACCTCCTAGGCCTCAACGGATCCCTAAGAAATCAAATATAAAATGGGAACTTTGCCCATGAAGAAACAGGGACAGCGCCATGAAAGCTACTGACTGATGGTGGATTGTGTAACAAAAACAATAGAAGCAGCACAGGGAGTGTTAAGGTAAGCTTAAAAATGTCAGCAGCAGAAATTCTAACAAAAAAAGAATAGATAAGTAAACAACCTGAGAATAAAATTAAAAAAAAAAATCAAGCTTTTTTCACAAGGGAGTAAAACACTGGGGAAATGGAAAGGCAGATTTCATACAAGGCTGAAGAGATCTTCTCTACCATAATATAAAATAGTTGCTGAATCAGTGTGTTTAGACCAGAATTTTATTTCAAACAGCTGCCAGCCAAAACTTAAATCTGTCACCCACACTTTAACTTATACTAGCAACCTATTGTTTAATCATGATAATAATATTTATTTCACTCAGCTCCTCTTGAGGGACTCTGTAACAATTGTACCCAACAGTTCTTCCAGCTTCATTATTCTACCACAAGGATAAAAATATAGATTGGTATATAAGTTTCTTCTCCACTTTTTATTGAAATGTAGAGTCACTACTCGTTTGCAGAGTTTTTGATAGAACTGCTCTAAGAAACCCATACACAAATATTTGTCATGCTAAACATCACACACTATTACTTAGCCTAGCACTTATCTATCACATGTATGCTTTAATAAACTGTATATATTAAGCCAAAAGTTGGGACTTAGGATGAACTCATGTCTTCTAATATGTGCCAAGAGTGGTCTTAGTCATTATATTGTTCCAAGCTTCTCTAGAAGAATGACCTATATTTCTTCCATAATTCCTTTTGGTCCCCATTACATTCCAAACATCACAGAACAGAACAGAACAGAATTTTTATTGTGGTCAACAATACAAGAATTTTTATTGTGGTCCATTACAAACATCACTATTTCTGTTCTACTAAGTCATTAATTAGGCAGAGTATATGCAATTAAAGATGTTTCTCCCTTACCTTTCCATGCCTTCACTGGGCAACGTACAGCTTCAATTTTTTCTTTTCAAACGTTTTTATACATGTATATTTGTTTCTATCAATGTCCATTAAATGGCTGTAGCAGTTTGTTCATTCATCACTGTTAGCTTCATTTGGTACTATTATTGCTGATTTTTTAAAAAAGTGATCAAGATTAATTAAGTGCCATCAAGTCAGTGTTGACTCTTGGTGATCACATAGATAAATTCTTAGTTTCACCCTGGTCCTTCAGAATTTACAAAGGTACAAAAATTGCATGGTAACTGAGTCCATGCACCATGCAGCTGTCATCGTCTTATTTATTTAGTTATTTATTTGACAAATTTGTACATAAAAACAATAAACATCATAAAACACTAAGTAAAAACAGAAAAACAAAAAAGATAAAAACTCAAGATAGCGGGAGATTTTTTCCTTCCATCTTTCCAAGCATTATAGACTTTTGAAGAGAGGTAAGTCTTCATATACAGGTAGTCCTCATTTAGTGACCACAATTGGGACTGGCAACTTGGTGATTAAGTGAAGCAGCCACTAAGTGAAACCGCATCCACCAATTTTGATCTTACTTCAGCTTTCCTTTGCTTTACAGACCTGCGAAGGTTGCAAATGTGTGGAATGGTCATAAAGTTACTTTTTCATCACCATAGTAACTGTGAAGAGTCACTAAAAGAGGCAGTTGATAAATGAGGACTACCTGTAATGTGTTCTAAAATATTATTAATATGAGCCTAATCATTTGTACCTCAAGTGACAACTCTGATTTGGTTAGTTCTATGATCCATTTGCTTGTTCTCTTGGTTATCCATCATACTCTCAGGATTCTTCTTTAACACTAATGTTCAGAAACATCAATATTCCTTCTATCCTGTTTTTCAAAGCCCAACTTTCACTTCCAGGAAGTGTCACAGAAAAAATCATTTCCCGCATAATTTGTATACAGACACCAAACATCTGAATATTTTCCAAGGTCTTCGTGGCTACTATATCAAATGCTAGTTTGCAATCTACTTCTTGCCTGTTGGTTCCTTTACTATGTTGATAGCTGATCCTAAAGGTAGAAGCTATTCACCATTTTAATTCTAAGGCTGGTTGCTGTACCTGTCATCATTCGTTTCTTGAATGCATGTGTTACAATAGAAACTCAAAGTCACTGCTACTGTGTTAGCTGGCTTTGGGTGGTCAAGAAACAGGAACAAATGACACAGCCTATTGGTATAAAGGCTTTTATTATGTCCTTTCAATGGCACCTTAACCTCAAAAATCTTCCCAAATTGGTAATATGCAAATGTCTGTCCTAAGTGTATGTAGAAGCATGAAATCAAGATCGTCCAAGCCTCTCTTCAGAAGTTTCTTTTTTTTCCTCTTTTTTTTCATGATCAAACTATATCTGCAGATGCAGGATTATGTGTGGGCTAACTCAGCCCAAACATCTTACTCTCATTGCCAATGGTTTGGTCAAAGGCCCAGACGAATGCTGGGAGGGATATTAGTATATGCAGTCATGCTTGGCACCATGCCATCTTTAAATATTTGTAGGGAAAAGGTATGAAAGTATCTGAAATACTTCCTATTTATTTCATTTCCAGTGTGCCTCTAGTTTTGTTCAGTGCAAAAGCACTAACAGATTTTGTTTTAGAGATGTTTCATTTTGCAAGATGTTTAAAGGTCACAATGCACTCTGAGAAAACAACAGAAATCCATTCCTTCTGATATGTAAACAATCTTGCCTATTCTTCCCACAACTGCATGTACTTATTTTGCTTTAAATTGCTTATTGTATTTCAAGATGTGAATGTTTTCATGCTTCTATAACATGTCAGCCACTGAGGGTCACTTGGATTGCAGTGAGGTAGTAATAGAATACAAAAAAGAAGCAAACTTATTAAAATCTCACACTCCGGATTGACACCACACATCTGATGAAGTGGCCATGACTGACACAACCCTATACTGTAATATAATAGATTACCCTACAAGGGTAGTGTTTCTCTTATTTAAAAAAAAAGTTACAGGGCTTCCTGTTTTAGCATTCTTAATGACACACAATGAGAATTTTTTAAACATGACCTTTCTCAAACTTCTTTTACACTATCAATCTGTGCGTATTGAATAATACGAAGCTGCTAGAAAAAATAGCAGCTTCACATGCTTACTTCACATACTGTATATGGTTCTATTTTCCCTGTAAACTCCTTCTTATTCTAAAAAAATATACTGTAGCCACATGTGGTCATAGATACTTGTCTATGTTTCTCCAATTTAGATCATGGGAAAGCTGAGCTCCAGATTTCCCAGATTAGTGAATCAAGAACAAACTAAGATTACAAACACAAGATGTTGAGTTGAGGTTGAGATCATGAAGTGAGCCAGATAATCATTGTACAACTTAAATGTACTTACATATAGAAATAACCCTTTTTAATAAGATGCTAAGATGCTCACCTGCTGGGCTTTAAAAAATCTAACCATCTTCCCATTATATTATTATGCATTCTTTTCCACTTTTTGCAATAGCTGTGAGATGGCCCATCTGGGAAATAATGGTTAAAAAAATATTATATCCTGGAGGTCTATCTTCTGCTTTTCTTAAGGCTATGAAAATTCTAGATAGCCAGTGCATATGAATTAACAATGTTATGAAACCCAGTTGCCTAAATCCAATGTTACTGGTTTAAAAAGAAAGGGATAATGTTTGTAACCATAGGGGCTCATTAATCTTCACATAGCTGCCCATGGAATGGGACAGTATGAACCAAATGTTCATGAGTGGGTAGATTTTGTACTGCAATTGGCAGTATTGACAATTATCTGGCAGCAATTGTTATAGAACAGAGGTGCTTTAATTGAAGTGCACAGTCGTTTTCTCTCACACCATTAAAAGAACTTTTGTATGCTACAGACAAACCTATTTAAGAAGATAAATAACTCGGAGGGCCTCAGGTGCAAATTAGAATTTCTTATGGACTACCTTTCAATACTTAAGCTAAACCAATAATTTATTTGGCTGTGGCCGAGTAAGCTAACGCAGGAGTATTTATGAGATCACTGATTAGAATAGGCAAATCTAGACCACTCTTGTAAGCCAACTCCTTATTAGAGATGGATGAATGATCTAACCCTAGTCCATTTGAATGTTCCATATATTTAATCATGTCCTTATTTTGTTAAATTTACTGTAATTGTTTACATATTCTCTTGCATCTTCCAAAGTATCTTCTGTATTTTCCTGAATACATACATTTTTGTATCAAGCTTTCCAGAGAGAGAAACAGAGAGAGAAAATACAATGTTTAAGCAGAGGATTGTAGCACAAAGTCAGAGATGTGTGAAATCCAAATAATAATTATATCTTTTTTATAGTAATTTTATTAATGATTACAGTTACAATTATAAAAACAAATACAAAAAAAAAATAGAAGATTAAAAAAAGAGTAGAAGATGCAGAAAAGAAAAAAGGGAAAAATAGAAAGAGAACTAGAAAAGAAAGTAAAGTAAGAATATAGTAAAAAAAACAAGAAAATAAATATATAAAAAAGTGACTTCCAACCTTCATTACAATAAGCATAATCAGTTTTAGTAATTTATCACTTCTTCTTAAAATACAACAAATGATCCCTTCTTCCCTATCTTGTCCCTTCTCTATTTCTTATCTATGAACAAATCCATAAAGCATTGTCATTTCAGTCCTGGTGGCAGCAAAAGGCAATTAAGGGTAAAGAAGGCATAGAACATATCTATGTTAACCTTGATCAAATAAGCCAACTTTATATTCCTTCCTTTTACTTCTAACAATCTTAATCTAACAGTCCATTCAAATAATGCCTTAGAACTTGATTTTTTTTTTTAAAAAAATCTTTATCTCTTTTCACAAGATTCTTCAAAACTTTAAGAAGCATCTTTTGTAAATGCAATAAAGGAAAATTATCCAGGTGACTCCTTTGGTTTATTGTTTGTACAGTATATGCCTTTTAATTATTAAGACATCAACCAGTTTCTTTTGTATGTCCAGTGTAACATCTTTTTCCTTGTCATTCTTGTAGCCTGTCATTTGTAAATCCACTTTCAACTCAGTCTCAATCTTGTCAGGTAAAACCTATTCCTCTTCCTTAACATCTTTTAGATACAGTCTCTCCATAGAGGCAGATGTCTATGTTGACACTATCGATATTAACTTCTGAGTCCATTTTGAAGACTTTCCTTCTACATGTCGAATGTTAGAATATTTTGCTCCATTCTGTAATTGTAAGTCAACTTTACATGTTCTTCTCCTTTAGTTGTAATCTTTAGTTCCTCTGGTTCCAATTTTTAAAATCTTAATAAAAAAAACCCCCAAAACAAAGGCATTTTCCCATGGCAAATGGGTGGTAACTTTCTAAATTCAAAGTTTTAATTACCCTTTTGATGTTTATTCAAAAAAAAAAAATAAGTTCTTCAATTTGTAGTTAAAACTTTCTTTCACTAAGAATTGAAGGAAACTCACCCAGTGCTGTCAAACTTGTCAATACAAAGGTTTCTAATAGCTGAAAAGCAGCTAACAAGCAATTTCCAAAAAGATTAGAAAAGGAAGTATGCCAACTTAGTGTCCTTTCAAAGGCACTGGCCATGGTTTGAGCAAGACGATTATTCCCTTGTCTCCCAGAGCTCTAAATCCACATGAGGAGACTGCTATCTTGCAGTCTCCTCATGAAGAGCAGTTTCTAGAGTACTTGTGGGTGATCTCAAGTCCTCTCCTTGTCCTGAGAGGTTCAAAGAGCTGGTCTATTCTCTGGCTCTTCATTCTTTGCAATAGTCTGCCATTTCTTCCTCCACAACTGTAAATAATAATTATATCCTGCATATTGGTCCAGAAAATATAATCTCGATCAATATACTTAAAAACATGGGTTAAACCCATTATTCACTTCTGTTTAAGGATACAATGCTGGATTTAAGAGATTCTCTGCTGAATTAGAAAATCTATTAAAGACTACCTGTGAACTAAATGCGAGAGGAATCATAGTGAACAAAAATTACATGGTTCCTCTTAGAGTCATCCCCTTTTTGAGAGGATAGTTTTGCTTTCTAAGTATGGCTGTTCTGGACCATTTTATGGAAAGACCATGTGACGAACCCATGACTCATTTCCTGATTTGGAAGATTTTGTTCTATGCTATTATCAAACCATGTCTGGAGTAAGTAGTTCAGCATTTTCTCAATAAATAAATAAATAAAATCAATCAATCAGTATTCCTGGAATACTTCCTTTGTTTTCAGAGGTGATTTGCCATTGCCGCCTTCTTCCTAGGGCTGAGAGAGAATGACTGGCCCAGATTCACCTAGCTGGCAGGACTAGAACTCAGAGCTTCTGGGTTTCTAGCCTGGTGCCTTAACCACTACACCAAACTGGCTCTCATTTCTAGAGTGTCCATCACCAAAATGAAGAATTGTATATGACTGTTCCTTTCCCATAACATATTTACTTGTATCTTCTCATCTATACTGAATTTTAGGTTCCTTAAAGACAGGGAGTATTCCAGGATTTCAAACATTTGTTTTTTTTCTCTGTCTCCCTGTGCTGTGTCATGTAATGGGAAGAGCAAGCTCTGTATAATTACAAATATTTACTCTGCTAGAGATGAGTACGGTGGGAACATTCATGCATTTTGGACATTGGAACACCAATCGCTAAAGTAAGATTAGGGACGTGTGGCTAATCCTTTAATCACTGAAGCAGATTACCAACTGAAAGTTAGGAAATAGCCTCTTCAACAACATTGTATCAACAAAAATATTAGACCAAAATAGTTTTCTTTTGTTTTTAATAATCCTTATTATGTTCTTGATATGTATGCTATGAAAGAGATTGGATGGTATCTTTGTAAAATAGAATGGAAATCCATTTAAGCACTGTCCTGCTGTATGAAACATGTTTTGTAGTACTGTATGTTTCTTAATTAGCTATTTATATTAACTATTCTGTCTTAATCAGTTTGTTGGTGAGTAGAAGAAACAATGAAAGAAAGCTAAAAAAGGAGGAAGGTATCTGTGTTCAGAATACCTATAATCTTTCACCTTAGAGGAAAAAAAAAAAATCTATCAGACAGGCCAGGTGGGTCAAAAGATGTTCTCCAGACAGTCAATGGAGGACTTGGATTCTTAAACTGAGATTCAGAATCAGTGTTAAGGCAGAATAGGGGACCTCCAAGTGAATTCAAAAAAAGCAGGCCATCTTCTGAATCAGAACCCAAACTTAATATTGTGAACCTTACTATACAAAGTAAAGGAATATTACTATTTCTTTCACCTTAGGGAATATCCATGCCTCATCTTCACTGCTACCCCACCATTACCAATTTGGCCCAGTTATTACAGAATCGTTCTACCTTTTCTTATATGTTTTGTAATGAACAAACTTCAAACTGCTGTTTGGATCCAAAAGGATCAAAATACATCTGGGTACACAGAAATGAACAAAAATGCCCCTTGTGGACATTTTGCTGAAAACAGAAAAAAAATGAACTTGTGATTCATGGGTTTGAGGATTAGAAAGGGTAGAATATGGAAAGAAGGGAGCCACGATGTAACTTTAGAGAGGATAAAAGATAAACCTATTTACAACTGCTCTAAAGAAGATCAGAAACCACTTCTTTATACTTTTTTCTTTTTCTCTCTTTCCTTATTTTTTTTCCTTTCCTTTCTTTTCTATTCAGTTATCACTTTTCCTTTATTTTCTTTACTTTCCATGTTCTTTAAATCTGTATTGTTTTTACTTTGTAAAAAAAAGTTCTTTAGTAAAAATTAATTGGAAGAAAAAGAAATGAACAAAAATCCAGCCACTTCTATACCATATGTATTTCTAACATGTGATGGACACTATTGTTTGTTTGCTTGTTTGTTTATATTAGCATGGCAGCTTACATTTGTCTCCCTAATTATCCATGATCTCATCAGTTTTAATTATGTCTTTTTAAGTCCTATTGATTTTGAAAGAGGAAATTGAAATATATGCTTAGCTAAGTGATTATAATTAATAGGACACAAAGTTGCTTAATCTGCATTTGCTCACAGGCCACGTTTGCACAGTTTAAAAAGATGAAGAGGGGAATGTCAAAATAGCCAATTTTATTAGTGGGCAAACACTTGAAGCCCAAATGAAGCAGCGAGCAATTTAAAGTCATTATTAAATTTAAAGGTCTCTGAAATTTCTAATGCAAAATACAAAGATTCAATTAAACCATCCAAAAGTAGAAGAATTAGTAGTAGGATCCTAACGTAAGAAGAAAACCCAGGTACCAATAATAACTAGCATGAAGACAGAAAACCAGCAGGAAATATGGTTTTTCCCCATTTATTGCATTGAATAACATCCATGACTGTCTGCCTGCTACATGTAAGTCCTGGGTTTCTGCATATTGAAATGAACATCTGAGAAGTTCCTTCCCTTGAAACCAAGATGTCTTAGCTAGAGATGCATAGACAGCCAGAGAGATCTATAAACATGACCTCCTAGGATGTGATCATTTCTTCCTATTCTCATGAAAAGAGAGTTCTCCTTGTTGTCATGGAGAATGAGGGGGCATAAGGGAAAGGCAACACAATTTCAAGAATAAGGGAGGTGTTCCATTGGAAGAACCAATTGTTGGCTGATGAACCCATCTCCTATTGTATCAAGAATACTCCTCTGGACAATCCAGGAGTTTTGCTTCTGGGTTAACTAGTCAATAGAACTACAGTCAGAGGTGTTTGTGGTGGCCATGCAGATCACATTGTGACTTGCCTGATTGATGCAAAGGTTTTCAATATAATTTACTGTCTAGAACCAGCTGCTGGATCATGATGGGGAAAAGGCAGCAGTGGTGGTCCATGCTGGCATGAATGACATTGAGAAATGTAGTTGGCCGGTCCTGGAAATTAAATGTAGGCACTAAGTAGCAGATTGAAATTCAGGATTTCCAAGCAGTCTATTTCAGAAATGCTACCTGTTCCACATTACAAGGGAGGCAATGCTGTGGGGTCCCAAATGTGTGGATAGGATGGTGGTATCAGGTGAAACGGGTTTAGATCTATTAGGCACTGAGAAGGTTTTTAGGGCAAGCCAACCCATACCAAAAAGGCATATTCCATTGGAACCAAAACAGAATCAGCTGATCATTGGGGACCATCTAGTTTGAATGGGTGTTAATGCTCAGAAAATAGTATAAGGATGTTAAGGTTGAGGTTAAGGTGAAATATTAATAAGTGGGTAAGTTATACATGAGCTCAGAAAGAGACCTTCACCCCACCCCCACCCAAAAAAGCCTTGAAAAGGACTCACACCAATAATGATTGGAAAGAGAGAGAGGGAGGGAGGGAGATTGAGGAAGGGAGATGGTTACATACTTCTTGCAATGTTTGGTGTTAGAAGACTCCAAGCCAAGGTGGGGAATTAGAGTGCTTGGTACAAACAAGAGACATAGAAACCTGGTGGAATAGAGAGAATAAGAAGGATCCAGATATTCCTGGATACAAACTTAATAGAAAGGGCAGGGAAGAGTGCACTCAGACAGTGTTCCTCTTTATATCTAAGATGGTATAAAATCTAAAAATCATTATGGATGATTGTAATGTAAATTCAGTTTAGATATATACTATCACCCACATCATCAAGGGTTATCTTGAGCTGGTGAAAGAAATCAGGTAGGCATATAAAGGAGGGATTGTAATAATTCAACTATCTGCACATAGACTGCATACATTCATGCTGAGGCCACCCAAAAAAAAAAAAATCTAGGTACTTAGATGACTGTGCCTAAAAACAGTTGGTCTTGGAACCAACCAGAGAAGAGGTGATGCTTATCTTAAATGATGAGCATGACCTGGTGTGAGACAGATGTGTTGTGGAGCTGATAAGGGATGGGGACTATAATGCCATTAGCACACATTGAAATTGGGTAGTGTCCAGCAGACTACAAAAGGGAAAACTTCACAGAAATGTGGAAACTGACAAAAAAGAGACTGAAGGAAAAGTTAAGAGGGCCAAAGTCTTCATAATGCTTGGGAGTTATTTGAAACCAATTTAAAATTGAGATTCACTTGAAACGTATTCCACATGTAAGAAAGGGTTAACCAAATTCAGGAAGAAGCCAGCATGACTTTCTAATAGAAGTCTGGGAAGCTGGAAGAGTGCAGATGGCTTCCTTCAGAAAGTAGAAGGCCAGTCGTAAGGATAACAACGACAAGAACAAATGCAAAAAACAAAAGGAAAATCCTACCACAAAATTATTCCAGAAAAATTGATTTCTTAATTTCTAGTATACTCCACAAAATAAATGCAGATCAGAAATCATTGCTAATCATGTCTAGCCAGAGTTGAGAGATCTGGTAGCACACGGATAGGAAGGAAGGAAGGAAGGAAGGAAGGAAGGAAGGAAGGAAGGAAGGAAGGAAGGAAGGAAGGAAGGAAGGAAGGAAGGAAGGAAGGAAGGAAAAGATTATTTTGAGGAGCATATAGGAAAAGGCGTTACTGGCTTTTACACACACACACACAGTCATTCATTCATTCATTCCAAGCAGAAAACTAGGGAAGTAGTTAAAAGGAATGACTGACTTCTTTGCAGTTGTCTCTATCACAAAAGACATAGGGCAGATACCTCCCCTCAGAGAGGGAATTAAACTGTTAAAACAAATTAAAATAACAAGAGAAGGAATTCTAGGAGAACTTGAGAGAGTCCACTGTAACAAATCACTGGTCTTGTTAGCATCCCTCAGAGAGATCTAAAATAATTCAGAGGTGAACTTGAAAGGCTGACTGCCTAAGAAAAACAAGTAACCTCAAACTGGTTTTAGTCTCAGAGGACTGGAAGGTATTACTTATTTATTTAAAAATTTGTATGGCTCTGCCTATATTTTATAAAACAATCCTAGGTAGCTAACAAACCCACAAATAATAAAAAAGATTACTCTAACACATCTTCAGCGCCATAACAAAAATTCCAGAAGAATATATTTAAAGTGAGTGAATGGTAGACTAAAAGGCAAATGTGGTTTAATTTAAGTAAGTGTTAAGTGATGTACACAAGGACAAAACACTCTAGCTTCACATACACTTTGATGGAGTCTGCACTGTCTGTGACTAACCAGATAAAAGATCTTGGGTTTATGGTGGATAATTCAATAAAAATATTGCCTCAGTGTATAGCAGCTATGAAATAAGAAATCTCCATGCCAGGAATCCTTAAGAAAGTGATTCAAAATAAAGCTGCCAATATTGTAATATGCTTATACAGAACTATAGTATGTTCATGTTTGTAACAATGTGCAATCTGGGTTGAATATAATGGAGCTGGAAACAATGCAAAGGATGGCAACCAAAATTATGAAGGGCTTGGAACACAATTTGTTTCTATATCAACGCATCAGGACCAAAGGTAATTTGAGGCATCTGATTAGTAGGAGATTTAGAAGAGAGACAAGAAAATACTTCTTCATCTATCATATCATTATCCTATGGAAATCATTGCTACAAGACATGATAGCCACTAAAGTAGGTAGCTTAAAAGGAGATTGGATCAATTCATACAGGACGTCTACTTCAAGGGCTCTTAGCTTTGAAGATTCAATGTTATTTCTAGGTGGGGCAGGCATTACGTTTCTAAGTACCATTACAGGAAAAGAGTAGTAGGAGAAGGCTATTCTCGTGCTTTTAAAGCAATACAGACATAATCAGCCTCACTCTTCTCTTCTCTTCTCTTCTCTTCTCTTCTCTTCTCTTCTCTTCTCTTCTCTTCTCTTCTCTTCTCTTCTCTTCTCTTCTCTTCTCTTTCCCTTGACAATATAATTAATTTGCATTTTCAGATTATCCTAGCTCCAACACTCTAGATTGAGCATTTATTTATTCTTATTTAGGTAGGCAGGATAAATATCATCAGGACCCTCAATTCAGCCTTTCTGAATTTTGTTGCCCCCCCTTTGGAACAGTATTTCTGCTGGTCCTTCTGGAATTTCAGAAGGCCATCAAGATCTGGCTGTACCAGGACACTTGGGTGGACCTTCTGCAGGTGGTGTTTGTTTACATGTTATGTGGCACATTAGTAAGTTGATCAATATTGTTATTGTTGTTGCTGCTGTGTTTGCTAAGGTGGAGGATTTGCCACTTAGAGTTGGCTACAATTGAAATGGTCGACCAGTATAAATTATTAAAATAAAATACACTTCAGTACTGTACTGCCAAAGATGTAGTTGCTGAACCTTGTAACATTGTCAAAGTCATTGCAAGAGCTTATTTTCCCCTATAAATTTGCCATTATGGCCCAACACCATCACACAAGATAAAACTTAATCTGTACATAAAAATAATCTCCTTGATGGAGTTTTTTAAAAATTGGCCTGGAAAACATCTACATTTCAACCCCTTTTTGTTTTCCATTTGAGGATTTGAATCACCGCTTTGGCAGCGTGGTGACTCCTCTCCAATAAATTAATATTCAGCCAACATTATGCCATGGATAACCTTTTCCATCACATGAATATGCTGATTATTTCACAAAACCTAGATCTTGAACTAGCCTTCTGAACATCAAGAGCTTTTATTGCAAGCCAGTCCATAACAACTCATTCCAGGGAGAATGGTTTTGACTTTCAGATGTTCATGTGGTATTTTAGCTCCTATTCATATCCAGGCTGCATATTGCTTAGCCCATCTGTTTCCAATTACTTTGATTGTTTTCTTTGGGGGAGTTGTTTATGCTTGGAATCTCTTAGCTCCCCCCACCCACCCACTGCTCTTTAGATTTGGTAGGCTTGACTTATTGCATGAACACAACAAATTCTGGACCGAAATAAATAAACACACATTACGCCCTTAAGCACATTACACTATGTCTATAGCTTTTCTATAGCTGTGATTGACCAACATCTATGACTCACTCCCACATCAATTTCTTGCCATTTACCATGGAGTTCTTCTTGGTCTTTTGGCTAAGATCAAGTGTAGTGTGCATGAGTCTTCATAAATATATCGCCAGAGGCAGAACTTCTATCTAGAAGTTAGATCACCTCAATCAAGCAACACTAGAATTTGTAATGACGTAGATAAGGGTCAGTAAACTGAAGCTGTATCCCAATAAGGCAGAAACCTTAAGGACTGAAGATTCTCATGTTTATGGGATGCAGAAATTCTACATAGGATTGCATAGTCCTGCAACTTAGAATGTTGAGCTGCATTGGGTACCAGTTTGCTTCCGGATCCAATTCAAGGTGTTGGTTACCACCCTACATGGCATGGGGCCAGGTTACCTGAGGGACTACCTCTTCCCCATGATTTCAACCCATCCCACCCGATCACACAGAGAGGGCATGCTCCGGACCCCCTTGGTAAAAGACCTCTGACTAGCGGGGTCCAGAAGGCGGGCCTTCTCTGCCATGGCCCCTGCCCTATGAAATATCTTGCCCCTGGAGGTGAGATTGGCCCCCTCACTCCTGGCCTTCCAGAGGGATTTGAAGACCTGGTTCTGTCATCTGGCCTGGGGTGGGGAGGGAAGACATCAGGTGTGGGGTTGGCTAGCCCCTTAGAGCCCCAGCATTTGCTGCTCTGAATCCATCGGCCTCCTGGACTTTTTTAGTAATTGCTTTACATAGCTTTAGATTTTATGTAATTGTATTTTATTTATTGTTTTAATTAGTTGTAAGCTGCCCAGAGTCCCCCATTTGGGGGAGATGGGTGGGGATAAATTTAATACATAAATAATAAAATAAAATAAAATGTGAAGGCATGGCGTATAGCAGAATGACAGCCTTTGAAGATCTCTCTGACTACAATTATTATCGTTTTGCATGGCTAATATTTTGGGTTCACGTAATCAACTGTTGATGTTGATTATTAGCATTATGCTACACGTAGAATCACAATTATGCTACATCAGCAGCCAGATGGATACCAGGAACTGCTTTCCCCTCCACCCCCAGAGCATCTGTGTATCCATTCCCTTCTCCATTGGAATATGTTTGAAAACAACTTGGACGATCCAGAATGTGGGTGACGCATTCCTTTTGATAACTCAAAAGGAATCATATTTCACTGATCCTGGAGTGACAGTACAGCTTATTTGCCTCCATGCTCCATTCCAGGTGTTTTCCTTAAAGCCATAAATGACTTCGGATGCAATTGTAGCTGTACTCAGAATAGCAAGATGAAGTATATGCATTAGGAACCAGACTTCATTTAGTTATAAACAAACAAGATCTGCAGGATCTTTAGTTCTCGGCTGTGCACTTACTAATTTTCTCTACTCTGATTTCATACTAGTATTATTTAGGGAAAGTGGCAATGCACATAGTGAAATTTACCTATATATCTACCGTCCCTATCCTGGTGGCCTACATATCTCTTGGATTTTAATAAGGCTTTGCATATGCTGTTTTGAAGAAGATGGTTACTAAATCTAACACAGGATGGCCAAGTCAGCTATACACATACACATTTCCTCCGTATCCCATACCTTTAAAGGCACAGTGACTGACAAGTTGTTGTTTCTCACAGCTTCTAGACTTAAAAGCAAACACAAAACAAAGCAGGTCACCTGGTGAAATGTTGCTTCATAATCAGTTGTGGTGGGGGGAGAAAATACAGCCATAAAACTCAATGACAAGTATTTCAAGAATAATGTTCAACACAGCCAACCTGTTTGTATTGTTGAAGAGTTCAAAGAAAAGACAACAGAGGATAGAGCTGAAAAGCACATTGTAAACGACAAGATGCTATAGAAATTATTAACACCTTGTCTCAGAGAATTAATAGAATGTCACATTGTCTGTTGTGACTAGCAATTAAGCTCCTATATTCATATTTTCATGACAGCTAAAAGAATGAGATGTTTGCCTGAAATAGATTTATAAAGAGCAGGACTTCCTCATGACACGGTATAGTTGATTTCTGGGGGGTGGGGAGGGGGGGGGAAATGTCTAAGTAGGCCACAAATTTAGAAATCTGTCTCTTTAATAATGTAATTTGGTTCCAGTGGGGCTACATGTTGTCTGTTTAGCTGGTTTCGCTAGAGAAGAAAAATGCTGATGAAGGAATATGCTGACCCATTTATTCCGTCCTGAAAGACTGCACCAGCTGGTTTAGCATGTACTTATTGTTTAAATAAGTCTACATATTACTTTCCTACTCTTTTCAGTCATGGTCTTCTGTGGAAATAAAAATGTAAATATTTTCATGCACTATCACAAATTCTCCTCATGTAGACAAATCCTGATTTTCCTTCTGATTTTGATTTTTAAAAATTCTTTTTCTATAATATGCATTAAATTCCCTTCCTTCCTCCCTCCCCCCCCCCCCATTTTGTAAATACAATATAGGAAAATCATCCAGGTCACTCTATTGGTTTACTGTTTGTATGTCCCTTTTCATTATTAAAACATCAGCCAGTTTCTTTCATCTGTCCAGTGTAATAACCTTTTCCTTGTCATTCTTGTAGACTGTCATTTTTAAGTCTACTTTCAGATCAATCTTGATCTTGTCAGGTAAAACTTGTTCCTCTTCCATAACATCTTTTGAACACAGTCTCTCCATAGAGGCAGAAGTTTCTGTTGACTCTATTAACTTCTGCGTCAAATTTTCAAAAATATCCTTCAATATGTCCAGTGTTAGAATATTTTGCTTCATTCTTTAATTTTAACTCAAGTTTATGTGTTCTTCTCCTTTAATTGTAATCTTTAGTTCCTCTAGTGTCCAATTTTTAAAATATGATCTTATTATTATTATTATTATTATTATTATTATTATTATTATTATTTTAATTAAAAGCAGAAGCATTTTCCTTTGGGAAGGATTCTTTATAGTTAATTCCAAAATTTTATTTCAAATTTATCTGGAGCATTAGTCCATTTGTAAATTTCTAAAATCAAAGTTTTAACCACCCTTTTGCTATTTATTCCCCCCCCCTTTTTTTTTTGAGTTCTTAAACTTGTAGTTAAAACTTTTTTTCACTAAGGATTGAAGGAAACTCACCCGGTACTGTCAAACTTGTCAACCCAAAGTTTTCTAATAACTGAACAGCAGTTAATAAGCAATTTCCAAAAGTGGTCAGAAAAGTAAGAGTGCGAACTTACTGACCTTTCAAAGGTGTCGACTGCAGTTTGAGCAACATGGCTATTCCCTCATCTCCCAGACCTTTGAACCCACCAGAGACTGCTGTCTTGCAGTCTTCTCATGAGAAGCAGCTATCTGGAACACTTGTGGGTGATCTCAAGTCCTCTCCTTATCTGGAGAAGTTTTGAAGAGCTGTTTTCGCAGAGCCATCTTTAGTCTGTCATTTCTTCCTCTGGAAGTCCAACCACAATTAATTTCTAATGTTCTTCAAGAGAAAGCTAAACGCAGTCAGAAAGGAATTCTTACTGTTACGATATTTAGCACTATGCAGTCTTTACAGACATATGCATAACTACAAAATGACTATACTTGTTGAGGATTATTTAAAACACACACACACACAGAGAGAGAGAGAGAGAGAGAGAGAACAGTTAAACTACCATCTCTCAATATTTTGTTGGAATTCTAGAGAAAGGATGTGTTGGAATGATCTAGAATGTCATGATGAATGTTTGTTCATAGTTCAGAACATTAAAGGAAGAACTACCTCATCTAAGGCAGTGTGTTTTCTTAGCATACTGTACATTTGTAGAAATGTAGGTCATGGGTGGGCAAACTTTCAGGCAACAGTTGCAGTAGATAACACATATCATATATATGGAAAGAGCCAGAATTTCCTGGGCTAGAATATATTTCTTCTTCTTCTTTGCTTTTAACCATTTAAACCTATATTCAAAATTACACTACAGGTTTTATGAGTGTTATAACTCAAAACAGCTGGAAACCATGTAAACCATTTATTTGGTGCAGGTACGGGGGTGGGCCCTGGGGCCATAAAATAGAAGTCTGGTGCCTATCTTCAGACCAGGGTATTTAGGTTGTCTACTCTGATGTGGAAACTGGAAGTACTTGGTAGGGAAGAATCAATGAGTGGAGGGACTTGCTTCAGAGGATGTGCAATGATTCAGATTCCAAGCCAACGATATGTCAGGGCGTGTGAGGGTGCAAGCATTGCAACTTCTTAAACCAAGCACATCTTTTCACAGGATTAGGATGGCATTGCAGTCATGGAGGGCAGCCATGCAATGGCAGGAAAAGATGCAGTTAGATATTATGTTTGCAATTCTGTATTGTTTGAAGCATGTCTTCAAAAAGCCCTAATAACTCTGCTGTTCATTCTCTACTACAAATGTTCTCTGTGAAGGCATCTCA
The DNA here is from genome assembly GCF_059951505.1 of Python bivittatus. NCBI lineage: Eukaryota > Metazoa > Chordata > Lepidosauria > Squamata > Pythonidae > Python > Python bivittatus. The sequence continues at coordinate 19,126,979 of NW_028277124.1, read as the reverse complement.
CTTATGCACGAATCCCTGCCTTCCACTGAGCTCTGACCCTTAAAATAACGATTCATTCAAATCTTTCCCAATTAAAATAAAATTAAGAGAAATGCAGATTTTTAATGGGACTTTTTACAAAGGTAGTCACAATTCGTATATAATCAGGTAAGATGAAAAGCCTAAGAAATGATTAGAATAAGCAGATCATTAATAAGGAAAAAGTGAGTCCAAATATTGAAGGAGGCATTTTTAAAATCAAGATGTGTCACCATTTTGTCACAGGAACAGTGTAAATAAAACCAAAGAAAAGCATGAGGAAATGTAGGCCAGTAGTATTTTAACCAGAATGATGTTGAAAAGCTATTTTCCAAACCAACTTTTAGTTGAACAAAAAACCAAACCAAAAATAAAAAAGGGTTTGGAGAGACAAAGAGCAAGCATGCAAAGAAGAAAATTTTCTCCTGGGAACAGGAACATCTGCAGAATGGTCAATAATGTCAAAAGAGTGGCCACCACCTTGCATCTGAGGCCCTCCCCCTTTTTATGCTCAGCACAGCACATGTGCAATATGCAGTATGTAAAAAAGGAGTGGGACTTTAGTTACATGGCTGAAGCCATCATCTTAGCCTTTTTGACCACCCCTCCATCCTCTTGGGGATAAATCTGGAGTCTAATGATCGAGAGTTGCTTCAATATTATGACACTGAAAAGCCAGTTGGAAGTTTAAGTACAAGGAGCTTTGATCTTCCAAACATAACTTTTTCAAAGTGAGGAGGTGAATTGGCCTAAGGAACTGCCAGCCTTTAACACTGAAATCCAACAACATGCATATTATCTATAATGCGCTTTTCGAGCAAGCTAAAAAGAAAAGGGCAAAAGGATCAGATTGAATTAGATTGGATCCTTTTACACTTCATCTGTTAGAAGTAATCTCTTACCCGCCAATGTGTAAGACACATTTATAAAGACTTATGGGTAGTTAGAGTTTTGCCACTGAGTTGGTGGCATACTTCTCCCTGAGTACCCATGTTTAGTGGCATAACGTTACACAAAAACAAATCCACATATAGACATGTGTACACACCCATAGAGAGACACACACTACAGGGAATAGAAAAATGGAGCTTATTCTAAACGAAGGTTAGATGTAGGGGGTAAGATAATGCATTTCGTGATTCAGTATGTCAGTGTCTTTGTTTCTGTGTTGGTCTTAGAAAAAGGCACGGGATATGAATAAGTTATTGAGCTTATGTAGCTCCTTGGATGCCAGCCAAGAAGTGGTACAAGACAGCTTGGCTTCTGCACAGATGCTTAATGAAACTTTTGTTTCTGTTTTTGGGAAGGATTAGAGCATTAAACAACAGTGTGGCCAATCTAAATGAGAATCAGTTTTTACTTAAAAGAAGCAGGTGGAAGTTATTTTGGCATGGCTGGTAATAAAGAACAGATATCAAAGAACCCCACAGATGGAGCCAATGATACAGAGTTTTCTGCACATATTTTCTACTCTTGATCCAGGCGAAGCGACGGTTGTGCAGGCAACAATTACATCATTTTTGTAGAAAGACCTGTGAAGGATGCATGGTTAGTCTAAATCTAGTCCATGCAACGTTGCATGTTTTTATGAATTATTGCATTCTGTCTAGTGTGCAATCAGCATTCATTGTCATTTGCAACTTTTTCATTACATGGAATTTTGTGAGCAACTTTTTGTCAAAACATTTCTATACAAAACTGTAACTCCCTTAGTATAGTATGTCAGTCTATCTCTATCTCTATCTATCTCTATCTGTTTCATCTATCTATATATCTATCTTCTATCTGTCTGTCTGTCATGGCTTTTTTGTTTGGAACTTCATCAAATGTCACTGTTTAATGTATGCTTCCCAACCATATCCTTTTTCTGAGCAATTTTTAAAACAGAAAAAAAGGGCATTAAATGTTAGGAATTTGCAAACCCTTCCTTTCATGGGAGCTGAAAAGGCTGAAGCCTCAGAGGGAAAAGACTCTTTACTATCCCAAGGGCAAAATGTACAAGATGCGAGTTTAATAAAATTATTATTGTGGAGTCCTTGGGGTCCTCTGAGCTTGGTTCTTTTCTTGCAAATGTTTCATCACCCAGCTAGGTAACATCTTCAGTGCTAAAATGGGATGGGGTTTGCTCTCTATTTATATACTGTGGCATGCCTTGTCAGTGCTGGTGGGGGTGGGGGTTTTGTTTTGTTCCTTTGCAAATGTTTGCAAGAAAAGAACCAAGCTCAGAGAACTCCAAGGACTCCACAGTTCTACCCTGAGCTATACATATTCACCTCTATTGGTAAAATTATTATTGGTGGTGGTGGTGGTGGTCGCACAGTCAGCCAGATGTTTAGACTAGATTTGGCATTTTTATCCACTTATTGAGTCCTTCCCAAGGACCTGGGATAGGCAGATGTTGTTTGATGTTTGTTGTTGTTATTATTATTATTTAAAGAATTTCAATTGGTTTCATTACCAGCAAAATGCTTGTGCCTCCTACAGACTGTAATATATTATAACAACATTTCTTCCCATCTCCTTTTCAAAATTAGTACTTTTAGGCAAATGTTGGTCTGTTACTCATATCGAAATCTCAAAGGTTTCTGGAACAAGACTGGAACAAGGAGAGTTCTGAGTGCTAATATTTTTGTCCTTCTTGGCTCAGCTTTTATGGACAAATTTTAAGTTTTAGTTATTGCTTCCACAGCTGGAGATTTTTCTTCCTTGGAGAAAGAAAGAAGACATGAAGTTATCTTTTAAATATTCTGCTGTCCATCTTCACAGAAGATCAGGAGCCTGCCATATCTTTTCTCTATCATCTATGGTAGTAGCTGTATAGAATGTCTTAAAGGGGTTTTTTTTTGGGGGGGGGAGTCTCTGCAATCTGAAATGTAGCTGTTTTCAGATTCAACCACATTGGAGTGTTTTATCTTCAGCAGTGTCTTGACTTGACCTTCCCATTAATAGTAAAGCGGGAGTATATCCCATAGTTAATAGCAGTATGTATCTGAAGCTTAAGAGAGCAAAATTGAGTTACATTGTCTATGAGATCTTCTGGAATATCAAAATGGAATAAAACTGTTTTTCACATGTTTAAGAACACTAAAGCATGATGCACTAAAGAATGTATAATATCTAGAAAAAAGTAATCTCTGGCAATTATCAGCTTTGAAATTCACTGAGGGCTGGTACAAGTCTCTTCCAAGGTCCAGCATGCAAGGATGTGACACCTAAATACTGTTTTGAGTTGGTGTTTTCCTCCTGAATTAATCATAGCACAAAACCTTGGTCTTTATGTCATTTCCAATACTATCTACTTGGCACACTCACAGCATCTGATGTCCCCAATATAAAAAGTCTAAGATTTCCCCTCTCTTATTTAGTGACACAGCAATATAATTTTTATCTTATTGTCTAGGCTTGCCAGATTCACCAAAGTACTACTCAGATAGTTCTGAAATGCTGTTGATAAACTCAGGCCATCTACTCTTGATGTTCTGGAAGACTTCTTGAAATTCTGGATCATTTGGGGCAGCAGTTCTGATCTGATGCAGATATTTGTTAGAAATGTTTATGAACGTATGTATTGCAATTACATTAATTGGTACTTCTGCTTCTGGATCATTAGAATATTCTTGCTGTGGGGGGCTTCTGCAAGATAAGATTTCTGCAAGCATCAGTTTGTTTGCTTTTTAATCTGGAATATATTCAGCTGTTGTGTTCAATTTCATCATTCACATCCAACAACATAGATAACACAGTGGTGCCTTATGCAATTTTTTCCCCTTTTATTTCAGGTCACCAAGAGTTGTAGCTAGTAAATGGTCTCAAGGATCGTAGATGCACAAATGTCTATAGAAGGATTTGCTAGCCAAACATCTCTATTTGCTAGGCAAACTTTCTCCATTTGCCCACAATATTTCACTGTTTCCTAAAGGTACTAGAGCAAAACACAGCCAGTCCTCACTCTGACTCATGCAAATGAAAACAGTATGCCTCCTAGGCCATAGCTAATTGCATCTAACTAACTCTCATTAGCATCATAAAACTGTAAAGCTGGAACACCTGAAATCATATCCTTGAGTTTAGTAAATTCTGCTTCTTGGCCTGGCTCCTAGTTGAAGGAAGAATTGGACCTCAGTAACAAATTAAGGGGTTGTACCTCTATACCGTGATTTTGTAAACATTGACTGAAATAATACACCATTCTCAGAAAGTGACTACATTTAGAAATGTGTTGCTGCTTTTAATTTTCTGAAAGCTTTTACATCCTGAGGACATGCCTTTATACCCTGTCTTGTACTCATTTGTCCTGAGAACTCTATCTTATCTTGGCAGAAAATAAATTTGTCTTTACTGAAGTCCTGGTTCAGAGTTAGGACATCGATAAGAGTTTGTCATGTTCTTCTATTGATCTGCCTATATTGAAATGCCATCCATGGACATAGAGACCCTTTTATGCCCTTGAGGAAGTCTGCAATCTTCTGGAAGAGGGTAAATGATGGAAAAGGCTGTTTTGAATATGGTAAGTTGGCCACCCTGGTCAGCTAGATGCATGTGGCAAAGCTACTTGAACCATTTGGAAAGTACTCCATTTTTGGAAATAAATCTTCCTTCACTGGAATCTATCTATCTATCTATCTATCTATCTATCTATCTATCTATCTATCTATCTATCTATCTATCTATCTTCATTCTCAAACTACAGCTTCATTAAGCTTTTTAAGATCTATGCAAATGCAGCTGTTAATATTTTTCTTTGTGCCTGGGACTTTCAGCATGCACCATGGTATACGTGCTTTGATTCCCCCAAATATTACATGCTCCTATATTCTTTCCACTCTGGAAATTAATGTGAGAGAATTCCTATGGGGATCAGTTAACCAGTCCATTTAAGTTGCTCCTTGACGACTGAGAAGATTACTCAGTCCATAGCCTTTAATTATATACTCAGCAGACTCAGACTGATATTCTTTATAATATGTGTATGTTTTAAATTGTCCAGTGGTCTAATGGAGCTCCATTTTTTGTAGCATAGACAGAATCTGGAAGTTAGCATCGGCTTCCACAAAAATAACTGCATTTATACCCGAATCTATTGAAATTTATAAGTAGGTCATTCATTGTCAAGCTGGTTCTCCATATAGGTTCAATGCTTGCTCAAAATGGAACATAAGAAAAAGGAGACTCCCATCTTTGAATTATGGTTTTAACAGTTGTCCATGACATGGAATAGCAAAGAGCCCTGTTTTTAAACATTTCTTGCACTGTTCTCCTCTAGCTTCACAAGCCTTCTAATATGCTAGATCTTCCCACAACTTCATACAGCATACAGGGGTGTCTACCTTTTTTTTCTTTTTTCCCCCTAGCTGCATGCTCTTGAAATCTTTGGGTTGTGTTTTATGGGGTTTCTTTTGTTCATCTTCCTCAGCTGAAGAAATGAGACCTGCCTTTGCTAAATGGTTATACTTCCCACTTTTTCCAAGATGGTTTCAGGTTACCTCTGCTGCCCGATCTGCACTTTTATTAGCTCTGATTATCTTGCCATTTCAACAGCTTTATGAAGACTTAAGTCTTTTGTGGGCTGCATCCTCTAAGACAAACCATTGTCTATAATCCTCTGCCTCTAAGATAGTCTTCCATTTTCTGAGCAAAACCACAATATCTTGTAAGCTCATAAATGTCTCTAACATATGACTCAATGTTTCATCAAATAACAATTTCATTTGCTAAAAAAAAGACTGTCTCATAAAACTCATTCCATTTTTGAATGAAATGGGCCTTGGATTCAGCCAAACACTCTCATATTTTTTTATGGTTCTCTTCTTCAAAAATAAAGCGTTTATTCATGTTGTTTCCCCATAGCATAGAGAAGATAATTTTATAACTCTTTCTTCTGGAACTGTCTGAAGCAGGCAAATATTTATTTCCATTTAGACTTTAACATAGGACTGTTGAAACTGAAGGCATCTCGTGAAGGAAAATGAGACATTTCTTAGGTTTCTGAGTTTAAATTTAGAGTCATCCCATGTCACAGAGGTTCAGAGGATTGTAATCATTAATGGAGAAAGACTTTATGTAAAGAGGAAAGACTCAAAGCTGGTGATGTGAGTTTTCTTCCTTTATAACCTTTTTTCTCTGGGACTTTATGAGAGCAAAGGACCACAGTTGTTTTGCAGGGAGATAAAAAGAGAAATGTTGAAGGCACAGGATGGGAGTGTCAGTGGAAGAAAGAAAGAAAGTTGAGTTGGAATTACATAGAATCCAGCTGATTTCCGTAATGCCTGCCCTTTTGTTTCCTCTACACCACAGCTTTACCAAAATCAGCATTCCCTTAAAGCCAAAGAGTAAATCTCCTCTTTTTAACTGTAATACTATTCTATAAATGTTTGACATTATTCCATTTGGTTGTTCCAAATAGTTGAGAATTAAATTCTAGAAATTGCTATAAGGGCAAACTGTTGAAGGTCTAACATCCTTACTACCTGATAAAGATTTAAGTTGGTACCAGAAAACTATGGTAACTGATCACCTAATCATTGCTTTATTTGTTACTGTTGTTGTTTTACACCTTCCACGTTATAGTAGAAATCTTTTATTCTATAAAGATTAAAACTTTTCAAAAGTTTCATTTGAGCCAGACCGTAATGATTATCCTGGTTTATGTATGCTATTAAAGGTGTTAGAGGAGAAGTGCTCTTCATCAAGACTGTACATTTATTTTTCCAAATTTAGTGCCTCAGTTTTGTAAAACCATTATTCATTTTGTTTTAGTTTAGATTTATAAAATGACCTGGCTGCGATGTTGTTTCTGTTTGGATCGATTTTTAGATAGATTAGTTAAGATAAACAGAATAATGTGCCCTAACTGTGCAGCTTGATAATATATTTTTAAGTTATGTATTCCACAACCTCCTTGTTACTGAAGCCCATATAAAATCTTTTTTTATAGATTCTTTCTCTCCCCCCCGCCCCTTCTCAATATCTTAATGTTATAGAATTTCCACTGGGAGGCATTGGAATTTTAAAAAAAGCACCCTGCAAGGACATTTTAACAGCTGCAATTCATCCTAAAATATTCATCAGTTTTTTTAGACCAGCTTTTCATTTCCCTGTTTTTTTGTTTTTTTTTCCATGTTGGGATATGGTTATAAATATTTTTTTTCTTAATATTTTGATAATATCGACCCCTAAATATTTTAAAGATGTATATGCTATTAGGATTCTTAACCCTCTCGATACCTCTCTTGAATTTTAGTAGGAGTATGAAAGACCATCAGGTGTGATTTGTGAAAATTAACTGATAACCCTGACACCTTTGCAAATTCCTCCAACTCCTTCTTAATATAGTTCACTGAATAGGAAACATTCAAGAGAGGACCATGTCATCTATGAATAAACTTGGAAGATATGTCCTATCACCTAGTTGTACCCCATGATCTGATCATTATAGAAAAATGCTGTTGCCAGTGATCCTATAGCCAGAATAAATAATAATAAAGGTGATAAAAGTTTAGTGCCTCTTGCACTCATAATAGAACTTGAGTCATAACTATCAGTGTACTGAACATGTTGCACCTCCAACTGACAGATGGTGTCACCCAGTGAAGATGTCAAACAGGAAGGGAGAGCGTGTTGAGCATTGAGATACCCCATATAAGAGGGGTGCCTGGCTTGACCTCTCTCATCCTGTCACCACTGACTGGACCCAACCAGAAGAAGCACCAGAACATCATCTTTCCCATTGCTTAATCCCCTCAGGCAGTCCTGTGGGATACCATGGTTGGTGTTATCAAAAGCTGCTGAGAGATCAAGGATGGTTGACTTATTCCCTCCCAGCTCTACCAAAGATTTATAAAACCTGGCTGAAAAGGTTTTTTAAAAAATCTGTACCCTCCAAGCCCCTCTGAAATGGTAACCCAGCCAACAAAGCAAAATTGGAGACTGGACAAAATTTATCCAGAACAGTCAAGTCCAGCAAAGACTTCCTGAGGAGGGGTGTACCACCACTTCCTTCAAGGCAGGTATTGTCCCTCAAAGGATGATACTACCTCATGAACTCAACTGCATGTCACTTCTCAGGCAGCCTTCACCAGCCAGGAGAGCCATGGATCTAATATAGAGGTGGCAGGTTAATCAACCTGAGGATCCTGTCCACTTCCTTGGGAGTTTTTCTTTGGATCATGCTGATCCAACTGTTTTTGGGGTGACCTTGCAGTTTCCTGGATACAGTAAAACTCTTCCAGGAGAAGAACTTCATCTTCTTGGACTCTCCTTTCCCTTTTTTAGAAATGTTTTTAAATTGATATTTTATGTATTTATATATATTTATGGTTTTAATGTTCTGTGTGAGTTGCCCAGAGTTCCCCCATTGGAGGGAGATGGGTGGGGGAGCAAATAAATAAATAAATAGATAAATAAATAAATAAATAAATAAATACATGCATACATACTAGTTTGTAATGTTTTGGACTACTCCCAGTAATGTGAATTAATCCTGCATGTGAAGAAAGGAAGCACCCAAAATTTAAATTTAAGCATATAATCATGTTACTGGTTTTAAATGTAGAGGGAGGGAGGGAGGGAGGGAGGGAGGGAGGGATGGAACAAGAGGTGAAGAAACAATAGATTTTTCAGCTAAGTTTGTTGTAAAACAGGACTTCAGGTTGAGGTGATACTTCAATGATTTGTGGATAAAAAAAAGAGGTTGAATTGAGAACCAAACTAACCATTAAAAGGAGATGTGAGATGTCTTAAATCTCCCCTTACTACCTCCCTACCCTGTACATCCTGGAGAATTAAGAATAAAAAAAAAATGTTCAGTAGACAATATCACACTGTTGATAGATTGGATACATTTCCAGAGGTGTATTCTACTTCAGCAGCTTCTCCTGGATCAGTGCAACATGTTAAAAAAAAAGCCAACTCTTAATTCCTTTCATCAAGAATGGTAGTTTGTATAGTGTAGGAATGACTTTCCCTTTCTGGATGTGTTCAGTCTAACATATCTGATTAATAAGTGTTTACTGGCACTAAGAACTGGTGCAATTTTGGTGCTGATATAATCAAATTAATTTGGAAGCTCTACCATGCAAGCCCCATCTCAGTGTGAGAGGTACGTTTTATTGTCCTGTCAGTCCATAATAACGGAACAAAAGCATTTCAATTTATGAATTTGATGACCCAGACATGGAGATAAGACTAGCTGCAAAGCAGACACAGTAGCACTGAATTACTTAAGAGGTGATTTGAATGTCTGTGACTTATAATATATGTACTGTTTTATGCAATAAGAGCTACAGAGTAAGCTATCAATTGGTACGCTTTTTATATCTTTGGCTTGCTGTATGAATATGATGAGCCCTAATAAGAACAGTGTTTATTGAACATGAGAAAAGTGCCAACATGCCAACATAGCCAAACCAAATCAGGTTTTGCTGTTGTCCTAACTATTTCCAGGAACACTAGGCATGTTCAGTATACCAGACAGTAGATCAGACAGTTCTGACCTGCAACTGAGATCTCAAATTAAAACTAAGTCAAGTTAACCTCCCATTTTATTCAGAGGCAATTTAGCTCTGATTATACAAGATCATGATGATGATGTTGATTTTAGAAAACAGGATCAAATTTTCAGTCAAATAGAATTGTTCCCCAAGAATGCTTCTGAACTACACAGTAAAAGTCTTCATGAAATGGAACTTGGAGATAACTAACATCTTTGTCATCCAGAGAATTTCTTCATTTTTCTTGGAGATTGTCCTGCCAATTAAAAAAAAGTTCTGGCAAGCGACCAGTCCTAACACACAGTGTGATTTAAGATTTGCATTAATATTTCCTACGAGAAGCATTTAGGAGTTGGTGCAGATATTTCAATCTTTCACAGCTGTTTTTCTTAAGGATGTGCAAGGCAGTGTAAATCTAGCTCATATCAGGGACACATACTCAGATGTGCTTCTGTTCATAACATTTTCCAGTGAATCATTTTCTTTTTTAAAAGAATGCCTTGGATTATGGATGCATATTTTCTCACTGTACCCAGTTTGCATGAAATTTTGTAGACACAACCATTATGCAATTATGGTTTTTGTATTAGCTTTTCTCACTATGTACATTATTTAAACACAATTAGCTCTAACTTACCTTTTAATGCAAGCTTAATGCAATCAGATATGCACTGATTTCCTATGCAGCATGAATATATGAATTAAATACATTAGTTCAAGAAGGTAAATAAAAAGAAAGAAGCAGCAGAAATGCTCTGAAGAAGAAACAGAAATATTGAACACAGAAAATGAGAAACCCAGCAAGGAGAATAAAGCACTGAAGGTTCTTCAAGGAAATTCTTTGCAAAACTCCCAGATGATTGGCAATGAGGAAGTGAGAATGGCTTCCCTTGGAAGAGAATTCTAGATCCAAGATATGTCCTTGGAAGGTCTGCTTTAGAACTGATCTAAATGGATTACAGATGGCCTCCAAAGATGTTCTGAATAGATGGAATGAATGAAGGCAGTCCTTTAAGTAGGTCCTTCAAGTAAGCAAATTCATTTCTACCATCAGCATTTCTAATCAAGCAACTTATTCTGAGCAACTAAATTTATTAGGGCTACTGAAAGCCAAAGTGAAGGATCATTGTATCATCCATTCAGCAACCAAATACATGACTTTTTCAAATGCTAACAGGAAGGGAAAACCAACTTTCAAGAAGCAACTAATTGAAGAATCTGATTTTCATATAAAATAATACAAAATTTTACATTATAATATTTGTGGCTTTTTTTTTTTTGGTCTGGGCAGGCATACTAAATCTTTCTTAAATGTTAATTCAGTCCAGTAATGCACAACATTGGCAGCCCATGCTTCAGTGATACAATATCCTGCAGAAATTTTAATGCTTACTCCCCAGTGTCTCTAGATATAGTTAGAAGCTATCTAACATTTTGGAGAGCCAACACCGGTGCATACTAAGCTGAATTTGATGGACCAATTGTGTGATTGAGTAGAACCTTCTTATGTCCCATTCTAAATAAAATAGGCATGTGATTTATATATAGTCTATATGAGTTTGCTGCAATTCTTATGAACATTTCGATTTGCATTTTCCTAATTAGTTTATAAAGCCAGTTTGGTGTAGTAGTTAAGGCACCAGGCTAGAAACCAGGAGACAGTGAGATCTAGTCAAGCCTTAGGCACAAAGCCAGCTGGGCAAGTCCTTCTCTCTCAGCCCTAGGAAGGAGGCAATGGCAGGCCATTTCTGAAAATGTTGCCAAGAAAACTGCAGGGACTAGTTCAAGCAGTCACCAGAAGTGAACACTGACTTGAAGGCATGCACATACAACTAGTTTATAGAAGATAACTTCACTGGCAACTGATAGTATCTGCTTTTTTTTTAACTCAGATTTTACAGAGGCACATTTTCAAATATTCCTTTGCAAGAATGAACAAATATCAGCATTTCCTGATTTAGAAATACGTAACAAAATAATTCAGTTGAAGATAAGCTATCCAATAGAGAACTTTACTTCATTTGGAACGTTTTAGCAGTGCTAGGTTTTAAGATGCATACTTAACATTGATTTTCCCCTAGTGCATAATATAACACTTCTGGGTGTGACAACTATCTTGGATACCTAAATCTTTTCCCTTTCCCCAGATCTGTACCATATGTCAAAGCCAGGTGTGAACCATCAATTAATCATCTGAACTAAGATACCAAACAATTATATTGTGCTATACTTTCACAAGGTTTTGAGCGTGCCGATGCTAACCTTCATGGAATTATACCCCAAGCACAACTTCTAGTACACCATTTTAAATCCATTTCTAATAGCACATTCCTTTTCCAGTATGTCTCCATTTAAACAGCATGGCTTCAGAAAGATGAAACAAACTCCAGTTCATTTATGAGCAATTTGAAGGTCAAATTGGAGTGTTCCAATGACAGCTCATTCTGTTCAATCTAGTGCTCTGTTGGCTGCAGCCCAGCATGTTGGAAATAAAAAGAGAGATGTGTTCACATCATTTCTTCCCCTCCCCCCTCCAAAAAAGGACCTCAATAGAATGAAATATATCGAAGGCAGTTCAGAAGCTGCCCTAAATATGTTGCAAGCTTGGGTGAGAGAGATGTTTAGGAGTTCTCCTGATCATTTAGATATTTACTTAGTATGGCTCTGCCCTATCATGTCCCCTCTGGGAGCTTCCCAACCCCGCATTTTCCAACTGTGGAAGCAAGAAGCTACAGCTGGTTGAGAATGAAGGGGACAGTGATAGAAGGGCCAAATGTCCTAGGCGCAATTTAACTGAATTTGAATCCATAAAAAGTCAAAATATCAAATGAGACTTTTATTTAAATTAGTTACTAATTTGTCCCTGAAAGAGAATGCTAATCAACAAAAATAATTGCTGGATTATTTTAAAAGATTAATATTGACAACAAAAGCAGAAAAACGATGAGTTCCTTCAAAAAAAAGCCTTAAGTCAAACTGCTAACAATGTATTTATATCTATCTATATCTATATCTATATCTATATCTATATCTATATCTATATCTATATCTATATCTATATCTATATCTATATCTATATCTATATCTATATCTATATCTATATCTATACTTATACTTATACCTATACCTATATCTATCTATATCTATCTATTCTCCATGTAAATTTGAAATAAAAGTTTAAAAAGCGGGGGGGGGGAGCAGGAACTTGCTGCACACATCCCCTTTTGCTAAGTTATTGTTCATTTTTATTACTACTTTTGATATAACTAACCTTCAAGCCTGCATAAGGTTATTGCTGGGGCAAAATAAGTTGGGAACTCATTAAGGATGGTGAGTAATGAAAACCATCTGAATTGCTGTAAGAATGTATTGATTCTATACCACCCAAACCTATAAAAAAATTGAAACACAAATTTATTCAAAAATCAATACTGTAATGAATTTGAAATGAATTTGCAATGCCGGAAAAGTGACCCCCCTTCCCCAAATCATTGCCATGAAATCATGATGCAAATACTACAACATATGCACTTGCAACCAGATATTGGGAGGGTGTTCATTTTTGCACTGTTGTGGCTTGCTGTGGATACCGCTGCATATTAAAGACTTGCTAATGATTTCATTCAATTTACTGTAACAATTCCGATTTTCACCTCTTTCCCCCTGGAATCTTGGGAAATACTGAAAATATTGAGAATTGCCTGATAAGCACCCTCATGGAACTAAAATTTCAAAAGCTTGGAGAGCAGAAGTAAGAACCTCTTAAGCTAGAGACAGGGCAGACTGTCAGGGGTCCTCCTGATTCTCTCAGAATAAATCTTCTGTTGGGGAAAGAAATCCAGCCCACAGACATCATCCCAGAGATGTAAGTTGAAGTCTAGGGAGCAGAGTTCTGCTCCCTCTACAAAAAGCTCAGGAGTCAGTGCGTTGAGTTCAGATAAATAAATAGAAATACTTACCCCCTGCATAATCATTTTGTCAAGTAGAAGGCAGTTGTCCTCGTCTCCTGTGTGGAAAACTGTGGTTTATGTATTGCAAAAGGGGCCCTATACTCCTTGCTTTGCTTTGCAATGTCTTGCAATGATTTCCTTTTACTTGGAAAATTGAATCAAACCATTGACCCTCACCCAACATGGATCACTTTTATCACCTCAGCAGGGGAAGACATGGTATACTTAATCATCTCAAAATCACAGGGCGACAGAAGCAGAATCACCCTTAAGAGATGCCACCACAACTCACAAGGATGCCTTCTTGACTGGTCTCCATTTTTCCAACTTAAGCAAGGCAAAGGTGGAACAAATCCATCCTTGAAGGGCAGGGGATTGTCTTCAAGATCTACTTTACTTCTACTACCATGTATATTCCTCATTTGGGGAAAAGGAAAGAAAGAAAGAAAGAAAGAAAGAAAGAAAGAAAGAAAGAAAGAAAGAAAGAAAGAAAGAAAGAAAGAAAGAAAGAAAGAAAGAAAGAAAGAAAGGGAATGCCTTCAGAGATAGTTCCTGCCTTAGCAGTAATGGGAAGAAGGGAGCTTACTCAAGACCTTCTGTGCCAAAATGGATTAGCCTGGTGAAATGGATTAAGTCCATAGACCAAAAACTCTTCTTCCTTGGTATATGTACTTAGGAAAGATTACTGTGATGGAACCCAGTAGGTCTTACTTCTGAATAGATGTGCATCAGTTTGTCTATATAGTAGAGTACTTTACACCATTATGAACACTGTGTATTAACAGTCAAAATATTATCAGAGCTTGAAGAAATTTAACACCTAAAACCTAGTTTTCAGTCCAGAATGAAAACTTATGTTACCACATATGATTAATAAGGCTTTGGATATTATATATTATTTCAAGGTAAAAATGTTAAGCATAAAACTTTCTGATCCGCCACATATTGTCCCAGAACCAAAATACATCATTTGTGGACTTCTGAATATCGAATTCAAAAGTGATGGAACCTAGTAATTAATCAATACTTCTTAGTGTGTCATGCTTCTGCATATAAATCATTTCATGGTTACAAAATATGGCCACTGAGTTTTATAGATACAGGGAAAATATATTCTGGAGCTGAGAAAGTTTTTGTGTCCTCAATGTTAATCTCTGTAGGATTTATTACACTGTTATCAAGAAAACTCTTTTGTTGCTTTTTTATTTATTTTCACAATTTCAAAATGAATGCACAAGTTTAGAACTATTGCCCTGAAAAAAGAAATATAGCCATTTAATCTGATTAAAATATTAGCTCTATTTCAGTGCTACAATGACACTTTGACTTGTTTTCACTACTGGAAGAAAACATTATATATGATAGGTATAGATTAGAAAAAAGTGTTGGAGAGAAGCAGGTCGTCTTCAAATCATTGTTGGAAAGAAGGGAGGGAGGGAGGGAGGGAGGGAGGAAGGAAGGAAGGAAGGAAGGAAGGAAGGAAGGAAGGAAGGAAGGAAGGAAGGAAGGAAGGAAGGAAGGAAGGAAGGAAGGAAGGAAGGAAGGAAGTCTAATGCATATGATCTTCAATAAAGCCAACTGTACAGAAAGAGGAATGAAGTCAAAAAGACCATGTTATTTGCAGGATGGCCTGTCTCCAGTTGTGCTGGCCATCCCACATGCTGTTTCAGGCTGGGCAGCCTCCAGGCCCCTTCCCTGTCTCAATGCCTGTGTTAGTGCCCTCCAGGAAGCATGCTTTTTTGATGGCAGTCCATACCCCTAACCTTTGGAACAATTTCCCTCATGAAATTTGATTGGCTCTCACCCTGTCAGCCCTTTGGAAAGCATTAAAAGCATCTTAACCACTATACCACACTGCCAGATGCAGTAGCATGTCCAAGTAACCCAGCTGCTTTGTGTATTGGTTATCAGTAGGCTTCCGGGTGCCATATATCATGCCAGTTATTACTTATAAAGGTGGGACCATCTGTCTTCCATAGCTTCCTCCTGTCGTATACGATTGGATAGACTCAGCATGCTTTGGGTCCCATCAGTTAAAGAGTGTCACCTAAGGGGATTTAGAAAGCAGATTTTTTTCTGTTGCAGTGCTTGCCCTCTGAAATGACGCCCCACAGGGATTTGCACATCCCCCACCCTGACCTATTTAAGTGTGCTCTTAAAACTTGGCTATTCCCCCAATAATTGGCAGACCTCTTTACTTGTTTTGATGGTGTTGTTGTCATCACTAGGCTAAAGCTGCCTTAACTAAAAGATGAAGCAGGCACATAAGCAGAGAGGACAAAATCCAGGAATCTTGTCTATGAGATCTTTTCAAGGAGGTAGATAAGAAGGAAGCAAGTTGTTAAGGAAACAAAGGGGGAAAAAATGGCACCTGAACCAGACAAAGGAAGTTGGGCATTGGCACATGGAAACCTCCCCCCTAATCCCATCAATCAACCAGACTTGTAAATTAACAAGGTAATTTCAGATTTTCTTCTGAATCAACAGTGCAAGGACTTTGGGGGATAAAAGGGGTCCTGAACCCTGCGCACTCCTTGAGTCTTTGGATCCAGACTTCGCAGCTTCCATCCCTCTAGCTAGTGCCTGGCAGCCTAGTTGGGAAGGACGTGGGTAAGCGTGGATGAATGTGCATGTATGCATGTGAGAAACAGCATATGTACATTGTAACCAGTAAAGTTTTGCTGCTACTTTATCTTTACTGGGTCTCTGTGTATTCGAAAGAACTTGTTGTGCCTCAGTGTTCAGTTGAAAGTGATGTGTGCATGTCCCTCATTACTTCCCTCCTGTTGCCCAGGGCTGTGTGTCTTGTCTGCTCTCTGGAAACCCAGGTAGAAAGCAAGGGGGGCTTACAAGATCTGCATGCTTCAACAGGCTGTGAGTGTGTGAGTGAGTGACCATAAGCAGAACCTGGGAATGTCTCTGACACTGTTCTTTTTCCTGATAGTTGTATGATTTTGCATGATTTTGTTTAAATTGTCTCATATTGTATGCTACCCAGAGTTGGGTGAACAATCAACCAATCACTCAAATATAATGTGGTTCCTTTTTAAAATAAAAGGGGTGTGTGTGTGTGTGTGTGAGAGAGAGAGAGAGAGAGAGAGAGAGAGCCTAAGTTCAGTAATAACAGGCTTAATTGAATTACTGGAAGAAATCATTAATAGTTCCCAAAAAACCTTCATAAAATTATGAGATAACAAAGATGATATGATTGAGTAGATAAAGACTTACTTAACAGGATATCAGTCCATAAAAATATACTAGGTATGTAATTATTGGTACTGAATTATGTATCCCAGCAGAGCCTTTATTAGCAAAGCGAACTGTAATTCTTGAATTTAGACCAAACATGAACTTTACTCTTACTGGATACTGAAAACAGAACTGGTTAAATATTGATTGCACGTTAGGTACTCTGTTTTGTTATATAAATTATGAACAAACTTTAATTTTAAAAATCAAACTAGTAAGGCAGTCATCAAATATTTTGCACAGAAGTCATTCTCACTCAGTTCAATGGAGAAAACTCTCTAGCAAATGAAATGAAGTAGTGTGAATTATTTAACTGCATCCTGCTATGGAGGCAGAGTTACAGATATATAACCAAGATCCAGTAAATCTAACAGTATCCATCAGTTATTTAATAGATCACTTATGATTAATACTAATGGAATTATTTGACCAAATTGCACACAGAGAGAATTACTAGGGAGGGGAAATGCATGCATATTACCTATTTGTGAATGCAATCTGCCAATTAACTAGAAACATAAGTTGTTTGTCAATATATGGAAGTATCCTGGCAAATAAAGTATATAAAAATATAATTACATTTTTGGAGTAAACATTAATTAATATGGCAGTATTCTGTAATGTAGAACCAATATTATTCTCATTTGTAATCTCTTCCTCAAAGAACCTAGCATTTAAAATTATTATTATTTATGGGTTTTATACATATATGTTTTAATTTGATATGCTGTTTTAAGATAATGTGTCCAAGTATTCAGATCTAGCTTGCACTGAAAGAAGAGACTGATAATTTACTTGTTCATAAAACTTTTATGTTATACATAAAATGTTACAGCTTTTAGCACTTAGTGGCAACGTGAATTGCAGCCCAGGCCAGAAACTTATGCTATGATGCAGTAGTAAAAAGGAGATTACAGAAATTCTCCAAGAGAACACTGATATATTTTTAAGATAGACAACTTCTGAACTCACCATTTCATGCATACATTGCAGAACAAAGTTAAAGAAAATGCAGGTTTGTTTAACATATCTGGATGCTTGATCTAAAGTCTAAAACTGAACTAAACAATAACTTTACACCTATAATTTATCCTGATTGTCTCTTCCTCCTCCTTGACTTCAAAATATCTAACTTTAGAATACATCCAAATTGGGTGGTGGCTATTGGGAAAAAAAGCCCATTCTAAATTTCAGGCCTTCTCATGATCATGTTGTTGGGAGTCTTAAAAAAATAAAAGCAAAAACAAGGAGGACTTCCCATTCCTTTTCTTCTCAAAAGTCCTGGCCTTCCTGTCTCATATTGTCAACCCTTTGAGGTAATCCAGACAGGAAATCAAAATCACGAGCACTAGCATGACCTTTATTATAAGGTTACAGTAACAAAATCTTGAAAGTCTTGAAGGCATTTCTCCACAGAACTAGGGAGGGTCCCTTCTGAGAAGCTTTCTCCACCCCCATCCTTTCTGTGGGCTGTGATATCTCTTGTCTGACCACTGCCCTGACTGTGACTCTTCCTCCTGTCTCCAAAAAGTTGGGTCTAGAAAGGGAATATTTGAAGAAGATACTTCCATTTACTTCCATGATCTGTGAGCAGCTTTGTGGGAAGATCCCTAAAAATGGATGAAGTCTTTTAACTGAATCCAAAAGCTGTAAACACTTTCTGTTAATAAATCATATGTTGGTCCTTCTTTTTCCAAATCAGTGGTTGAGGATTAGGGGTATGGTGTGCAAAGTGAAAGCTATTCTTCAAGTTTCATTAGGTCTATAATCTATATTATAAGAAATTCCTTGTTAAGGATGGATGAGAAGATTGACCCATCAAAATTTTGAAGGTAACTATCAGGCCTGCAAAATATAGAAAAGAATCCAAGGACACACCTGTATCAAAATATACACTTTGCAAAATGTTGTGATGTGTATGTCCCCCAGTACATACAAACATGTATGTACTGGGGGACAGAAGTGTCTATTGGGCAAAAATGAACACCATGAGTCATACATTAGAGAAATCTGCATGGAGATCCACTTTTCTAAAGCAACAGCAACAAACACCCTTCGGGTAAACTTTTCTGAAAAATATGTATACTAAGAAAAATGTGTTCATTAGGAATACAGGAGTCCAAAACATGTCTGAACATTTTTGTGATTTTTTTTTTTAATCTGAATTTATAAATTGTGTATCCCAGCAAGTCTTGTGGATGGTGAGATGAGAAATTTGACAAAAAAATTAATTGTCAGAGTCACAATTCCCTGCAATTTCCATGCAAAGCTGTGTGGAAATTACAGCTTCTACGGGCATGTGAATTCTAGGAGCCTTGACAAACTCCCTCCCTCCTTCCCTCCCTCCCTATATATATAAATGTGTGTGTGTATATACATACACATACATACATATACATATTTCATGCTAGAACATCCTGTGGGAAAATCTTTGTAACTGCTTTTTCCCATTTTCTTAGTCCTGCTTTAATACAGTGGAAGCCCACCAAGTTAGGGATTTGTTCTGACTTTGAATGCCAGTGTTTTTTCATCAGCTAGTTCTGCTAGAGCAAATTAACAAAGGTTACTTGATTGCTTGGAATAAGAATACTGAATATGTGATTGATCAAAAACAATATGTAAATTCTGAATGTGTCCAACTTTGTCTTAGCAACATTTGTTACTTAAGGCTTCTCAATTATTCCAAATGATGACATTTCCACTGATAAAGTCCATAGCACTGTGGAACTGCTATTCTCTTCATTGGGGATGACTGATTTCTGGCTCAGGTCTGTTGAAACCTGATACAGTTTAGTGGGATTTAATTACTGGATATGAAGTCCTGACAACATAAATTTACGCCCAAGAAAGATGGGGATCTGAGAAAAACTAAGTCCACTTAAAATGTTTACTTAGCCAAAACAATCATGTGACTTTTCTGGAATCTTTGAGCATTCAGAAGTTGCAGATGGTCCAGAATGCAACGGCACAGTCTTGGGTGTTCCATGATATGCTAACGTAACACCCTCTGCTCTGTGGGCTGCACTAGCACCAAGGGGACTTCTGGGTGGAATTCATGGTGATCACCTATAAAACCCTACATGGAACAGGGCAGGGTTATTGTGGGATCACCTGTCTCCTTTTGTCTCTGTTCACCCCACCAGAACTAGCAGGGTTGGCATGCTCCAGTTCCTATCTCTTAGCAAGGGTCCCCTTCTGAACCTAGGAGCTGTACCTTCCCTGTCATTGCACCTGCCCTGTGGAACAGCATCCACTTGGCGATCCAAATGATCCTGCCTCTGTTGACCTTCTCTAAGGTATTAAACAAATGGCTGTTCCCGCAGGTATTTAGGCCAGGAGGCTAAGCAGGCCCTTTTTGTTTAGTTACTGTTTTATTCACTATAAATGGATTATTATTATTTTTCAACCCCAAGGAGTAATCCATTGTTGTTTTTGAATATTCATTTTTGTCAATTGTGTTATTGTCGGTTTTTTGGTCTTTAATCTTTTTTTGCCATCTAAAATCACCTTGGTGAGATGGGTGGCTATATAAATGTCTAAATAAATATATATATTAGTAAATCTTTGACTGGGAACCCCCTCATATATTAATGCTTACAAGATTTCTGAGTTAAATATCTGTCACCAAGTTATTTTTAATAAAGATAATATTATACTGCAAAAAGTAAAGTTACTGTATGCCACACAATTATTAACAATTTAGCAAAACAAAACATAGTATACCAAACTTTGATTTACTTAGGCCTTGTTGATGAGATCACAATTATCTAGTATAATATTCTTTTAACTGCTAAAAATTCTCAGGAAGTTCAAAAGAAATACAAAAAAATTTCTAAGATTTAGAAGTATGCTAATTCTGATTGGGGGATGTGTGTTACCATTAAATATTATGATTAAGAAGATATATATATATATATATATATATATATATATATATATATATAGATATATATATAGATATATATATATATAAATTCCCGTTGAGACAAGCTGAATTCTTAAGGATTTTATGGGTAAATCCTTGTATTCTTCTTGTCAACAGAAGAATTTGCCTTGGTCCAACACATTTGTGTCACATTGTGGACAGTTGTTTTGTAGATTTAACAATTTAGAAAATTTGGAAGAAGCGTCCAAACAAATTTTTGGGTTACTTTCTACAGAACGTTATGCAACGAACATTGAGATTATTATTTCCCTCCTTAAATTGTTTATTTCAGTATTGCAATTGGTAACACATTCTACATAGTTAAACAAGCAGTCAGTTAAATACATTAAGGAACTATATTGTCTTCTTTTAACATTTCCCCCCTTTTTTTGGAATTGACGCATGAATGTGATTCTTGTCCACTTTATATTTGATGGTTCAATTTGTGATTCACTTCTGTGTATTTCTCTTGGAGATAAATAGCTATGGAAAGTGTAAAGTTCATTGCTTTCAGAGTGCACGGAAATGAACATTATCTAAAAGCAAGTAACAGATTTCCTTCCTTTCTACACACTTATTATACATAAAGTGAATTCCCACGGGGCCATTATATTTTAAAATGGAATAACAAAATAGAAAAAAAAAGAAAGTGGGGGGGGGGAGAAAAAGAGAAGAGGGAGAGATTATTATTCCTTTAAAAAGATCTGTTTCTGTTAGGTATATCTTGATTTCAGTCCTATGCACTCTTACGGGGAAGGAAATCTCATTGAAATGAATGGGACTTAACTTCGTATTTGCCTTTCAGAAGTTAAAAAAAAAAGTTTATGCCTTTATCATTTATACAGTACTTCAGGGTCTTGGGGACAATTTATAGATTGTCTATCATATTACTGGAAGTGATTGACATGCTGGTTCCTGCAGGTATCTTGTACTTGAAGGCATTTTCATGACTAACGGCTCTTTGCTGATACAGTTTGCACTGAGAGCAGGCATTGCCTACTTATGAAGCCATTCTCCCTTTTTAAGTTCGTATCATCCCCATGTTGCATAAGCCATGTAGTGCTAAACAAACAGCAGAAGTCTGGGGAGGGGAAACCTTCTATGTCAGGGAAGAAGAAAGTTCTATAAGCTGTTGACTTTCAATTTCTGCCTGTAGATCCCATTCCAAAGAGTTATAAGTGTGATGTTTAACTGGAGAATGAGTAGGGTCAGAGTTACTTCCTGAAATTGTCGTTTTAGTGTATATTCATCCATTTTCTGCTGCTTCAGAGGCTTGGGTGGAGTCTGGGTTGCAGAGTGCACATGCTGTCTCTTCCTCCTTTTTCCCATTCTTGAGTCCTGTCTTGTATTTTATTGAGTTGTAGCTGGAGCAGATTGATGACCTCCCGGGTGTTACAGTTTAGAAAAAGTAAATTAAAAGTATATGAAAATGATAATAGCAACTTGAAAGATAAAATAAAATAGAATAAAACAAAGCTGCTTACCCATCACCATCTTAAGGCAACTCTCTATCTATGCTGATATATCTGTAACTAGGATAACCATTACTCCACTTCCTTTAGCAGTAAGCCACATTATTCATAGCGCAGAGAGGGAGGAGAAATAGTAAGTCAAGATGTGAAAACTATGCTGCCTCTTATCTGACCATTCCCTTGGCAGCATCTCTTTGCCCAGTCTCCCAAGGTCTTTCCCACATTCTGTCATAACCACATAGACAGATTTTCTCTATGACAATCTATCCCTAACCTGTTCTTTCAAGCCTCCAAATGTTGCAATAGCTGGTTCCACCCACCTTGCTGCTGGCTGTCTTCTTCTTCTCTTTTCTTCCACCTTTCCCATCCTTAGAGCCATTTCCAGAGAGCTGGGTCTTCACATAATTGAGCTTGGTCATTTGTGCCTCAAGTGAGAACTCTGGTTCATTTGTTCAACGATCCATTGGTTTGTTCCCTTGGCTGTCATGGTATTCTCAGGAGCCTTCTCCATATATATGGAGGACACACACAGGACTGTTACTTGCTCTTCTTCCAATCATTTTACTTCCAGTCTTCTTTATTTTATCTCTTTCTTTGTCTTCCATTTCCATTTTCTCCCATGTCCATTTGTGTCAAGAATATCGATACTCTCAACCCAAATAAAACAAAATGCAAGTCCCGCATTTAGCTAATTTTTAAATTATTTCTTCTTATTCTTAATTCTTCTTATATTATTAGTAATTAAATAATTAATAATTATTTCTTAATTAATAATCACCATAAACAATCAAGGAAATACACCAAGTACATGGAGGAAAGAAAAGTGTAAGGGAGACTCAATCCCACTGCATTTCAAGGAGATACTTGTTTGTCAGAGGACTAAAAAAATAAATGAAATACTGTACCTTACCTATGATACATTAAACAGTACATGTGCAAATAAAAACACATATTCAATGTAACATGAAAATGGAATAATAGACTAAATGTAACAGAAATGACTATTTTCCCCTTTTTTGTATAAATTCAACTGTTATTCTCATTCCACAATGAATTTTCCTGCTGTACTCCCTGCATTTTATTTTAACATAATATTTTACTTTTTATGCTAGTCTTTGTTTCTGTCTTTCTTGTCAGTTTCTCCTCTTTCATTGTTATAGAAGTCCTTAAGCAAATTGTGGTATCTCAACCTTCACCCAAACTATAGATAAAATAGAATTACTCCCTAGATTTGTTGTAAAGATTATTACAATATTATATTTGAAGTGTTTTCAGCACACACACAAGCTAAAACTGCTCAGTATGAAGTTCATTAAATGAAGGATATATCAGAATAGGGACTACCTTCCCTGAAACTCTCAGAGCAAAGAAATATGGGTATTACAGTACATTATGTCATGCTCCTTTGTAAGATATGTACATGAGTCCATGACTTCACTTTTTTCCCAAAGAATGTTATTAAGTTTCAGTAAGAAATAACATATAGTAAAAATCAAAAAGAAAAATAGCAAAGCAGAAAACATACAGAAAAGAAAAAACAACTTCTGGCTTTCTTTGGTATAGGTATAGATATAAAAAACATTCACCTCTTACTCTACTATTTTAAAAAATTACATACTAGGTCTATCTCTTACTCTAATATGTTAAAAAAAATACAAATTACAAATCTATATCAACAAAAAAGTATTAAATAAATACAAAGTATTTCTATAGTTATATAACAAATCAGTCATCAAATCCCAAGATTAAATGCTGATCTTTTTGAGTCTCAAGTAAAAAATCCAAGAGTGGTTTCCAAACAGAAACAAAGCCCGACAATGTCTTTTCTTTCATCCAAGCAGTCAGTTTCACTATCTCCACATGATTTCAATTTTTGACAGATGTCCATGAATTAAATTCCTGGTAGAGGGTTTGGACCCCCTAGAATAACATCTGGCTACCTGGATCTGATGACTCTCAAATAGAATAAAACCAGTCATCTGATGTCTGTTTCCTGGGGGTCAAAGTTGGATGTAAGAGGGACTATAAAACATGCACGAGACTGCAAAGAAGCACTTACATACACATAAGCACTCAAATGCCAAGTCTGGAGAAGTGTGCATGGTCTTCTCTGCTTCCTTCTGATTTTTCACTGTCATTTCTTAGATGGTGAAGCAATTGCTCATGAGATTTCCTTGGTGCTTCTTCACATCCCTTCTCGAGTTTGATTCTTTTTACCTTCCATTGTTCTGTGTATTCGAAGCCATTTATCAACATCCGCACAACCGAAGGACAATTTTATTAGAATCTGATTAACTCCTTAGGTATCCTGGTTGCCTTCACATAGAGGTGGAAAAAATGTTTCCTCGCAGCAGGAATGGGCAGTGTGAGAGGCTTTCTCCATTCTCCATTCTCAGCTCTCGGATCTGAAGGCCAGCCTTCAACAGGGCTAAGTTTGATTAAGATGCACTACGTCGACTTCTCTCATCTGGGGATCAACCTGCAAAAAATAAGTCTGTCTCTGCCCACACATCCAAACTGCTCCAAAGAACAACTCTCTCAGAGAGGCTTCGATCTTGGAAATCTTTTCTCTCCTTGAAGCATTTCATGTAAGAGAGAGAGAGAGAAGGGGAAAAAAAAAAAAAAAAAAGCAGAGAGAGAGAAGCAGCTAGCGCGGTTAGCTGTAGGAGTGAAGCTGTGAAATCTCAATTAAACAGAAGGAAAAATACTGAAATTGGAACTGACACTAGAACTGATGCATTGGTTTATATTGCCACTAGTTTTCAATAATTCCATAGTCTGAAAGAGCACAGTAAGTTTTGAACAGGTCACGATCCATGAAGCCAAAACTTAGAGAGTTCCTCGCCCAAACCCTATTCAGGTAGAACATCAAGAAACATTGCACAAAAGCAAGGTTTCCTACGCATGTTTTGCTTGTCGACAAAAATGTAACATTATTTTTTTAAAGAAGATTACTATACCACATTTCTCTGGTCAGCCTCTCTTGGACTAAGATGTAGAATGGCATTAAGCTATATACCAGAGAGTACAAATGTCCAAAGAGTATAATGCCATATTTTAAACCTATCAAATGTGAATTTGAATGACATAAGGGGAATACTGGTTAGTACCGGATAAACATATAGAAGTATCTGGGATAAAAATATCTTTTAAAATCCAAGCATTTCAGAATTTTGCTTTATGGCAAAAAAGTATATGTTAGGATAAAAATGGACATAAAATTTGACTATAGAAACTTTGTACAAAAATATATTTTCATACGGAAGCGTTATTTTTAAAACTTACACAAAATAGCAAAGTGTACAGAGATGTGAACATTAGAGGCAAATATGTAGTGCACATAAGGATTTTATGCTGACTTTATAAAATTCTTTATAAAAGAATTTGTTTCCAACAGGATGAGATAGTTAGTGAAAACAAAATTGTTTTCTAGCTGAAATGTGTATTTTGTAAGGAAACCTACATATTCGTATTACATGAATATGAATATCAAGAGTGAGTTTGGTGTAGTGGTGAAAGCCAGCTTGGGATAGTGGTTTAGGCACCTGGCTAGAAACCAGGAGACTGAGCTCTAGTCCTATTTTTGGCATGGAAGCCAACTGGGTGACTTTCTCACTTTCACTTTCTTTTTTTCACTTTTCATTTTCTCTCAGCCCAACTCACCTCATGTGGTTGT
This sequence comes from Python bivittatus, assembly GCF_059951505.1. Lineage (NCBI taxonomy): Eukaryota > Metazoa > Chordata > Lepidosauria > Squamata > Pythonidae > Python > Python bivittatus. Next base: position 19,101,201 of record NW_028277124.1, on the reverse strand, counting down.
TGTGACAAATTTTTCTTTTTAATGCCTCCAGGTCAGTGTTGACTCTTGGTGACTACCTGGATAAGTCCCTGCAGTTTTCTTGGCAAGATTTCAGAAGTGGTTTGCCATTGTCTCCTTCCTGGGGCTGAGAGGGAGAGACTGGCCCAAGGTCACCCATCTGGCTTTATTCCTAAGGCAGGACTAGAACTTTAGTCTCCCGGTTTCTAGCCTGGTGCCTTAACCACTACCCCAAACTGGCTTTCTGTGGGGAAAATAGGAGGCAGGAAAATTGGAGGCAGCAGTATTGTACGTTTGCAAACTTGAGCTGACCAATATATAATATTTATGAATAAAAGACAGGATAAAAATTTAATAATAATAGTATGTGGAAGGAAAATACGCATATTCTGATAAAGAATACAACTTGACATACTGTACTCTAATAAAAATTATAGATATAGATAGACGTAGTGAGGAAAATGCACATGCCAATGCATATTTCAATACTTTTTAAAAAATCATAGATGAATGATTTCATCATCTGATGAAATCACCATCATCATCACTGTCATCATCCACAAGAAAGGAATTACATATGGGCAAAAAACAAAGGCTTATGGTCTGACCACACAATTTGGTACAAGTCCTGTTTTAGTTATTTGGATTATAAACTGGCTTGATCCAATCCAAAATAATGTTTCCTGTAGTGATGAGTCCCAAATGCCAGGAAAATTCAGAAGTCCAAAACTTTGTGCCTTCCACTTACTTTATTGCATAGATAAGTTTTGTAAGGAAATGTCAAAGAAATAGAGGCTGGACTGCTTTAATGTTCTGAAGAGTATCAACTTTTTTTAAAAACAGAATTAAAAATACAGAGCGGATCAATAGTATCAGAGATAATGAAATTAATGCTGATCTACAGTATAATGGAAAAGAAAGTACTGAAACAAATCTGGAAAGTTGGAGTAAGCATTGTTTAAGGAAGTGAGTGTTGGTAGAAACAAAATTGTTTGACAATATGCACACAAACATGTCAAAAATAGGGAAAAATTGTCCAAATCTTGATTGGCCACTGTGTTCAAAGAGGCGGTATCATCTCTCCTCTAAAAACAATGTGTTGGGTAACTAAACCTGTCAGTTATGAAGTTCCCACGCCCTGGCAGTCAGTCAAGAAGTTTCTACTTCCTAGCAACCAAAATAGTCTCTCTCTCTCTTCCAGCTACATGGCTTAGCTTTCTGCAGGATGCTAAATGAGGTCTCCTGATAATTTTAGAAGGAATACAGGATTCCAAACTGGATTCAGGATTTGTACCTGCTATTCATTGCTAGTATACCAATGTAAATTGGCATGAACTAGAAATATACCTGAGTGATTAATCCCTATTGAAAGTGAAATTTGAAGTGATTTTCCTCCAAAACCTCTTCGTTCTCGTGCTCTCTCATTTTAAGCAAAGGCAAAACAGTTCTAATAAGATGTGGAAGTATTTGTCTAATGAGTAGCTATGAGTAGGCAATTCTCTCACTTTCAGACAAACTCCAAAAATTGCATAGACGTAATTAAAAAAATAACATAAATAAAAATCAAGACAAGGTTCATTATCTCCTTCCAGGCTTTCCTCTGCTTAATAATCCATGTAAACATCTGGGGCGACATGGATCAGGTGGGATCTTATCCGGAAAGGTAATACATAATGGATTGAACAATCTTGTGTGGAAGCTGAGGATTGGTATCGTTTATCAATTTATTATCAGTATCAAGTTATGAATGATCAAGAATACCCTAGCCAAAACATGGAAAAAACATACAATAGCTAGTCTAAGAATTAATTTCCAAATAAATTATTCAATTTAGCTGGTTTTGATATTTTTAATATTGTAAGAAGAGAGAAAGAAATAAAACAGCCACCAGTTTGGTGTGTGCGTTCATTCTGCACTGAATAAGAACTAGCCCTATGCACACCCACACACATCTTCTATAATTGAATGCTCTTATGATAGATGATAGATAGACAGACAGACAGACTGAAAAACTAAACATAGAAACTAGTATATGCAGTCATAATTTCTAAGTACTTTTCCAAATTTGACTCCCATTAGTAAAATGCTTGTTCAAATGCAGAAAGAGAGATATATAATTGACAGGGAATGAATATTCTGGCAGCTGTGTAGCATGAATCTGTTTTATACCATATAAGGCCACAATATCCATTTTCACTGTCTTCTTGTTTCCAATCTTTGGAATATAATTCAAACATATTTAAACATCTACAAAATCCATTTAGTTTTCTGGAACAAAAATTAGCATGTGAAATAACATTTGTCCAAAAGCAAGTCTTTACAGTCCATGACCACATCATATAAATCAACGATTCATTCTTAGCACATTTCTAATTTAGCTGAACCCACCTAGAAATGCATAAGCATGCAAAATGACTTTTAATTAATCATAGCTTTACAACTATAAAAATGTGCCTTGTAGATGCCAAAACAATTGCCCCACTGAAATGTGTACTCTACCTTTCAAATACCATGTTCCCATATAGTTTTCAATACCTAACCCAGCAACAATAGCTATTAATAAATGTGCTATAAGCTGTATTGAAACATTTAGAGTTACCACACCCTAACTAGATATCAACATGTGGTTTAATTAAAGACATTGCCAATGTATACTTCTTCTTCTGGCAGGTTATGTTTTTTATAGTTTCAATAGTTTTATTGTTTTTAATTCTTTTTATGGTTATTGTTATTATTTTAGTTGAAGATGAGCACAGAAGAAATCAACTGTATAGGTAAACTAATGACCTAGATGTACACATTATTCTCATTTCTGAACTTAAACTTAAATCACTTACTTGAGCCACTCCCAATCTTTTTAGGCTGCTAAGCATCCTGGTCAGAACATAGATGCTCTCTCATAATAACTGCTATGTGGTAGGCAAAGGACCAGTTTTCCTACTGTTATTGCTGTTATTGTTATTTAATTAAAGGAATATAAACACATTGGTAGCAGTGCCCAAACTGCCTTGACTGATCTCAAAAAGCTAAGAGGATTCACGTTAATACTTAGATGAGAAACTAGTAAGTAATCTATAGGTTAGAATGGAAAACAAAACAAAATTTTGGATGAAGAATGGAGAAAACCTTCTGTATGTAGGAAACCTACATGAATGCATCCATGAAGTCGCCAACAGTCAAGGCTGATTCAAATAAAACTTTTTTTAAAGAAATGGAGAAATCAGCAAAGAAGGGGGTAGCTGTAACTCTTTCTGCAGTTTAAGCTGTAAATGTGGTTGCTTGGATGACAAGAGAGAGACAACAATAGTTTTGATGGAATTGTAAGATCTGCCAAACTACAAAACACATTTGGAAAAATAACCCTAAAGGTTGAGGTGCCAGATCCTCCCACTGAAGATGGAGCTTCAGATGCCAAAAGCTTCATATTTGGCTTTTGGGAAGAAATTGTTAAGGGGGAGGGGGTATGGATGGATTCTGGAATTCTGAATGGCAAGAATGTATGGAACAATATTTCCCTGCCCTCATTCCATTTAGAAAACTCAGAACTCTGATTCAATCCAAGCAAAGGCAAATACTTGATCCCCGTTTTCAAGACGAGGTATTTAAGCATTTGTAAAGCATTCCTTTACAGTTAGATACAGCCTAACCAACTAAATCTTGGGGTGTTTGTCTTGAATAGATACAGTGGCTGTTTTTGCCAGAGGTCAAATGGCTGCATATTTTCATTGTGTTATCCTAGCATTTTGCTGGTTTTGTGTATGTAGTTACATGTGTATGTATGTTTGCATGGATGCATAGATGGATAGAGAGAGAGATAGGAGAGAGAGAGAGAGTTGGAGATAAAGAGTTAAATTGTTCCTGTCTTACTTTTGATCTCCCCCTCTTTGGAGAGTTGTAATTTGTAGTGATACTCTTAACAACTGCATTATGTTTTTGCCTTCAGATGGGCAAACAGATGGGCAGAGGAATATTTCCAAGTTATTCCAAGAAACAAGAAGACAAAATAAACAGAAAGAACATTATGACTGTTTTCCAACCTTTTGCAATCAACACCAGTATCAACAACTGGATCATCAGATAATAATTGTTTTGTTCTGTTTATTTGTTTTCTTAATTGTGGGAGGAAGAATTTGTCCTCCTGACTGTAGCAATAGGCAGACTATGAGAGCGAATATGAAACAGCAATCATAAAATCCAACTAATCTGTGGCATTAAGCCTGGCATTAATTAAAAATATATATCAAGGTAGAAATTCAGGCTGCAGTTAAATATGTAGGGAAAAAACCTGATTTTTAAGAACTTTTTCTAAGTTCAGAGAAGAAAATTTATCCCATTTCTACCAACTTTTCTCTTACTGGCTGATTTTTACAGTTTCAGAAAGTACTGCAATAATATGGTGAAAAGTTGCAGGGGAAAATCTGTCCGTATTCTGTTTTATATACATTTAGCCATAATGTTTGAAGATCCAGGTCTGCGGCATGAAAGAAAGAAATGTAATATGGAAAGATCATGTTTGAAAAACAGTACTACAAAATGAGAGGCTTGTTCCTGAAATATAAATACCTTACTAACTTTGCATGACTTCTGGATTTCTTAATTGCACATTGGGGAACATAGGATGGCATTTCCTCAAAATAAAACAAGATGATGATTATTTTTTTTTAAGCATCTCGGATGCTTCAAGGAAATTAACCATTTCAATTAAGAAAACACAGGCTAGATTCACACATTGCCTTCAAGCCATAATTTTGCTTAACATTGTTAATAAGCAGAATTGGCTGGGTTTGCATGTTGACCTAGGCCATAAACCATGGTTTTCACACCATAATGTGAAATAATGAGTAGATTTACAGACTATGCTAGACTACAACTAAGCAAGCTATATCAGTCATAGACTGGTGATATGGAAATTAATTTTCTGAATGATTTACCTAATCTTTCTATAATCATATCCCTATAATTTTGTTGGCAATAAATACAGGTTTATTCCAGGATCTTCTCTTCTCTTCTCTTCTCTTCTCTTCTCTTCTCTTCTCTTCTCTTCTCTTTTCTTCTCTTCTCTTCTCTTCTCTTTTTTGCCAGTCTATCATATACTCCTGTCATTCCTGGTGGTTTCCCAACCAATACTAACCAGGTTCAGCCTTGTTTTGTTTTTTGAGGATTAGCCAAAACAAGATACATGCTGTCACCTGCCATGGACATAAGATTTAATAAATCATTCTGCTGGTTAGACATCTGATTTAATTTCAGGTTTGGCATTCTTTCCTTTATTAATTTTTAAATAACATTTTAATTAAGAATTTTGATTACAATAGTAAAAAGGAATACAACTAAACTTAGAGAAAGAGAAGAGAAGAGAAAAAGAAAAAGTGCACGAAAAAAAGAAAAAGTAAGAAAGAAGAAAAAGAAAAGAAAGAATATAATAAAAAGAAAAGAAATACATAAAAAAGTATCTTCCAACCTTCATCACAGAGTATAAACAAATTTAGTAACTCTTCAACCCTTATAAAGTTAGAAACAGATATTTCTTCATCTTATATCCTTATCTATAAGCAAATCCATAAAACATCAACTTTCATTCCTGGTGTCAGCAGGAACAAAAAAGTCCATAAAGGGTTGCCAGAACATTGCAAAAAAAAAAAAAGTCTTATTTTAACCTTGATCAAAAGAACCAACTTTATATTCCTTCTTTTTACTTCTAATGGTCTTAATCTTTAATCCAATCAAATATTGCTGTAGGATTTCTTTAATTCTTCTTTATCCCATCACACAGATTTCTTCAAGTCTTTAACAAGCCTCTTTGGTGGATTCAATAAGAAAACATTTTCCAGGTCATTTTCTTTGTTTATCATTTGCATTTCCCTTTTAATTTTTTAAACTTCAGCTAGTTTCTTTTGTATATCCAGTAAACCATTCTCTTCTAAGTCATTATCTTGGCCTGTCAGTTGTAAATCCATTTTCAATGCCATCACTATCTTGTCAGATAAAATATGTCCCACATCTATCATTCCTTTATTAACACCTTTTGGACATAGTTTATCCATAGAATCAGACATCATTACTAACAGTGTTGATATTATAGTTACTAATTTTCTATTCTTCAAAGATCTTCTTTAATTTTTCTGATGTTACTGTCAGATTCAGCCGGCGTGGCACGGCTAGGGACGTGCCCAGCCGTGCTTAGTCAGTTGCACCGCCCAAGCGCTAGCAGAGGAAAAGGGGAAGTGAGAAACCGCGAACTGATTAATGGGTCAGCTGGCATCACTTAACTAAACCACAAGTGGATATTTTGTGTCAACGCCAATTTGCCTCGGGCGCTGTAGACAAAGGGGAGAGAGGCAGCTCAGAGGCAAAGCAGTCAGCACGTGATTGAGAACTCCCGGCTTTGCGCGCAACAGAAAGACCCAACGAAGACAACAACCATGCCATCGATAAAAAGCAATCAAGAACACAACAGAACTGGACTGAATCTGCCATTTGAGTGAGGGGGAGGGATTACTGCAGGTAATCTGTAACCAAGCAATAGGGGCTAAGCGTGGGAACGAGGGAACTATAAATTGTGCTGTAAGATGTGCCAAGCCAAGCCTGGCTTTGTCTGTATTTGCTTACGTTATGCTTGAGTAAACTTCTTTGCTGAACACACATGTCACGAGACACGTTTTAGGTCATTTTGCAAGTCCCAGTATTAACTGACATCAAGAATAGGCTTGTATTATTATTATTATTATTATTATTATTATTATTATTATTATTATTATTATTATTTTCCTTTCTGCTAAGAATCTTTAGTCCCCTCTAGTGTCCAGTTTCTAAAATCACAAAATAATTTATCTTTATTATGACTTATAATAGCCAGGATAGCCAAAATAAGTCTGTTTCCCATGAGAAGCTATTTATTCTTATAATTAATTCCAAAATCTCATAGTAAAAGTCAATATTCCCAATTTATCTGGATCCTTAATCCATTTATAATTTTCTTAGATCAAAATCTTATTTAGCTTTTTGCTGTTTATTTCAAATTCTTTAAGTTCTTAAGCTTATAATTAATTTTTCTTCTGTTCAGACTTGAAGTTAAACTTACCCAATGACTTTTCAAACTTATCATTCTGAAGGTCTCTAATAGCTTTAAGATAGTTAATAGGCAATTTCCAAAAGGGATTAGAAAGTGAGGTTTGCAAAGTTAGTGTCCTTTAAAAGGCACTGCTGCAGTTGTGAGAAAGATGGCTGAATCTCTCATTTCCCAGCACTTCAGAAAACCACTGTCCTGCAGTTTACTCATGAGGAACAACCATCCAGAACACATGTGGGTGATCTCCCATCCTCTCCTTATCCAGAGAGGTTCAAAGCAACTGGTCTACTCATTGGTTCCTTACTCTTTGCCATATTGTCAGCTCTGCTTTTGCAGAGACATCTTTAGTCCACCACACCTCCCCCAGAAACCCTTTCCTTTATTGTTTTCAAGAATAAATTTTGAGCATGTTGATATTAGAATCAAATTTGGAATACATATTTATATCCAAATGCCAGTTCAGCTCTGGCACATGCATTTGAATAGGTAGAGATGGCAGAATGTAAAATAATTTATAACGTGATATAAGATTAATCCATTTGAATGTAAACTCATCTTTATGGTAAGAATACTAGAAGAATTGAGAATCTGCAAAATTCATATATGAACTGCTCTACAGCCTGTAAGTGAACAGAGACACTGGAATATTTATGCTGTCAGAATGCAAAATACACATTTCAAAGATAGAGTTCATAGTTCAAGTTTTTTTGTTTTCAAAATGTGCATGAGGAATGAATATTTTAATAAAAAAAATTAGTTAGTAATGCACATTAACATGTATTTTCATGCTTTTTTAAATTTTTGATTGATTAATCAATAAAAGTCAGACTACCAACAAAGGGACATTCCTAATTTATCTTCAAGAAATAACCTAGTGTTTTAAGATCACATTTCGGCACACACTTTTAGTGGGCGAAGGAAGATGTAAAATCGAATAAGAATAAAACTAAATAAAGGAAGTATTCCCCATCTGGAAGACATGACAAGTTAAAAGCTGTGTTGTAGAAATGGAGAAATGGAAAAGTAGGATTTTTTTTAAAAAAATGTAAGCGCTGTGTACAATAAGGTAGAGAAGTCACTGAAGAAGAATTCTTCTCTTTCCCTGAGGGACTCTAAATTTCCTACTAATGTAGAGTGGGAGAAGAAGCAAAGAATTTCTCTCTCACTAGAAAGGCCAAGCAATCTATGTGCTAAGCAGAGAAATTAACAGAAGTAAACAGAAATTTAATATGTCCCCTGAATAACTTCTGCCTTTCAAAAGTTCTGAGCAGGCAACTTTTTATACCTTCTTCAAAACATGCAAACCTCTCTTCATAGCTTATTAAGAATTCAGTGGGGCCTGAATGGGCTAAATAATAGATTGTTTCATTTCAACTATTAATTTTCTAAATTAGAGAATGCAGCTAGAGTTGAGAGAATGCTTTTGTTTACCCAGCCAGCTTGCTGTTCCCACTCCAGATCTGAATGTTAACTAGCTGCACACCATTCAACACATTCAAGTATAAATAACCTCGAGTTCCATCCGAACATCAACCACATCCACATTTCTGTCTGCATGTTACTGACATGCATACACATTATGTTCCAGCATGCTCACATAGGCCAGGAAGGAAGGAAGGAAGGAAGGAAGGAAGGAAGGAAGGAAGGAAGGAAGGAAGGAAGGAAGGAAGGAAGGAAGGAAGGAAGGAAGGAAGGAAGGAAGGAAGGAAGGAAGGAAGGAAGGAAGGAAGGATCTCTCCAATTCATCAAACACCTTGTGGCATGTTTGCAGATACTGTAAGGAGTAGTGCATTACCTAAAGTAGGTCACTTCACTGTCTATTATAGTCAGCTTCAGGAAGACCAGCTGGACCTTTCTGGGCCCTCTCAGAGCAGAAGTCCTGATGATATATTCCATACAAGTACTGTATCTCTAGCAGTAGAAGCAGAAGGTATAAAACAACAACAATAGAGCTTCAGGAGGAGCTCTGTCTCCTGGTCTTTAGGAAAACCATGAAAACAAAACTGTTCAGAAGAGTTTTTAATGGAGAAAATCTTGATCGTTGGGATGGCGAGTCATTGATAGAAAATAATTGTTTTCAAGTTTCGTTTGTACCAAGCACACACTCCCAATCAATCCCTATATCCAGATCAGAGCAAGTCTACACACCACTGAGTTCAGCTAGCTAAAATATACTTTGATGTCTATTTATTAAACCTCAGCAAAGATCAAAAACAGCTAATTGACAAAACAGGACAAAAGGCAGGGCAGACAAGGACATGAATGATAGGCAAGAGATAAAAGGGAAGAAGATTTAACAACAATCTCTACTTTTACCTATCTCTCTATCTCTACCTCCACCTCTACCTCTCAAAAGGTACAGAACTTTCCAGAGCTACCAAAAAAAAAAAAAAAAAATCTATGGATAATTACCATGGACAGTCCCAAAGGGCTTTTGGTGATTTTATGGCTGCAAAATAGAGATGGAAATTAGGACACCTAAATGATTTTTCCTCTATTCTGCACCATGAACAGAAAGAGTTTGGTGAAGGGGGATGGTGTGTTTGACCATTATGTACTGACCATGAAAATAAGAATCGTAATTATTTAAATTGATTTACTACTGGAATCTGACTTCATGTACATTGTTTATTGGATGGTTTCCTTGTGTTCTTTTACGTTGCAAAAAACTCCATGCATCCTCTGTGTCATGGTATAGAAATGTATCAGATAAATAAGACAGATGAACACACAAATAAATCCAATAAAACTTCTCTTTTATTTAAGAGAAAAGATGGAATTCCCTTTCTACTTTAGTGTGGAGTCAAATACTACTTGAAATACTAATTCTTCATCCTTCAAGACCATCTATTCCAGGCAGAACCTGGGTCTCCAACCTGTATGAGCCAAGAGGGGGAGTTTTGATTCCTGTACCCTTCCCCCCAGGATATTAGAGGGATGAAGGTTCAGAAGATGGATTTCTCACTTGCATTCGCCTTGATTTGGAACAGCTTGCCCCCAAGGTCAGGAAGAACCCTTCCCGTTATTATTTAGGAAAACAGTTAAAAAATCGCTTTTCCCCAGAACCTTTGGAATATAACTTATCCATATAACGCTCACATTAGGGATCAATTGATTAGTTATCCACATTACAATGGTTGTGTTCTTTAGGCTTGCTTTCTGTCTGTTTCAGGTATCAAGCTTAAAAGCTACTCAGATGTTATGGGATAGGCAGCTTGCAAATCCATGTGTAAGTAAACAAACGTGGTTAAACATTGGGTTTAGTTTTGTTTTTTTTTAATCCAGCCAAAATCTTCAGATTGACCACCCTCTAAGTCCATGATCTTTTCATTGTCAAGTTATACATCAGAAGGGGGGGGGGGATTGCAATTGGATAACTTACAAACAAACATCTGATTCTGGTCTTTACAACAACAGCCTTTTTATAAAGATGTTAATGACTATGGTAGTATTTTTCACTCAGTATGCACTCATGCATAATGAATTTAGGGCTTTAAACTGGAATGTGTATTTTCCCTAGCCACACACAATCATTTAAACAACCACCAACTTGTTACCTGGTGTGCTAACACTTTATGATGAGTTTCTTCAGAGCTGTCTTATCTTACATTTCAAATAATTAATGCACAAGAGGAAAGAGGGCAAAATCAGAGTTCTCCAAGGAAAAAATTCCCTTATTTTATGGCATGGTTGCTTGGTTACTGTTAAACAAATTCTTTTTGTCTTCTAGCATACTACTGATAGTATTTATTAATTTAATTTTTGAGTACATTTTTCCCCCGATAACAACTTCCACTCGAAATAATAATAATACTTTTGGCAACATAATTAGTAGAAATACGTGGCGGTTTGCAAAACATTGACAATAATTGTTCTATTGTTTCCAAATGGGTAAGATTATAGCAGATTTTCTAGGCAGTTGTCTAGGTTACTTTCTCAAATGTTCACACATCTCTTGTCTTTAATGCTACGGAAGAATAGCAATGATAGGATGGAAGATTTATAATAATCCATATAAAATATCCATTGTACAAAGAATATTTTCAGTATAGTCAATTCAAAGTCATGTTCCATGTAAAATGTACATTTTTATCTCAATATACATATGTTTGGGATGTTGTATATTCTCAGAAACAAAAAGAAAACAAATTGAGATACAGCAGGGGAAAAAACACTGTAAAACCCAATACTGGTTTAACTGGTTGTGGTCAAGGTGTGACGTAATCTGTAAATAGTGAAGGAACATTTTGTCATGTGAAGAGAAATAAAACCACATGAATCAGTAACAATTGTAAATAAAATGGATCCAGGTGGAAATCTGTAACTCAGACTAGATTTATGAGCTGCAACTTTGCATCTTTGTAATGGGAGCAATTTAAAAGAATGAGGGTGTGTTCACCAAGTAATGTGAAAATCTGAAGCTTTCCAGGAGCCATGTCACACAAAAGTAAAAACTATCAATCAACTTACCGACAAAACGATTCTGCAAAATGTAACTTCCACAGACCCTTACTCATGGCTGCTCTGTGAGCCTGAGTAAGACTCTGCCTTAGCAACCTGGGAGGAAGAGGGACATTTTGGTTGATATAGGTTCTGTACCCTCTTCCTCTCTTCTCTCAATCAACATTGAAGAATTGAAGAATCTTGCTTTCTCTGCAGATGGGGCAGCCAAGAACTTTTGTAGATATACTGTGCAAAAGAAAAGAAAACAAGAGAAAGAAGGAAACAAAGATTCTAAGGGGAAACACAGATTCCATATTAACTCATAACAAGCATCGGTGGAATCAGGGTTTTGAAAAATGCCATCTGAAAGCCACATTTGCCTTGGACTGCATAAAAATAGAAACTTTGCTTTAGGCTAAATCCAAAGATATTTCATTTTCTGATACCATCAGAAGTAAAGAGATACAACTTCTCCAATCTTCAAATATCACTTTAGTTTGTTTGCTTGGGGGGGGGCACCATCCTCCTTGGTCTTACTTTTTTAATATTACCCACAACTATATTCTGCTGATTGTTTTTTTTTAAATATGACCAGTTACAAGGTATGACATTAAAACATACCTTGGTGTAAGAAATAGGAAGCAAAAGAAATTAAAGACACAAGATGAAAAGACAAAGGAAATATAACTAAATCTGGGTTATATCAACATAATTTATTACACTTCTTTGTAACTTCTGATTTTTGCAAACCACCCTTGTTTCCACCACTGCATCCATATTCAGCTTTATAACTGATCATCTGTTCTTTGCTTTTGGTCCATGTCCTTATTTTCCCCAAGATCCACCCTTATCTCTACCAAATAATGGTCTGTCCTACATTCAGAACCTTTCATCACTCTTGTAGCCTTCACTAATTCTCTCTTTCATTATAAATGATCAAATCAATCACGCTTTTTAATTCATTCTTTTTCCACTTGATGCTGAAAGTTGCCGGCCAGAAATGGTCGACACTTCAGCTGTTCGAGTCCAGCCTTCGCGTAGCAGAGTGAGCTCCTCCTTCCTCCCCCAGTTCCTGTCAACCCAACAGTTCGAAAACTTACGTGAGTAGATAAATGGGTACTCTCACTTTGGTGGGAGGAAAAATGCTGGCGGCGCCATGCAAAAGGAGTCGGGAGCAATTGCCAGTAGCGTGGAACCCGCGCACGCCCGAAAAAGACGCGAAGCAACGGAAACCCCACCTCCTATGCTCGCCAGGGGCTCTGCTCTAGGAAGGAGGCAATGGCAAACCACTTCCGAAACACCTTGCCTTGAAAACTGTAAAAGGACTTGTCCAAAAAGCAGTCACTGCAGAGTTGGTAATGACTGAGTGCAGATAAAAAAAAAAAAATACATCCACAGACTTAATCTTAAACCCTGTCAGAGTTTTCTCTAAGCAGATACTCAACATAGCCATCATTCTCATTCATTACTGGATATTCGTGTAGCTTCCACTGCTTATCATAGCTCGGTCAAATGAGGTTTTATGTAACACACTACAATAATTTAGAAAAAAGTGTAGATTAAATAACCAGTCATAGCCATATCTTGCCAATGCAGCATTGCCTACTAACAGTAAGAAAAGCATTATCTATCAGCCATTATGTCACTATGGCAAAAGCAGAATCAAAACACAGTCTTACTCCAAACACACTCACACTATTCCATGCAAAGAAGGATTTCTAATCTAAAGACTACTTGGCTAATCAACATACCGCTTCCTGCAGCCTATTGACTAGCATTATACCAACGTAAATCAATTGATCCACTTTAGCTTTTTCCAGTACTGAAACCATTTAGTATTTCTCACACATCACTTAATTCCCACACTGTTTTTAAACCAAGCTGATTTATTACAACTTCCATTTACATTGAATTGGAATTTCTATAACAGCGTTTTCTGAAAGGGGTTCCTAGAGAGACTTGACATTGCTGCCTTCTTTGGACACATGCTTCTTCTACTAGCTCAAGGTGTCAGGATGTTGATTCATCCTCCAAAATATCTATAAAAACCTTCAGTCTGGCTGTCAAAATATTAGGACATGGAAAGGATGTGGAAAGTAGGATATGGTCCAAAACCTGAGAATTAATTAAATGTTCTATTTGAATTTGATCATCATTAATAACGATTGTCTGTTTACATGTATAACATTTTTGTCTTCCACTGTTGATCTTTCCACATGATTTAGAAAAATGGAGTGTGACTTACAGAAACATCTGGATTCAAAGAAATGAAACCTATCCACTGTACATGATAGGAATATTGATCTTTGGGCATTCAGTTCCCCCTTAAATATTCCTTAACTTGGGAGGATTTTTGCGTGCTAACATTGAGGGACAGGATATAGGTTTATAGATAGAATACCTTTATCGTTTAATTTCTTGATCCCCATTTGCAAGGAAAAACACCGATTGAAATCTGCAAAAGTTGGCCAGCAGGAAGTATTGTTTCTCACTATCTTAAGAACTGCTTGTATAAACCTAAATGAAGAGAAATTCAGTCTGTATTTTGTTCAGCTTAAAAGTCAAGAATGAAATGACATCCTTGGCAATGCTCCTGCACTGAAAATTGATTCCCACCCCTTGAATGGATTTATACTTCTTCGCTTTTATTATTGGCTCAGTTCACTGTGTTACTCATTTCAGCTGTTCTGGGCAAGACGGTTGTCCTCACATTATCTTCAAAGCTAGGGTGGTCATTAAAATCATTGTACGTAACTTGTTTTAAGTGAATTACTCTTTTAGGCAGCCACTGCCTTCTTACCATCGCTCTGTGCAGTTTTTCATTTTGATCTCTTTTCCTCTTAAAAGGTTATGGGCTGGACGTTTCGAAGTGCCAATAGAGATCTACCAAGCAAATTAGTAAAGCATGAAATGAAAAGTGGGAAAATAATTTTGAATGCACAAATAAGCAACAGTGTATCCCATGTTGCCTACCTAATGTATATATGATGGTGGTATAAGCATTGCAATCCACAGCTTGAATATTGGGAAATCAGTTACACATTCATGAAAAGGCAATTAATCAGTGTTATCTTATGACGCTCATGCTATAGTGATAAAATCCAGTGAAAGGACTGCAAATGATGTTAAAGGGTTTAGAGGGCTCTTTTCTGTACACTGCCCAGAGTCACTTTTTAATGAGATGGGCGGTGACAAATTTGATATATAAATAAATATAAAAAAAATAATACAAATCCTTTTCTGTGCAGAATTCCACCCTCACCCCATTCTTAACTGAAAAATTCAGAAACTGCAATCAACTATTTCTATGTAAGACATGTAGGAAAAGCCCATCCCATCCAAGACTTTTATAAAACATTTTGGGCTTCCGTTGAAAATGCTCTGAGGTTTTGACTCAGGCTGCAAAGAGTGCTTCCAGTTCAACTCTGGAACTTTAAATCTGGTAATTAGCAAAGACATATACGATGTTTCTGAGAAACGTTCACCAGCCCTTACTCAAAACTATACATATTCCTTTGAAATTCTGTAGAGCTATTTTATCTAGAGTGAAAACACCAGACTCCCTGTGCACATCACTTCAGTCAAGTTGATGATTATTTGAAAATTCTGCCAGTACTTTCATTTCCTGATTTGCTACCTCACAAATTCATTGGTTGACAGTACAGACTGTTGTCTAAGTGTCTGGGGAGAAAACTTAGTCTCAACACATAGGAATCAGCTGGGAAAAGTCTGACACAGATCACTATAATAAGAACATTTACTGGGAAATAGTCTTTATATAGGTGAAAACAATGATCCAAGATCTATGTATTGATTGGACACTGAAGTATTTTTGCTATGGAGTTATAACTGACTATCCATATGGATTGGTGCAAATACTCTGAAATTACCAGCCACTTGCTAACTACCTCAAAATGTTTCAATAAGAAAGAGGATTAATTGCTATCAGTGAACCCAATCACTGTTACAATTATTTAATTAGGCTAGTTTTTCTCTCTTAGTCTCATACTTACTCTATAAACTAGTTCTTTACTCTGACAACAATAGTAAAGTGAACAACTCCATCCTCATTGTGCATTAGGTTTACACCATTTATCCATGTATTGATTTAATTAATGCATATTTTATATATATATATATATATATATATATATATATATATAATGTATTGATTTTATTAATGTATATTTTATATATATATATATTATGTATATATGTGTGCGTGTATAAATAAAGATGGAGAATTGTGTGTTACTCCTGTCGAAGGCAATAAATGGACCATCTTTTGTACTTTCACAAGCAATTTCTTTTTACCCTCATGCGAAGAAAAAGGAATATAGAGCTCTGGTCCTTCTTTTCTTACCTATCTTGGTAAGAATAAAAGAAGATATATAGACCGAACCAGCCCACACACTTGCTGACATTTTATTTCTTCAAGGAATTTCAGTTGTGATAGAAGGTCCCACCCTGTGGTGAAGTGGGATGATGCGAAACTCTCAGAACTCATAAGGCAGAAAATTGTATGTTGCTCATATCTAAAACGATGTCGTCGGCTAGGAATGTAGCTCCTTGAAACTCTCTCTGCTCTGATAGCCTATGGGCATCTGATCAGAATAAGATCTTCCAGTAAGGGATATCTTTCTCTCTGGCCTTGGAAATAAAAGGCCTGGGTTTAATTTTCTAGGTCCATTACCTGGGTGTGTTTTCTAAACCATTAGGAGAGAAACTACATGACATAAAAAGTAATCTCTCAAATGTAGGTCAGCCAGAATATTGCTGTACTGACACTTGTAAAGAAAAGGGCTGCCTTGTATTTTAAAAATTCAAAGGCCCTTTTATACAGCTGCTAATAAAAAATGCCAGAATGCTGTTAGCAGCAGATTTAAAGTAACTTAATGCTTTTGGTGATTAAACCCAGCAGGTTTCTTCATTTTTGCAAACAGCATTCATCCCTTTCAGTTTCAAATTTGCCAGGACACAAAATTCATCTGTGACCATCAATGCAGATATGGGCAGATATGGGCTTATAACCCATGTACAATTACTCAGGAGTAAGGCACAATAAACTCTGTGGCACTTACTTATGGGTAAGTGTGAACAGAATTGGGTTTGTAAGAGGTCCCTTGTTTGGAAATGATACTTCTTTGTGGTCTCTATGAATCGTAGCAAGGACTGTGCTGTCCTAGGGACATTAACACCTATTAATCTCTACTGCTTCTCTTCACTGTTGTCCCTGGCTTGCATCCTATATATTTCTGTTCATCCCACGCCCACCAAAAGTGATGGAGGTGAAGAGGTTTCTCTCACACTGGGCCTGACAAAGTGAGATAGCCATGTGATAACTGGGAGAAGGAACAATGATGATGGTTGGTCCACTCAGACTGATCACAAGAACATGCCTGCTGAGGATGCTAAGTTCAGGGTTTCGGGACTTGGTGTTGCCCAAAAGCCTCACTCTTATGCATAGTCTCTGGAGCAGATCACCTAGGTAAACCAGACTGATCTCCATAAAGCTTAAGCAGGGTCACACTTGGTTAGTATTGAATGGGAGACCACTATATTAGCCACAATATGGAAGTGGAAATTTTTTAGATTTTAAACAACCCATAAAAATTCAATATTGTTGCCAAGAGAGCCATATGGACGAGGAGTGGAATTTGACTCAAGGGAGTATTTACCTTATGAATCATGGACAATTAGAGGTGCTTATCATTATTATTGAGGCTCTCCTCCTCTCCTCCAGTGTTTGTCCCTTACCTCACAATGAAACGGTGATCTAATCCATGCATGTGTATATTCAGGTTTATGCAAGATTATCAGCTTGAATCAACCCACCTCAGGACGAAGGCCTCTTTGAAGTTTTGTGGGGTTTTGTTCGTTTGTTGCTTTCAAGTCACTTTTTGCCTCCTGGTGGCTGCCCAGACAAGTCCCTGCAGTTTTGTTGGCAAGATTTCTTGGAAGTGGTTTGCCATTGCCTCTTTGCTAGGGCTCAGAGAGAATGACTGGCTCATGGTCACCTGGCTGGCTTTTGTGCCTAACGCAGAACTAGAATTCATAGACTCCTGGTTTCTAGCCTGATGCCTTAACCACTACCCCAAACTGGGTCCCCTTTTGAAAATTATGGACTGTAATCTATCATGCTGGTCCAATGCAGACAGGTAGATATATGTTTTTCAACTTTCCAGTCTAGGATTGAGATAGAAGGACTAACCCAAAATAATCCAGCTGGTTTCTGTGCCTAGAACCTGGATCTCTCATAGATAGTTAGATAGATGATAGACAGACAGACAGATAACATATATACATACACCCACACATATACAAACATAACACATGGACACAATCACATTTCAAAATATTCAATTAGTTATAAATAGGTTTTTTTGTGTTTTTGTGTTTTGTTTTTGTTTTGTTTTTGGCATCACAGTGACCAGCTTATCTGTTTCTGGCTTGATAGCACTGATTTTCTAAAAAAAAAAAAAAAATTGGGGCATTTCCACCCATCCATCCCAAATGGGCAACACATTATTTCTTTATCTTCACAATTATTGTTCTTTAATGCTGGGAATGATGTTATCTGCATATTGGGGGGGGGCATACGTTCTGCCACAGTTATCTTTATTAGCTTCATCGGCATATGTACTTGCTCATTGGTAGTTTGGAGGAAAATGGCAAGCGATGCAATGTTTACATTGACAGCATGAAGAACAGACTGTTAATGCTGTCTCTTTAAGCAGGGAGTCCACCCTCTGATTCATTCAGTTCTTATGCATTAGTTCCACAAGTCTTTTTAGACACCTGTTGAGAGCTGTGTGCCAAGCATGAAATTCCATCTTGGAAAAGAAACAAGATCTGAAATCTAGAAGAACTCCACCACAGAGAATGAAGTGAAAAGAAGCATGAGATTGGAGCCCACTGAATATCTGGATGACTCTCACTGACTTCTGTGCAACTTGCTTCAGAATAAACATGCGTAGGATTGCACTGAATGGACTTTTATTTCAGACATAAATTTTATTTTGGTGACCTTTGCCATTCATTCCCCATCCCTTGATTGTTATTGTCTTCTCCACAAACAACATTTGCATTATAAACTCTTTCAAAATGCAGATCCAGCTATGCTATGTGCTAAACTACAATATACATATACATTAAGTAGCAGTGATTCACAATTTCTTAGGAATGTGTCACTCAGAGCATATTGTAAGACACATTTGGACAATTTTGGGTGATCAGAGCTTGCGCTGAATGTTTTCTGGGGGAACAAGAGTGGGGAACAGCAGTGTCCCCAGGGAGGGTCAAGAAGTCAGGGTAACAGTTTCAACTGCACCATCTAAGCCCCAACTTTTTGTACATGCTTTGATGTTGCATGCATTTACAAAGAGGAGGCCCTGGAGCTGCACAGCTGCAGCAGCCGTCTTCACCTTTTTTTACTCTCCCTCTCCTCCCTGGATGCAGCTACTGGAGACATGATGCAAATGGACATCAGAAACCTAGATACAGTTTGGTCTTTCATTGGCTTGTCTTTATATTAGCCATATCTTAGAGATTACTTACTGGTTTTATATGTTGACTGCCTCAAAAAGGCAGGAAGGCATGTTACAGGTCCTTGGTTGCCAATCCTTGTTTTCTGACTTCTCCAAGCTGTCCTTGATTTCTTCTACAATCCCAGCCTCATATGGAAACCATAATAGTTTGATCTGATAATATAGTGACAGATCATGATGGATACTTTGAGAATCAAGATTAGGCTACAGTTGCTACATTATATACATACCTCTCTCCCTCTCTCTCTCTCCATTTATGGAACCATTCATAGCTGCATAAATGCAGAGAGATAGACAGACAGACAGATACTGTAGATCTATTATCTATCTATCTATCTATCTATCTATCTATCTATCTATCTATCTATCTATCTATCTATCTATCATCTATCCTGCACCATGTATTCACATTTTGTTATAGGAGACACATTATTATTTTTTTTAACTTGCTTTCTTATGCAAGTTGAGGTCAAAAAGTGAAAAATCAAAATCAATAGAGCAGATGCTTTACATTTATAATCTTTGTTATGAATCTTAATGACTTAGTACAAGAGCAAACATCTGGTGATCTGCAAAAGTAGATTAACACACTTCCATTCATTTCTTCTAGACAAGTATAAGAAGCTTGAAGGGAGAAATCATACTAAGTTCTTTTTGGTTCTTAGTCAAGTGTGAAGGGAAAAATCCTTGCAAAAGGATTTTTGCAAGGACAGAGCTGGCTTCTGGAATAGTGATGCATGATGGTTTCATGTAGAAGATTCGGCAGCTGCAGTCAGAGACTTGGGCCATGACCAAGAATCACAGAGTAAGGCCTGGAAGGGATCCCTTGCCCAAGCAGGAAACGGCTATCACAGCACTTCTGAGTTGGGCCACCAGCCTCTGTTTAAATACTTCCAACAAAGGAGGTAGGTGGAAAGGAGTGAGAGGAAGGAAGAGAAAGGGAGTTGGGATATGGAGGCCAAGGAGTGATAGTGAAATGGTAACTGGCAAGTGAGGCAGTAGTCACAGCCGAGCTGATTTGCAGAAAGAGAAACACAATGGTGACTTGATAAAAGTCCCTTAGGGCCAGGCGCCCACAAGTTCTTAGCAAGTTTGTTGGCTGCCCATAGCCCTGCTGGAATTTGGAAAGAACGCTATAAACCATGGGCCTTGGTTATCATCCTTTTTTTTTTTTTTTTTTCTCCACAAGAATGTGCAAGTGTTAAGACTGAAACTTTCCATGAAACTCTTTCCAAAATGCTCCACAGGATTGCTGGTAAGTATATATGAGATTATAAATCAGTAAATGCCCACTTAGTAATGCATTCAGGTTCTGCTTAACTAAAATCATGGACTACAAAGAAGAAGAGGGAACAGAAGTTCCTCTGGCCTTTTCATTGACAGTGATCCAATTAATGCTATTTAAAACACAAACTTGGATGGTCCTTTAAGCCATGGCAGTAGCTATCTTTTTTCCCACTAAATGTCTTTGGCAGAGATGTTGGAATTTCTAGAAGCATTTGAGGCCCTATTTACTATGGCAGATGAACTTTGCAGCTTCTCAAAATAGCTATTACATGAGAAAAGGCAAGATATTCCTAAAAAATATCAGTGGAGGCACAGTTCATCTCCTGATACCTTTTGTGGTCTAAAAACATGATTCTTAATATGGGAAATCAGAGGAATGAGGCAGACTATCTGTTTTCATATACTCTAAATAAAAGGAGAAAAAGGGAAAAGCACCCAAGGAGAATCTCATACTGTTTCAAACCAAAGTAATTCTGAAAAATGCTAACACTATGCCACACGTTACTTTTTTCATCCATTGATGCCAATTTGAGAGAGAACCTGGCTGTCTCCCTGTTGTGCTTGGAATCACTATTGCTTCCTCCAGGAAGGGGGGAAAATGCCTAAGGATTATAAGAGGCTAATGCAAAATGACAAGCCAAGTCACATTGTGCATCATGCCATCTGCCAAGTGAGTCTACAACAACCTCACTCCAAGGGGGGCAAAGAATGTTCACACAGTGATAATGAAACTTGTGAAAAGTGTTAGCTGATGAGTGAATTCCCCAAGTTTTAATCAGGAAATATAACTGACTTAGGTAGACACTGATTTTAAAGATCCAATTTTAAGGGCAACTCTCCCCACAAACAGACGAAGTAACAAGCCTCAATGTGTGGGTTAGTATGGTGGAATTTTCACAATAGTAATAATAATTAGCAATGTCAGCAGTAGGATAATACTGACTTCCAGAGGAAAAAATGGTGGATTGAAGACTGCTGTGCAAAAAGTAGACAAGCTCTTCAAATCTCTCTGGATAAAGAGAGGACAGGTGATTGCCCACAAGTGCTCCAGACAGTTGGTCCTCACAAGGACACTACAAGACAGTGGTCTCTAGCAGGTTTTAAGCACTGGGAGATGAAGGAATAGCCATTTTGGTTTCACCGTGGGCACTTTTAAAAGAACACCACATTCAAGTACTTCCTTTTCTAATCACATTCAGAAGTTGCTTATCAACTACTTTTCAGCTATTAGAAACCTTTGGATTGATAAGTCTGAAAACACCAGGTAAATCTGCTTTCAATCCTTAATGAAAAAAAAAAAAAAACCTGCAAGCTTAAGAAGTTAAAAAAAAATTGAAATAAACAGCAAAAAGCTAATTAAGACTGATTTTTGAAAGTTATAAATGGATTAAGAGTCCAGATAAATTTGAAATAAGATTTTGGAATTAATTATAAAGAATCCTTCCCATGGGAAAGTCAACTTGTTTTGATTTTTTTCTAAGACATAAAAGAGATAAGCAACTTTAAAAATTGGACACTAGGGGGAACTAAAGATTTTAATTAAAGGAGAAGAATACATAAGTCTGATTAACAGTACCAAATGACACAAAATATTACAACATTGGAAATATTGAAGGATACTTTTGAAAAATGGAATCAGAAGTTAATGTCAATCAGCCTTGCCTGGTAAACTGGGAATCACGCAGGTTCTCCTGGGAGAGCTAAACTGTTACCAGGAAGGGTGACTGTGAAGCAAGAATGAGCAATTTTTTTCCCCCCAAAGTTGCTGATGGCACCAGGCACGATCAACAAGACAAAAGAGCAAGTTTTGGGGCAACATGATCCTTATCTGGTCTTTGCAAAAAGAGACCTTTCTGGCTTCCGAGAAGCGGACAAGTGGAGCTGACATTTGCAGCATTTTACAAGGGAGCCAAAGCAGATTGTCTCCTACAATCCTCTCTTTATGGTTGCTCCTCTTTCTCACGAAGAGACCATAAGACAGCAATCTTGGGTGGGGAACCAGGAGACAGGGGAATTCACCATATTTGCTCCAGCTGCAAATGAAGCCTTT
Organism: Python bivittatus; assembly: GCF_059951505.1. Classification (NCBI taxonomy): domain Eukaryota; kingdom Metazoa; phylum Chordata; class Lepidosauria; order Squamata; family Pythonidae; genus Python; species Python bivittatus. The sequence continues at coordinate 19,078,808 of NW_028277124.1, read as the reverse complement.
CAAAGGACACTAAGTTTGTGCACTTCCCTTGCTAACTATTTTCAGATATTGCCTATTAACTGTTTCAAAGAAGTTAGACACCTGCAGAGTGACAAGGCTGGAAATACCAGGCGAATACTTTCAACCCTCAGTATAAGCATATGGAAATCTATTTTTATATTCTTTAAGAACTTAAAATAAACAGCAAAAAGTAAGAAAAGGTTTTGGCTATAGAAAGTTTTATGGGCTCAAAAAACATTGGAGTTTTGAACTTTAAATATTAAGACTTTGATTTTTTTTTAAACAATAAATGTATATCTGTGGGAAAGAAAAAAAATGTTTTTGAGATTGGAGTTATGAGACAAACAACTTATAATAGCTTTTAGAGACATCTTTGAAGAACTGCATAGAGACCTGCGTCATGAATTTGATTCAATCATGTCAGCTATGTTATGTCTTCTTGAAAACAGTTTGTTCCCAGATGAAGATGTTACAGAACAAGATATGCAGCAAAATTTACTTGAGGAAAATATGAACAAAACTCTGAATAAGAATCTGTCACCAGATATAGGGGTGCATGAGGTTTTAAAAATCAAGAAGGAAATAAAAATGATAATCCCAAAGAACAATCGGAATAATTTCCTTTTGGTGGATTTACAAAAGAGATTGTTTAAAGTGCTAAAGAAATTTTAACAAAGATCAACAATCATCTGATTGGATTACAGAAAAAGACTGCCCTGTATAAGAAAAAAAAAAAAAAAAAAAGGGACTACAAAGTCAGTTTATTCAACCAGGGATAAAATGGGATATGTTGTTATTCTGGGTGGTGTGAGTCTAGGCTGAAGCTGCCATAATGTAAAGATGAAGCATAAGCAGAGAGGACAAAAGCCAGGAAACTTATCTATGAGATCCCTTCAGGGAGGTAGATACGAAGGAAGCAAGTCATTAAGGAAAAAACAAAGGACCTGAACCAGAAAAAGGAAGTTGGGCCTGAGCACATGGAAACCCTCACCCCAATCCCATCAACTTGTAAATCAACCCAGCAAGGACTTTTTGGGATAAAAAGGGGTCCCAAAGCCCGCCCACTCTGAGTCATCTGAGTCACCTTTGGATCCAGACTTGGCGACTTCTGTCCCTCTAGCTACTGCCTGGCAGCCTAGTTGGGTAAGTGTGGATGAGCGCAAGTACGCGCGCATGTGTGTGTGTGTGTTTGAGAAAGAGCAAATGTACCTTGCAACCAGTAAAGTTTTGCTGTTACTTTAAATTCACTGGCTCTCCATGTATTACATGGATCTCTTGTGCCTCAGTGTTTGGTTGGAAGTGATTTGTGTGTATCCCTATTTATTTCCCGGCTGTTGACCAGGGCTGTGTGTCTGTCTGCTCCAGCCGCACCTATCTGGAAAACCCAGATAGAAAGCAAGGGGGGCTGACAAGATCTGCGTGCCTCAACAGGCTGTGAGTGTGTGAGTGAGTGACCATAAGCCGAACCTGGGAGCAGCGTGTGTAACAGTGGTTCTTTCTGCATTTATTGATATCTTAATTAGAAAAATGTGGTGTACTGGATTTGCTTACTGTGATAGAAGTCATGAGTGAGAAGGATCGTGGCATGGAGGTCCAAGGCCATAGGGAGGGGGAGAAGAATCCTCAGCGTGTGAAAGTGAAGAGAAGGAGACTGGCACCACCCTGAGGAATTCAGAGCTTTTAGTTGCTGTCGTTGGGGATTAGAGTTAGTCTGGTGAGACTCTGTCTAGTAGGTGTAAGCTAATAACGTAACTGAACTGTTCCTGAATTGTCCTGCTGAGTTTCTTGGGCTGAACCTGACACTTACATTTAATATGATGTAAAAGTCGTTTATAGCTACTTTATGTAATACTAATTTTATACTACTTAGACTGGCCTTGCATTTAACCTGTTTCTCTTTATTCAAAGGAAGGAAGTTTGGAGAATTTGTCGTTTTAAAGGAGAAATTATTTTTCTTTGTTATATCAAATTCTAGTCTTTTGTTCATATTAGGATACAGGTATTACTTTACATTCGTGAAATGTGGATGAGCTTATAGTTTAGCGTGTGGAGATATGGAATGTGCATTTGAACAGGATAAGTTGTTATTTGGAATGTTGTGTATTGGAGCTTGTCTTTTGTAAAGGAGAGATGGTCTTTTTCCATCATATTAAACTTTGTTTGTTTAAATATTTATATTAGGATATAGGAACCATTTTATGTCTTTTAAATGGACTTTTGCTATAGTTAAGAGTTGAGATGTGCAATGCTGAGTTTTATATGTTAATTAATGTTAAAATCTTAAAGCTTTGTTTGGATCTTTTGCTACTAAGTCGACTGAAGAAGACACTACTTATTTGATTTGCCTATTGCTAAGAAATGGTTTATGGGATGAAGGGTTTTACATTTGTTAGCTAAGAGGAGGGGAAGAGATTGGGAAATTGTTTATACTTGCCACAATGAGGATAGAAAGTTGGCTTCTTGGGGGGGAGGGGTGATATATATTCATTCACTCTTGCATTTCTTCTCTTTCCCTTTTTTTCTTCTATCTTTGTATTATCTTCTATTGTTTATTCAATACTTTTAATAAAATTATTTAGCAAATATACAGTATATGTGTGTGCTTCTATGGATAGACTGTGTCCAAAAGATGTTTTAGAAGAAATGGCAGAACAGGAACAAGTTTTATCTGACAAGATAGAAACAGAGTTGATATGGAAAGTGGATCTACAAATGACAGGCTACAAAAATAACATGGAAAAGGTTATTTCATGACAAAAGGTTATTTCATCAACAAAAGAAATTGGTTGACGCTTTAAAAATAAAAAATGTATTACAAACAATAAATCAAAAGAGTGACCTGGATAATTTTTTATATGAGATTTACAAAAGAGGTTTGTTAAAGCTTGGATGAATCTTGTGAGAAGGGATAAAAGATAATAATAATTAAAAAATAATAAAGTTCTACAACTTTACTTGAATGGACTAAAGATAAAGATTGTTAGAAGTAAAAGGAAAGAATATAAAATTAGCTCATTTGATCAAGGTTGAAATAGATATATTATTATTTCTAGCAATCCTTAATGGACTTTTGCTGACACCAGGACTGAAATTATGATGCTTTATGGATTTGTTTATCGATAAGAGATGGAATACGGGATGAAGAAATCATTGCTTGAAAATTAAGAGGAGTTGAAAAGTTAGTAAATTTGTTTATATTTCTTATGATGAAGGTTGGAAGCCACTTCTTTATATTTTCCTTTCCTTTCCTTTCCTTTCCTTTCCTTTCCGTTCCTTTCCTTTCCTTTCCTTTCCTTTCCTTTCCTTTCCTTTCCTTTCCTTTCCTTTCCTTTCCTTTCCTTTCCTTTCCTTTCCTTCCCTTCCCTTCCCTTCCCTTCCCTTCCCTTCCCTTTCCCTTTCCCTTTCCCTTTCCCTTTTCCTTCCTTCCTTCCTTCCTCCCTCCCTTCCTTCCCTTTATCTTTTTTCTTTTCCTTTGCACTTTTTACTCTTTCTTTCTATTCTTCTTTCTTTCTTTTAGTTACCATTAGTTTTTACTATTACAATTATAATCTTTAATAAAATTATTTAATTAATGCAATAGGTTAAAAATATTAATAAAACAGTGGACCACCTAGTTAGCTGCTGCAAGAAGATCACACAACAATGGCATGACAAAGTAGCAACAATGGTGCATTGGAATATCTGCAAGAAATACCATTTGCTGCAAGCAAGAACTGGTGGGACCACAAAACAAAGTCATAGAAAACGAAGAAGCTAAAATGTTCTGAGACTTTAGACTTCAAACAGACAAGCACCTGCCACGTAACACCCCAGACTTAACAATTGTTGATAAGAAAAACAAAAATAAGTCTGGATAGTGGACATTGCAATACCTGGAGGCATAGAATAGAAGAGAAAGGACTGGAGAAAATCACAAAACACAAAAACCTGGAAATAGAAGTAGAACAACTATGGCAAAAGAAAGAAAAGATAATACCAGTAGTTATAGGCACCTTAGGTGCAATCCCAAAGCATCTGGAGCACCACTTGAAGATCATTGGCATTGATAAAATCACCATCAGTCAATTGCAAAAGGCAGCTTATTTGGAACAGCTTATAACCTGTGATGATACCTTTAACAACATCAAACGATCAACCAACAACATCTGCCTATCCCAGGTCCTTGGGAAGGACTCAATAGGTGGATAAAAATGTCAAATTCAGTCTAAACATCTGGCTGTGTGACCAACTATAATAATAATAATACTTAGACATTAAGATCTATGGTAGAGCCCATGTTTTTCTGCTAAGCTGATATGTGGTGCATATTTAAAGAGAAGAAAGGAGGAAGGAGGAAGGAGGAAGGAGGAAGGAAGGAAGGAAGGAAGGAAGGAAGGAAGGAAGGAAGGAAGGAAGGAAGGAAGGAAGGAAGGAAGTTTGATTTTTATAACAATAAGTATACCCCCTTCAATTTTTAGTAATAATCCTTTGGAGCATTTCCCATACCTGAGAAGTCTACATTCTTGACGTCTTGATAAATTATAAATACTGGCAATAGAACCAAGAAGGACGTAAGCATCTTTAAGACACAACAGTCAATCCAAAATCATGATTATGGGTCTCCTTATTTTAGCAAATATGTGACCCTAACAGGGCAATTCCAAACTATAACAGTTAATCCTATCCAATAGTGCTCTTTGATTTATTCATGCAGTACCTATTCAGCATAACAAATGTCTTTCTTGACTGCTATATATTGTCCATAAGAGATATCTATTTCTTGGTGCACTTATTTTATTTCATTTCATTTCATTTCATTTCATTTCATTTACATGTGAATAATATTTCTATCCAGTTTTCTCAGAACGTCATGCATGATTTTCTCTCTAATTTTCCTATACTTGCAATATTTTTTTAAACAAACAAACAATCTCGTGTTTCACTGACAAAAATGTTGTATTGTTAGTATACTCAGTAGCCAACTCACTCAATTGCAAGTAATCTTGGAAAATTTAATAATTCTCATGAAGCCAAAACCTTGGCAAAAAATATGTAAATTATAATTCCTTTTTTGGGGAACTTGGGCATTTTTCCTACAGCAAACATAAAGTAGACAGAAGATTTTGGTTCTGTAATATCTCTGAGATTTTGTTTTTTGGAATTTTTAGTAATGAATGTTTTAACAACTTCTGTGATATTGGATATGTTTGTTTGATATATAATTTTACATTTTCTAAGCCAAACCAGCTAAGTACACTGCATTCTTCTGTCTGAATTAATCTTTCTTTTTCTTTTTTATAATTTTTATTGAAGAATTTTTTAACAAAGTAAAAACCATAAAAGAAAATAAAGGTAATAAAGAAAAATAGTAAGTAGTGGAAAATGAAAATGGAAAGGGAAAGGGAAAGGGAAAGGGAAAGGGAAAGGGAAAGGGAAAGGGAAAGGGAAAGGGAAGGAAAGGAAAGGAAAGGAAAGGAAAGGAAAGGAAAGGAAAGGAAAGGAAAGGAAAGGAAAGGAAAGGAAAGGAAAGGAAAGGAAAGGAAAGGAAAGGAAAGGAAAGGAAAGGAAAGGAAAGGAAAGATTATAAAGAAATGGCTTCTGATCTTCTTGACAGTGGTTATAAATACATTTATATTTTGCCTTATCTCGCTAAAGTTACATCATAATTTCCTTCTTTTCTAATCCTCAAACCAATAAATCACAAGTTCATTTTTCTCTTTTTTCAGCAAAAAAGTCCATAAGGGGTTTCCAGTCATTGATAAATGCAGTTGTTGATCTTTCTCTAATCAAAAGAGTCAATTTTGCCATCTCTGCTAGTTCTCTCATCTTCACCAATTTTTCTTCACTTGTGGGTGTTTCAGAGTTATTTTTTCCCCCCATTTTTGTGCATATAATAGCCTTGCAACAGTAATCATATATAAAAATAGTCTTCCATGGCTCTTTTATAATTGGTTGCCTGTTAATCCCAGCAAGAAAAGTTCTGCTTTCAGTTGAATGTTGATCTTTGAAATTCTTTGTATCATTATATATATTTGAACCCACAAAATTTATAACTTTTTTACAAGTCCAGGCATGATACAATGACCCTTCATGTTGCCAATATTTCCAACATAAGTTTGAAGTACCCTTATACTATTCTAGTATAGTAAAATTTCTAGACAATTTTTCTGGAGTCATATACCAATGGCGCATCATTTTATAAAAATTCTGTTTTAGGTTATAACTTAATGTGAATTAATCCTCTTTCTAAGAAGGAACAGTATTTAAGGAAGGCTGGACTGTGGAAAATACACAGAATCCTAAAAAGAGGGGCCATACAGGGGTCAAGAAACAACTTTGGTTTGGTGGGCTGTAATTTCTGAATTCTGTAATGGACTAAGTAGATTTTCTAAATCAAGCATTCCCCTACTATTCTTTAAAGAAGCAGGATAGGAAGAGTATTGATGCCTTTCAACTTTGTTGTTAGAGAAGACTCCTGAAAATACTATGGACAGCCAAGAAAAACTGATGGATCATTGAACAAATCAACCCAGAGTTCTCACTCAAGGCACAAATCACCAGGCTCAGATTATCCTACTTTGGACATATAATGTGAAGACCTAGCTCCCTGGAGAAGGCTCTAATGCTGGGAAAGGTGGAGGGAAAGAGAAGAAGAGGATGCCAGAAGCAAGGTGGATGGACTCAGTTACAGTGGTGATGGGTGCATCATTAGAAGACCTGAAAGATCAGGTGAAGGACATATGGTCATGCAGCAAATCTATGCATGTGGTTACTAGGAGTCTAAAACAACTTGTTGGCACATATCAGTCAATCAATCAGTCAATCAATCCTACTATTCAAGGATTCCTATATTTCAATGACTTGTATTTCAAACCAAGTTCTGAAGCTGCTTCTTTGCTTAAAGAGCTTCCACATATTATATAGCCTAATATTTTAAACTGCATAGTTAAAAATGTCATCTGACCAGCTGGCAGGGCATGATGGGCATAATAGTATAATGGATCTGGAGGGGACTGGGTTGGGGAAGTGCCCAATGTTGGAAGCCTGCAACCTGATTGAAAATACATTGTGTGCACTAATGTGCTTGTATTGTTTTGATCGGGAGTTTAGTACCATTTTAGAGGGTTTGAAGTACAAACCAGAAAAGAAAAACTTGACTATGTGGTAAATATAGAAGTGTTGGTGTTAAAACACAAAAAGCGTGCATGCTAATTAATGTATCACTAAAATAGAATTAAGTACATGTTTGCATTTAGTAGTGGTCTTAAAGTCACTAGGCAAGTGCATTGGCTGCAATATTAAAGATCTTACAGAAACACCTCATTTCCCTCAGCCTCCCTTGTTTCTCCCTGTATAAAAATCCATTTTCATTTCAGGTCTTAGAGCTATGGTCAGATCTTAGAGAGAAGCTAACGTACTGTAATAGTATGTGGAAGGTGGAAATCTAGATTTGCAAACTACTGTTGCAGATTTAAACTTTGGGATCAAAGATTTAAACTTTGAGATCTTATGCAGTAATGGAAGATTTCTAGGAAACACATACACAGAGAGTCTTGGTTAACCTCCTAGTTTTATCAATCACAATTGCTAAAGCATCATACACAGTCCTACCCACTGAGCTGTACTACAATACTGGTCAGGCAATGCAAGGGGTATTAGAGAAGGTAGAGTGCTTGATGATGGTTGGGTGAATATTTGGGGTCTTCTGGTCAGTCCCTAGATAGTCCTTCTTCTTCTTTTGTGTGTGTGTGTATACATACACACACACAAATATATATATATATATATATATATATATATATATATATATATATATATCATGCCAGCAGTCCTCTATCACATGTCATCTCAGCTGTCATTGGCTGGTTGTTTGGTTCAAGATGACTTGCTGCCTCGTAGTTACTATACCTTGCTTGTTCCTTGTTGGCAGTCATATGGTCTTAACTAGTTGAAGACAGGGACTTCCAGCTTGCTTGCTCCTGTGTATGTGTGCCAGTCTCTCTGGTTATTGAGTCGCTGTCACTTCTGCATGTTTCTGGGCAACATTTTCAGAAGGAGTTTGCCATTCTTTTCTTCCTAAGGCTGAGAAAGAGGGACTGGTCCTAAATCACCCAGCTAGTTTTGTGCCTGAAGTGGGGCTAGAACTCATGGTCTCCTGGTTTCTAGCCAGGTGTCTTTAACCAAACTGATAATTACCCAAAGTCATTTCAAAATGTGTAAACAGTAAAGGATGCCCTGGGTAAGCATATATAAGAATAACAAGAAAGCTGTGAGATTTGCACAACTTGATCGAAGTATAAAGCTCACTTTAAAGTCAAATCCTCTTTGAGTAGAGCTTGGGTCATGAATACCTTTGTGCCCTTTCCTTGACAATAATACCAAAGTGGTTTGCCATTGCCTTTTTCAAGGCTTCCAACCTGCCTCCCGCCACCCTCCACCCATTTAACCTACATCTCTTACATTTCCTGGTAGTCTCCTGTACAAGTACTAACCAGCTTCTAAAGTAGAGACTTATAGATATGAGAATGTAGGAAGATCAGGACTGAGCTTCTGCTGGCCATTGAAGTTGGTTGCATAGCCCCGAAGACAACCCAACAGTTTAATCAGCTTACTCTTTCACACGGCCACAAAGAATTCACCCTTCCATATTTTAACATCCTTCCTACTTAACCTTTTGAGACACCGCCCCCCCCCAGATTTGGTTAGCTGTTGCCACCTGGCTGGGCGGATGCATTTTCTTACAAATAATTCATTGCAATTTAGAGATTATACTGGAAACACATTGAGAGGTACAGGTTGGGGGTACTGAAGATTTAAATCAATGTTCAGGAATGTTGGAGAACTCTATGCTGGCAAGAGCTACAAGGTATTTTTTTTGCAGATATGTGCTCCTAAAGTACTGAGTAGCCCAATCTTGAAACCACACCTAGGCAACATTATATAATAATATATCACAGTATTCTTGAATGCTTTCATCTGCAATGCTGGTATCGCTAGAATTTTCTTTTCTTTCTTTCTTTCTTTCTTTCTTTCTTTCTTTCTTTCTTTCTTTCTTTCTTTCTTTCTTTCTTTCTTTCTTTCTTTCTTTGCTGTCTTCTGACTCAGAAAAAGAATCCTAAATCCAGAGTATATTTGGACTATATAGATGACATTTTCCTCTATGGAAAAAAATGGGAGAATTAATATCTTATATTTCTCCCTGTTCTTTATCCCTAGCACTCAGTTCCAAACAATCCATGAAGGCATTCTATGTAACCTAGACATCACTCTCTATCCCTTTGCACGACTCCCCAAATCCTCAGACTATCTCCTGTGGTTTGCCACATATATTCTTCACTATACCATCATTTTTTTTTTTTTTTTGCTGCAATACTCATTAGTCTAAAAACATTACCAGTAATTTTCTACTTAAAATTAAAATGTAAAGGAATATGGTTTGAAGCCCCCCTCCCTGATGTCTATTAAATTTGACATGCTTCCTCTATTAATAGCCATCTAGACTTCATATCAAATTTGTCTTATTCTGATAAAACACAAAAAAGACATCTAATAAAATAAAATAAAATTTAAAGACAAGTTGCTCAGATACCCTAGTACTAATTTCTGTAAAATTATCCACATATCATGTAACTTCCCTGTAAATTTTATTACTGAGATTTTTTGTCTCTTCTTGATATTGGGAGGGTGGAGCTCTTCATTTTCCTGAACAACATTTGAGAACTGGGAACTATTTGGGATGAACTAACACAAGGTAGACTGGGCCCCTTCCTGTAATTTCCAAAAATATTAGATGTGAAGCTTTATTTGTGAAATCAACCAGTAAATAACCATGTTTATTTAGCACATATGTTCAAACCTCTTTTAAAAGCCAAAACAAATACAAAACAGTTGTAGATTTTATTTCAAATATTTTTCATCCCTTCCACCAAGAATTATGGAGTTGTACTGAATGCTCAGCAATATACACCCCATTTTGTCTTCACGCTACCAGTGAAATTGTTTAGAGTAAAAAAAAAATAGTGATCGGTCCAAAATCATTTAATTGTGGCTGGGCGGAGACATAAACGTGTCCCAGACCTTACTTTACTGTGTACTCTAACCATTATACCACACTGACTTCATTTCTTCCAATTTTATTAAAAGTTGTGAATTATTAAAGAAAATATAAGTTCGTTGGTAGAAAATTATATATTTAACAAATATGAAGGTCACAAGATTGATGAAGGTAGTTGTAGATTAAGGATTAAGTTCATGGAAGGAAAACTTTGATTAAAGAGACATTAATTACAGGTGATGTCCAGGATGTTATGGGCACATCTGCAAGATGATGATGACTACCATATCTCACTAGAATAACTAGTGATCTAGCCCACTGATCAAGGGCTCCACTGATCAGCCGCTCTACTACAGGCAAATCCAAATATCACTGTCACTTAAGAAGGTCTCAGAATATGTCTGACAGTGGAAGAAATTGAAACCTATGACCTGGTCAGAAGTTACTGATGCTCTCATCAGGATGACATAACATTACTTATCTCTTCTAATCCTAACAAAGAGATTCATAGCCTCTGAATGGTCTAGAAGGCCACAAGCAAAGTGTGATCCAAGACTATGCTAATGGAAGGTTGAAAAATCATCATTCCTTTGGGAGTAGAAACACTGGGAATAAATATACCAATACTATCTTTACCATTAGCAGGGGGTACTGTACACTAACAAAATGAAAAGCACAAATGTGTGTTGCATACAAACTGGCAAAAAAGAAAAGAAAAGAAAAAGAACAAAAACGAGAACGAGAACAGAATAAGTAGCTGCATGACCCTTGTATTAAACAAAAGATCAGTGAAGGAAATCAAACCACCACCATCTCAATACATGAATCTTTATTCATTGCAAAGTTACGCAAAAAGGAAATTGCCAATTCCATTAAAAATGTGAGGGCATTACGCACTGGTTAATTATAGACAGGCTTCAAAGTCATGCAAATATTACCCACAGTATGCTATACAATTAATAAGGCATTGTCATCTCTCAACTCTAAATCCATGCATCATTCTGTACAACCAAAATAGTACATGAACTTCCATTAACAGTCCATTGTTTAACTTATTTGAGTTACTACTATTGAGAATGCTGACAAGTACTTATTTCTTCATTAGTCATATTATTAAGTTAAGAACAGATCTTCTATTCCAAGGATGAGGAATCATCAACTTGCCTAAACTCCCCAATAGATACACAAGGATTTTCTTGCTTGCCATGAACCCTGTCCTTCATCTCTTCTCACAGAGAGAGGGGTGGGGGGCACGCTCCACCAGAGCAAAGTGATCAGCTGAACTGAGTTGACCCATTTAAAGTGCTTCAATTCAAGGCATTGAGAAACAGTGATGTTTGAGTTGAGCTATTTCCTTGAACAGAGTCACTGCAACAGCCCAGATGGAGGCAATGCTTGAGATAGAGCAAAGTGGGTTTGCACAGGCGATCCATAACTCCAGTGTGGGTGTCCAACTGGAGTCATGCTTCATTTACATACCCTAGTTGCCATATTTATCTTATGTAAAACACAGAACAAATTTATTTACAGAAACAATATGAGGAAGCCTGTGAAATCTTGGCATAGGAAAGGAAAGAAAGAAATAGACAAATAAATTCCTCTAGCTGTATTTATAGCTATAGCCATCAGTTCAGAATTTTGGAGAAAAATATCAATAAGTCATTTTCATTCTGCAATCTATAGAGACAACGGAGGGCTGTGAATAGCACTGTTGGGGAAAAACATGTTTACAACAATAAATTTCAAGAACAGCAAAGCTGAAAATATGTTTTTGGACTGTGATGTATGGTGCCGACTGAATTTTTATGATCAAGCTATGAGCTTTGGAAAATAAAGAAAAATGCTGATGCCATTTAAAAGACTACAGAGTCAACTGTACGGGGATGTGATTGGTCCAAATTAGCCTGCACTTATATCTTTAAAAGTCAGCCACTTTTTTTTCTTGAAGGTGTATTTACTATGAGATAAAGTATCTGAAACCAGGAACAGACAACTAAGTGTCCTCCAGTTAGGGTTTGTCTTGTTTTGTTTTAACTATAATGTCCATCAACTATCAGTCATGGCAAACACAAGAATACCCCAAGGAAGCAGCAAGAAATCCACCCAGAGTTGCTCTGCAGTGAGATGAGCACTGACAAATTTGAAAGACATACATACATACATACATACATACATACATACATACGTGGGCATAGTAGTGGTGGGGGAACTGGTTATAACAGTTTGCTTATCTCTGCCTGAAGCAATAGATAGTTGCGCAATATAGGAGTTGTTGAATTTTGAAGCTGTTCAAAATGCACTTCCTTTTAAAGTGTGCATGTAATGAGTTCATTTGTTTCTCCAGATATGGGTGAGGCAGAGACATAGATGTGCACTGCACCCATGAACCAAGGACTGATTTCACGGGCATGTGCTAACTAAGTCCACTTCCCCCAGATGTAGAAGCAGGCTAACAGATCTTTCGAGGTGATATGTTATTATGCTACTACTTCCCCCCCTCTTTTTTTTTCTATGAAGTTTCAGCACATACATCCTCAGAATGATTGGATTATTGGGTATGCTGAATTCTGCCTGATGGAGTTAGAAAGTTGAGGATTCCTGGGGATATGATGCCACAAACTTTGGGGTTGGAAATCATGTTGAGCAAACTCTGTGGGCCTTTCTAAAATTAATTTCACTCTGAGGGAGCCTTTTGTTTTATTTCTGGTGCATATTCCCAGCTAGCTGCAGCAAAAGACCATCAGATTTGCTACTGCTAACTTGCTTCCAGAGCATCAAGTTTATAGGAATGTCAGTTATAAACATTTGAAAAGTAGAAGACCCGTCTTAAAATATAGGGCTTGTTATTTGTTTGCTTATTTATTATACGTGCTTTCCAAATAGAAATTGCATTCATCTTGAAACATGGCTATATTAATGTGAGTATAATAACTTGTCTAGGGGCCACAAATATTCTTTTGGAAAGCTTATGGTTGAGATATTAAGAAATTATGGCTGTTAAATTGTAAAAGACAACCTAAAATTTGGATTTTTTTAAACAAACAGACAAACTGTAAAGTGGCTTCTAGCTAGAAGAAAGATTTGTTTGTTGGTTTGTTTGTTTATATAATCCCATATGCTTGGTATAATCCCATTTTCAGATACTACAGGTCACTCAACTAACCTTGTATACTTCTAAATTTCTCCAGTCTGAATGTGTACAAAGTTGAGTAATTCAAGAAAACAGGTACACAAATATGTTTATATGGGGGGGGGGGAGACACCTATAAAAATGCATTACAATAGGAAACAACCCCCCCCCAAAAAAAGGATGTACCAACAAGATTAGATTGATATGTATATTTAGAGGGGAAACATTCATACAGTGTATCCAACATCTTTAGATTTTTTAAAGAACATAAAATGATAATCCAGATATGAGATGAAAAAAATAAAAAAGTGGCAGAGACCTAAACTAACAGATTATCCAATCAAGATGTTGCTCCAATCTGTTTCTTTCCCCATTTATGCATTACACTTCATCTGCTTTTGACTTTTTGACGTTTTTGTAACTACTGGTTCTGCTTCAATACTTCACTCGATGTAGTAGGGCTTACATGCTCTTGGGCCAAAATGAAATTCATCAGGGTCATACCTACTATAGAAGTAATCCAGATTTTTCTTCTTACATGTATCTGCTTTTTCTAACCATAAAAACATACAAAAGAGGCTGGTAGATATTTAATTATGCCTCCTTAAAAAACCCTAATGCATTAAGTCATTTAGTAAGTTTATCTTACGATCAAGCTTTCATCGATGGTCATGGCCTGAAAACCCAAACTCAAGTGCAAACTCAAATAAACAATACAGATTATATTTATTGAAGCTGTACTGATTAACAATGAAGCATATCATTTTATGCTGCATGATACTTTTATGTCCTTGCTACAAAGAGCCATAAACCAAAGCCTATAATCAATTAATATTCGAATGATTCCTCCAATCACTGTCCCAGATTAGAGGAGATGAATCCTGGACAAATTTCAAAGGGATGATTGCATATCCAACATTAGTTCTTCCAACAGCTCATCTTCTCAGCTGTACATATTCATAAAGCATGTACCCAGTTGTATTCCCCTCCCCTCTGCCATGCATCATAGTGTAGCAGTGCTTGGGATCAATTAAAAAAAAATTACGTTTATAATTATAGCTGAACAGTGATTCCTCTTTCTGATGAACAAGACCTATTGATCAGAGAGAATCTGGGTAGGTTCTACTTTTCCCCTTGGGTAGCTGTCAGCATTTTCAATATGGAGGAAACAGAAGCACAAGTAAGTTCTAGAAATGAAAGCTAACAGAATGCATTAATAAAGATCAAAATGAGATACTGAATTGTGTGTGTGTGTGGATAAATTAAAGCCCCATCAGCATATTTCTGAAGCGAATGAGCATGCAGAACTGGAAGCTCAAGAGCTAAATGACTAGTGAGATGAAAATGAAAGTGGGAAGAAAGAAATGTCAGTGTTGGTACCTAAGCACAACTTGCATACAGTCCAGATGGGAGCCTTCACTATAAACATGTGACCATTGATCATGAGGTGTCACATCTCTTAACACTCTATTTTGGAGGCTTCCAACCACAAGAGGCAAATTGAAATGTTGATGTCTAAATCTAAGTCCAAGTACTTCAGAAAGGACAGAAGAAATTGACTTGAGGAACACCACAAAGAACAAAAGGTCGCCATTTTTAACACAGAGAAAAAGGCATAGGAAAGGTCCCACTGACCACAAAGAAAAAGAGGCATAGATACACCTATTAGATATAACAGGGCAAGTGACAGGGATACCTTATGGGATGGTACAACGCACAGTCCAGGATGCTGAGTGCTTCTCCTCTCATATTTACAAGAGGTGGGTTTATTATACAAACTAAGCATGCTTATACTTCCTAGGGAAGGAAACCTCATTAGCAGCTCCAAGTTTTTCCTTCCAGAGGGCATCAGCTGGAAATAGAAGCCAAGAACAAAGCAGGATCACAGAGCTGTATCAACCTGATCTGCAGCAAGGCCACCAGGAGACTGGGCATTAACATAAGGAGATGCCAAATTCAAGGCAAGCAAACAGAATCCTGCTCATCAGAAAATGGATCATAAATCAGGCTCCTAAAGCCAAGGATTTCTAACCATGGTATGTTGGGAATCACGGTAGCCTAACTTTGAATCTTTGTGTTCTCAATCAAAACTTTCTTTGAAGACAGGTGTTGGGGGGGGGATGTAATTTCCCAGCACAAACTGCTTCTGAAACAATTATGTGAGAGCTTGTACTGTAGTTCTGAAATGAATATCCATTACCCAAGTTCATGTTTTAGGAGCCCTCTATTGAAAAACAGCTTAGATCTGTTTCAGCGACATAACACATATCATGTAACAATCTCTGGGAAAAAAAGTGTGGAGATTTGTGACAAAAAGACCTGAGAAAAACAAATCTCCAGAAAGCCTTGGGTTTTACAAATAAATACTGCTTTTCTTAAAAAAAAAAAAAAAAAGCTGTACACTTTGCCGAGATTGTTATAAGCCAACTGCTCAGCCAGGTGGAACTCAGTTGTATGATATCTTGTATATGATTGTGAGCAAGGAAAATGGCAAGAACTGGCCTGTAATGTTCCCATTTATAGGGTCTAAACTGGCTAAACTGCCCACTGGTTTGGAGTGCAAGGAATGTGTACTTCAGAAGACCTATATTCTTTTCTTTTTTTAAAAAGATATGTGTCATGCTCCAAGAAATATTCAAAACCTTGGGAAGCCAAAAGAAAAATGAAAGACCCTATTTACGAATCTCGTGTCTTATCTTACATCTTATCTTGTCTTACTTTCGTGCTGTTCCAATCACCAGCCCACTCTCCATGGCTTACAATCCTACCAGATCCTTTATAAAGGACTGTAGAGCCAAAAGACTACACATTCAGAAGAAGCAACCTGAAAATTATGTTTGTGGCTGGGGGAGGAATCTCTGTGATAGGAGAAATTCAAGTTCAGGAATTAAGTCTGTAAAAATGTAAAGCAGCAAATATACAGTATATTATGTATTCATAGAGTTAATCAGTTCAAAATAACACAGACAAAGAGTTTGAATTACAGTGTTCAGTGGAGGGGAGTCAAAAAGTCAAGAGGGCTTTTGATCACCTGGCCATGTCAGCCCTCTTGACTTTTTTGACTCCACCCCCACTGGTTCTGAAGGATTTATTTATTTATTTGCAGGAGAAAACCACATTCTAATTTCTTATCTCTCATTGCAGGGAACATGTCAAACACTGTCACTTCCCATGCCTACATGTCTGACAATTAACCAGGCTCTGTTAGAAAAGAAAAGGATAACAATGAGAGAGAAGACTTTTTTGGTTCTGATGCTCCAAACGTGGACAACATTCCCATCATAGATTTAACTGCGACCTCAATTTTCTTTTAAAGGCCAAAGAGAATCCTTCTTCCTTATGAGACATCTGCAGTTTATTGAACGGTCTGACTCTATTCCTTTATTTGTTATTATATTTTTTAAGTTTGGAATCTACTAGCATTGTTGTAGATCAATGTGGAAAGTAGAAATGTAAAAAAAAAAAAAGCGGAATTCAAAATTGCTTCAAGTCATAACAGTTCTACCAGACTCCCTGAAAGTTTTCCAGTGCTGTTTTGATACCACTGGAAGTGCTTTGATCCTGTTTCAGTCATTTTGAAAGTGTCTTGAGTTCAGAAGAGAGCCATCTGTATCTTGGATTACCTTCAAAATGCTCAGAATATCATTATAACACTTCCAGTAATGTTGGAATCGCCCCTTCAAGCTCAGAACAACATTTTGAGGGTGAACTGTTTCAAATTAAAAATGTTTCACATACTACTAGTGGGTACCAACTGGTCATAGCTGATACTTCAAAGCTTCCTGCAAAGTTCATGGAAATAGCTATAGATTTTATCTTCCCTCCACTTCCTTTCCAATTAAACTGAGGTAGAAGATACGAGGATGATGTTCACATGTACCAACTTCTCCAGTATGGCTGGGCTGCCAACAAGTACAATTGCATTAGGAAAGAAGGGTATATAGCAATCCTCTTATATACTATCCCTGGATCTGACATGATGGTAATAACATGGGAGGAGAATTCAAGGGTGGAACTATGTACAGGTGTGCATAAACACATGGCAAATGATCCACCACTCAGAACTGAATGAAGCAATGAGAGCCAGAAAAGTCTGATATTAATGATTCTCTGTGTTTGTGTATGTGTATATTGTGGAGTCCTTGGGCTACACAATATTCTCTTCTATTGGTATATATATATTGATATATATTTTGAAAGTCCTTATCTTCACCTGAATCAGCTGGATTATACTTTTCTTTTTAATATGGTTAAAGTAATAAAATTATATGAGAGACAGTTTGGTACAGTGGTTAAGGCATCAGGCTAGAAACTGGGAGACTATGAGTTCTAGTCCTGCCTTAGGCACAGAACCAACAGGGTGACCTTGAGCCAGTCACTCTCTCTCAGCCCTAGGAAACCAGTAATTATATCATTTTCAAACAACAGTGAGCAATGCTAGAAATGTTCCGAGTGCCTTTGCTCAGTGGGGGAAGGTAGGAACAATGTTCATTTTACTGGGTAAAAATATCCTATTGGTTTTCAACAGGTTTTTACCAAAATAATTGTCCATAGTATAAAACCTACATGTTTCCATAATATTCTTGGTATATTTTTGAAGAGCTTTTTCACCAGGACTAAAGCTATGGAAGGGCTACTCAGATGGTTATGGATAGAACCCTAAAGAATTGTAGCACAGGATGCTGAGTGAAATTGGCAAATTAATTAAACATCTCTCTCCCTATTAATTTGGATGGGAAAATAAGAACAAGATTGATGTTTTCCCCTTTTTTTGGATCTCAAGATGCTATTACAAATCTCTGTGTGATATTTTCCAGTTAAAGGTACTCATCTCAAAAGCCATAAAGTTGAAAGCATTAGCTGCTGTTAATTCTGATATTTTAAAAAAACTCTTCTGCCTTTCTCTGTTAAAATTACTCTGAGTAATGCAGTATTAAAAATTCTAGAATTGGAATGGTCTTGTCTCTCTTGCTGATAAGTACCTAGTTATAAATGCTCATAAGCGCTTTTCTTCTTCACATAGCATTGGGACAGGTTTCTTGATTTGTCACAGTACACAAGACAGTTCACAGAGTTAGATGGTGTCATATGTGTGTAGAGGTTGTGGAGAAGATAGAGCTCTAGGAGAAGGATGAGAGACCATCCAATATTGGCTGAGTTCCTTGCTAGTTCCAAGGCTGTGGTGGCTGTGGGGTAGGTACAGATCAGAGAAATATCAAGAGCTTCCCCTTTGGCCAGTGGATGTTGGAAGACTGAGCCCTTACTTCAGACTGCTCTGGGGGTACCTGAGCAGGAGTGGGTGGAAGACCCAGTGGTGCCTGCTGATCCAGTGTGACATCGGCTATATAGTGGCAGCAGAAATCAGCTACTTGGCAAAGGCAGAAGCAGCCAACTAACTGGTGGCATGGTGGTAGACCTTGTCTGGTTCAATGTTTGGTAGTATGGCCATGACAATGGCCATCTAGGTGGGCTGGTCTCTGCATATTAGAGAGCACTGATGACTAGGGGCCAGGAAAGAGCAGCAGCGGGGCTGGGATTGAATGCATAGTAGAGCAAAGAAGTAGCCCAATTCCTGTGGTTGCCATGAAATTGATCACTCCAAGCTGTTACCATTTTTGCCTGCAGTGTCAATTTCGGGCAGTAAGGAAGGAAAAGATTGGTTGCTGGTTTTGCTCACCAGTCTTTATAGCGTGCTCAATACTTGTTACAACTTCCACCCTTGATTCTGAAGGGTGCATTGCCAGTCAGAACAGATGTGTATTCTGTTCTGACTGGCAATCAGGTCCTCCATTCTTGGGCTTGCAGCTGCTGCTCAAGGATCTGGTGACAGCTGTGGCTGGGAGGGTCCTTGTCCAAATCCATCTTGTGTTGCAACCATTCCAGCCTTTGCACACAGCCACACATGCTTTGGTGATCTTGTGTATGAATTACTGCAATGCATTCTAAACAGGTCTGCCCTTGATGGCTACTTGGAAGCTAGGGCTGATCCAGAATGGAGCAGAATGGTTAGTTATGGGTGCACCTCAATATGACCCTGTAATGCTACTCCTGTATAGGATGCACTGGTTACTGGTAGATTTCTGGGTATAATTCACAGTATAATTCTCGGTATAATTCAAAGTAATCACCTACAAAGCCTTTGATGGGAAAAGAATCTTGATATGGTCAGTAGACTAAATCAATAAAGTTGAACTGAACTGGGAAAAGAATCCAACACATTGAATCCAGGACATTTACCTTTGAGTATACACTTACTGGCTTGCACTGTCAACCCCAAATACCAACATTTGCCAAGTTCCAGTTAATGTCAAAAGAACAGTTAATGTTTTAAAAAAGCAAATGTTGCCATCAATGGCTTTGTGGTTTTTGCAATAATATTTTTCCTAAGAACTCTAACATGACACAACTTCTGATACTTGGCGGGATTAAAAACACCTAATGCATTTCTAGAAGCGTAGATCTGAATGTTCAAATAACCTACTTTGCTATTTATGAATTATTATACCAATTTTCATTAGACGGAGAATGTATTTATTGCTCAAACTATTTGTTAAATCAAAAGTAGATGAATAATGAATGGCTTATTATTTATTACAATGATTTTAAAATACTATTAGAATGATTTCCTCTTCTCCTATTCTGATCAATGTGGTTCATGATGAAAATCAAAATGCCTTATTTATTTATTTATTTATTTTGGTAATTCATTTAAAGTTTCATCTCCCTTAAGGAAAAGTTTTCTGCAAATAATGCTGAAGCCATTATGAAAATTACTCCACCATCCATGGTCTTCTTTGTAGCCAGCTTCCCTCCTCAGCCAACTGTGAGGAGAATTTTCACCAGGCGTTTGGTGTGGGTAAAAACTATTACTTCCTACCATGGATTTTGATGAAATGTATAGGAATCTTGGCTTTCCCCCTTCCCTTGCTTCACCTCCAAGTCTGGTTTTCATATCTTTCTTAGGCTGTCAAGTTGTCAATATTTTAATATAAATGCAATGCAATTTATTGCAAGAGAATGAAGATTTCCTCACTAAAACTTATGCTACAATTTTAGGCATCCACATAGAGAACTTGGGGCAAATAAAGAAGGAATTGTTCCATGTTCCTAGTGCTAATAATGGAGGCATTGCTAGTGTGCAGGAGAGATGCTGTTCATCTGCAAAATATTAAAGGGATGGAAATCCATACTGATGACTCAGTGATGGGCAAGTAAAACTTGTGTGACTGGTACTTTCATTTCAGCTCAGTATTCACAAACTGCTTAGAAGTCACTGAGTACCAGAGGCTGATAATCCAGCATTAAAGAGATTAGAAACAGATGTTATTTATTTTTCAACTAGGATGATTTTTTACAAAGGGAAATTGAATGCATGCTGTAGAACAACAGGGGTATAATTAGCTGTTGAGTGAAATTCTGGCTAATCAAGCAGTGATTTTTAAGTACTTACTTTAAAATCTGGATTTGGGAAGAGGAGAGATTAATGATGGTCATGCAAATGCTAGGTTCATCACAATAGTCTCCTAATTTGAAAAAATATATATCTGTAGATACTGAATGCCTATAAAAGGCATTCTATTTAGGAGAGCAATTACTCTTGCAAGACTGATGTGAGACATTTTGCGGCCTGAATTTGATTGGTACATGACTCTCCCAAGTCAGGGAATATAATAAGACCAGCAAAATTATTTGGTCCTTGAAACGCAACAACTTGCAAGAGTTTCCCTGTCCTTCCTTTTCAGTGGAAATCACAAGTCTCCCTTCACTGCTTTTTCCATCCTACCCCATCAGTAGCTGCTTGGCGAGGCTGGCGTAGCCTTCCTTACCTCCAACTTTCCTCCAGCCCTGTCTCAGTGAAGGTTCATGTGGGGTGCCATAACCAACACTTTTGGGGAATCCTGCCATGGGAGACTTTCAGCTGAGTTTTGGTATGAACAGTTTAAGAGAGACTGAGGGAATTTCAGGAAGGAAGGAAGGAAGGAAGGAAGGAAGGAAGGAAGGAAGGAAGGAAGGAAGGAAGGAAGGAAGGAAGGAAGGAAGGAAGGAAAAAAAAGATGTGTGAGGCTTGACAAGGAGCCATATGGAGAAGGCCAATAGTATTCATTTCTCAATAATAACCTTTACCACTAGCTTAAATTAGTGCACCCCAGGACTGCATACCCAAGGACTGTTGTGTACGAAGGTAATCATTTGTGTCCATCATCATCATCATCATCATCATCATCATCATCATCATCACATTTATGGCTTGCCTTTTATCTAAGAACTGTAGGATGCTAACATGGGGATCTCCCTTAATTTTGTTGCTACAACATCAGTTCTACGAAGTGGGTTTGGCTGAGAGTGAGGACCAGCTCACAGTTCCCGTGTGAGTGAGCTCTATGGGATTGTGAATCTGGGTCTCTCTAGTTCCAGTCCAACACTTTAAGTACTAGGCCAGACTGGATGTTTGTCATTATAAGAATGCTTTACGAGCATTACCCCTGGCAAGATCACGCCAATGACTCCAACTGCCATAGGATGTCCACAAGATAAAACTACAAGGACTGAAACAGGCTATCATCTATCTATACATTCTCTCTCTCTCTCTCTTCATCTATTATCTATCTATCTATCTATCTATCTATCTATCTATCTATCTATCTATCTATCTATCTATCTATCTATCTATCTATCTATCTATCTATCTATCTATCTATCTATCTTCTATCTTCTATCTTCCATCTTCATGTGTATCAAAATCATGCAATCTTTTTGTCAGGGGAAGGGGCTGCACAGAACAAGACTTGCTTATATCAGTTATTTGGGGGTAAGACTGAATCAGCCCACTATCTGATGAAAAGACTGCAGACATAAGAGCAGTGGGATTAAAGTGCAGATGGACAAAAAGCTGGCTATCCAAAAGTATTCTTCCACCCTTAGTTACTAGATCAGTGTTTGTCAACCAGTGATCTGCAAACATGACTTCACTCCCTGTTAGCTCTTATTACTGAGATGTATTTTTTGACCTCAGCTTAGGGAGGACTGCTGCTAGCCCTGTTTAATTTTCACACAATATTTTACAATTACCGAAGTACCAGCAATAGCATTATCACTTGTCCTTAAAACTCACTATAATGATAAAAACTATAACAGACACTTTATGTGATATTTTTTTTCTCAGAAAAAGTGAGCTGTTTGTTTTTAGGGACCCAGGATCTTGGATAAGTTGAATGGAAAGATATGAGATTCAGAAGGTTGACAATCACTGAATGGGTTGGTCATGGAAGGAAATGTACCAAATTTATAAAGAGATAGTATTGGATTGACAGCCTGGGATCTCATAGGCCCACAGGTCTGGTCTGCAGTGTTTCTACCTGCGTTTCCATCTTCCAACAAGTATCCCTTGTCACCAAAGATCAGAACTCAGTATTTGTCTCACTTAATTCCAGTTTAAATCTTTAAGGTATGACAAGATATGGACCATCATTTCCTATGGACAGCATGGAATGGGCCATACTAACGTATCTCCCTTTGTAGTTCGGGGGTAGTAGAGATGGTTGGACATGCTCTGGTAGACTGCAAATTCTATAGAATGCACTAACAGTACATAAAAGAGCCCAGATGAATTCTTTCTCTTCGGTTTTTTTGTGGCAGGTGACCTGTTACTGTGTATAATGTAGCAAAATGTAGAATGCAGTAACAGATAATGAGAAGACATCAGCAAAAGTGGGAATCTATCTCCCTCTGTCTGTCCTGTAGTATATAATCTTCTATTGACTTTGTGTTACAGTCTATTTTATCATGTATTGTATTACTGTCTAGACATTTGGTTTTGTCGGCTATTTTAAGTTGCTGGCCTTGGCAACAATAAAGAATTCATTCATTCATGCCGGTTGCTTGGCTTGGTTATAGAGAAAGAGAGAGAGTGAGTAATATACTTGTACTGAAAAAGACTTGCCTTGAAAACTTGCTATCTCCTTTACAGCTTCCTTGGCTAAAGGTGGGAATAGAGCATAATGGTAAAACTTGGCTTTCTTTGGCTAACCAACCAATTGATAGGGCCAGCCCACAGCTGTGACGTTTGCTCCTATACCATACATTTTCCAAACATACCCTGGAGCAAGAGCTACAAAAGTTAAGCCAGGCCCTGAATGAAAATATAGAGGTGCCCTGACTTGCTAATGGGGTAAAGGAATCTGTCTGTCTGTCTGTCTGTCTGTCTGTCTGTCTGTCTGTCTATCTATCTAACAAGCTTCTTAAGATTTAAAATAAATCCTGCAAAAGCAGATCCTTAGCATTACATAGTAGTCTGGCTGTGCAAAACATCTGTCTGTAGGCTGGTGGATGCCTAGTCTCCTTGCTTAAAACATTAAGGCAGCTGCATCCTGTGTAAGGTTTGGAAAACTCTTTCCTAGGTCAACTGCATATCTGTGTTTAGGTACCAACGATACTTCCACTAGGACTGCCAGCAAGGTAAAGTGTTTATGAATGTCCTTGTATGTAGAGACAACTTGGAAAACACTTTTAAAGCAACTGGGTGAAGCTTCCAAAGGGAATCTTTGCAGGAATAAGGTTGGTGAAGCACTCATTCAAATGCTTTCTATCTCATTTCTCTATCTCATGATGCTTTAAAGGAATGTTGAGACATTAAGTAACCCAGGGACTCAGACTTACAGTAGGTCTGACATTTCTAGTTACACCGTTTCATTCTTCCACATACACCATTCTTTTCGGTACTTGACTGATACCTGCCAGTTAGTTTAGACCAGGCTACCTTAAACTTGACAGCTTCCAGATGTGTGGACTTTAATTCCCAGAATTCTCATGCTGCCTGGCAAATTCTGGAAGCTGAAGTCCACATATCAGCTGGGGAAACTTGAGGTAGCTAAGCCAATGGTCTTATTCAGTATAGGAGTCCTCCTATTTCATCTCACTTTATTTTTTGTTGGCACTTTAACTTTTAAAATTCCATCCTAAAACGTAACTAATGAAATAATTTTTATCTCAGCTGAATCTGACAAATAGACTGTAATATTTACTTTTGTTGTTGTTGTTCCTTCAAGTCAGACTCTTGGCGACTGCCTGGACAAGTCCCGGCAGTTTTCCTGGCAAGGTTTTTCAGAAGTGGTTTGCCCTTGCCTCCTTCCTAGGGCTAAGAGAGAGAGACTGGCCCAAGGTCACCCAGCTGGCTTTGTGCCGAAGGTGGGACTAGAACTCACAGTCTCCTGGTTTCTAGTCTGATGCTGTAACCACTAGGCCAAACTGGCTCTCTCAGTATTTAGTTAGAGGTGTAGATTCAGTGGCATAGACTTTTCAGCACCTCATGGCCTACTGACCACAAGAGGGCAACAGAGTGTAGATGGAGAGTGAAGGATTTTCTTTGTGGTCCCCTGTCTATCATGCTGTCTGTTCTAAGAGATTGCTAATCTAAGGTTACTTCCTTCTGCCTTAGTGCCGACCACATGCAGGGATTACATGCTTTTGTTCTTTTCTCCTGGTAGGATGTAGTTAGGTAGGTGCTAGGCTTTGTCTTTTCCAATAAGGCATTTCATATACAGCTTCTTTCTGTTATAGTTATAAAACCTGCTTTACAAATTATTGATCAGGTACCCGCTCCCAGGAATGCTCACACAGAATGCTTCAAACAAGGATCAAATTGTGTTGTTAAAACTGACTTTGGATGAAAGATGCATAGGATTGGACTACCTAAATAAGAATAGGCCATGATCTCCCCTGAAAGATATTGATGTACAATATATTCTATGGTTACAACAAATATCAAATAATAAATTACAGCATGCTAAGTCTTCCCTTTTCTTTCTTTCTTTCTTTCTTTCTTTCTTTCTTTCTTTCTTTCTTTCTTTCTTTCTTTCTTTCTTTCTTTCTTTCTTTCTTTCTTTCTTTCTCTCTCTCTCTCTCTTTCTTTCTTTCTTTCTTTCTTTCTTTCTTTCTTTCTTTCTTTCTTTCTTTCTTTCTTTCCTTCCTTCCTTCCTACCTTCCTTCCTTCCTTCCTTCCTTCCTTCCTTCCTTCCTCCCTCCCTCCCTCCCTCCCTCCCTCCCTCCCTCCCTCCCTCCCTTCCTTCCTTCCTTCCTTCCTTCCTTCCTTCCTTCCTTCCTTCCTTCCTTCCTTCCTTCCTTCCTCTCTCTCTCTTTCTTTCTTTCTTTTCCTTCCTTCCTTCCTTCCTTCCTTCCTTCCTTCCTTCCTTCCTTCCTTCCTTCCTTCCTTCCTTCCTTCCTCTCTCTCTGTCTCTCTCTCTGTCTCTCTCTCTGTCTCTCTCTCTGTCTCTCTCTCTGTCTCTCTTTCTTTCTTTCTTTCTTTCTTTCTTTCTTTCTTTCTTTCTTTCTTTCTTTCTTTCTTTCTTTCTTTCTTTCTTTCTTTCTTTCTTTCTTTCTTTCTTATCTGGCTACCAGACCTGGGCTGAAAAAATTGAGAGATGGCAGTCCTAAAATAGCTACCTTATTGCTTCAGTTCACCGCAGAAACCCTAAAGAGATGGGAAAGAAGAACCTTACAAAACAAAACAGGACCAAAAAAAAAAAAAAATGTTTCACATAATACATTCTTGTGTATCTGGTAATGTAAGGCTTCCCACTGTTAGGCAATATGTTTTTCATGTACTGCAAGGGAAAATAGGCCATAAAGTACCTACATATTTCCAACTGCTAAATTAACAGTATAAATAGAGCCATTCAAATTATATGTACAGAGATATAGTTACCACTATAACTTTGTGCTCCTGTCTTTTACATAGGGCATTAAAATTGATTATAGTACTGATCTGCTAAAATTAGTTTTGTTTTGTTTTTTTTCAAATTCTCAGCCATGATACCAACTCATTTTCAACCTGAGTATTCCCAGAGAAGCCAACAGCCAATTTACTCAAAAATAAATCTCGCTGATATCAAAAGACTTCCTTTCAAATGTGTGTGGGGCCGCAACCTAAGTAGCTGAAATATTTCCACCACTGTGGCCCAAATGTCATATGTCTCTAAGGTTGATTTACGCATAAATGTCAACTGCTTTGTCTGTGTTAATACCTGATCCCTAGATAGCCAACAGATATTTGATGGTTGTGTGAATTTTCTTTCTCTGTCAGCCAGTCTAAGCTCTTGTACACACTAACAGTAATAAATGATATATCCTAGGACTTACGGTCTTTATGTTTTCACAGCAGAGGATAGCAGCGACATCCTGTTTCCTGATGACTGGTTAGAAATCGGATACCAACAATACCTAACAAGGACTTTGCATTCGACCTACAAATACCATCTCAGATTTCAAACTGCAGACCTCATAGCTTAAAAGGAATGTAAAACCATGATCCAGGGTCCATGTGCAGTCAGTTAATGTTTCCAGTGTAGTCCATCCCCATTAGATGGTCAAAGAATCTGCAATCTTTTTTTCACAGAGATTGAGAGAGAGAGAGAGAGAGAGAGAGAGAGAACAATATATAACTATGGTATACTAGTTAAGGTATTGCATTTGGAATGGGCCCACCAGTTAAGGAGAGATGTTTTTAAGGGTATGTTTGAACTGGAGACCACTGGACATTTACAGCAAAGCACAAATTGGTTTTATTGACAGGATCAGTACCAGAGGAGGAATAGAGAGGTCTAAAGAGGGGTGGGGTAACAAGCTGTCTTTATAGGCTTATGCAAATTATCCTTTTATTTGTTAGGTTGCAAGAAACATTACACGGTAGGATATGGTGGTCAATGGGATTTATAAGGTTTAATATATTTTTAATGTATTTTACTGTTTCTAGCTTTGTTGTACGCCACCCAGAGTCACCTGTGGCGAGATGGGCGGCTATAGAAATTGATTTGCTAAATAAATAATAAATAATAAATAAATAAATTCAAATGCATACTGGAATGTGAGATAAAGGGTGGGGAGGATGAGATGGCACATCCTCTATAAAATAGATTCTTTGGATTAAACAAAGTAGTCTAAGAATTGGTGTCAAAATTTGCTATTTTATTTGAAACTTTTTTCCCAGTGCTGAGTGTAAATTTTTCATGGCCAGGCTTTCATTCCTGCAGTTAACACTTCCACTTATCTTGAACGTTTTCACTTATCTTGTTAGTGCCTTCTTACATCCAGGTTGGCTGAGAATTCCTAGCACCTAATTGCTTTTTCACTGAGCATGTGATGCTGTTTATTCAAAGAATATTTCCTGAATTGGGCCCTCAACTTTTCTGCTTCTCTAATGTGGTGTAGTGGTTAAGGTGTTGGAATAGGAGTGAGGAGACCCAGGTTCTAGCCCACTCTCAACCACGAATGCCACCCTTTGACTAGACACCCTTTCACACCCTTTTCAGGGCTGCTGTTTGAAGAAAATAAGAGGAAAGAGATGTATTCCCAAATGCACTTATTTGCTGTGAGGATGGTGTCAGTAGGACTGAGGTCTGGTTGTATATCTTCACCTATTGGGCAAAATATATTGGCCTGACACCTTCACTGACAATTTTGTGTCATTCTGGGCTAAAGCAATAGGTAAACATTGGAGCCCCTTGGATTTTCATTAACTCAACATTGCACATTGGGTATGAGCATGCAAGACTAATGTTGAGGTGGCAGATTAAATATATCAATATCCAAGTAGATCTGGCATCTCTTCTCATGGATATACTCTTGACAGCTCTTTTACCCTCCTTAGACCTGCTAGATACCTAAGTCAAGGTAATCCCTAAATACAGGAAGGCATTCTCCTTGGCTGGATCTGAAGTTCTTTCTACTGCAGTCTTATAAGGGAGATACAATGATATCCCATTTGGGCTAAGGTTTTGGCAAATGGGCTATCAAAACTGTTCAGCGTATTTGATTATATTACCTCTTTTATGCTGGCACATTTTATGCTAATCCCACAATGAAGCAAATTTCCTGGTGATTCCAATTAATTTTACTTACAAGTTTTACTCTCAGCTTTCTATGACTCTGTACCCTACATGTAGCTAAATTCTGTTATGTCGTATGTAACATGTGTGGATACATGAACAGTGGATAAACCCAGTTAATGTTATGATTGGTTCTTTTTCTTTTTCTTTTTCTTTTTTTTCCTTTTTCTGATTTTTACTATTGAGTTTAATTTTGTACTGGTCTTTGACCACAATAAAGATACTTGACTATGTACTCTGCTGTGGTACTCTGAATCTAAGAGGAGTTTACCTATTGCAAAGAAGGAGTATGGGGGGGGGGGGGATCCTGAGAAAGCCCATTGACATTCTAGCCTTACCAGCTGCATCTGAAGTCACTTCTGAAGACTTCTCCCTTCCCCAGTAAATGTGTGTCTGCAATACCCCCCTCTCTCTTTCTCTGTGATTGCCAGGAGCCCCCCACCCCCAAAAAAAGGGGTGGAGGGGAAAGGGAAAATAAATGCATCAAACACTACTGGTTAAAATTAATTATCTATAAAAGAAGATACCCATTAATAAAATTAATTGATTATCCATTTACATATGCTGATTTTGTTCTTACACACAAATCATTTTAACACAAAAATGGAGAGAGAAAGATAAAGGGGAAAAAAAAACAAGGAGGAGGAGGAGGAGGAGGAGGAGGAGGAGGAGGAGGAGAGTTGTTGATGGAAACAAAGATAGAAATGACGATCCACACTTTTCAGCAATTACATTAGTAATCATTTGTACCTCCAGCCAATTTGTTTTCAACCACACTTTTTACCCCATCTAGCAATTATTTGGGGTTGGGTATTATAAATCTTCTCTAAATATGCTCTTTCTTTACTGTGTATTGTATAATAATTACAGCAAGCACTACAGAAATAGAGTTACTTTTTGTGAGATGGCAGTATCTAAATTTGAAACATAAACAAACAAACAAACAATCAAAAATAACTAAATAAATAAATAAAATAAATAAATAAAAATTGCCCTTTTGCTGCTGTTCGGCGCATTTAGCAAATTGGTGCCGGTCAAAACTGGGACTTTGCATTTGCTGTATCTGAATTTCCTCAGCAATCAAGGTCCACAATCAATGAAGATTACTGTTGCATCCTGAGGAGGCTAGCAGGTAGACACGCCCCATAGGCAATGCACAGAAGAGCAGAATAAAACTTAAAATAACTCTAATTTTCAAGTTCTTAAAAAAACAAAACAATGCTAAATACAAAGGAGTCTTGGGATATCACCCTCAAAATGCATCTATAAGAAGTGTTGAACAAAATCTGTTGTAAAAAAAGGTCAGTTGTAAAATATGAAGAATGTACACAGCGTATGCACAAATGTACATGTGACCATTTCTTTTTTCCAAACAGAATCAGCTTTTAAGCTGATTTCTCCATTGCAGACTGAGCCCTTCTAACTAGACTTGAAGGCACACTTAGAGCGAAATGAGTGCATGCTTT
The DNA here is from genome assembly GCF_059951505.1 of Python bivittatus. Taxonomy (NCBI): domain Eukaryota; kingdom Metazoa; phylum Chordata; class Lepidosauria; order Squamata; family Pythonidae; genus Python; species Python bivittatus. The sequence continues at coordinate 19,049,300 of NW_028277124.1, read as the reverse complement.
TATTTGAATTAGGGGGATAATGGGGAGTAGGGGAACTCGTTTAAGAAAAGGGGGATTAGGAAAATAAGGCAGAATGCTGTGAAAATCACATAATGCTGAAAAAAAGGCCAACTTTGAGAAATGTTTGTGCAACCAGATGGACAAAGCGTCGAATGGGGATCTCTTGATTGGTCTTTCAAGCAGTAGCTTCTTCATAGGATGACAGAAAGCAAAAGTGGTCCTCTGTGTGGATTTGCGTTTACCTGTTAATCCCAAGGTGGAAGAGTTCTCTCCTTTTTGGTTTATAATTTTATTTATTTATTTTTTCCTGATCACTGTCACTACACACAAATCCTTCCTTCCTTCCTTCCTTCCTTCCTTCCTTCCTTCCTTCCTTCCTTCCTTCCTTCCTTCCTTCCTTCCTTCCTTCCTTCCTTCCCTCCCTCCCTCCCTTCTCTTCCTCCCTCCCTCCCTTCTCTTCCTCCCTCCCTCCCTCCCTTCTCTTCCTTCCTCCCTCCCTTCTCTTCCTTCCTCCCTCCCTCCCTCCCTCCCTTCTCTTCCTTCCTCCCTCCCTCCCTTTCCTCCCTCCCTCCCTCCCTCCCTCCCTTTTCTTCCTTCCTCCCTCCCTTCTCTTCCTCCCTCCCTCCCCTCCCCTCCTCCCTCCTCTTCCTCCCTCCCTCCCTCTCTCTTCTTTCCTCCCTCCCTCCCTTCCTCTTCCTCCCTCCCTCCTCTCTCCTCCCTCCCTCCCTCCTCTTCCTCCCTCCCTCCCTTCTCTCCCTCCCTCCCTCCCTCCTCTTCCTTCCTCCCTCCCTCCTCTTCCTCCCGCCCTCCCTCCCTCCCTTTGTTCAGACTCAGAGGCTTCCATCAAAATGATGAAAATAGAGTTACACCATCTATCATGACACATTCCACAGCATGAGACAGACAAAAGGGGCAGGTTAATACAATACTGCTTCTTGCTTACCTGTTTGCTTGCTTTTAGATGCAAGATCAGGCTTTAGACCCTAAATAATTGATGCTGATTTGCAGAAAACTGGAAGTATCCCTTGCTACGTTTTAATAAAACTAGCAAACTTATTTGAGGTGTCATGAGAATTAATTGCCTCTTAATTAAACGGACCGCATAATTGGTGTGATTAATGTCAAAACTTGTTGGCTTTCCTTTTTTCAGTTTACTAACACTCTTCTGATCTGGCCTTGGAAATAGTGCAAACAATGATCAAGATCACTAGCACGGGGTCTCAGGCTATGTATGGCAGGAAGCAGGGAACAACGCACTTCCCAGACTTACAAAACAAGCAAGGATCTTGATCGATATGATAGATTTTTCAATGTGAAAACTCAGTTCACCCCTTTTAAATTTGTGACCCTTTATTTAAACATAAAAATCTTATTTTTATCAAGTCAGAGATTCTCCATTGAGATCAGTATTAACTTAAGTGATTAGCTTCCAAGTGGACACACTTTTGCCTCAGCCTGAGACATTTTTCAACTATAAAGCCCATTTTTTGGGTACCAAAATGCCAACATTCAGTTCTTGGTATCTTAAGGTCTCAGAAGCCTAGATGTGGCTGCCAGTCAGCAGACATCAAGGTTATAATGAAGTTATAGGGCGTCTGCTTGAACATCTTTGTGCAGGGTTCTGGTGGCTTGGCTCCTCTGCCTCCATAGACCTTCACCCACAAATCAGTATTGTTCCATGCTCCCATACTCCTTGGGAGAACCTATTCTGTATGTTGATACCATCCAGTCTTTTCAGAAAAACATCCTCTCTGTTCCTTTACTGAGCAGGAAGACAGAGGAAAATCAACCACTTTTGCCCTCCTCGCCCTTTCTGTTCTAGATTCCCTTCAGAATGGGAAGAGAATACTTGTCCCAGAAGAAGATATATGTCTTTGATTATATAGTTTAAGGTTGAAGAACTAATTGAGAGGTGAAGCCAATGGGAGAAAGGGAAAAGGAAAACACATTGAATCTTGAATTCTTTAACTTGGTGTTGAACTTCCAAGCAGAAACAGAAACACACATGCTATCTATCTATCTATCTATCTATCTATCTATCTATCTATCTATCTATCTATCTATCTATCTATCTATCTATCTATCTATCTACAAACCAGGACTCAGGATAGAAAAGTAGAGCTCAAACAAATTCATAAAATAACTAGAAAAGGATCCTAATTTACATCTAGCTCTGCTATCTCTTCTGACTATTTTCTTCTGATTCTCCAACCTTTCACCTGGTTAGTTTTCTCACCTGGCTGAACCAACCTTGGAAGAAATGACACCTTCCTATGGAAGGTGACACCTCCCTAGGAAGCCATCTCCTCCATAAACAGAGGCAAAATGGAGTCTCCTCACCAGCTTTTTAAAACCCATCTGAGAGAGATGCAAATTCTCCTGCTCCTGTGACTGAAGAGCTAGGATTTTTTTGTTGTTGTTGTTAATTTGAGGATGAAATCTAGAAAAAGCACATGTGATAGCTTATGTGCAATGAGTAGTGATAACTCCTTTCCAAATTTTCATCTGAGTTGGAGCAGGAAGATGGTAGGACTTAATATTTTATTTGTTTTGCAGAACTGTGTACCATTATTTTTGAATTCTCATCCCATCTCTACGTCATATCCATTAGGTATTATTCCCTTGTACCATGGCACAGTCCATTTCCAGAATAAGAACTGAATAATAAATTCCATATGATCCATATTGCAAGCTAGCTAAAGCTAGCTTAGGAGGCTGACCAGCTGCCAAATCTTTTATCTGTTGGATTTATAAAATTCCAGGCAACATTGGAACACCGTCGTATGTTATCACTGGCAAAATACTTTTCTTTTTTCTTTTTAACTCCTATACACAGCTCCACTGTGATTTTTTTTTTTTAAACTTTGGAAATAATGCTTTCTCAGGATTGAGTTCACATCCAGGCAAACCTTACCTATTTTCACAATTTCCACCAAAAAACTCCCAAAAACAAAAAAACCTCTTCATCATTGATGAAAAGTCTACTGACCAGTAGACATTAAAATACTTTTGTGATATTGCTGATCTCTGAGTATTTTTTGAAGAGTAGAGGAGCCCATAACACAGTTGTGGGGTCCCTCTATGGGTTAGTAAGTGGGGTTCTTTTTTTTTTAACTGAGTAATCTGTGATTGGCGATCTAATCTGGGACTGGTAATCCTTAAATCAAGTATTAGTAAGCCTCTATTCATAGTATCCATAAAAATATACTTCTTTATCCAGGCCTTTTAACACTTCAATAACTTAAACCTAGGTGTTCACTGTTTTAGTTTTTGGTGTTTTATATTCCTTGCCTAATAGGATTTTCTATTAGTGTTTTTACTGTGTTTTTTTAAAACTACCCTAAACTATTCCAGGATTGAGTGGCATATACATTTTTTTACTCTCTTATTTTGATTTATCTACAGATTATACCAACCTTTTGCCTTTCACCAAAGGTTTTCAGAGAAGGGTTTACTGATATATAAATAAAACATAAATCCCAGTTAGACTATAAACATAATTCTCCTTTGCATAGTGAAGCAAAGCAGGAACTTCTCACTTGCAGGTAGCATGTAGCATGCAGAGGTAATGACATCCTACATGCATGCAGGTAATCATCAGTTATTGCACTGAGAAATAATATGCTGCTGTGTGTGAAATGGCGTGCATGCACATATTGTGGGTTGCGAGGCTGCTGTTTTCAGAGATTACTCTCTTAAAATGAGGACATAGCTAAGCAGTGATGGAAAGGCAGCAGCAGCACCATCACGCCACTAAAATAACAACATGGTGAGGTGGCATCATGCACAATCCCACCCTGAGGTCGTTACAACCCAATGTCATGGTGTAAGGATGTAAGTTGTGGCATTTACAGATGAAGGTAGTCATTATCCACATCATCCAAGATTTGTCCCCCTCCCCATCCACAATGGTCAGTTTGGTGCGGAAACTGTGAGACCATGAGATGATAGATGATAGATGATGGATGGACAGACAGACAGATAGCCTCCCCTTTGGATGCCCATAGAAGAAGGTCTATAGGTTTTCAGAGTTTGAACCCAACAAAGTCATGGTGTCTATTGATGCCAAACCTTGAGTCATTAAGCATGCTCTTCCTGGTCCCATGCTCATCCAGTTCTCAGCTGTACATGGCATACCCATTGTATAACAATGCAACAAAAATCTATGCAAGTTGATTACAGCTGAGGACCAGGATGGCTTCCTTCATCTGAGCCTGGTCACCTATTATGGTAACCCACTTTTGAATAGAATGTCTCTGGATAAAAGGGCTGGTCAGTAAAGAGCAAGGTAAACTTTCCAAGGGAAAAAACCCCAAAACACAGATTTAACAGATTCATATGAAGAAGTGAAAAAATAGTTTTCAGGCTTTTAAAGAGATTCCTCCGTACAACATAGAAAGATCAGGATTTAGGGCAACAACAGAGTTGTTCAGATCACAGTTTTCACCACATTTTGCATAGAAGATGGTGAGGATGGCAACATTCATGCTATACTTAGGTCTCCACCTTAGATGACCTTCGTTTTTTAAATTCTAAGTCTCCAAGGAGAAATTGAATCTTAGCTTCCCAACATGACCACCACCTGTTAATCACACAATGATTAATTACGTAAATGAGTCATTGTGGTTATGGTTCCTTTGCTCTCTCCCTCCAGATCTAACTCAGCTTACAGCCATGTTTACTAACCTACTAACATAACTCAACCCCCACTCCCACCCCCAAAAGAACACCCTTCCCAGTGAGTAGAGCTAGAGTTAGCTGATACTCTTGTTACCATGGAGATAACAAACTCGGTGGGAGCAATCATGCATTATGCACCTGGACATATGTGCTTATTACAAATGGGACATTAGGTCAATAGCACCTTTCTTTGCCATGGAAATGTGCATGGGAGCAGGTTTCTCTCAGCCCAAACCCCCCAAAAGTCACCCCAGTAATGGCAGAAATCTAATCTTTTTGCCCCTGAGTCCAAATCAAAATGATACACCCCAAAGAATGAGTGATTTTTTTTCTCAGTATGTTTGGAGAGGGGGATTACTCTTCAAGAAAGCATGAAAGTATTTGCAAGACCTCTGCCTGAAATTACACTAGATAGACTCTTCCTTTCCCTTCCCCCTGGATTTGCAGCAGAGAGAAAACATGTTCTGCATTTACATTCTGAGACGAAATAGCAAAAAGAATCTGTGCTCTTCCACTTACAACTCAGTTTCATATCCCTTTAATTTTGGCATGAAGGTGCTCCACAAGTTGTGTTTACATGACTTGTCCTCAGGATGTCCACCGTTGGAAGTGCTGAAGGACCAGGTTAGGGACAAATCATCATGGAGAAAGTCTATCTATGTGGTTGCCAAGAGCCGCCAATGACTTGATGGTACATAATCCTCATCCTCATGATGTTGCTTTCTCCTCCTCTTATCTCTTTATGGCTCAGGCAAATTCAAAGTCGTGACTAGCTGCCAGGTTTAAAGTAGCATTTTCCCTCTTCTCCCAAAACTTTTTTTTCCCCACTGCAGACAGTATCTGTGATATTTCCTCAACCATGTGGTTGATGATGTATGTGGTCAGGGGTTGATGTCAGCCCAGCTCTTATTGGCCACTTTGACCATGCTGCTTCCTTACCAGCAACTGGTGACTTCCCTCCACAATCATTTCTGTTGGCCTTTAAGGAGAGACTTGGCATTACCTTCACAAAGCCTGATCAGTGTTTTGGAAAACTCCTACTCTGTGAATTGGTCAGAGTATAAAGAAGAGGAAAGTTTGACATTAAATACCTGTCTACTTTTTCCAAGCAGCTCCTTTTTCTCCTTTTTCTTTTATAAATAACAATACAGTGGAGACTGCAGTATTCAGTGTTAAGTTCAAAGATCGAGCTGATATTTTCTTATATTGTAAAATAATTCAGTGCATTTTGCAATGGTTTACCAATGTCCTACTCAGCATTAATTGTACAAAGTAAGCAACCTTGCGTTCATTAACATTTTAGAAATCGTATTTAACATTGATATAAACTTTTTTTCCTCATCTTTAAAGGTGTAATTGATCTAAATGGTCACAGTGTTAACAATTTCCAGTTTCTGGTGCATAAATATCGCTGTACGCAGTTATTATCTGTATTCTGTAATGCATTATTCACATTTTATAATGCAATAAACAATTAACTTGGGGAAAAAAAGCAAGCAGTTTTGAAAGAATGCCTACAGGGTAGGAATGGATACTACTTTCTGCTATCACTTCTACTATCACTATCATTTCCAAATGTTTCGTTACCCAGCTAGGTAACATCTTCAGTGGATTGAAGATGTTACCTAGCCAGGTAACAAAACATTTGCAAGAAAACAACCAAACTCAGAGAACCCCAAGGACTCCACAGTTCAACCCTGAGCTACACATATTCGCTTTTATTGGCAGAGTGAAGGAATTCTACCTATGTAAATAAGTAAATTTATTGTTGTAACCACAAGTCATAACATATAATGTACCATAAAATAACAATAAAATAGTAAAATAAAGCAATAAAACTAGCATTAGATATAAACAGGTTACAGTAGGATAAAGCCAAAGCTACAATTAAGAACTTAAATATTTAAATGACAGCAGAGCAAAAGTAGCAACTTGGTTTCTGACCATGGAGAACATATCTGCAAGAAGATGGTTCAATTTTTCAAGGTCAAAGCCCTTATGTTCACCTGCCATCAGTAATTTGGTCTGGATCTCACCGTAAATGGGGCAGTAGAGGACATAAGGGGTAATGTCCTCCACTTGACCAACACCGCAAGGGCAGAGATGTTGTAATCATCTTTTGAGATATGGTTTACAGGCAAAGCAATGTTAAAACCCTTCTCGGGGAAGCAGTGGTTATATTAACCAGATACTGGGAGATGGTTTTAAGTTTTTTTTTTCTGCCTAGGCTTAATCTTTCACTATTAAAAGCCACTCCTAGCCTGCTCCTCCATGGATCTGTCCAATCCTCTTTTCAAAATGGCACCTCTGCCTAAATTTTGTCATTGGTAAATTGCGTGGCCAAATACTGGGGGTCAATGGAGTTTTTAACTCTGCTCTTCAAGCCTAACCTATTTCCCTAAACAAAGATGTCATCACAACAAATGCAGATCTTACTAACAAAGAACAGTTAACGGCAAGCACACAGTTTGTGTGATGCATAGCACTGACATTAAATAAAGCATCTGTTCATGATTGTATACATGTGTGATGAGAGCGACGGTTATAAAAAACATCTCTCCTTGTGCATAATACAGTGAGAAAATTAGAGAAATACTGATGGGGGTGGCAACCTTTTGTTTAATTTTGGAATAAGAAATAAATATATGATTATGTTAAAGCTCCAGCCTGCTTTTTACAGCAGGCTACTTTATTGCTTGTTATTTTGAATCAATAAATCTTCTGGATGGATCTGTAAGTTGTGAGAATAGTTAGGAATGTGAGATTTCTCTTTCTTCATGAGCATGGGCTTACATGCGTACATGCAAGTATGCATGTGTGTGTATGTGTATTAAAATATAAGGGGGAGAGAGAGAGAATAAAACACTGAATCATAGAAGGGAGCACTTGGGCCTTCAAGGCCACTGTCTGCTGTCTACAGAAATCTAACAAAAGGATCTATGAGTTGTCTGTTGTGCTCCCACTTAAACAGATATTCCCTTAGAACCTGCCTTTTTGTAACATAAATCCATGATTCTGTATCCTGCCCTTTTTGTATTGACACAATACAAAATAGCTCTTGTCCTTCTCCTGTAGGGCACTCAGTCAGGTATTTGAAGAGTGTCTCTTACTTCTCCTCAGTTTTCTTCTTCTCAAAGCGAAACATGCTGAGATTCTTCAGTCTGTCTTTGCAGGACTTGGATCATAGGACTCTGTTTTAGCTGCCTGTCACTAAACCTCTTTTGGGCTAGGGTTAGGGTTAGGGTTAGGGTTAGGGTTAGGGTTAGGGTTAGGGTTAGGGTTAGGGTTAGGGTTAGGGTTAGGGTTAGGGTTAGGGTTAGGGTTAGGGTTAGGGTTAGGGTTAGGGTTAGGGTTAGGGTTAGGGTTAGGGTTAGGGTTAGGGTTAGGGTTAGGGTTAGGGTTAGGGTTGGCACAGGATTTTGCACTGTTTTGTGTGATGCCCCACTGGGCCTTTGAAAACTGCTAGTCTTGTTTCTCCAGCTCAAATACACACAGTTCCTTTAGTCTGAATTTCTTTCATGGCTCATTTTTGTAATTTTTCTCTATTGAATTCTTTTTATTAAAAAAAACAATTAAAAAGAAGAGGAAAACTAATACAAACTAAGAAAAAGTAAGAAAAAGAAAAGAAAAAGAAAGAAAGAAATCAAAGAGAAAGCTCAAAGTGCAAGAAAGGGGGAAAAAGAAAAATAGAAAACAAAGAAAAAAAGATATGAAGAAGTATATTTTGATCTTCCTTACAGCAGTTATAAGTACAATTATAAATTGACCTCCTACTCTCTGGTTACATCATGACTCTCTTCTTTCTATAAGCTATCCTGTCTAATCATCAAAACCATAAATCATAAGTTCATTTTTTTCTGTTTTATGCAAAAAGTCCATAAGGGGATTCCAGTCAGCAATAAATATAGATATTGTATTTTCTCTAATCACAGAAGTCAATTTAGCCATCCCCGCAAGCTCCATTATCTTTTTAAAAAAAGCTTTATTAGGATTTTAAACAAGGAAGATAAAAATTAATAGAAACTAATCTTTAGAATAAAGGAGTGCAGAAAAGTGCAGAAAAAAATAAAGAGAATATAAAGAAGTAACTTCCAATTTTCTTTTATAGCAGTTATAAGTATAAATGTAATTTAACCTCTTACTCTATGGTTACAGCATGACTTTTTTAATATAATCGATTGTTTTTTCTAATCATCAAAACCATATACCAAAAGTTCATTTTTTTCTGCTTCATGCAAAAAGTCTATAAGGGGTTTCCAGTCAGTGTTAAACTTAATATCTTTTCTCTGATCAAAGATGTCAATTTGGACATCTCAGCAAGTTCCATCATCTTCACCAACCATTCCTCCATTGTGGCTAATGTCAAGTCTTTTCATCTTTGTACATGCAATAGTTTCACTGCAGTTATTATGTATAAAAACAAAGTCCCATGACTTTTTTCCAACTGTTTGTCCATCCATCCCAAAAGAAAAACCTCTTGTCTCAATTGTATATTCATCTTTAACATCCTCTGAATGAGTGCATGTATTTGAATCCAAAACATCCACCAAGCATGATAAAATGTCCCTTTTTGTTGTTCACATTTCCAACATAAATTTGAAGTGCCTTTATACATTTTAGACCATTTTTCTGGTGACATATACCAATGGTACATCATTTTACAAAAATTCTCTTTAAAGATTATAACGTGGTGTAAATTTCAATCCTTTCAACCATGTACTTTCCCATTGTTCTGTCTGTATATTATAACCAAAATTTTTAGCCCACTTTATCATGCATTCTTTCACTTCTTCTTCTGTTTCAAATTTCAATAAAAGTTTATACATTTCAGCAATTACGTGTTCATCGTTTGTACACAATTCTGTTTCAAACTCAGTCTTACAATGTTCAAAACCATAAACTCTTGTCTACTTTAAACCTTTCTAATAACTGTATATAAGAGAACCATAAACAACTCTATTCCTCTGCCACCACTTCTTCTCTTGATTCTCCTTGACAAAATTCTAGTATCTCATGATAAGTCTATTGAATTCTTCTTAAGGTGGGGTGCCCAGAACTAGGCATGATACTTGGGTGGGAGATAAAACAGAATAAAAAGAAATAATTATTTCGTGTAATTTAGAAACTACACATTGATGCCACCTAAAATTACATGCTTTTCTGCACTGCTGACTCATACTCAGGGTACATTATTCCAATTTCTTTTCCCCAACTACTCTTCCCTAATTACACAAGTGCCATCCTATACATGTGCATTCATTTTCTGGGTAGTTTATTACATCTTATACTGCAATTTTCAGCCCATTTCTCTAAGAAGAGTGGTGGGGAGCTTCTGCCTTTTAGGATCAACCATCAACAGTAAAGGAACAAGCAGTCAAGCATATATGCCACAGACCAGCGTTTGGCAGAGCAGCTAAGGAAGACCTTGGAAAAGATATTCAAACATTGGGATGCAATTCATATGGACCTGGAAATTTAAATGAAATTTAAAACTTTCAGTTTAAGATTGAACATGGCTTTTCAGTCTCAAATTTCAGTACTAGTTCTTAATCCTTATTCTCATAACTGCTAGGTGAAACCCATGTCCCCATCTCTGGTAAGCTTGCAAGTCATAAGATAAGGCAGTATCTACATGTACTGCATAAATACATCAGATTGAGAGAAAATAGACATCAAACAAATTTGCCTTTTTCTTTGTTACATATTAGCATTTTTCTACCTTCATTCCATAGTTATTATACTGATTATTTTGTCATTCTCTTCATCATTTTCTAAGCCCAGCGTAGTTCAGCTTTAGCCCTTTTGACATCCTCTTTCTAGTTTTGGGCTAATTATCCATATGCTTCCTTGGTGACTTATTACTGTTTCCACTTTTTCTGTCTTCTTTGTTACTGTTCTTTGCCTGTTTCCAGCTGTTCACTCTATTTTTTGTTTAGCCACATTGGCAGCATGCTACTTTTACTTACCGGACTGGAGAACTGAGCACAGCGACAGAATTATAAATACAGTGGTACCTCGGGTCATGAACGCTTCTGTTCACGACCAATTCGAGTCACGAACAGCTCCGTTCACAAAATTTTGCTTCCGTTCGCGAATGCCGGATCGGGTGAAGAACCGGATCCGTGGCCATTTTCCCTCCCGTGACACGTGGTCGTGGCTTCCTGTAGGGAGGGGGACTCTCCCTCCAAGCAATAACCACCTCCCCACCCGCCTTCCTCTCCTCCACGCCAGAAGTCGCGTCGAGCAAGGTTAGCGTTCTCTCTCTTCCTACTGTACTTTGTGTCATATTTTTGTGGTTTAAAAAAAAAAATACATATGGTTCAGAATGGATTAACCATAATTATATTGAACCTTATGGGAAAATTTGATTTGGGTCGCAACTAAAATCGGTTGGCGACCAAATTCGGATGGGTTAGAATGGATTAACCATATTTACATTGAACCTTATGGGAAAATTTGATTCGGGTCGCGACCAATTTGGGTCGCGACCAGAGTCACGGAACGAATTAAGTTCGTGAACCGAGGTACCACTGTACATTTCCCCAGTCCTCAGTCAGCAGTTTCTATTCATTCACAGATCCCAAGTCTGATGTTGTTCTGCAAAGTGGTTTTGCTGGTGATATATCAATCCATTCTGGTGCTTGTCATGGCTATCATGTCTCATTGAATTAGCCTGGTGTGGATCCTGAAACCTCTTAAGATAAGCAGTTTGGTCAAGAAAACTGATGTTCAAAGGGCATACCAGTATGTCAATTGAATCTGAAATCTCTCACCCAAGATGATAAAGAAATATTCAAGCCAGCACTTGACAAATCCGATCTCTGAATGAAGATGAATTCCTTTTTAGATGACAGAGATACTCTGAGTTCACCCATCCTATGTTTGTAGAAAGATTTGGTATCCATAAGGCCTAATTCATCCATTCCTTTTTTATTTATACATGCCAGGTTCGTCCACTCATATATAATTAAATCATAGATGAGACATGTCCTAATAAGGACTGAACTGGCATTCTAAAATAAGCATTGCAAGGTCTGAGAGTAAGTTGACAACACAACCCTAAATCTCTTAGCTGGAGAAAAAAACAGAAAAGGTAGCATGTCTCAAATGTCTTATTAGTCTTTGTAATGACTGATTGATCCAAACCAAGTTCTACTGAAAGCCACAGGAAGTAGTACATAAAAATTAATTCAATGATTTTAAATGTAAGACATCCCATCTATAGACATAAAGCATTCCTTGGTGTTGTCAGTGATAAATATGGATGTGTGAAGAAGCTATATATGTTTAGGGAATGCTTTGAAAGGTGAAAACAAGTTTCAAATGGAAAGATATAAATGCTGTCTTGGACGTATCCTTCCCCCCCCCCCCCCCAAACCACTTGATTAAATATAAGGCCTCAGTAGATGACCTTGTGTGAGTCTGGAAACTAGGATCAGTTTTGGTTAGTACTGGATGGCAGATCTTCAAGGAATGCTATAGGCTGGACTGGGAAGATTAAAAAAAAAAAATCCAGAAGAGGGAGATAGCAAACTACTTCCACACTTCCATATGCAGCAGGGCGGGCAGTTGTGTGTATTTCTAGAAGAACACACAAAACGCCTCTGCTCTGTGAGTTGCGTTGGAGGCCAGTCTGCTTCGGAGTCCAATTCAAGGTGCTGGTTTTGACCTTTAAAGCCCTTCATGGCATGGGACTGCATTACCTGAAGGACTGCCTTTCCTCGATTACATCTGCCCGTCCCACCAGATCCAGCAAAGAGGACATGTTGTGGCTCCTGTCAGCTAGGGAGCTTCACTTGGCAGGTCCTAGGTGGCAGGCCTTTTCTTCTGCAGCCCCCACTTTATGGGGGAATATAGAATGTTCCTTGACCGTTTTATCTGCTGACCTTGTCTGTTTTATAGTATTAAACACCCAAAGACCTTCTCTGTGAGATGGGTAGCTATATAAATATGACAAATGAATAAAAAATACATATTACTCCCAAGAAACTGCATGAACATTATGGAAGGATGAACTAGCCTGAAACAGAAACGTGTTACTTGCAGCTATCAAGGTTAACAATGCTTAGGCATATAAGCACTTGCAAAGAAAGGAGAAAAAAGTTTGAAACTCCTTAAAAGCATCCAGGGTTCAAAAGAAGGAATTATAAAAGAAGCCAGAGTAAACAGGAGGAGGGGGTTTTCTTCTAGGTTTGGCAGAAGATGCTATTGGCATGAGAGGCAACTGGACAAAGTGTGGGGCAGATGATGCAACAGCTGGGCGAGCCAGAAGCCAGAGGATCCACAGCCAGGGAGAAGAACCAGGAAGACATCTAAGGTGGCTGAACCCAAAAGAACCTGCAGAAAAGACCCAGCAGAAAGAAGACACAGCCCTGGACTCTAGATGTGGCAGAGCAAACTCCATGTGGTGCAGGTGCTGGATAATTGGGAAAGACAGTACTAAGAGGAGAAGCTGTTAGCATTCCTAAGCCTGTGGATAAGTAAGCATGGGAGGAGGAAGAAGCTAGCAGTGAAGCATTTTGTATTATAAGCAGAGTATTAGAAATTTAAGTTGTGAAGTTCTAAGTATTAAGTAGGTATTAGCATACGTATTTGAGAGCCAATTTGGTGTAATGGTTAAGGGACCAGACCAGAAGCCTGGAGACCACAGGTTCTAGTCCCACCTGAGGTACAAAGTCAGCTGGGTGACCTTGGGCCAGACATTCTCCTTCAGCCCTAGGAAGCAGGCAGTGGCAAATCACATCTTGCCAAAAGAACTGCGGGACTTGTCCTAGCAGGAGTCAACACTGACTTGAAGGCATACACACACAGAGACACACAGACAGACAGACAGACAGACAGACAAGAATATACTTATTCTAGGCCACTATAGATAGATCCACTTATAGATAAACACTTATACACATGAAGTCTTGTAAATACAATTTGCATTATGTTTGTATAGTAATAAACAACATTATCTTCACTTATTAGCTGCATGTGTCTATCTGTCTTCTCTTTTATTCATTCTCATCATTCAACAAACATGTCCATGAAGTTTTTGGAATTAAGCTTGACTCAGATAAGACTTTATCTAGGCAAAATACACATAGGGAAACATGATTACCCGAACTGGGATGTGGTGGAAAGGTAGGGAACTATAGAAATTATTATAACTTCCCCCTCCACCCAAAATAGAAACAAGAAATGGAATATATTTTTTTCTTCTAAAAATGAGAGTGAAAGTCTATACCCTAATTCTCTACAATGTAATTTTTAATGAACAAAAATAGATCTTTCATCACTCATCCAAAGAAGTGAGAAATGGAGGCCTCACTTAATTCACTTTTGAAAAACAAGATGTTTCAGTTATCTCCTCCTGTTAGGATCTTTTTTTCTTTTAAAATAGAAGCACTTAAAAAGCTAATTTGACATTTCATCATCTGTGTGGAACTAATAATGCCTTCACCACAAGACAGTTGTTTGGGTACATGCAGGATACTGATGTAAAATAATAGACAAAAACATATGGAATTGTTAGCTAATGTGTGTTTTTCTCCATGACATAATCAGGACATTTCTTCGCCATCTTTTACAAATTGAATTTGATTAAATGAAATGGGTTCAGTTTTCAAATTGGAATTGAATCCAATCTAAGAGCATCAGTGAGAGGATGTAGCAATCTGAGAAACCTCTCAAGATATATTTTGGACAAATTCTGCTACATAACTTTCTTTTTTAAAAAATAGTATTTTAATGACATTTTTCTAATTAAGATTCATGAGGGGTACAGTACTATGTATTTAAGGAGTGAACAATTTCATTCAGAGGACTGCATGGGGCCCATGAATCCCCCCCCTTTTTTTAAGAATTCCCTAAAATTTCTTCTAATTGTGCTCCTGAATTTTCAGGGTTGCTAAAAATTAGCCAAATGGCTCCCCATCATTAAAAGGGGACAGAGAAAGACCTGGGATGTTGGATTGCTATGCTGTCAGGTTATGAGCAGCTCCACCCTCCTGCAGTTCACAGAGTTCAGTAAAGTTTCCTGGCCACCATGTTTTCTCCCATCTCTTTTATTAGCAGACCTGCATTCTACCCTTCTATTTCCTTGTAGGTATCTTTTTGATTTATGTCCAGGCTGGGTGAATCAGAATTTTCTTTCCTTCCACCCCATGCCCCTCTGCTGCAATGGTTCTCTATCCATTATTTTTTTAAGAGAAATGTTTTCAGTTGTAACAGGCACATTGGAACGAAGCTACAGAGTTTCAGCAACTTCTTTACTTCTGTGAACCTGAACAAAGAGTCCTTCATTACCACAAAGTTTCTATGAACCCAGAGTGGAAAGAAGGAACAATATGTCCCTTTTCTTTTAATCATTGTAGGATCAAAGCCGCATTGGTACAATGGGGTGGGGGTGGGGAGAAGAATACAAAGGAAAAGAAAGGATTTGGTTTTGATAGAGTGTGAAGGCTTCCATGAGTACAAACATCTAAAAAGCAAAAGAAAAGGATGGGGACTAGTAAGGGAGGATTGCCACACGAGAGTCAGCCAGCGGGGCTTATCTTCCCTGAACAGAAGAGAAAACCAAGAAGCAGAGGTACATCCAGTTAGGGCCTGTAGTGGCCATAATCCAGATTGTGCTCCAGCCTGGTTCTCTTGCCAGGACTGGAATGCATTATTTTGGCTTCAACAATAGCCAGGAGCAGCATGGAAGACAAACCACTTAAGCCGCCATGCAGAATTGCTTAAGGTTGACCCTGGTCCAGAAAAAGCAGCTATGTAAGGATGGAGAGCTAATTTTGAGCTGCTTTCTTGAACCTTAGTTTAAGCCAATGTCCAGGATCGCACTAAATTAAAAAAAAGAAAAGAAAAGCTACAACTGATATTTTAGCTGCTAGGGTTATGTGACATTCTACTTTTGAAGGGGAAAAGGTGATTCCAAGGGTGTGGAGTCACTCACTTAGCACCTGCTGACAGCTTCTAAAAGAAACATTTGATTTAAGGAGGTGCCAATAAATGTTACAAGTCTACCCTGATGCTCTGAATCACTCTTTCTCCTTCAGATCTAGATTTCTGCACAGCCCTTCCCACTGCATTCATTTGTAAAATAATATTATCTAAACATGATGGCACATACGATGATCATCTCGAGCAATGTACTCAATTACTGCAGTGTCCTTTATGTGGGGCTAATTTAATGTACACATTAAAAATATCAACAGGCTGATCTTCCATTAAGGGAATATCAGTATTCCACATAGCTGCCAAATACCAAACCATACACTGATTAGATCTAGGTTACCTAAGAAACGAGCTACTTCTATATTTTCTCTACTATTTATGAACGTCAGCACCTATGACCTATCCTCAATAGTTACTCACCAGTTCATCTCACAATAACTAGCTTGGGCTCACTCGGGATCTGTTCCTGAACTTTGGAACAGAGTTGGCCATTCAGAAGGCCTTAAAACATATTTGTTTTACACATGACCTTTTAATATAAATACTTTTTAAGCCTGGGTGGATGAGCCTAGATCTTCCCTAATGAATCACTTCTGATGGAGGAAATAATGTTCAGGTGGTGAACACCTTGCAGAGATGTGTTGCTGTGCCTCTTTGATCTGCCCCAAACAGTGTGTTTTCTTTGCTGGCAGAGTGCTCTGTTTATGAGCTGTACATGTGCAAAAACTCCTGTTGTCCAGTGAAGAGAAGTGAAGCATTCACTCCTGTGTTTTTAATTTTTTTTTTTTTTAATTCCATTTGGTGACTAGAATTGCTGCACAAAGAGTCTCACTGAATGGAACAATGGAGGCACCCTGATTTCTCTTCAAGCTAAGGTCCTTTCCCAAATACACATGCCTGTCAGATTCCATAATCCTGTGCATAACAGCATCATTTCTTGCTGACCTTGACTTGAGGGCATCTTTGCTTCCACCTTGGAGGACTAGAGGTATCTTCAGGGGAAAGGGAAATGACAAAAGCAACATCACTCTGCAGACTCTGCTCTTTTTGTATATGGCTTTTGATGCTACATGCACATATGAAAGGGGATGCATCACACCATTTTGACAAAGACATCTGAACCTGTGGATGCCTGTATTAGAGGGCCATGTAGAGCAGGAGTTGTATCTTCCAAAGGTCCCCAAAAGGCATCATCAGATGTATGTGAGAGAAGAGGACGTCATAAAATACATGACTGAGAAATATTGAGGGATTATTTATGTCTTCAATTACTGAGGTTTTGTTTTGTTTTTCAGTAGTAATTATTTAAATACATTTGATTGCATTACGATGTAAATGAGTTTTTTTTTTTTTTTTTTAGTCTGGACCCATATAGTTTTGGAGAGTGGTCTCTCACCCCCTCTCGCTCCCACTGAAGAGGAAATTGAGTGTTCAGCTTAGAAAATATTCAGCCACTCTTTGTAGCTACAGATTTCATTGTACAAAGGTATGTTTCTTCAGCCAACACTTCCATCCTTCCATCCTTCCTTATAAGATTTATATAGTTCTCATTTTGTGGCACACAACTCTGGGTGGCTAACAATGATAAAATCACTAACAATGAAAACAGTAAAGCAAAAAAAGGAAGGAAGGAAGGAAGGAAGGAAGGAAGGAAGGAAGGAAGGAAGGAAGGAAGGAAGGAAGGAGGGAGGGAGGGAGGGAGGGAAGGGAAGGGAAGGGAAGGGAAGGGAAGGGAAGGGAAGGGAAGGGAAGGGAAGGGAAGGGAAGGGAAGGGAAGGGAAGGGAAGGAAAGGAAAGGAAAGGAAAGGAAAGGAAAGGAAAGGAAAGGAAAGGAAAGGAAAGGAAAGGAAAGGAAAGGAAAGGAAAGGAAAGGAAAGGAAAGGAAAACAGGCCCTGAGTCAATCATACAGTATATATCAGTTCATTAGTGCAATTTCCAGGTTCCAACCTTACTGTCCCAACCTCTGGAGAAAAGCCAGCTCTGTGGACCATCCTTTTTTTTGCTGAAAACTAACTTAATGTGATACTCCAAGCAGACTGAGAGCCCCCCTTCTTCAACAACATCTGAGTATTCTGAGGGAAGCCAAAAACCATCCATTAAAACTAGTGAAATTTTCTCAAGAAATCTTCTGAAGCTCTTGGGAATGGACTAGAAGTCTCACAAATGAAGTCCAGCTGAAATTAGTTGAATACATTTTATTTCTCTTAATAAATAATGTGATGGTACATTCTCCTTTGCTATTAGTTTAGAAATATCACAAAGTCCTATACCATGAAATAAATTTGCCTTTGTTTTGCTTCTGGTGTTTTCTTTTTCTTTTTTCTTTTGCAGATAGGGAGCTGGGGGTGGTGTTAGATTTTGTTTTTTGAAGATTGTACACCTGCTAGGTATGCATAAATAAAGAAATGTTAAGTAGGCTGGGAATCATGAAGGCGGTATAGTTGGATCCGTGTCAACATAAAAGGAATGAGAAAGTTTTAGTGAACATATTTGGATCACAAAGAAAAACTTCTTTACCTAATTTTACAGCTGTTCACACAATATACTACTAACTGCATTTTTTTTTTCCCTGAAGTAAATTAAGTCTTATCTGGGGATTTTTATTTAAGTCTTATCTGGGGATTTTTATTCATCCTACTTCCTGGATTTATCCTAACTGCATTAGTTTCCTTGGATTTTTGAAGGGTTTCATTGGTATATCTGTCTGTGTGTGTGCATTTGTGTGTGCGCTCATTTTTTCATTTATATCCTGGGTTCAATGGATTTGCTGCAAACTTGATTTTTTTAAATAAACTTCTTTTTATTGTAAAATATTAAGATAATAAAAAAATGAAGAACACATTGATTATTATTAAACTTACAAGTTGAGGCAAAAAAAAAATGAACTGAAGAGTTTAGGCTCTAAAACTGACACCTAATTAGCATTCTTAATAGATTTTAAACAGCCAAAAGTATATGTATGATTGGCAAAATTAATACCTTTCTTTATCTCTTACATTATAGATATTTTTCATGCTTCCTCTCCTTTCAGTTTATCAGAGTGGGTTGCCAGGACTTCTGATTTCCTATTAAGGAAATAAGAATTTTTATCTTAATATATATATAGGGTGAACATTTGATTGCCTGCTCAATAAATCTGGCTTTGCAGTGGTTTAATTTACACTCTGCCTTCTTTGACAAGGAAAGAAATTTACAGATTTTGTATACAGAACCCATATCAAATGTTACATTAGTTGCATAATGGAGAAGCCTGTGTATATAATATATGTATTGGACTATGTAAAGTAAGGAAAATATTTTCTGCTTTCTCACTATAGAGCTATTTATAGCTGCCCATACCATAAATTTAGGTCTATATGGTTCAGAGTTTGTTCCAAAAAGGTCCTTTGGAACATCTGGCACAGAAGCGTAGGCCTGTCTGCAACTCTTTGAATCAGTTGCATCTTTTCCCCATATTGTGTGATCCTGAAAAAAAAGCACAATTGCTTTAAAGAATTGCAGGGAGATGCAGTGTTCACACCCCCATGAGTTCCACAGCATATTTTTGGAATCAAATCCAAAGCACTGTTCAACCCTAACCATTTTGTTTGTAGACTGATAGGGTGCATAGGAAAACTGATGCTCAGAGGTGGGACAGATACAGGGTGTCTGGGTCAAAGGTAAGATACACCAAACAGAGTTGCAGACATTGTGATAAATGTTAAAATAAGTTTTGTGTAGCACCCTGATGAAGAAGTCTAGACACAATTTGCAAATTGTAGCAGCTTATTTCGAGTTTTATAAGCAGGCAATTTCATGCTTCCTACAGGATTGAGAAATGAAGGATAATGGCACAATACTGTCACGACTGAGGAAGCTAAATTGCCATGCATTGCAATTATCAACCGAGTTCAAGAGGATTGTTTGATGGTGGATTGATCTTCAATATTTACTGGATGAATTTCAAAAAGGCTTATATGAATGATCCAGAGAGGACTTGTTCCAGGAATATTTGATCATCCTCCCACCCCCTCTTTCCCCCCTTTTTTTTTTTTAGATGTTTTAATCCCGCCTTTATTATTTTTATTAATAACTCAAGGCAGCAAATATACATAATACTCCTTCCTCCTCCTAGTTTCCCCACAACAACAGCCCTATGAGGTGAGTCGGGCTGAGAGAAAGTGACTGGCCCAAAGTCACCCAGCCGGCTTTCATGCCTAGGGCGAGACTAGAACTCACAGGCTCCTGCTTTCTAGCCTGGTGCCTTAACCACTAGACCAAAGTGTCTCTTTCTACTCCTTCAAAGGGGTGCATTGGAAGCATTCTAACAACATTGTTGTTGGTTTCAGTTATCCTATAATTGGCTATAGGTCTTGACAAGGAGTCAGCATAATTACTAGAATTCAATATGCTTTAGAAATGCTTTCTCCTAATAAATTGTATAGAGCCCATGCAATGCATGATTTTATAACCTCAATCATGTCCCCTCTCAGTCACCCTTTTTTCCAGCAAAAAGTCCCAGATGTTCCAGCCTGTTCTTGTAGGGAAGGTGTTCAGGTTTCAGGAGCACATTGGATTTCCCCTCCTGAGCTTTTATGAGTTCTACTACTTTTTTTTTTTTTCCATACACACTATTCCAAACGTGGGCATATCATCGTTTTGTTTAATGGCATTACAATTTTGTTTTGTTTTTTGTTCCATTTTTATCCCTAGAAAGGGTTTTGCCATTTTCATAACAGCCAACCATTGAACTAACAGCTTCATTGTGCTATCTACTATGAACTCTTTTCAGCCCTTCCAGAACTTTTTCCTGGTTAGTAATAAGCAGATCAGACCCCATTAATGTGTATGTGTATCACCTTACCTTGAACTGAATTGTATTTGTCATTTAGTTGACCTTTCATTCCATCTAAAGAGAGTCTTCTGGAGCTCTTTATAGGCACCTTTTCAGATTCCCACCTTGAATAGTTTAGGAACATCTGCAAACATGGCCAGCTCACTACCTCACCCTAAGTTAAGATCATTTCTGAGCAAGTTAAAAACCACTTGTCCCAGCACATAATATTGAGGACTGTGCTTCTTAAGTGTTCATTTATTCCTTCTGTTTAAATCCTTGTAAGCTCCTACTTGTGCCATCAATGATACTTTTTACCCACCTTCTCTTCTGTCATCCTCTTTTCCAACTGTCTGATTTTTCCAAGCATCAGAATCTTCTCCAATAGCTGTTGCCTACAGATTATGGTTACATCAAAAAGAAATAATAGCATGAAAATTATTCTACTGCAGTAACTTCTCATACTAGCCACTGAATTGCCAAATTTTGAATTTTTAATGAGCCGGATTACTTACTCATGTTGCTAGACCAAAAAAAAAAAAAAGCGTAATTTTATACCTCTCATCTAAAATCTGCTTGGATTATGAAAAAAGAAGGGGGTGTTAAAAGTCATATTTTCATTCATTACAATCATGAGGTTTTCTGTTAATATCCTTCTGTTAGTCTCCCTTGTGGAAATTGTATTGAATGAATTTCAACTACTACTATTGTGGCCAATGAGAACTTTAGGGTGATTGGAGATAGTAGAAAAGTCTTCCTTCTCTGCAAAAGAGAACCTGGGTCAGCAGACATTCTCATAAGCATTTGGCAAATGCTTGACAGTCTAACTTGACATTGTGTCATTCACTTGCTCCTTGTGAAGGCACTTGACCGGCTACTCTTCAGCATTTTAGATGGATACAGCTCAGGGTGACATAAGTCTGTCTCTCTCATAGGCCGAGAATGAGATCAAGGCAATTTCACAGTGCAGAAAAAAGATATTCCTAGTGCATATTTGTGCTGCAGTGAAGTGCAAGCAAGGATATGGTGCTTAGAAAGGGAAAATTAGACTAGGTGATAGTTTGGTCTAATCTAGTAGGGATCTTCAATGTGATTGTTTTCAAGATTGTTTCATATCTAGCAATTTGCCAGACCTAAAAAGAAAATGTCCAGTGTGAAATTTATGAATTATCTATCTCAACTTGCACTAATTTTTCTTTTCATGAGATCTGGCTGGCAATGAAGAGAACTTCTGGAGCATTAGAAGTATTTAGAATAAGAAACAGACCACAGATCTTCTACCCATTTTGTTTCTATTAACTTTCAGCGCTATGCTGAGATGAAGAGAAATTGCTCATTCTCATTTCAAAGCCTGTAGTATTTCCATCTCAAATATTTCATACTAGAAGGTGAGCAGTGACAGTTAAGATATACAGTGTTTGGGAATCTAACCCTACATGCCTAGAAATTAGCTATTTCTATTAGTCTCTCGGCTTTACTCTTCTACCATGATTCTCCTGAGGCAAAACTAAGAAGTTTAAAGAAGATAAGTGACAAAACCCACCTAGTTGTTTTGTTTTGGGAGATTTGAACATTGCTTTACAATCAGATGAAAAGATATGCATTAACATGAGGCAGTTCTTATCACTTTTAAAAACTGTGTCTGCAAGATCATTCAAAGCAAGGATTGGATTTAAGCAAGCAGGCTGGATTTCTCCACAAAAAGGCAAGGTGGATGGCATTAGAGGTTGGGATCGGAGAGGGAATCTCCCTCTTTTCATCTCTACCCCCCTCAGTTTTTCACTTGCATCACCCTTCTATGTACGACAACATAAACAACCATGTGGAACAATTTTAGCTATGGAAAGTGAAGAGTGCTGGTTTCCTGCCTAGTTCTTCCTAGATAAAAGCAGCCTGAGCAAGTCTGACTCTGTGTTATTAATGTTCTTGCTTCATCCTGGTCTAGGCATAACAAACATGAGAACTTCCTGCTATTGTTGAAACTGGCTCTCTCCTTATTATAACTTAGGAAGGAGTTTCTAACAATTCCTTTTACCGGAATGAGTTTTTCATTTGTTTTTAATCTGTTTTAATATTTTTTCATTATCTATCATTAATGAATTATATATAATTAATAATTTGTGACTAGAACCACAAATATGAGCAGATGCATAAATAAATAAAACAAATTAAAACAAACAATACAGAATACATCCCTTCTGCTCAGTGTGCTTTTTATATGTCTTTTCCTTTATTATTTTATTTTATTTTATTTTATTTTATTTTATTTTATTTTATTTTATTTTATTTTATTTTATTTTATTTTATTTTATTTTATTTTACTTTATTTTATTTGCCTGCAGGGGTGTCCCCAGGGTGTGGTCAAAAAAATCAATATGGTGGCCCTATTGGTGCGACTGAAGGACTATCCATTTTTTATGTGGGGCACAAGTGCCATTTTTGACATCAGGCGTGGTTTCATCGTATTTTGGACATGCTTGTACAAAAGATTGAACGGGTGATAACACACACTGAAATTCCCACCACCCAACCTCAAAAAACAACATAATGTTTGTTTTCTTTATGTACTTTTTCATTCCTTTGTGTTTGCATGTGTGTGTATGCCTAAAAACCTTTATTTTTGTAGAAATATAATATGTCCTTTTAAAGAAAGCGTAAAGAACCATGGAAGATTCCAATTCCACAGTAACAATTGCTTTTTCTTTCTTCTTTTCTGATATCTGAAATATTACTCATGGGGCAGATGTTATTCAAGTTCAGAGAAAGAATCTGGATACTCTCAATAGAGATTTTTCACCTGGCTCCTGATGCCACTAAAGCCAGGCAGGAGAATGACACTGCTTAAATAGTTCTTTTACATCTGGCAGCTTTGGACAAAGTGGAAACCCCACTGGCCTTTAGATGACACTAATCGTTTGGTCTTCGTGTTACATTTTGCTTTTCTGCATTTTTACTTCCTCAGAAAATGGTAAACGTGACTAAGAAAGAAAGGGGGAGAAAAGGATGACTGTCAGGTGGAAAAAGCAAACTAAAAATAATAGAAGCTTCTTCTTTACCTGTGGGGAGGTCTGATGTGCAACTTGACGGTCTGTCAAAGTTTACTGCCTCAAGCAAGTGAGATTCGGTTGAAGAAAAGGATGCGTTGGGACCATTTTCCTGCCTCCAACATTGAGATGGGGAGAGGCAACGGTGGTAAAATGCCTAAATTTCTGAAAGAAAATTGCTCAGATGTTACCCATAAATATGCATTTGTCAGACATGGCTCCCAGGCAGTCGAGGACAAGAGAGGTGATGCATAAAGTAGATCCCTCCCTGTAAGTCTTGGGACATCACTGATCCAACAGGTATATCATTTGTAAGGTGCTTTTCTAAAATGCTGGCCCACTTGTTTGCTATTATGACCAGACCTGGGTGAAGAATAGCTACATCTTTCCCCCTCTCTCTGTCTCCTTTTCCTGCAGCCAGCCACTTGAGACTTCCTTTGGCTTTCTACCAGTAATAATAACAAGGAGAAGGAGAAGGAGAAGGAGAAGGAGAAGGAGAAGGAGAAGGAGAAGGAGAAGGAGAAGGAGAAGGAGAAGGAGAAGGAGAAGGAGAAGGAGAAGGAGAAGGAGAAGGAGAAGGATAGAATAAAAGAATGCTCATTAAACACACCTCTCAAGAAGAATGGAAGCTATTGAATAGTGTCAGCCAGGGGTATGGCCAACATATATTTCAAAACATTGTTTTCCTGCTTTTCTCATGACAAAGCAGTTTATAGAGCATCAATTTAAGCAACATAACAACTTCTTAACCCTCTTGCCCCAAGTTATATAAACAACACACAGAAAGCATCATCAAAAAAGGATGGGCCAGGCAAAGATCAGGCAAATGTGGACTCTCTGCCCAAAGTAGAGTTGTTTCTTGTGCAGGCTGTGAGTGAAGGTAACAAAAAGCAGTTTAGTTTCATTTCAGTATCCAAGGGAATTGAAAGTGCAAAAAGGGTTCCAAGATTACAGTACACCTGCCTGCCCACAGATACCAATGTGTATGCTTGTCACATTCTGACCTGATGTTTGACTTCAATCCACCTGAAGAGGTCTGTGTACGTGTTGTAGAAAGTTTGTAGGGTTTTTAAGGTTACATTTTTGGGCAAATTTTCAGTGCAGAATCCCAAATCTGTAATGGTATCTGGGAATAATCTTGGGAGACAAGGGGGAGAGCCAGATGGGACAACTAGCATGTAAAAGATGTCTCAACCCACAGAAGGGGAGATGGTGTCAGAAGGGACCCTCCCTAGTTTTCCAGAGAGTAAAAGGAAAGGAGAGGAGAAATAATTTCAGTCTTGAGAGATCCTATTATTGTAACCTTACAATAAAGACAGAGCTAGTACCTGGTTGTGCTTCTTGTCTGGACTACCTTTCAGGCTAACAAAACCCAAGCCTTTCCAAACCTCCTCAGATAAAATAATATATGAAGCAGAAGGAATACATTCATGCTAAATAATAAAATGCAGTAGATTTGCCCTGAAATTGGAAGAGTATGATGTTTATCAACATGCAATGGTGTTTATTCATTACATTGATTTTTATTATGGCTTTTCACAATTTACAATAGTTGCAACAAAAGCAAGAGGACAGGTTTCTGATTGTTCGTTGTCGAAAACAACTGAACATCTGTAGAAAATATGTTGCCATGAAAGCAGAGAATATATATATGGTGTGTGTGTGTGTGTGTGTGTGTGTGTGTAGCTAATTATAAACATTGTCTATAATGGGGCTTTGTACTTTACATAATTGCATTTTGTGTAAGAAAGAAACTACACTGACACTGACTTCATTATAAAGAATTTGGCTTTGTTTATTCCATGACAACAGCTGCACTGAGCTTTGTATGAGACCATTGTTTGTATTTTCCACAGACTGATGAAAGATGTGGAAATGCCTTCTCTTGCAGATGTACCATGAGGGCAGCATTCAGATTTCATTCAGTTGCATCGAGCGGTTCTTCCTCTTGGACCAATTCAAACGATTCAATGAACATACATCCCATTTTGGCTCAAAAAGGTCACAGCAGACTATGTTGTATTCCGTTCTATTTTTGTTTCCTTATAACAACCACAACCACATGAGATAAGAGTGGCTATCAGTGGCAGTAGGGTATTTGTTCTTCATTTAAGTAAACTGTACCAAAGACACATGATCAAACTCCAATAAAAATCTCAGATACTTATGTAGTTGAAAGAAGGATTACAATTAATTTTAAACCTGAAATGGACAGAATTTTTTTAATCTCCTTTCTTGAAGTTTCTGTGGCTACAGTTAAAGGAATTTTCATCTGGATTCCAAGTCCAGCTATGTTTCCTAGGAATTAAGCCCATTGATTTCAGTGTAACTTCTCGCTGGCGTGCCAACAATTGGAGGTAGCATACAAAATATCACAATCTCATAAATCAATTAGAAAAAGAAGAAGGTTTGTCTACTTTCTCATTTAAGTCTCACTGTTAGGCAAATGTCATATAATGATGGAGAATCACTTAAGATAAACAGTCTACTGATAACTATTTCCCACAATGTAATTTACTAAATGATGGGTGAAATTGGATTCTAGCCCTTGGTTCCTAGCCCCCTATCTGCTTCATCCTATTTCTAAGCTATCTCTAAGTTTGAGATAGTCCAGACAGGAAACCAAAATCATGAGTACTAATGCAACCTTTCTTGTAAGGTTACAGTAACAGAATCTTGCAAGTCTGAAAGCACTTCCCCCCTTCCTTGCCTTTACTTTCCAGAGAACTAGGGAGGTCCCTTCTGAGATGCTTTCTCCACACTCACCCCTCCTTTGGACCCAGATGTCTCTTAACAGACCATTTTCTAGGCTGCAGCTCTTCCTCAAGGTTATTCTCACAGCCCATTACGCTGCCTGGCAAATAAGCATTAATGATCTCAGACAACTATTGGAATGGAAGGATAAGCTCTGATTGGTGATGGCTTTTCTGGGAGCACTGAACACTCACAAAGAAGGAAGCATAACCCTTGCCATAGTGCTCTGTTAACCCAACATTATCAGAACAGTCTGCCAAAGACCTATATCTCTTAAGTGCGCAGTAGGGTGAGAGAAAGGCTGGTTTTATAGAAGGATAAGTTCATGGAGGATCAGGCTATCTAAGGTTGATACTATTGATGGTTGTTTCTTACCTTCCAAACCATAACCAGCAAGCTTTAAATTATTGGTTTCTGGGAAGCAGAAGTGAAAGGAGACTCTTATCCTCAAATTGAGGATGCTCAGCTTCCCTAGAAAATTCCAACTTTTTCCTCCCATCCAGTGGCCATCTGAGGTTTTTTGATCGCACATTGTAGCTCAAGCTTCCTGAATGCATTCAGTTGGCTGTCCGAGACACAGAATGATAGACTACATGATGGACTAAAGTGAAGTGGAAACTATTTCAGTGAAAATGCAGTTGGATGGAGAAAGAGTTGTAGTTACAGTATGTAACACAACTAGATGCCAACCTATCTTTAATCTGTGAGGTCCATCAGATGTTGCAAGAATGACTTCTGGTAGCAGAAGCTTTATTGCCTCCCTACCTTCACACACACTACTGTATATCGCAATTCAGATCCAGTGAAGGTAAATTAGAAATTCCACTGAAAACAAATAGTATATAATAATATGTACTACATAATCATAGCAATCTTAAAGGAACCGCACTGTTTGTCCATCAGTTGGATTTCAAGATTCTATTAAAGACATTTTCATCAACTCCCTGACTAAAACACAGCAATTCTCTGGGCATTTCACAGCTTAGCCCATTTCAGAGCAAAATTAGACACAATCTCATACTGCTATAGAAGAATATTGATTGCAGACTAGAACGAAGCTGTGAAGAGTGAAACTGTTGGTGAGAAGATGTGAATAGTGCATGGTGGATTCAGCTCATTGCTGCTTTTTCTAGTCCTTCCCATCAGTTAGCCAACCTTTAGCATGGTGCCTGGTGGCCTTGAAACCACTGGCTTTAACCTCACACAAAACAACTTGGGCCCTAATATTTAAAAGAGGAGTTCTCCCACTATGTACCTTCCTGAACACTGAGATCTGCAGGACAGGGCCCCTCAGCATGGTAGGAGAAATATATTGTAGCAATTTGGGTAGGATGTTCTCTGTTGTGGTACCCTGTCTTGGAATGCCCTCTATTGCAGGTCATTAATGCCAAATGATGATCTAGCATTTAAAATTATATATTTGGGATTAATCACACTGCTTGGTTGATTGTCATTTGTGAAAATCCGTGCCTCTCTACTACTGCATTATGCTCGTTGTGATTTTAATTGTTTAAAGTTTTTTTTGGGGGGGGGGTAATTGTATGTTATGGTTTTATTTAACAATTATAACCCATCCTGAGATCCCTAGGGTACTCCAGTCATTCAATAAATTGTTTATAAATTTTAATTTTTTATCTTGTTTGTTTTCTATGTAAGATGTTTTTGTTTTTGTTGCTTTGTCAAATTGCTTTGATGAGGATAGCAGACATAATGGGTGCGTGTTTGTTAGCTTTGATGGAGGAGATTACTGTAACATACTGGCTTTTGAAAGAGCTGTGAACCAGGAGCTCACTGTTCGCAATAAAGTCAGTGAAATGGCCTTCGACAAGCCACTTTGAACTCAGATTGATCTGCAATATAGGGATAATGGTCACAACCTACTTTAGAAGATTGCAGTAAGAATTAGAGTCATAGTAATATTTTGCAGGTTCAAAGGACTTCATACTGTAAGCATCATTACTGGCTGCATATAATGAAAGTACTAGTTTGGATTCGTTTTTATATAATTTTATATAATTTCTTTACTAAAAGTGCCTTCTTAAAAATTTCAGACAATTTGGTAACTCTAATACGCACATGAGAAAGATTACATGAAGGAGATTCATAAAAGATTTTAATTAGCCATGTTCATAGTTTGCTGACACTAAAACTGTCTGGTGTTAACATTTTCAAGGATTTAATTAACAAGTACAACAAGATTTGCTTAATGTTATAATGTGGAAGTACATGACTCTGGTAGCTATTTTAATACCGAAATATTAGAATGTCTATATATAGATTAAAAAGTGCAGATTTCTTCCAGTCAAATAATATTATCACAGCTTCATTAACATTCAAAAAGTTGATTTGATAGAAAGGTACCAGTTGCCTTAACCCTACTGCTGTCATTCCCCCCCCCCCTTTTCTCTTATTCTTCTGAAAGTATAAATATAGGACCAATTGAAGTACTGCTGATGGGAAATTTTCAGTGAATTTCAATTATCTGTGATCTTATTTGCACTAATTTTAGAAAAAGCTGACAAAACAGTGATGATGATGATGATGATGATGATGATGATGATGATGATGATGATTTGTTTCACTTATTTGTATGAACTAACCTATTTATATTTCTCAATTAATACATAATACTGAACTTAAATATTGAATGATTTTTGTTTATCTCCAAATTTTCTGAAGAATACGAAGGAAGGAAGGAAGGAAGGAAGGAAGGAAGGAAGGAAGGAAGGAAGGAAGGAAGGAAGGAAGGAAGGAAGGCAGGCAGGCAGGCAGGCAGGCAGGCAGGCAGGCACAAATGAGAATTACTATATCTTGGGAAATTCTTTGGAAACATCCTCTACTGCTTGAAAAATCAATTATATATTAGGAAAATTGCCTACACAGGAAAAGCTTAATATAAAAATGTGCATATTAGTAGAAATGTATATAAAAGTTTGCCCTAATATTTGATCGCCTATTTCACCCCACTGCCCAAAAGCAAACTGATGCAAAACTCTTTTTAAACAACTATAGGGTCTGATATCAGATTGGCAGGATCCTTCACACCCTCCTGAATTTATCCGTTACTATTGAAAGCACCCTTCAACCTGCTTGGCTAGACTGGGTGGTACCAATACTGCAAGAAAGCTTGTCCCCGCATGCTTATAGTTTAATTTCTTCTTAAACTGGTGAAAGTATTCAAAGTTCTAGCCATAGCTATTGTAGAAGAATCAAAATGATAGACACTGGCCACTGTCATCCAAATTCCAGTTGGGAATAGAGTGCAGGAACCACCGTGGTATAGCCAGCATTCTTACTTTGAAGCAGGATCAATGGTAAGACTGAGTAAAGGCTGAGGCTACGTAGGAAATAGGCATTATTACATCATGACAATAACTGCTAAGAGGAACAATATTAAAATTAAGGACACTGCACTGATCAGTGGATTTTATGGAAGATATTTTACCTATTTATGGCGTACAAGCCATACAATGTATCACTCATTGTTTCCATAATATTCCATGCTAACAATAATATTTATACATAATATTTACATTTATATAATTATATAAATAAGTATATATTTAATGTTTATTTAAATATATAAAATTATCTATTCATATTTATTAATATTTAAATATTAAATATTAAATATCTAATAGTTATAGATGCCTTAGGTGCAATCCCAAAACATCTGGAGCACCACTTGAAGACCATCAGCATTGACAAAATCACCATCAGTCAATTGCAAAAGGCAGCTTTACTTGGAACAGTTTCCATCCTGTGACGATACCTTTGACACCATCAAACAACATCTTCTGCCTATTCCAGGTCCTTGGAAAGGACTCAGTAGGTGGATAAAAATGCCAACTCCAGTCTAACATCTGACCATCTATTGTGACTGACAATAATTTATTAAATTTATATGCCGCCCACTCCCAGTGACTCTTGGCAGTTCACAGTTGTTAAAACTTTTAAAAGCAAAGAATAATACAAAAAAAGCACAAAAGCAGCAGAAAGCAAAAGAACAATGATGTCAAAGAAAACATACCCAGAGGAGGAAAGAAAGCAAGGAAGGGGTGTCAGTTGTCCTCTCCAAAGGTCTGGATGAAGGACCAGATCTTTAAGTCCCTTTGAAAAAAAAGATTTCAGAGTAAGTGAGTAAGGTGGGAGCCATCTGAATTTCATGGAGAAATAAATGAATAAATGAGCCAAATTCATTTGACTGTTTCAAAGGGGCTTGGGCTAATGATCTAATATTTTTTCTCCACCTTTTTGTCCATTACTAGCACCTACAAATACAATGGGATTTCTCATATGTGCAGGTGATTATAATATGGTCCTGCTACCTTTGGTCTCTGACTGCTAAAAATAATATTGTCAAAAGTATAGATTCATGCAATTTTTCCTATACCATATAATTTCTGTATCTGCCACAGCTGATACAGAAAGAAAACTGTTAATTAGTTTATGGCTCTGTTACCTCACATGATTAACCTAGTCAGCCACTAAGCCAGTCAGATCTTCCGAGTGGTGGTCCTGGCAGTATACAATCACATTGTGTTGAAAGTAGTGATTTTAGGAATACAGAGACATCCCCCCCCCCCAAATTAATTTGGGAAGAATCTAGTATCTCATGAACCAGGAGTTTTATAAAATCAACATCAACCTCTCCTGGGAATACAGATCAGGGAGGGAGGGAGGGAGGGAGGGAGGAAGGAAGGAAGGAAGGAAGGAAGGAAGGAAGGAAGGAAGGAAGGAAGGAAGGAAGGAAGGAAGGAAGGAAGGAAGGAAGGAAGGAAGGAAAATAGACCAGACTAAGAAACCAGCACTGTGTAGGTCAGTACTACTTTCATTGCAACAGCTATAGTAACAGAATCTTGCAACTCTGAATGTGCTACCCCTTCCCTCCCTTTATCTTCATGTAAACTAGGGAGAGACTTGTCTAAGATGTTTTCTCAAGTTACTCTCTTGGCCAGGACTCAAGCCCTTCTTATCTGACTATTGCCAAGGTAGCGGATCTTCTTTCTGTCCTTCAAGGCCATGATCTCTACATAGCTGTTATAAGCCCACTGACATTAAACATTTAAACATCAACTGTAAAATAAGAAGCAACCAACAATTCAGAAACAGCGATGACTAAATTCTCCCATCAAAAATTCATGCCTCACTTCGAGATAAGCCTCTCTAATCTGATTGTTGCTTTGGTTGTTGCTCTTCCTCCTGTCCTTCAAGGTCATTCCCTCTTTCCTCTACAAAAGGAAGGAAGGAAAAGCATTGCCAGCCAAATTGGCAGTGTACCAAGCTTCAATTCACATAAAACCTTACAATGTCCACTCATTCAGCCTGCCTCTCCTATTGTCCTTCTTTCCAGTAATCCCTGAGTTGTATGCTCCCTCCAACCCTTATTTCCTTCTCCAATCCTTGCCCCTATCACCCCTTCCTCCACCTTCAACACAGCCACAAAGAGCAGAAGACAAGATATCAAAGGGAGCACTGAGAAGCTTTCCAGTCCCCAAAATGTCCCATGAGAAGACACACATTTATTTAATGAACGAGAACATCATTAACAAACAAAGTCATCCACAATTTCAGCAAACCCCATGGGGGAGGTAACAACTCAGGATGGGGGAAAGGAAGAGTAAGAGGGACATACATAACTACCTCAGGACATATCGCTGGAATCTACACTACACATCTAGGACTGGAAACTCCAGACAATCACTAGATAGCAAGAAAGAGATATAAGCATTTTTATTCCTTTGTCATCCAGTTGTTCTCTGGATGTTTTATAGCCCAGATATGGTAGCCATATGGATTGGTAGACTCTGGAAGATAGGGTAAAGCATCAGACTCCTCCCAAATTATCCTATCCTGGTCAGAGCTCCCAAATAGATATCACACTTCTCTCATCTAGCAAGGCAAGAAAACTGCAAGAATAGATTTCCAAAGACATAAAGGCTGTGATATGTAGATTTATTATAGACAAGTTATTTAAGCCATTATGAAAGAATTCTTAACTGCTATATATCAAATGCATGCCCTATTTATAATTAAATCAAGTTTCAAATTCTTGTTGTCAATTTCTGCCTCACACACAGTATAATAGGTTATAAACCATTCTCCTTTAGATTGATTGGGTAGTTTCCACTTGTTTTGTTGTCTCTTGTTTTGATAAATAATTGGTCTTGTCTTGAGGTAAGTGATGTTGTGACTGCCCTCTCGTGGTGCCTGGAGGCTGTGAGGGTCTGGATGGGGAACAACAGGCTCCAGCTGAACCCTGGCAAGACGGAGTGGCTGTGGGTTAATGGCTCCTCTGTATCCGGGACGTTGTCATCGTTGGTCTTAGATGGGGTAGCACTGCCCCAGACAGACCCAGTGTGTAATTTGGGGGGTCCTCCTGGACTCATGGCTCCTGCACGAAGAGCAGGTGGCAGCCGTGGCCAGGAGGGCTTTTGCACAGCTTTGGGTTATGCACCAGTTACGCCCTTTCCTGGATCAGGATGCCCTGTGAACAGTCACTCATGCCCTTGTTATCTCCCAGATAGAGTACTGCAATGCGCTCTATATGGGGCTACCCTTGAAGAGTATCCGGAAGCTTCAGCTGGTCCAGAGTGCGGCCGCGCGAGCAATTTTTGGGGCCCGAAGAAGGACCCATATAATACCTTTGCTCCGTGAGCTGCATTGGGTACCAGTTTGCCTCCGGGTCCAATTCAAGGTGTTGGTTATCACCTTTAAAGCCCTACATGGCATGGGACCAGGTTACCTGAAGGACTGCCTCGCTCCCATGATTTCAACCCGTCCCACCCGATCTCACAGAGAGGGCATGCTCCGGATCCCTGCGGTAAAAGAACTTCGATTAGTGGGGTCCAGAAGGTGGGCCTTCTCTGCTGTAGCCCCCGCCCTTTGGAACATCTTGCCTCCAGGGGTGAGACAGGCCCCCTCACTCCAGGCCTTCTGGAGGGATTTGAAGACCTGGCTCTGCCATATGGCCTGGGGCGGGGAGGGAGGATATCAAAAATGGGGTTGGCTGGCCCCTTAGCAGCCTGGTGTGGGCTCTATTGGCCTCTTGGATTTTTTAGCCTTTTTATCTTTCTCTTTGTACTTTGGTTTTATAATCTTTTACTTATGTATTGTCAATTTTAGTTTGTTGTAAGCCGCCCAGAGTCTCCTGTTGTGGGGAGATGGGCGGGGACAAGTCAAATAATAATAATAATAATGCTTTTTTGTTTTAGTTTTGTTTTGTCTTTAAATTTGCTTGTGACCATGTGAGAACTGGCTCTCATACCATCTCCTTCTTCACAACATCTCTTTCCCCTTGCCACATTCCTGGAGAAGCCTGATGCTTCCTTCCTCCCATGTCTTGTGCAGCCAGCCCAGAAGGATGCATGAGTCTTCTATTGATTCTCTCCACATATCTCTTGATGCATAGACTTCTAAGAATGCAAAAGCTCTGATAATAGATTTATTGCAGAAAAGTTAATGAAGCTATTAAGAAACAATTCCAGTGACTTTTGTCTATCAAATGCAAGAACTATTTATAATGAAGCCAAGGCTGTGTTTCTATTCCTGCCCATTTTGTGTAATAGGCTAGAAACTACTTTCTGGTATATGGATATGTAATTGAAATAAGGAGAAGGAAGAAATTTTAAATGTGTTTAAAAACATGATTGATCTCCTCAAAGAATTAACAAGCTAATGGCAGTTCTGTACGTTTATCTTAGAAGTGTTCCTAAACAAGAAGAGGGATAAATAAGAATAGTTAAAATAGCGGTATTTTAATCACCAGTTTGCTGAAACAATGCTTTATTTTCCCTTAGCAAAGATTATTTAGTAACAACAAACCTTAATCCCATATCTGCTTTCAGATTCTGATGCATTCATGCATTACCTCATACATAAATTAAGCACACTAACCTCTGTCCAAGCTCACAGAAAACCTTTCATTTGCATCCCTTGGAGCACTCGAGTATTCGCTTAGATTTGTTTCATTATTAATCAATATTATTTATTTTTTTTAGAAATATGGCAGTAGGTGCACAAAGAGACGGAAATTCTGTGCAACAAAATCTGAGGCACAGCCTTGCAATCCTTTTCATCTTCCAACTTTTGTGTCTATTTTAAACTCCTACAAAACACATTCTTGGCATTATTGTATTGGGAACAGAATCTAGGCATGCTTTAAAGAACATAGAATATATAATCGTGTTATGAACTATAAGTAAGATTGCTGACTTAAAATGACACCAGCAGAATGAGAGAGTTTGAAGCAGTAGGACCTTTTCTTGAACCATGTCCAACCATCACTGCTAAAACAATGCAGCTGGCCAAACTTCAAAAAGGTGAATCCTTCAAAAAGTTAAGCCTTTTTTGGCTAGACTAGTCTACAGCCATGGAAATTCCCTGGAAATTCCAGACCTGTAGGACAGTCTGAGAGTTTGTGGTGTGTGGAGGACACAGGAAGAAAGCAGCATTGATCAATTCCAGAAAAGTACATGGATATGACCAAACAGTCAGCAAGCTTGACTCCAGGAAACTTTTAACTTTTATAATGTAAGCTACCTTGGAAAGACTGCAATCTTGAAAGGATGCTTAGAAACAATATGGATGGAATCAATCAAAGAGAAGTTTCCTTTTTCAGTTTCTATAGAAAATTGGTATGTTCTTTGAGCCTTTCTATAGCAGTAATTGTACATGTGAAGGCCAGTCACTGCGTATGAGAATGGACTCAGTGGAAAATCATTGAATTCTACAGGCTGTGAGCAGATCATTTAGCACTTGTAGAGGGATTTGGCAGCACCAGATCAAACTGGGCTTGGAAACTAAGTAAGGTCAAGCCTGCCAGTACTTTGATGGGAGATAGCCAGGGAATACCAGAACCGTAGACTTGGCTAGGAAGTTTAAAAAAAAAAAAATCCTGAAAGAAGATTGAGTGAGAAATCAAAACTATTTGAACATGTACATGAAATGACTAGGGATCATGTTCAACTTGAACGATATTTTACCTTTCCCATAGACCTGTCTTGATCTCCTCAGAGATACAAGTAAATCCTTTAAGTTAATGTGTCAATCAAACCTGGCTTCCATCTTCTAAGAGTCAGACAGCAAGGAAGTCCATCTCAAGCTGAACAACCTGGTTAACTTTATCAAGAGCACTGTAGCCCATGCATTGTCCACAGGCTACATCTTGTTGCACAATGTGGTCTTGTGCTCAGAGATGTCAGCTATTGTCCTATTTTCAATTTGCATGTGTCCTTTTTTCAGGATGCAGGCATGAACATTTTTCTCTCGCTCTACTTTCATCAACTCCCTGTTTCTAACACCTAGCCTATTCAGAACGTTGAAAACAAGAAAACATCTTCTGTGGCAGATGTTTGCTGACAGGCAGCAGATAAATTCTGCATTTGGCATATGTCTAATTAACACAATCTCCTCCTTCTGAAGTTAAAACATGTTTTCCCTTTTCTATTTTTTTTAAGTGCATATTTTTATTTTGCCTTGCCTATGTTTCGTCATGCATATGAAAAGTCCTTGGAATTTTTACAAGTAGCACAGAGAAGGCAGTCCAACTTGCAGGGAACAAACAAACAAAAAAGTTTAATTATATTTATTACATGCTTAAGGGCCAGCCCAAAATGTATATGAATATGCTCATATATCTAATCCTTATATATCAGAATGAAAGAAACAGCTTGTTGGTAGAATTAATTGGCTGGCAAAAGACTAGTGCTTATAACAAAACTGTTGACCCTGATTGGTTACGGTTTATAGCAAAATAAATATAAAATTGACTATTGCCAATTTAGTGTTAACTGTAATACTGCTCCAAGATAGATTGTTTAAATGCATTTTTTTCCAACCAATACAAAATGGAAATCAGGTTAAAGATTTTAATAAGTATCTTTGACCCTGCTACCTGTTCAACTGAAAAGTATATATTTTCAGAGGAGTTCTTAATGCATTACAATCTTTTCATATATTTAAAAAGCATCCTGTATTAATTTTAGTTATTTACTAATGTCATGCTATAATATTATTATGATATTCTACATAACCTTTTATGTGGGACAACCATCCTGGCCCTCTTTGATCTTCGTGCAGCTTTTGATACCAAAACTTCTGGATTGTCTGAAGGGATTGGGGATGTCACTGTTTTGTAATAGTTCTCCTCCTTTCTCTGTGGCTGATGCCAGTTGATGTTGATAGGAGGGGAGTGACTGAGTCTAAAGCTCATGGTTTCTGGGGTGCCAAAGAGCTCAGCATTCCCATTATATGAAGGCCATTGAGTGAAGTCATTCATCTGTTTGGGGCCAGATATCCTAGTATGTGGATGACACCCAGTTGTATGTCTCAGACCCAGACTAAGCAAGTTATTGTAACATGGTTTTGTCCCAGTGCCTGGAAGCTGTAGGGGTTTGGGTGGAGAAGAACAGAGATTCTACCTTAGTAAGACTGCATGGCTTTGAGTATTAGAGTCTGGAGAACATGCAACCTTAATTTTGGGTGGGGTTGCACTTCGCTATTCAGAACTGATATACAACATGGGGGTTTTCCTGGACTTTCAGTTCCTGCTCACCCAACAGATGGCAGCTGTGGCCCGGAAGTTTCACAGATTCACCTTGTGCACCAATTGTGCTTGTTTCTGAAGCAGAAGGGACTTCCTACAGTCATCCCGTGTGTGAATTATTGCAATGTGTTCTACAGGGGGCTACCCTTGAAGACCACTTGGAAGATGGAGCTAGTCCAGAATATGGTGGCAAGAGCAGCAGTGAGCATGCCTCAGTATGCTCATGTAACACCTCTGGTTTGTGAGCTACATTGGTTCCCAATAAGCTCCCAGGTGCAACTGGGCTGATTATTATCTATAAAATCCTACCTGGCATAGATCCTCACTTTTGGATGGAACCTCAGTCTCCTGTGGAATTTGCCTGGCCTGTAGGCTCAGAATTGTCATGCTCTGGGTCCAATAAATGAATTAGTGTCACAGACCACAGAACTCCTTTCTCCAACTTCTTTTTGGTATAAGAATAATCTCACAATTTGGGTTTCTTTATATTGACAAACTGGGTATTTGGTGCAGTATGTAATCTAATGCTGTAAACAGTCTGTCTAAGAATTTTACAGCCCATCTGCCTCACAAATAAAAGTAATGTATCTGTCTGATAATTAGATTTATTGATTTTTTGATACTGCATCATCATGTTGGTGTTGACTTTCAGCAACCACATAGATAGATTTTCTCCGATCTTTCCCCAGCCTGGCCCTTCAGGCCTTCCAACAGTACATTGTTGCTATAATTAAGTCCATCCACTTTGCTATTGATCATCCTCCTTCCACTTCCACTTTCCTTCCGCTTTTCCCAGCATTTTGAACTTCTCAAGGGAGCTGGGTCTTTGCATAATATGTCCCAAATGTGATAATTTGAGCCTGGTCACTTGTATCTCAAGTGAGAACTCTGAATTGATTTATTCTATACCCCATTTGTTGGTGTTCTTGACCAATGATGGCATTCTCAGGAGTCTTCTCCAACACCACATTTTTTTAAAATAAAGTCAACATTCTTTCTTTCCTACGTCTTCAAAATTCAACTTTCACTTCCATAGAATATCACAGAGAAACCATTGCCTGCATGATTCTGGTATTTGTAGGTATAAACACATCACGGCATCTGAATATCTTTTCTAAGGCCTTCATTGCGATCTTACCAAGCACTAAGTCTTGAGTGCTAGTTGCTTTACTGTTGAAATTGTTCCAGAACACTGTACAGAACTTATGTTCCTAACAGGTGGTTATGTGTCAAGGTTTATAGCAGGGAAACTGTAACCGCTGTGCATTCTGTTCCCACTGCTGAAAATTGCAGTCCCCCCCACCCCAAATCATTCCCCTTCCCAATTTCACTGCAAAGGGGGTAGCAAATCAGTTTCATATGGGGTATTTACACTTTTTAACTTCTGAACAGGACTAAGCACACCCTGTTATATATATATTTTCCCTTAATATTTCAATATGCTCACCCACTAGTACTTGGGTGAAGAGAAAGTAATCAGGATTGCATTAAAAGATAAGGACTGCATTCCTGCAGGAAAGTCTCCTGTAAAAATCCATTGAGATGAAAGGGAAGAGCCGGAGACAAAGTTCCCCTTCAGTTTAAATGAGAGCTGTACTTAAGAGTGCTTTTTGGCTGAATTGTATTCCAGGATCTCCAGTTGAAATGGCACATATTATAAGTAAGTGAATATACATCCTTGGATTCTGCTTGTATATTACAAAACACATCTAATTTCCTGAAAACAAAAGAAGAAAATAAATGAAAGGATCTGAAAGTGGCTAGACTAGTAATTTCGACTTAAGTTTGAATTCATTACTTCTTTCTCATGCTGTACCCTCCAGTTCGTGTCCCCTTATGAGACTTGTCACAATCTGTATCTCTCATCTTAGACAACAGACACACACAAACACACACACACCAGGACTTGAACAGAGCGTGTAGATCAATAAACAGTGCCTTGATTTCAAGCATCTCTTACAGGTTCTGTGGAATTATTCATTTATTTCTTCATGGGAGGGGAGGGGGAAGAACTTCAGCACTCAGAAGCAGTACATGGGAACTATTTTCGTCATGAGTTGCAAACTTCAAAGACAACACATCTCTCTTTAAACCTATACATATGCAGGTCTTATGTGTGGTGTTTACTCATATTTTTCAAGTCTATTTTTCTGCTTTCAGTAAGATTTAGTGAAGGTTATATCTGAGCTGAACTAATTTAAGAGTTTTGTGATTTTTTTTTAAAATCAGTAAATGAATCAATCAATAAACCAAGAACACCAATACTTTTGGCAGGTTTTCAAAGGTCATGCCTTCAAAAAATATTCATTTCTTATGGCAAATAAGTATCTCAACATCAAGACATCTCACCATCAAGGTGCTAGGTAGGATAAATTTCTGACACCCCTTCCCACATATTTCAAACACACTGAACCCATTCCAAATTATTAATAACTCTTATCCTTTATTCATAACTCTTAACATGTATCTTAGAGATTTTTGCATTTTTAAAGAGCACTTTCTTTTCTAGCACTTTCAACTTAAAACCACAAAAATGATAATCTCCAACAAGTTCCGCATAAAACCACCTCCTGTTTCCCTGGAACCAAGCAAAGGGAAGTTCAAAAATAGTAAGTTTGTTTAAAAAAAACACAACCTTAGAATGAAATCACGTTCAAGAGCTGGGAAAATCCATTTAGGATATTATGTCCAACCCCTTGCTCAAAGTTCAGGTAGCATGCTAAGAGGCTTAATCTTTCAGTAT
This sequence comes from Python bivittatus, assembly GCF_059951505.1. Classification (NCBI taxonomy): domain Eukaryota; kingdom Metazoa; phylum Chordata; class Lepidosauria; order Squamata; family Pythonidae; genus Python; species Python bivittatus. The sequence continues at coordinate 19,009,778 of NW_028277124.1, read as the reverse complement.
ATTTTACCAGAAGGCTCCAAGTGATGTGATTGGATCCCACCCTAAAAAGAGATCCCCATATACATTCTTGGAAATTCCTCTGTTTCTTTCTTTCTCCTTTAATTTTCTATAGAAGCTATGTTCCAAATGTCGTGATTGGGAAGATAAAACTCCGGGGATCTCAGTTATGGAATAGCCATTCCAGCCTCAGAAGGTGAACCTTGTAGCAGCAAGAATATCCCCCAAAACACATATGGGTCCTAGAATCTTGTTTGCAGACCCCTAACACCTTTTGTTGAGGCTGCCAGAGACTGACAGAGAAGTTGCTGAAAATTGGTGATGCCTAGCTTGCTATTTTGTGCTGGCAAAACGTTAAAATTTCATAAAGGCCCTGAACGGGCCTAATACAGTTACGGGGGGACCCAAACAAGAACAAAGAACTCCCTCTCACACCAGCGCAGTTGAACATTTAAATATTGCAATTAACACTCCCTCAGGTTAATTTCACTCAAAGATTGCTGACCAAGATCTAAGTTTTGATTGCTAACCCAAGAATATTGATTAATGTTACGCCTGTGAATCATTGTATGAAGTCTCTGAGCATTATTTCCTCTCAAGGAGAATAGCCAGTAATAATTGGAGGAAAAGGATTGGGCTGGTGAAAATAGAGGTGATGTCATTTTTCCCCATATTGAAATCTGTGGCAATTTATGATGAAGGAAAAAAAAAAAAACTTTAACCAGAAGGATAACATTTTAAGTCTGAGTAGATAAGTGGTTAGAATTAGAGGACTGAGAAGATGTTGATAAACCCGGTGATGAATGAACACTTTTGGGATGAACCATGAAACTGTAACCAGTGAGTGTTTTCAACATGTTCTGTCCTTAATTACTTTTAACTCACTTTTTTTCTGACGTTTGTTGTGGGTGTTCCTCTTAACAATGCCATATTTCTTTTTTAACAGTTGTAATTCCAATAGGTCACCTTGTTTGATTAATATTAGAAATGCATCATAATGCTTTCATTTTAGAACTCTGCACCTTACAAACACATAGGTACCCCTGCTGTGACACAGAAGCCAGACTTGAGTTTGACAGCTGACTCAAGGAAGCTCCCTTTCTGCTCTTCTTTTAAACAATCCTGTTGCCAAACTATCTACCAGAAAGATGCTCTAAAAGATCATTTCCTTCCCTTCTGGGGCATGCAATAAGGCAGGGAAGGGAAAGCCCCACCTTTAACTGTGAACCTTTTACAGCTTTGATTTATATCATTAGGAAACAGGATATGGTCTCAGCTATGTAACCCAGGAATAATAGTAACATTCAATAACATTAAGCTATTAACTTCAGTGGAAATAAATCTCTCTGGTGTCTTGTTTTGAATTAAAGTATTCTCTCTTACACAACAGCCTGAATGTACAGTTCATTCTAATATAATCTAACTTTTCCCCCTCCCTTGTAGATACACACATTTTAATTCTTGTTGCATAGAGCTTCATGCTGTAGCTCCTTCTCCTTCTCTTCCTTCCAGACTAGACCTCCAAAATGCTTCTCCTACCCTCTTTTGTTGATTCTCCAAACATGATTCACCTCCAGCCAAATTTACTGGATGATCATCTCAATTAATCGTATTTGAGCACAAATTAGATTGAATTACAATTTATCTAATAAAGGCAAGTTCACAAACTCTGGTTTCAAGCTGAGTTGCTGGGACAAACCCAAGTGAAGTACTGAAGGTCTGGGTATCATGTAGGAAAAATAGGGGAAAAATGCTTTGCCAGGACATGAGTGAGCCTTACATTTGCTGATGATCTTTTCAATAGTACTAACCTGTAGTGTAATATTATGTCTGAATGAGTGTCATGTAATGATTGTAAGGCATAATACATGCTTAGAATTGATATTTGCAATTAACTTTCTCAGTATCTCTTGAGTGAAAGGTTTCTATTGCTTCATGTGAAATCAGAATAAAAGCCTGTTAAAAATACACCCATCACCTCCTGAAATTATTTTCTTTCAATGCCTTATCATTTCATAAATGATGGGGGAAGAGGGGAAAAAAGAAAATAAATTATTTTCTCATCATACAGCTCATTGGAAGACATTAGTTAGCTGAATTGTGTATTTTTAGTGATCTCCAAGGAATGCAAAAGTTTGAGAAATCTTCATTACTGTTTATGTACTTGGGTAGAAGTGGGGGAAATACCCAAGATGGGTCAGAGAGCTGAGCTAGAAAGGAGAAGGAGAAGGAGAAGGAGAAGGAGAAGGAGAAGGAGAAGGAGAAGGAGAAGGAGAAGGAGAAGGAGAAGGAGAAGGAGAAGGAGAAGGAGAAGGAGAAGGAGAAGGAGAAGGAGAGGCGGTGGCTTCACTTCTGTTTCTAGACTGTACAATTACAAAAAGACCAGTCTTGCGAAGAACTAATGAACTGTCGGACTGCTTCAGTAAATGGTAACGAAGTGCAAAAAACCCCTCTTATTTCCTGGCAGGAATGCTTATCCCACATTCCCCAGCAGAAATGTTGCCCACCGAGATCTAGAACAAGAAATTTAAAAAATGAAAAAAAGAGTGATGAAAGGGTAAGAAAGGATTGACCCATAACATACAAACAAATAATTTGTTCAGCAGAAGCTAGAATAATCAGTGAATATTTCTGCATGAGTTTTCCCTATCAATACATAGTTAAAATGCATAATTTGAGTGTTTGTGAAATACAAATGTTCTAGGTTTTTTTTTAAATAAACATTAATCATTGTTGTTTTTCGTACAAGAAATCAAGGGATGGACAACAGTACTTTCCTGTGTTTATATGACTGGTTGCCTACAGTCCTAGTCCTGCCAAGGTTAATAAAGCACTGGTTCCCACCAAAAGGGAAGAAAGGAAATTAATTTTTTCCTACACCCCAGGCCTTTATTTTAACACTGATCCCACCCAGGCCTTTATTTTCATCAGGACAGCCCATTATGACTGGTGTTTCACAATGTGAGTGAAGTTTGAAATAAATGGGAAATGTCTTAAGGGTCCAATGAATTTTTTGACCTATAGATTGGCACATCCTGATTGCTGAAAGAGGGAGATGCATCAGGTTACATGCAAGAATATGCCAGTCTCATTAAACTGTTAGTAAATGAGACATTATGCTGACAGATTGAAAAATACAAACAAACCTGAAACACATCTTAATGGTTCACAACCTCCCCTTTCATTAATGTAAACCAGTAATTATAAGCATCCTATGAAAAGGGATAATATGTTCAGTTTGAAAGAGTACAAAGATTCCAAGTTGGTTCATACAGTTGTTAACCTCGATTCACATTTCCTTCAATACTGTCTGGGAAATAAGGAACAGATTTGTGAAGAGCACCAGGATCTCTTTTTAACAGATCATGACTTCTGATGATCACCCTCTGATTGTCTGCTGAAGGCATCAATGGTGGTGATTGATTTTGACTGATTGATTATATGTCATCAAGTTGGTGTCAACTCTTAGCAACCAAATAGATACATTTTCTCCAGGAGGATCTGTCCCCAACCTCGTCCTTTAAGTCTTCCAATGGTGCACCTATCACTAGTGTAATTGCTTTTGGCCATTCCCTTCTTCTCTTTTCTTCTATATTTCTCTGAATTATAGACTACTCAAGAGAATTAGATTAATGATGGAGACCATCTATTACATGCCAAGCAAGCAACCTGCAAAATTAGGCATCCAATTTCGGGAACGTTCATTTTTCATTTTCCATTCCCCAACCCACGTTTTTGTGATGTAACTCTCTTCCTTAGAAATCAGGGTATGCAAATTATAGGAACCTATAGGTCAGTTATAGATTCATCTGGCCTTCAGACTGAGTTTTGAAAAGAAAAAGCTTGGTAAGAATAGTAGGTCAAGTCAGCGTTGCATATAATATTTTTGAGACAGACAGTATCCCAAGGAGAGAATGAACTGGCTTCCTATACTTGTGGTGTGACATAAACCAAAATTTGAGAAATTACACCCAATCACCCAACTCCATCATAAGAGGCAAGGGAACATCAAATTGTTGCATTCTCAAGGTTACAACCTAATGCTGCAAAATGTTTCAGAACACAGTTCCCAATCCATTGGAAAGAATAGGCTTTTTCACAAAGCTGTGCCTGGTGCACCAACTCTGAATCTTCCCGAGTGAATTGGTTATTCATGTTTTGACTATATCCCAGTTTGATGACTGCAACATGGTCTATGTCAGTCTAACTATGAAAAGTGTCCAGAAGTCATAATTGCTGAAAAAGTAGCAGCCAGACTGCTAACTAGTACAAGGCACAAGGATTGAAATATTCTATTTATTCAGAAGCTCATGGTGGCAAACAGCACTCCCTCCTCTTATTTTTCTCCCAAATACCAATCCTATAAGGTAGGTTGGGCTGAGATAATTACTAGCCCATAGTTAGCCAGTGGATTTCTGTGATTTCTTTCTTATTTTTTTTACATAGTTCCAATTCTACATATGCTTATCTAATACAAATATTATTCAAGTACATATATATGTCTAATAGAGTTATATGACTATCCTTCTTTTTTTTAACCCAGTGTATTTTGTATACATGAGTCCCATATTTCAGTATACTTGTCCATTCAAAGTGTACATCTATAGGCAAACCGCTCTTAAGTAGCAAGTGAAATCAGGTCTTCAATCCATTGAGTGAATGGGGCCATACATTCATCTTTCCAATGCTGCAATATCAGCCTTTTGGCCAAAGGAAGGGCACAGAGAATTCATTTACATTGTCCAGTTGCCAGGTTCCATGTACTAGGTATATAGTTCAAAAGAATATTATCCTCTGAAAATTTTAACTTTTGTTGCACAATCATATTTATATAGTCCAGTACTTTCTCCCAAAACTTAATAAGTACTGTATAGGGCATTGTAAAAACATGTTTTAAAGAGGCATTGTCCTTATTACATCTCCAACAAAATACTTTTTTGACAATCCTTTTCTGTACAGACATAATGGAGTCCAATAAATTCTAAATATTATTTTTTGTCACATAAGTCATAATTTAAGGCCCATTAACACTCTTGATATAGAAGTTAAAACACTCTTCCATTTTCTAGGCAATATTGAAATCTCTAATCCTTTATTCCACTCATCCCTTAGCATCTGTTTAGCAAATTGATTTATTGATAACAAATATCTATACAAACTAATAGTAGGTTTTTTAGTTTTAAAAGATTTAGGAAGTTCTCCTAATATCTCAGGTGTCTCAGAAGCTGAAAATGCTGCTGGTCCAAACAATGTTGTTAACAAATGTTGTAACTGTAAATATTTCCATTGGGTTATATCTGATAGATGATATTTATCTCTTAACACAGCATATGTTAAAAATTTATCTTCATCATCTATCATCTGGTCCAATGTCAATATCCCCATTTCCATCCTATTTTTCCATATCACGATCTTTTCCCCAAATTTTTAAAGCTGGGTTTCCTGATAAAGTCAGTCTTGCATGGGGAAAAGGGTCAAATCTTTTTTTTTTTTTTTTTAGACACAACATCCCATAGCCTTCTGACTGACATAATTGTTTCCAGAGATAGTAGAGTTTAAAAATGGCATATGATAAAACACCAGGATTAGATGGGTTTCCTATCAAGTGGTACAAAACATTTATAGATTTTTTGGTGCCAAAACTTTGTCAAGTATATGAAGAGATATTTGGTAAGGGAATTTTATCATTGGCATTTAATCAGGCTTATATTACAATTATACCAAAAGTAGGTGAAGATCATACCTAGTGTGCTAATTATCACCCAATCTCATTGATTAATGTCGACACAAAGATTCTAACAGCAGTTTTAGCAAATAGATTACAGCAAGTGATACCATTCATTATTAAGAACAATCAAGCAGGGTTTATAAAAACTAGGCAAGGAGCAGACAACATTAGGGTGGTTGTAGATTTAATAGACTTGAATAAAAACAAAGATCAATTTGTAATTTTATCTTTAGAAGCTGAAAAAGCCTTTGTCGAAATACACAATCAGTATATGTTTGCCATATTGAATAGATTTGGATTTCCTTTGAGATTTATCAAATGGTTTAAGATATTATATGAGTCACCCACATTTAAAGTAAACATTAATGGTATGTTTTTTCCTAATTTTCCACTATTTAGAGGAACTAGACAAGGATGCCCACTTTTATCCTTGCTCTTTAACCTTTGTGTGGAACCCTTGACTTGTCCTATCAGACAACACAGGGAGATCTACGGAGTAGTATGCAATTCAGTTGAACATAAATTGGTTTTATTTGCAGATGATATTCTTTTGTTTATTTCTAAACCTCGTACTACTATTCCAGTGTTGATGCAAAGATAGATGCCTTTAGTAAAATAGCAGGATACTCTATTAACTGGTCCAAATCAGAATTGATCCCAATAGGTGAAAACTTGGTCACCCATTCATTTAAGGAATATCAATTCTGTTTTTGTACTGAATCTATTAAATATTTAGGTATGTATATACCTAAGGACATAACTCAGTTAGTAACATAATATAAATGAAATATAGAGAGAGGTTTCTTCAGATATCAATAGATGGAAGTCATTAAACCTCACCCTTTGGGGAAAAGCAAATGCTCTCAAAATGAACATTATTCCCAGATTCATTTATATTCTGAGAGGAATTCCAGTTTTTATATCTGGAAAATATTTTCAGAAAATAAATTCTTTGTTTAGAAAATTTACATGGGGTTCTTCAATTCCAAGAATATCTTTTCAGAAAATGCAGTTCTCAATGAATGAGGGAGGATTCAGTCTTCTGAATCTGGAGCCACATCATCATGGCTATCTGCTGTCAAGTATTAAATACTGGAAGCCAACAAGTGGGCAACTTTGGAATATACATATACAACACCTTTGGTCAGATGGACAGTATTAGGATCAGATTTCTGTGATTGAGGATTAACTAGAACCTGGGTCTCCCCAGTCTTAGCCTAATGCCTAATAATATTCTGTGATGACTATACTGAAATTGGTTAACAGTTGGGTTAACTTAAGGGGGTAAAATTGACTTTTAAAGCTTTAAATCAATTAAGGACCTACTTTCTAATGGACCCTGTCTCCTGTTTCAAACCAAACCTGGTTAAGATCAGCAGGAGAAGCCCTTTTGAAGATGTCCCAACTGTCAGAGAAACGAGTCCTGCATTGCTCCTGGCCATGCAAAACCCTCACTTAGGAGTTTTGTTTTGATCCTACCCTTTCAACACTTAGTAAGTTTGTAGAAACACAGCTTTTTCACCAGGTCCTAAATGGTTAATTACCTTAATAGACAAAGACCAGGACCTTGAATTGTGCCTGGAAGTCTACTGGCAATCAGTGCAGTTCCCATAGTTTAGGTGTAACTTGGGCAAACTGAACCAAGCCCATTACTACTAGGGGCACTACAATTTGGACCAGCTGCAGGTTCTGAATAGTCTTCAAGGATAGCTCCATGTAGAATCAGTTACAGCAATCCAAATGTGAACTGATTAGAGAACAAAGGGCTGTCAAAAACACTTCGTATTCTAGGAAGATCCACAACTTTTATGACTGTTCACTGCCCAGAGTCAGTTGTTTGAGATGGGTGGCTATACAAATTGAATAAATAAATAAAATAAATAAATAATTGGCACTTGAGATAGAGCTGTGCAGAGGCACTCCTGGTAGCAGGTTTCTCTACCAGGAACCAGGAGTCCAAGAAAAAACTTCATGTTACAACTTGTGTAGGAGCAAAGATAGAATTATTTTGGAAGTAATTTACTACTGAGCTCACATCCACATACTAACAGCCTCTAGGCACTGAGACAAAATCTCAGCTGCATCTCTTGTTCAGCCTGGGTTGCAGATATACAGCTGAACATCATTAGCAGATTCATGAAATCCCACCTTGGCCCATAGACCCCCGAAGGGTATCTTGCTGGTATTATTCTCTGGATTATTTCATTCTGGAAGTTGCATTGAACTTTGTAGATGTTTAAGTACTTTTAACTATGTAAAAATCAATAGGGCAACAAAGGAAGTAGATGTGACATATTTTTATGATAACAAAAAATTGATATTACAAGGATACTAATTTTACACCAATTATACAATGATCTGAAGGATTTGTATATTTACCATTGTTTTACCATTGGGACCCTTTTATTAATGGAGGACTTCAGAGATCTGGAGATCATGAATTCCTTGGATATCATATACAATATTAATATATTATACTTAATTTCATATTTCCTCTTCTCATTAAACAACTTGACTGTCAATAATTTAACATTAGTACTCTCTTTTTAGGTCCCTCAGGTGCTCTGGTGAGAATGACTTTCTTGTGATTATTGCTGATCTTTCCTGAACCATTTGTTCAAATCATTCTTAAAACACAGTGTCCAGAACTGGATACTTTGCTTGAGGAGATGTATGAGCAATGTGGAGTAGAACAGAACTATTGCTAGCCAGTATTTAGAAAAGGGAAATGTAGAAAATCAGGATCCAAAGATTCACCTGAAAACATTGAGTGTTTTAAAGCCCTAGTAGGGCCAGTAAACTCAATGCAAGAAGACATGGAGTTAGATAACATTTCATCACCAGGAAAACATGGAATCAGATACATGCTAACAGCTTTGAAAGCATCAAAGAATATGATATAGATATACCAAAAATATAATAATAATAAGCAAGAAGAAGATGTTATAAGTGTTCGTTTAATTCCTTTGCCATTTGGGAAGACAAAAACTTGCACTGCATTCTATCTCTTCTAATAAAAGAACTTTCCTTTTTAATTTCTGATCCATATTTCAAGAGAAATTTTACAGTGATCAAGGACAACTGTAGCTTGGGGAAAGAAGTCAGTGATGTGCAGTATAGATTCTTTCTTTTCACTGATAATACAACACATTTTTCCCTACTGGCACCGAAGAATAAAAGCCAAATGTCATCTCGAATGATAACCTTGCTGAAATATGGTTTCTCACAGCATCAAAGGAACGAAGGCTCTCTTTTTTACAGCTGGGGAGTGGGTGGGGTTGGGAATTTTCTTTTACTCTCATTTTCACACAAGTCTCATAAAAGCTTTATATTCTAATGACAGTAGACCATACAGAAAATTCCCAAGAGCTCTCCTTGGGAGTTTAAGACTTTGCTTTGGTCTTAAACAGAAGTATTTGCAGAACAAACTACTATTCTCCACCCCACTTGAAATGCTTATGAATCATTCATTCAGAATCCAGTTGGCACTAGAATGCTAGTCTTTTATATAGCACAGTCCTCTGCAGGAGACCATTTGGGGAGAACGCCCTTGTAAAACACTGAGTTCTCGCTAAGCTTTCATCTCTTCTGCCTGTGCACTAGTCCTCATCCTATGCTTCTATTAGCATTCTGGAATCTATATATTTGGCACGTAGGGACACTAAAGTAAAAAAAAAAAAAAAAAAAAATCAAAGGTGAAACACTTATTCATATCTCATGTTAACTCTTTTGTTGCTTTCAATTTCATGCCTCCAGGATGGGACAAAGGCATTTCTGAAACAATGGTGTTTTTTCCCTCCCCCTGCCCAGGAAAGGGTGCAGCCACAAAAGATTTAAACATTTTTCTTGCAGAGGGAGCAATATCCAGGATGACATTTATTAATAGTTTAAAACACACCCAGGTAGAACATTGTAAACCACATTGCATCACCCTCTAGCCTCAATCATCACCTTTAAATGTTAAGTATATTTCAACTGATTTTCTACTGGTTATACAGTCACCAGAGTTGGCAGCCCCTTACTGATCTCCAAAAGTTTAGAAAGGTCAGGCCTGATTATTACTGGAATTGGAAGCCCCAGGAAATCATCATCATCTTCTTCTTCTTCTTCTTCTTCTTCTTCTTCTTCTTCTTCTTCTTCTTCTTCTTCTTCTTCTTCTTCTTCTTCTTCTTCTTCTTCTTCTTCTTCTTCATCATCATCATCATCATCATCATCATCATCCTGAAATAAGGCAATGGGCAATCTGTTTCATACTGTTACCATAAAAACTACATGGACATGTTCAGTAAGTGTCCAGAAATCGAGATCAAGTCAAGGGAATCTTTGTCTCTCCTACTTATACAGCATGCTAAATATGCAACTCTAAGAGAATATGCTTGTAAAATGTGCTTTATAATCCCTTACTGAGCATGACCCCTCAACTTTCTGAAGTATATGCAGGATTTGGGGTCATTTTTAAGATAAATTTTGCCAGTCCATCAATACATCTGTATTCCCATTAACAGGTATCATGAATATATTCTATAAAAGTAAATGCTGTTGAGACAATCCTATTCCCCTCCCCCATACATTTCACACAAAGTTACATCCTAACTATGGGATAAAATGTGGTACTACAATTTAGTTTATTGCTATAGATGTCTGAGAAGTGACACAGTGATTTTCTGCTTTAGATAACATCAGATATAAAAGAAATCCACAATGCATTTCTTCAACATCAAAATACAGTTTATCAAAGCGTACTCTGTCCAGTCACAACCATAGTTTAATTATTTATCCATATATTTAGGGGACAGTATCTGCTGTCATCTGCCATGTGGTCTAGAAAAGTTCAAAAAAACTACTAGATTGTATATTTGGGGAAATAGTATATTAAAAAGAATAGGGCAAAATGGCATTAGAACAAACTGTCAGTTAGAGAAGATCATATAGCTGAAAAGTTTAATAACTAAAAGGACTGAGTCTCAAAAACAATATGGAAAATATTGGACCTTTTGTCCAGAAGAATTCAGATCAACTTATCTCATTTTAATTTCTTAGCATACTCTGAAGCATAATAAAACAAATACTTTGTTTTGTGTTCATAAACAATGGCTCCTATGAATTACACTGGCCTAAATTTGAGTTGATATTGGGTTCCACCAAGAGGTAATTGTGACCATTGTGCAATAACTTCTTTCCCTTGATCAAATAGTTCCAGCAAAGAATTCTACATAAATTAGTTTTACTTTCAAAGAATACTTTACAAACTAAGAAGTGAGAAGCGCCATGCAGTTCCATAAGAACATTGCTCCTCTAAGCAAAGTGTAGCAATTTAATACTTCACAGGTTGATTCTTTCCCTTGGCAGTAGTTATGTTGACTAATACACCTCCGTGAATTAATTCAAGTAGGACAGAGAAAATTCTGCTTGTGTGCTATTGATCTGCAAAGAGACAGAAATTTTCTCTGCCTGCCTTCTATTTTTTAGCATCATTGTTCTTTCAATAATTTTCCTACTCCCTATTCCATTATCTTCATTGCATTCTCTTTTTTCCCCATATGAATTTGGGGGGGGGGAGACCCAAAACACCTTAAGGGCACTGCTCAGTTGAAATAAGACTTGAAATCCAATTGATTTTGGCTGGGAAGATTTAACTATAGGCTTAGTTCAGTTATTCAAATAAATAAAATAATTGTTAAGTAACTGAGCTGAGAAATAATGATGTTCAGAGCAGAAACTCTTCTTCAGTGTAGGATTAAGCACAATTATTCTAATTCAAACCTATGAGTACAACCTTAAAACCTTACTATATTAATTGACTTACATTTTTGTCTTATGGAACAGTCAAAGCCCATGACTACTTTTAGGTTTGCATAGTAACAAGGCATGGCTCAAGACTGAAAATCCACAGCACTGGTACAAGGGAATTCCCTTTTCCTAGCAATAATATGCCTTCTGAAAAGCTGAGCTTCACTCTTTATGAATTAATACACATTTATGTAGCCTTCTTGGTAACAATATAGAAGTGGCTTGCCACTGCATTATTCCAGGATTATTATTTTTTTTTTCATCTTTCCAAGCTGCATTACGTCATGAGACTTCCTGATGGTCAGAACAATGCTGTAACCTGCTATGATCAGTACAATTCTAGGACCAGCTTTCTAAATGCTGCTTAGAAAATATTCTTACCCGAAGGAACTGTAGCTTTTAAGAAGAAAAAGGATGAGCAGAATCAACATTGTGCTGTGCTTTTTATTTGTTCATTTATTAGGTTCAGATATGCCTTGCCTTGAGGAGCTCAAGATAGCATCCACATTACTCTCACCTCCTTGTTTTCTCCACAATAACAACCCTGTGACATAGCTTGGGCTGAAGGAGAGTTTCCACAGTCAAGGGTGGGCAGGAACTTGAGTCTGCCTGTTCCTAGACCAACACCTTCAATCCTGTACCACACATGCTCTTGGATTAAGAGACAGGGGTAGAAAATCACCCATGAACTTCTGTTTCTCCTGGTGCCAGTCCAACACCTTCACCACTATTCTATCTCTTCTCTTGAGCTGAGGGAAACTGTCCCAAAGTCACCCAACAAGTTTCCATGGTCAAGAACAGACTGGAACATAGGTCTCCAGTGTCTTGGTCCAACGTCTCAGCCGCAATTCCACGCTGACAGAGAATTGAGAAGATCATGTGCTTGTGCTCAGCAGCAAGAGTGCAGTTGCAAATGATGCAACAAGGCTGCATTTACCACTTTCTGAGTGGCTGCAGAACGCAGCAGAGTCTGGTATCCATGCTTGCCTTGCCAGATGAGCATGCTTGCCCCTGTTTTTAAACATGAAGAGTCCCGACCTCTTCTGCTGATTAGCATCCAAGCCTAGATGGGTATAATAAGCCAGCCTGAAGACATCCACATCATCTGCTTCTAATGTCTCTTTTGCCACAACACCTGCAGTGTATTTGTTTAATCCATTAATACAGGAACATTTACACTGACTCTAGTGATATTTGTTGACACATTAATAGCACAATTCCAAGGTTGTTGATCACAGCCCCATAATTGCTTCACAACATCATTAACACCTACCTGATCAAGCAGCTGGAAATGACTTGTTTCTTCAGTTTGAGCTAAATCTACGGAGGCTGATATCGTGAGGTGGAATTGTGTGAGGGGGAGGGAGAGAGAGAGAGAGAGAGAGAGTGGGAGAAAAGAAGGGAAGGAAGGAAGGAAATGTGCCTAAGGGAAAATACACTCTGATGTTATCTATCTTCCTGACACAGAAGTTCAGAAAATGCTGACAGGGATCTTTGCATATTGCAGCTACCGCGTTAACATTGGATTTTAGACTCATAAGGGAATTATTGACACCACACACTGTAGTTCAAACTATCATATAAACATAGATTTTAGAAGGGGAAGAGGGAAGAGAGGGGAAGAACAAGAGAACTTATTCTTAGTTCTGCTTATTTTAGAGAAATGTTTTAAAAGAAGAGATATAGAAGTCTGCATTGGGTGGCAGAAAAGTGACTATTGTGTGATACTATTCCAGTCCTTATTTTCTGTAGTTTTACTGCCTTTTATTTCTCTGTGGAGGCTGAAGGTTTCTGGGCCACTGAGAGGTATTCAGAAATATGTAAGTTTTCCAAAAAAATTATTAGTCTATCTGAAACTAGATCAGCCAGTTTTTTTTCACCATCTTGATCTAACAGTAGCCCCAACATAAGAATGCTAAATTTTGTTTGGACCCAATACCAAAGATATAATATCTGGGGGCTAAATACTTCTGTACTCATGTATTCTGTAACAGTTCTTTTTCCCCCTTGACTTCTTAGATAAGCTTACCTTCACATAGATTAATACATACCATCACACTGCTCTTTCGGAAAGCACAGAAAAAGAAGCAAGGAATAATAATCAATCAATCAATCAATCAATCAATCAAATAAATAAATAAATAAATAAATAAATAAATAAATGGATTAGAAGAATCAGAAATACATCTCGATCTAATTTCCACCAGCACCATTCATTACACCTATCCTTAAAAACCTCCTTGCTTCCACCACATCCATATACAGCTTTGTACATTGTCTTTTGTTCTAAGATACTTGGGTTATTAAATTGATCACATGAATTCCCCCATAAAAACAGCAATAACATCACAACAACTGTTTAACAGAATATTTTAACTTAGAGTAGATTTGATTATGCCTATTACACTTGTCCTGATTAGAAAACATTTGCAATTCCAACATGTATTAGTGCCTTAAGTGATTATTTGGAATTACTAGCTCTAAGCTACAAACATTCAGGCATATTTGGATATTAATAGGCAAGTGGTTAAGTTTCAATCTAGAATTGCATGAGAAATTGATATCCTGGAACTATTCCAACTTGAAGATAGCGGGGAAAATATTTTATTGGAAGTCATGGGCCAAGCAAGCGATTAATACCTTGAATCAGTTTATTTAGAACAGCTGTTTTAAGAGTTCTGATAGGCTATAACTTACGTGAATCATCTGCTTGGCAGTATATGCAATTAAATATGTACTGACAAAACTTTCTGGCCCAGATACTTTGAGATACTTTGAGTATTTGAAATACTGTAAGAGGCTTTTTTCTTTTTTCTTTTTTTGGTGCCTTCAAATCAGTGCTGACTCCTGGTGACTACCTGGACAAGTCCCTGCAGTTTTCTTGGCAAGGTTTTCAGAAGTGTTTTCCCTTGCCTCCTTCTTAGGGCTGAGAGAGAGCGACTGGCCCAAGGCCACCCAGATGGCTTCATGCCTAATGTGGGACTAGAACTTACAGTCTTCTGGTTTCTAGCCTGGTGCCTTCACCACTACACCAGACTGGCTGTAGAGACACTGTACTTGAGATGAAACCAACAATCCAGTTTTATACAATTTTGTTTTTTAAGTAATATAGGATAAGGATAATATACATGATACATGAAATAAGGAACTCGAATATCCATTTTTGCAAAATCAATGGGTCCAAGTTTTTAATAAATATAAATATGTACCTCTTATCATCTAGGAATGAACTTAATTCACCAGAAAATTTAGTTATGTGTTTATTGGACTCCTCAAACAACGTTTTAAAAAGTTTGGATATCAGATTTCTTATGTTGGCAATGTAAGAATTTTGAGAGATCTCTGACTCCTATGATTTGGTTTTGGCCCTTTTTGGCCCTTTTTTGACTTCAAGTCATTGCATACATTAAGATAACACTGGGGAAAATTGTAATATTTTTCAGTTTAAATCTGATGTTGAATTATACTTCCAAAATGTGGATATTCAATTTTATAAAGAAATCTGACCCTATTGAGTCTAGGTTTGGCAAGAAGAAATTATCTTACATCGGGGATAGAAATTTATATTATTATTATTATTATTATTATTATTATTAATAATAATAATAATAATAATAATAATAGATTCAATAAATACATTTTTCATAAATTTTGGAAATGTCCTTTTATTGTAAAAATGAGAAGATGGATATATATATATATATATAAGATTTAACAAAATGTTTAAGGATTTACTTTGTAAGTATGTGGGTCTCTTCATTTCCCCTAATTTTTTGTATATTTTAGTTGCACAAACATTGTTACCATTATATTTTAATTTCCTTTTCGTGCTATCACTGTTTCTGCTTTTATTCATCAAGAAACATCACTGTGGAAAAACAAGCAAAAAGAATCACGGCTTTGACTGGTGTTCTTTGGAAATTCAAGTTCCAGCCAGGAACATCAAATATTTATTGTATGGATTTTTTAAACTGTTTCTTAACTTCGTACTCTGCCCAGAAACTCTGCCATGAGAGGGATGACCATATCAATAGTTAAAATAAATAAAATAAATCATTAATCCTAATAACATCTTAATTTACAACATGTGCCTAGCAAGTTGTTTTTGTTTTTGCAAAGTTGTAGCATATATAATCAAAATATTTAGTTCTTCAAAAACAATGTTTAAGCTGTTTGTTATTCAACTTAATGCTCCAATAACTATAGGAATAGTGTTGCAAGAACTTTTCCATAGTCTACCAATTTCAATTATTGCATCTCTCTGTCTATATATTTTTTAAATTCTTTATCCTTGATTCTGAGGTCCCAAGGTATTGCTCCAACACTTTAATGTTTTATGTTTATGTGGGCAAGCGTCTATGTTTGCAGTATTTCCCAGTAATGCTTTATAGAAGAAATGTTAGTTTGTTTGCTGATTTTGTCAAAATTGATTTATTCACATCATTCAATCTTGTTTGAAATAGCCATGTTTTAATTCCTCTGAGACTTTTTTTAATCATCTTAGTGCCAAGATTATATCTTTTCTGTAAGCTTTCCTTGATCTTATTATTTCTCAATTTTCTTTCCTTCAAATTCTTCAAATTGCTGATATCAGGTTGTAATTTATTGATTTTTCCTCTAATTGAATCTTCCATTTTGGTGATTGATTTTGTTGCTTTTGTTTTACAGCATTGTATTCCAACTCTGATGTTATCACTGTTCCTGTGCTATAAATTAGTTGATTAGTTTTAGCCATTGTGCTTGTTTCATTATTTTCTACAATCAAAGTTACATCTTTCAGAACTTTTGATAGCCCTTTTCTATTCATGTCTTTTTCAATAGTGGAAGACTTTTCCTATGGTATGAATTTTTCATATGTTCAATTAATTTTCCTTTCACTTCCATCTGTCTGCCAGTGAGATAATATTCATCATTGTTTTGCTTAATATTTTCATTCCTCTCATCATCACTGTTATCTCTCTCAGAAATTTAATTCATTCATCTGTCTTCAAACATTTCATTCATTCAGTGATCATCAGGTTCATTTGTATTGTTAATATCAATACTATTAGCATTCTCAGCTAATTTTTCCAATTCTTGCA
Organism: Python bivittatus; assembly: GCF_059951505.1. Lineage (NCBI taxonomy): Eukaryota > Metazoa > Chordata > Lepidosauria > Squamata > Pythonidae > Python > Python bivittatus. The sequence continues at coordinate 18,993,182 of NW_028277124.1, read as the reverse complement.
ATTCAATATCTGTAAAAACCATTGTTCTAAGAATAAATCTTTGTGAATTCATTAATCACTGTTCATCAGTTTCTGAGTCTGGTATTTATGTTTTCAAATATCAAATATTCTCTTTAGAATTCCTTTGGTTTTGGGGTTGGATTTTAAATATTCTTTCATGATTTGTCAATTACCTTTGACTGACTATTTCTTTCAAAGCTTTGCTGAGTCTTCTAGACATTTTACAGCTGGCCATCCTGGTTGCCTAGTAGGACTGATTGAGCTCTAAAGCCCATTTATTGACTGATGTTCAGGAGCCATTACACCTGATGCAATCCTTGTGACCTGGGCAATGACTGATCTGGTATGGTATTTTTCTTTTATCTGACCACCACTGGAAATAGTTTGTGTTTGGACCACATGTTGAGATTATTATTATTATTGTTATTATTGTTATTATTATTATTTACTGTTAATTACACAATCATATTCAGATTTTTATATTTCAGATAACCAGTAGGTGATAACAAAACAGCTTATCTCTATCTCTATCTCTATCTCTATCTCTATCTCTATCTCTATCTCTATCTCTATCTCTATCTCTATCTCTATCTCTATCTCTATCTATCTCTATCTCTATCTCTATCTCTATCTCTATCTCTATCTCTATCTCTATCTCTATCTCTATCTCTATCTCTATCTCTATCTATCACCATCAAGTGGTTGTTGGGATTTTTTGCTGTCCAGGCATAGTTATAAGAGAACAGAAGATAAAACCCTAAAAGTCATGATTGCATATATAAGTCTCAGGGAGGAGGAGGAGGAGGAGTAGGAGGAGGAGGAGGAGGAGGAGGAGGAGGAGGAGGAGAAGAAGAAGAAGAAGAAGAAGAAGAAGAAGAAGAAGAAGAAGAAGAAGAAGAAGAAGAAGAAGAAGAAGAAGAAGAAGAAGAAGAAGAAGAAGAAACAAAAATTGTAACTGATTGAGCCAGTAGAGTTCCCTGAAGACAGGAATAAGCCCTGGGGAACTGGAATGGGGATTGTGCAAGGCAGACAGAATGTGAAAAGTTGTGTCAGCTCAAGGCACATGGTCCATTACATAATTACATAATATTAGATGCCTATTATTCATAAAACCAAATATTTATTTCTCTGCAATATTTCAATTTTTTTTCATTTTGAAAATCCAAAGTCTGTCTGTCTGTCTGTCTGTCTGTCTGTCTGTCTGTCTGTTTGTCTGTCTGTCTATCTATCTATCTATCTATCCATCCATCCATCCATCCATCCATCCATCCATCCTTTTGAATATATCATAAAAATATTACCTTTATTTTTATAATATAAAATAAATCAAGAAAACAATGAGCCACTAAAATACTGAAAACATTAAAACCATAACAATAGTAACTACAAAAAAAAGTCTTTCTATTTATAACATGGTCCACCCTCATTGAAAATGAAAATCCTCTGCAGTGGGAGCCCATCCAATTTCCACTGGAACCTAAGAATATCCTGTCCCATACATAGCCAGATGGGTATCTACAGGTTAGATTCTTATTAGACATTCTTATTAGACATATAGACATTCTTATTAGAATATACTGACCAGGTAGACCTAATGAGAAGTGAGTGATTCTTCCAATAACCTGATGATGTGTTGTGTTACCCTACAGCATAAAAGCCAAACAGCTGAGATTTGAAATTGATTCCACAAATAGTGGGAGAACCAGTACAACATAGTGCTTCATCAAGGCACTATTCTGGTAAGATACACTGCCTTACAGCCCTCCAAGTCATTTTCTGTGGCTTGCAACAATGCTTCACAACACTTTGTTGAAGCTGCAAGGTAATGCACTGAACATTACATAGGTGCTCGATCTGGGTTACAAGAATTGTTCTGGGAATAGGCCTGACAGTGATGGCCTAGCAACTTGTATCAGCCCATCCCAGGTTGTCCCCAAGATAAGTGAGGCCTGCTCAAGCAGGCAGTGTAATCAGCACCCTGAAGGGCACTTGTGTCTAGCAATACCACCTTCAGGAACTTGGTTTGTTTTCCTACTCTGATCTCTGGTAGGTACTGCTTCTGAAGTGGTCTGGGGCTCTTGGATAGGGACAGTGGGGAGGTGAGATTTGGCTAAGGAAGATAGGCCAGGAGGTTGGGGTGGCCAAAGTGGAGGAAAGAGGAGGCAAACTTAAAAGAGGTAGCCTGGATCTTGGTCCCCATGGTGAGGGGCTCTCCAATGAACATGGAGAAGGAGAGCAAATAATCAAGCAAGATGCTGAGGGAGGGAGGGAGGGAGGAAGGGAGGAAGGAAGGAAGGAAGATAAATGAGAAAAAGACTGAAGGAAAGAATGATATCTCTACTCAATAAGGAGAAAGAAGACAAACAGGAGTTGAGGAATTGTTAGTAGGATAGGTTTCCTACATTATAACAACCTCAATATAGTTTTGAAAAAACACTCCATATCATCTACAGTAAGTAAAAAAACCAAAAACAAATATTGGTGTCCAGGTTAATGAAAAATGCTACCACTATGTGGTCAAAGTGAAATGGGTGTTTTGCATCTCTATTTTCCAAGTAGTTGCATTTTGCAGTACTGTAAAGTTAATTTACTTTTAATGATGTGTAATTCATGTTTGACTCACAATAGATTTTTATATCAATTTATGAAAAGACCACAGGGTTGCAACCTTCAAATTAGTGAAGTAGTCCTCACGTAATCTTTAATTTGAGTCCATGGGCTCTCACTCCACCTCGTTGCTCTCCTAATAAAGGTCATTCTTAAGGTTAAAACAAAACAAAAAACAAAACAAAACCCTAAACAATGCCTGAATTCAGACTACAATCCATTGTCAATCTCCTCATTCAAAATGTGAGTATTTTAAACTGGGTGATTGTTATCAAAATCTTGACAACTATCAAGATTTTCTTTCAGGAGAGCCCATATCATTACTTCTTTAAATGCAGTAGAGAAGGCTCCATCATACAAACCCTCATGGAGATTAATCTGACTGGAACTACTTGGTTCACCTCTTCCCCCTCCCTCCTCAGCTACTTTCAATAAGCCCTTATGGGCAAGGATCAACATCCACAGGTTGTATAGGCAGAAACTGATCCCATGAATTAGAATATCAACACACTTATGGTTCTATATTGATCCTGGAATCTAGAGTCACAGAGAAGATGGATTTTTTTGTCTCAATGCCTAGCAAATTCATTGCAAAGAGATTCTAAGGGTTAAGGCACACTATCTGCTGGTCAGATGACAACATATAGAGTGTCTGTCTGTCTGTCTATCTATTGATAGAGATAGAGACGGAGACGGAGACGGAGACGGAGACGGAGACGGAGACGGAGACAGAGATATCTCAGTATCAATCTTCAACTGTCTCTGACACAACAAGCTCTCAGAACCCATCATACAACTGCAAGGTTTCTCTGGGCATCCTGCTTTGCTTCAACCTTGCTGATTCAATACATACATTTGATTTAGAGATTTGATCAAATCGCTTGAATTGGACCCCTGAACTAAAGCTTTGAATGGCCTGTGAATAAATCACACATAAAACTGCTGTTATATACTTTGTTAAAAATCAATGAAAACAATATCAGAAGTGGATTTTGTTTTGTGTTTTCATTCAGTGTTAATGGAACTAGGTTACTGAAGGAAGTTCTTGCACTCATTCTACAAGTTGCAAGAACAGTGAGATGGATTAATGATGGAACTTCTTAACTGTTAGGTGCATAACCTTAGGACAGACAGCTGTTTGGGTGGTTTTGACTGAGATGCATGGTCTCAGCAAATCCATCTGATGTTCATTCACGGTCTCTTGGCTTTTCACAGTCTCAGTCATCTGTCAGAATGGCACCCTGCCTTCTAACATGTCAGCTGAGTTGCTAAGATGTAGGTTCCAAGCAAATATGAGTTTAAATGACTGCACAAAAGCTCTGTGTCATTTATGAGGCCAGAAATTCCTTTATGACAGAGCTTTGAAAATATATTTTAATATGTTGTGTAGGATTCAGAGGATTTCTTTATCGTATCGCTAATTCCCCTTCAATCCTGCTTGTACATTCAGCAGAGACCCTTCTAGAATGCAATAGGTGTGAGAGCCAATATGATACAGATAGTCCTCTACTTACGAACAGGTTACACTCCAAGAGGCTTTTTGTAAGTCCAACCAAGTAAAAAGTTAAAAGTTAAAAAAAAAGGAGGAGGGGGAGGAGGAGGCAGGAGGAAGGGCAGCAATGTGGGCAGAAGCGCCCTATCTTCTGCTGCCAATGCCTCACCAGGTGAGGCAGGAGAGGGGGTGGTAGCAGAGGAGAGGTGAGCGAAGGATGAGCCAGTGAGGCGTGGCACACTCTGTTGCTGGGCAAGGCAGGAGACCTCTGTCCCCTCTCCTGCCTCACCCAGCAACGGAGTGCACCACATAAGCTAAACCTTTCTGGGAACTCTGACTCCAATCCGAACCTCCAGTGCAAAAGGAAGGCGGGAGAAGATGGGAAAGGGTTCGTTTGCAGTGCGCTACAAACTAACCCTTTCCCACCTTCTCCCGACTTCCAGTTCTGACTTCCGGCCTGACTTCCGGTTCTGACTTCTGTGTCCATCTTGTTCATATCGGTGAAAGTTCGCAACACGGAGGTTTACAAGTAAGGGACTGTATAGTGGTTAAGGTGTTCAACAAGAGGAGACTCAGTCCACCCTTAATCATAGAAGCTCCTTAGGTGACTTTAGGCCAGCCTCTCTCTCTCAGTCTACCTCACAATGCTACCTTGAACTTCTGATGAAAATCAGGATATAAATGTAACAACTGAATAAATAACAGAATTCTTCTCTGGGTTTACATTAAGGAAACAAACTATTTGTGATTATTAAGGACATTACTCACATCTTCAGTACAAACCTTTCTTTTCTTGTTCTCATGACTTTGTCTCCATCTGATCCTCAACCCCTTCTGTCACTGATGTGGCCTAGTGACTCTTAAGGGTTGGGATTATCCCAGCTCCTATTAGCCATTTTAGACTGATGTGGGCTCTCCCTTTCCGTTCTCCATACTAGGAGCCAATGTTCAGCTCAGAAGCCTGAATCAGCAACTGATCATTGGTGACAAAGTGGGAAAGAGAGAGAGAGAGAGAGAGAGAGAGAGAGAGAGAGAGAGATCACTCTGCTGCTTCACAAGGCTTCTCTTCCTGAGCCTGTCAGCTATTTGGGGTGTTTGGGAAAAGGAGCCCAAATCATCTGATGTTAGCTAATAGCTTGACTCCTTTGAGGCATGGATTTAGTGCTATTCCTGAATGTGGAGCAACACTACTCTGAAAAATGCACTTGTAGAATAGCATTAAACCTTGTCTGAAAGGAAAGGGACTGTTAGCTTATATCAGCTGATATTTGATTTCCCTTTGTATTCATCCACATAAAACATTTTCCCAAACCAGGACAAGTTTTGACAAACATCTAACCTCCCTAGCCATCTCTCACAACTTGCCTCCTCCTGGTTTAAGCCCCATTTTATGCTAAAGAGCGTGATTACAGGGTATCTGCACACCATCTGATAATGTTTGGTTGGAGGGGAGGGAAACAAAGCTGGGGAAATCCACCAGTCCCTGATCTTAACATACCCTGTACACCATACAGAAAGCACCATTCCTATGGTAGGGAAGGGACTGCCAATAGGATCAGCTTATATATACCAAACTTCAAAAACAGTATGATTAACATTTCTTACCAGAACCCTTAGCAATATCTATCTATCTATCTATCTATCTATCTATCTATCTATCTATCTATCTATCTATCTATCCATCCATCCATCCATCCATCCATCCATCCATCCATCCATCCGTGTTGGACTATTGCAATTATATACCTTTTTTTTTTGACATTATGATTCAATCTTTAAAGAATAAATTAAACATAGACCATACAGAATCATACTGTCCATTCTTGGTTCTCCTTTGGTACAAAGCGGATTCAAAGGCTGAGATTTGACAGATTTCATGAAGCCAACATTTTAAATATAGGGCATATGCATTTTTTCTATCAATATGTGATTTTATTTATTTTTTTTGGCAACAGTCCAAGCTTGATATACCCAAAAGTTCTTCATAAATTGAAAGATTCCAAATTTGCAGGATATAGCTTAACAAAGCATTAACATTTTAGCTACCTTTGACAGACTTGGCTCGTAATTCATAATAATGCCTACCAATAAGGAAATACAGATGGATTTACCCATAAATATGTGTGGGGAGGGATGCGGGGGGAAGGAGACCAAATTATAACAAACTATGCCAGCATTGTTTTCTGTCAGCTCAGTTACTTTTACTTGGTCATGAGGAAAAGCTTAAATCTTCCTGAAATCAGGTGGTTTTACCTCTTAGTAAAGGCTCATGGGATTACATTGTAGATTATGAGTTTTCTTTAAAAAAAAATAGTTAAGAGAGATGAAATGTATTTCAAGTGCTGTCCTTGTCACATGCTAATAATGCACATTCATTCATCCTTGTAGATAAAGTGTTTGTCGATAGGATGTAAGCACCATCCAGACAGTGTTTAGAAGAAGCCTGATGCATTTTGACAGGAGAAGAGCTTTTAATTAATACAGTTGGGCTTCACTGTTTAGATTTAGGAACAAGAAATATGCCATCTTGACAATAGGGCTGCTTGTGTTAATCTGACAGGTTTGATTCCAACCCAGATATCTGTAGTCCCAGCTTTGTTTACAATTATCTGGAATACTTTGTATCCAACTCTGATTTACTTTCCATCTGAAAAAAAAAAAAAAAAAGATCTGAAGCTAGCTGTATGAGTTCTTCTGCAACCTAGTTGGCATATATAACTATAGATACAGTAATTGCTTATCCAAAAATTTCATTTCATAAGAGATGCCTTTGAAAAGTTATATTTACATTCAATTATTCATTTCATTGTAATAGTTCTATGGTATCCATTCTTGGATCTCATCAAGAGCCATGGTTTTTAGAAATTCTCTACTTGTACACCGAGAAGACCATGAGCTGGAAAACCAGTTTGTATATTCAGTTTGTATATACGAATATTTTTATACATGTCCATGTAGTCATCAGGAGTTTAGCTCTATTTTGTCATCATATTTAAGAAATCACTCACTGAACTATCAGGACATGTACTGTGAATGCATAGTTCAATTCACTATTGACCCAGTGCGCAAATGAAATGCTGGTGTGACACTGGAGAACATTGTCCGGAAGCTGAACTTATGCAAAAGAAATGGGTTCCATCTGAGATGAAGTAAAATATAACTGTTGGTTTTTAATTTCAAAAAAATTGTGACATAGCTTTCTTCCTCTCATTTGGAAATGAAAGAATAAGAAGGAGGACATGTGTATAAAAAAATGGCAGATGTTTAAAATGGGAGGAAAATATATAAGAACAAAATGTGCTTTTAGAAATGCATTTTAATGACAGAAGACTCACAGCCAAACTGAAGAAAGAGAGTACTTGATGGTATGAACAAATACAGATACAGTGGATATTGATAATATAGATGTAGTGGATATAGTTATTCATTCATTTCTAAAGTGAATGAAAAATAAAATAATTGCACTCCAATTTTGGAAACAGAAAGCCTTTCAAATAGAATTGTAGATGTTTCAAAGGAGTGGGATTATCCTTTCACACCCCCACACACGTTCTATCACCAGGTGCATGTGATCACATAATTTTCCGGCTTGAGTTTCACTGCTTAAGGCCAAATCAGGAATTTCCATTTGCCCAGATCTCTGTGAGTAAAGCAAGAAGAAAGAAATAGGAAGCTATGTGTAATGGTATGTGGGAATGACCTTGGGAGATGGGGCCCAGAGATGCTGCCTAGGGAATAGTCAGATGAGAGACAGTGTAGTCTGCAGCTGGATAGTGGGTGGGGCAAGAGGCCCAGAAGAGACCCTCCCTAATTTCTTCAGATGTAAAGGAGACAGGGAGAGAATTGTATTTTCAGACTTGTGAAATTCTGTTAATGTAACCTTACAATAAAGTAGAATGAGCTCATTTGGTCGTGTTTCCTGCATGATATGTGGGAATGACTTTGGGAGATAGGGCAAAGAGATGGAACCAAGGGAACAGTCAGATAAAAGGCAGCTGAGCCCACAGCAGGAATGTGGATGGGGCAAGAGGCTCAGAAGGCAGGCAGGCAGGCAGGCAGGCAGGCAGGCAGGCAGGCAGGCAGACAGACAGACAGACACACACACACACACACACACACACACACTAGTTTTTGGGCTGTAAAGGGAACACGATGAGAGAAGTACTTTCAAACTTGCAAGATTCTGTTAATATGGGTTTACAATAAAGTAGAATTAGCTCATCTGGTTGTGTTTCCTGTCTAGTCTCCCTTGTAAGGTTGACATCTATAGCACAGAGATGCACGGCTAGAGATTTCAGCCTTAACCTCCTCTTTCTGGAAATAAATCAATCTCACAAGAGATAAATAAATCAAACTTTATTTGTATGTTTGTTTGTTTGTTTGTTTATTTATTTATAACTGAATTGAACAATATGGTGTATGGAACCCTGTTGACAAACATGCATTCAATATTCTTAGCAGACTACAAGTAGCTGCTGGTCCATTTTAGTAAGCTAGAGAAGGATCTCAACTTCCAGCTAAGATTTCAGCACCCAATAAATTAATAAAGTAAAAATAAATATTTTGGAAAATAGTCTAAAATTATATCAAATGCCCTCCTTCTGCAGATCCCTGAAACAATAAGATTTAACTAACACAGAGAGACAAAATTCAGCTCCTGACTAAAGCGATTGCTTATTTCTTAGAAAGAATCCAAATTCCAAATCAAGTTTTCTGCTTCTTTTCCCTTGACCTTCTCTGACTCCCAGGGGTAACTCCAGCCATTTATCAGAGCTGTGGGGAGATGGTATGTCCCAGCTTGCTTTCCCAGTTAGGTACAGCAGCATATTGATCCCTAATTTTTAAAAGAGCAAAGTTTCTAGTTTTTAAAAGAACAAATGTTTTATTTTTCTCCCTATGCAAGAAATGAAGGACTCGCAGCGTCTGATGGTGCCATATGCCAAAGACATCTCTCCTTCTTATGTGACAAAAGAATTTTTCCTTCTTAGTGTGTATTGAAATTCAGACATGCGCTGGCTGAGAGTGAATGTCAGGTAGTGTATTGTAACCTGCATATTCAATTACCTAGTACTGTATGCCTAAATTGAGGACAATATAGGAGTGAACTGAATAAAGCAATAATGGAAGAGGTGGAAACAAACAAGCAAAAAAATGAAACAAACGATTGACATATTTTTCTTCCAAATATGTACATGTAGTATTAGAAACTTGACTGGATAATAATAGTGTGGTATGATTTTTCTGGATCAAAAGAAATGTGAAGATTGATTATGCTGTTGCTGCAGGTATCAAAAACTGGAATGCAAGTTTTTCAAAATGGTAAAAGGAGCACCATCCTTCAAAGGATCAGAGGGTAGGAAAGAATTAGGTTCAGAGCATTAGGTAGTATAAGAACCTCAGCCAAGAGGCCTTGTAATATTAAAAGTTGGAATAAATGAAGGTGACAGCACCTAGTTGTCTTTGGTTGATCTCAAAAAGCTAAGCAAAATTATTCTTGGTGAGGTAAAAAATCCCAGGTTTATTGGCTAATCTGGAAAACTGGAAAACATCTCGCAAGAATTTGGGGGCAACCATTTCCAGATTGTTGCCAAGTAAATTACATGGATATGTCCATGAATGCAGCAGGACGTGAATCTGACCTGGAGAGACTCTACTTTCACCTTAGATTCAAGTTGAAACAAAGAGGTAGTATTATTAGTTATTAAAAAGGATGTAATCTGAAACAGATGGCAATTTTGAAGAAGTGCTGACCCTTAATAAATCTGAGTATTGTTTGTGATGCAAATGTGACTGGACCATTCAAGTCATTGGGCTGTCAAAGATATCCTAGACATATGAGAAAAGTTCATTTAAAAAGTGGAGACTAATTAAAGGAAAAATGAAATAGAGAGTCAGGAGGGTCAGATCATTGTGGAGAGCTTAATAATGGTTTAAAACTATTATAATAAAGTTTAGGGAGGGAAGAAAAGAAATGAATATCAGAGGCTGAGAAAGGTCAAAATGAGATCAAGAAGGTTAGGTTTATTATCTTGATGGTCCAAGACCAAACAACAATACACACATTCAAAGAATATACATCATACAAATAAGTGAACCAATAATTCACATTAAATGGGAACTAGAAGACTTCTCAGAGCCATTGCTTATATAGATGTTTTGCCACTGTCTTAGAGGTATTAGCAAATTGATCACCAAGTAGTATAGCCATAATGTCATGGTCCTACAACCAGGTAAAGGGTGTAATAATGGATACTATAATTCTGTATGCCACTGAATATATAATGGAGAGTGAAGTAGTACATGTAAAACAGATTCTATTCCCAAGTTCGAATGTAAACAGATACTATATTCATAAGGGAAACTGGAATATCTGCCCATGGGAAGCATATCCATTTCCACCAGTAGAGAGTTTTCTGTGTGGGGCATGCGAAATATTAGAAAAATATTTGTATGTTTTAGCCCAGATCTTCAGCTTACATTCAGTCAAGGTTTTATCAAGGCTGAGGGTATCTTTTAGAAGGTCCAGTCTGATTTGATGATGTATTATTTCTTAAAGATGAATTATAGCCAGGATAAGGTAGACCAGGGAGGTTCCCCATTGATGTTCTTAATTAAATATCAATTTTATCTATGGAAATCTGTACAGCAATAGAGCTATCGGTCTCAAAAAATGACATACTTCCAAAATGTTAAACCTCCAGATCTCTCTGGGACCTTGGACTGAAGAATCACTCACTAATGGAAAGCTTGAGATGGAATGAATTAGGGTTCTTCCCCATGGACATTTACTTAAGGTTATCTTCTAATGGTGTAGGATGTATAGTTAAAGTAAATCAATAAAATTTTAATTAACCATATTAATGAATATATTATATTAATTGACTATAGATTCGCTATAAGTATGAGTAAATTTAATTCAACTCAATCAGTATTTTACTATGTAGGGAGATTCTTTATAAGTCTGTTTATCAAACATGCTTCATCTGATGTTGCATGAAATGCATAGTAAAACACCTTTTTTTGTTTCAGTATTATAAGTCACACACATTCTTGAATGTAGATTAATAAATTCCATGTTTGCATTGGTCCAATATTCCGTTCAAGATTTTTTTTTTTAGATCTTGGCATCTCCATTTCCCCAAGATAATCTACTTTTCTATATGCTGCATTAATCTGATAGTGATTTCCTTAATCCACTTTAATCCAGTCATTCTTATCCTTCCATCAGAATTTTATAATATGATTCCTTTAACATTGCAAATAAAACTATTTCAAAGAGGTTATAATATAATTCATTATATTATACCTAATGTTATGATATATTTATTTGCTCAATTTATGGTATGTTCTTCAAGATTTTGATGGCACAAAACTGCTTACTGAAGCTGACTTCTGCATCCAACAGCTTCCAGTATTTATATATCTTTTTCCACCAATAGATGGCATTCATTGTAGCTTACAAGACCAACAAAGAGAAGTCTGTTTCAAGAAACAATATAAATATGATTAAAACCACATAAAAAGACAGATATTATTAAAGGCCCTCACCACGCCCCAATGTGTGAACTACTGTAATAAAATGATTTGGACTTTATGACTGGGGGAAAGCTACAGATGACACTGAATTTTAGCTGACATACTAATGTGTTGGTAGTCCCCCCCCCCCCCCCAAAAAAAATATCTCATATAGTTTCCTTTAGAATCTTTCTTCTAAGGAGTAGACATAGTATTTGCTTTAAGCAACTAACCACTGTAAAATATACCTTGGGGTTCTATATGAAATCCTATTATTTCTCTGTAACTATAGTTACTGTCCATAAGTTCATTTTCTGGAATATACTGTTATTTATTGCAAACAGATTTTCATTACTTATTTTAAATATACAAAATAGCCAAAGGACACTTTCTGGCTTATTTTACATTTTCAAAAACTCAGTTCCCAAACAGGATGGAATCTCATACAGACATATAATTTAATGCCCTTTCTCTAAAACAAACCAGTTCCTGAGCTAGGTCATCCCCCAAATGAAGCCCACTAAAATATCTTTACCCAGGTGATTGGGATGCCAGATTGTAACGCATTGTTGTTGTTCTTGTTGCTGTTGCTGTTGTTATCACTGCTGTTGGTATTGTTTCATGCCAAGATCTTACCAACACCAAGTCACTATGATTGGGCTGACCTACGGTAGTATGTTTGTATGAGTCATTCTGATTTGGAAGCAGAACTGTACTTCATCTCTTTCCACTTCTTGTTCCTATAAAGCCACCTGTCCAGCGTTCAAAGAAATAGATTGGAACTGGACATTTGCAGAAGCCAAGAAGAAGAACAAACCAAATTCAGTCTGTTCGTTCCACTTCAGTGAATTAACGTCTTCTGTTTTACATCTTGATTAAGGAGTAAGTTGCTTCCAATGCATGATCTCAAAGTGGTGCATGGCTGGAAATGTACTAATTAGTGGCAGAGGGTTAATGGCACTCAACATGTTCCAAATTTGTCAGTTTGACTCATTATTTAGAAATGTCCGGATAGGGTACTCAGTTTATATTAACCAACATCCAGTGGTGGCTATATTGGCCTGGTGATGTCTAAATCTGCAAATGTTGGACACATTCCACTTACCTTCATGTAAATATGTACAGTAATTGAGATTAAAGTGCAATCAAAAGTCAACTCAATATGTTTTTAAAATACATTTAATTTTTTTTCCAGATCACAAATTGCAAGGATGACTTTAAAGGGACAGGGTTTATTTACTGCTGGCATGGTGCATTTTAACTTTTTTTAATGGCGCCTTATTACTACCATTCATGAATACATATCAGAGAGTCATTTGTTTTCTATAATAGCCAGTTTCTTTTATAGGATTCTAAAAAGTTTTTTCTGCAGTACTAGAGCAGAAAGACCAAATGAGATTTTATAGAGGGAGACAATGAAAAATTAACTAATAGTTATGATTTATTGCATGCAATTGCTTCACTATTATTTATTATAATGTCTCTGGTCAGGCAAAAATTGCTTGCTGCCTTGTTGGCATTTCTGGAAAGCTGTTCTTTATTTCTACAGAATTAAGTTAAAAAGTTTACCAGAAATTAAGTATTTCATAATGAAGTCCCTCTTGTGTGTATCTGCCTACACACACACATAGAGGTTCAATATCTCATAATTTTGAAATAACATTAAATTGCCCCTAAGCTATGTATAAACGTTAATAAAGAATAAGTCGTTATGGCTGGTTTCAGTCCTGGGGAAGAAGAAAATAAGAACTCATTATGCAAACTGGTTGAAGTGTTCTCTGAAGTACTGGTTGAGTTGAATTTCTGTCACCTTTTGCATGACAGCAATAACAAAGGAACTGGGAATGGATTCCTAAATATAATTAAGCAGTGTTGATCTTAGGACATTGTCTTTTCAATGAAATGCTGATTGCATTGTTCATAACAAAATTACCTCTGCATGACAGAATGAATTAGTGACCATCTGAACTTACTTAGCCAAACTAAAAGTGGGGGGGGGGGAGGAGCAATTAAAAATGCCGTCATCACTGGATCTATCAGTGAACAGCTGGTTGTATTGATAAGCAATCCTCCAGTTAAAGCTACTTTAGAAGACAATGGGACTTAATCTGCTTGCTAAGTAGCAATTAGAAAGCAATGAGGGACGATGAAATTACTGTTATTATGATGCAAACAACTTTCAAAAGGGGTTTTTATATTTTAAGAAATAACTATTCATCCTGAATTGGCTTTTAAATATGGATGGTGATATCTGAGTGTGCGTGGCTGGGGGAGGAAGTTGCATTTTGACAATAGAAAAGAACTTTAACTGAGACATATCCAGAGATTTTCAAAATGGGTACTATGAAGCTAATTTATTATGCAGTGGCTTGGCCCCAAATGTCATTCTATGTTTGATTGCAGTAGAGTTTTGGAACAGATGTGGCTTGGTCACGCATCACTCCAGAATCTCTATCAGTACTGGCCCAAAGTAAGCATGTCACTTCCTTGCCCACATATATTCTATTCTCATACACATCTTGGTGAAGCCTATCTCAGCAGAAAAAACGGGCTATTTTCCAGCTTCCTGTTTCTGACCAAGAATGTGTTAATGTAATGTTATAATCTCGTGACTTCTGATAGTAAACAAAGACCTACTTTGGCTTGGCTATTCCTTAATTCTCTAAGTAACCTTCAGAGTGTTAACTGAATAAATAATGGAATATGTTTCCTTTTCCTCTGTCATTCCCATAATTGTCCATGACTTGGTGTGCATTTGTTTCTGTCACGTGGTTTTGAGTCAAGTTGGTGGCTATGGAAATGGGCCAATGGAATAGTCCTTTCTTTTCATGTTATTGCTGTTAACTGAGTTACTATTTTAGGAAGAGAGGAAATAAACCTAACCCAGTTCTATGTTTCTTTTTAGCATAGAGGTCCACTTATGATAAACTTTAGAACTGGGTCCACATTTGGACAGAGGAAGTTATTATCATTCCAAGTGTCTATCTTCAAATAGTCCAGGATCACCTCTAGATGGGAAACCTTTTATGCAACCACTCTTAGGCCATTCCAAATATAAACTCTCCAACTATACATAAATGTGAATATGTACTTTATCTGCTCTGCTTGGTTTAGTTCAAAAATGGCACCATTACCATTCAAGAAGACCTTGGAGGAAAAGATTTGCAAGAGAGCTGAAGATGATTGCTGGAGAGGTTAATGATATTTAAGGGCTCTTATCAGTTTGGTTAAGGAAGGCTAAATGCTGGAAATATATGGGGATGTCAAAATAATTTCTGCATCCCTGAAATTTGTTATATTTGTCTTGTTAATGCAATCCTGAATTCTTCAAACTGCAATTTATGATTTGGTGATGGCTTTTATCCTGTTGCTTGGAGATAGATTAATTTTGAGATGAGTACCTGAACAACCCGGCACCCTGATGAACCAAAAGGATACTTGGACTGACTGATTACAGTTTTTTTTTCTTTCCCCCCAAACAAGAATTGAATATTTCTCTTTGATCTAAGAGATGTTATTGATCTGCATGCTGCATTGTGTCACACAACCTGTCTGTGCATTCAGTTCTATTATCTTGGAGATATGGCACTTTGTGCTAAAGACATAGTGCTGAGTTTAAATCTTTGTGAGCATTGTTTCAGTTGAACTACAAATACATCTAATCCATACAGCGGGATCCCAACATGGTCCTGGTTACTGGGCAGCCCACAGAGGTGAATGAAAGGATGGAGGCTTTTGAACTTCACAGAACTTTTCTCCATACAAGAACACCTGGAAAGCCGATTAGCTTAATAAAATGAATAGCTTTACCTATATTATTGGTCTTTTTTTTTTTAAATAGCAAACTACAGCAATAACATGTACTAGCTAGGTCATAGATTGAATAATAGAAACCAATTCCCAACAAATTTCATAATTTGACACACAGATAGATCTACTAACCATTTTGGAGTTTCTCATGCAAATTTGTAGGGTTTTTTTCCCCAATAATTTTATTAAAGATTATATAGAACAAATAAAACTAATACAAAAAACCTAATACAAAAGTACATTAACAATAATATAAGAAAGTGCAGAGAAAAGAGAAGAAAAATTCCCCCCCAAAAAAGTAAAAAGAAACTTCCCCCTTCATTCCCACATTCCCAGCAAGTATATACAGCATTGACAATTTATCACTGTCTCTTCAAATGCTACCAAATACATCTTCATTCCATACTTCACCCCATTTTCTATAGACCCATTTTCTATAGACCTCAGCTCAACTTATTAATCAAAGGTGTAAAGATTAACAGACATAACTAACAATTTAAACATTTAGCCCCCTTTTCCATTTAAACATAATCCCTCTTAATAATCAAAATCTAATTCCAATTAACAATTAAACATTACAAAAAGATTTAAAAATTAACCGTTAATCATCACCAGAGATAGTAACCCATTATTAAGCCCAATTAACAATTAAACATTACAGAAAAAGAAAACATTACCAGAAATTGTTAAACATTGCCAGAAATACTAATCCTTTACTTGAATACCCAAAATAGTAACATAGATATTACAAACTAATCCATTACATCCATTTCCGAAAAGAGTTATCCAAAGTAACCATTAAACATCACAAAAAATAACAACCCATTACTTAACCATAATCAAATAAACCAGATTTGTATTTTTTCTTCTTCCTCCCATCAATCCTTGAATTCCACAGATATTTTTTTTTCTTTTATTATCCTTGTCTCTTCTTCTATTATCTTTGTCTCTTCTCTCAAAATCCTTGTCATCTTTATCAAAATCCATACATAGTTTTAATGGAGCCACCCCTGTAAGTCCGTTATATTCTAACTTAAATGGGTAATTCACATCTCTCTTTTGATACATTATTTATATACTTTTTAAATTTCCAAATGTTCATCCAATTCCATTTGTAAATCCAATATTTCCATCTCTTTCTTATAGGTTATAATTTTTAAGTCCAACTTAAAATCCATTTCAGTTATCTTCCAAGGAACTTTGTTCTCTTCAACAGCAACTTTTGATTCCAACATAGGGTTAAATAGCCCAAGTGTTTCTTGAACCAGCTTATAAAACGTTTTCTATAAAGTAGCCATCTGGTGCTCACTAGTGATTAACCCTCAAAGCTTTGTTATCAGGGTGAAATATAAACACAATTTTTTTTCCCCCACATGAGAGGTTCTTTTTAATTAACTTCAGAGTTTTCTTTAAATCAATTTCATCTAAATCCTTAGCGTTCAAAAACTTTCCAAAAAAACCACACACACACTTTAGTCCCCCTTTTGTTATGTCTTGCAAAAACTAAAAATCTTACAAAGCTGGAAACACAAAATATTATTTCTTTTTAAACAGATTGAAGAGACACACATCCAGTGAATACCCAATTTACAGTTCCGAAGGCTTTTCAATCTTAAAGAAGCAGTAAGAAAAAGTTAATCTCCAAGGTGATTAAAAAGATGAGGTTTAGATGAACTTCAGGTCCTTAAAAGTCTACATTAATGGTCAGAGCATGGTGAAACTTGCAATTCTCCGCTGACTGTAAGCAGCTGCAAAAACATCAGTTTCTGCTGCCGACTCACCAGAAAAAAGAAAAAAAGCTGTCTGGAGTGCTTGAGGGTAATCTCAGATCTCTCCTTTATCCAGAGTGAATTATTGGCAGCCTGGATCCATATCCAGCTGCCTTTTGGCCGAAATGTCTCCTGTGGAGCGTGGGGCATCAGTTCGCTAACCTCACCAGAAGTCAAGTCCCTCATGCAAATTAATGACACTTATGGGCAAAGTTGTCATTTCATCATTCATACACAGCCAGAAGGATGCTAGAAACAATGAGGGAATGGATAAGTGAGATGTTAGTATATGCATGTGTGAGCATGACCATATGGCTTATCTTGATGGTTGGCCATTCTTCTGCCTTCCCTAGATGTTTAATATCTGAAACACTGCAGCATTAGCTGCCTATATTGACATTTTTTTGCAATAATGAAAATATACTTTAAAAAAATCTATGTGCCTTTTGTTCTATTTTTTTTCCAAATATCAAGTTTTTTTTTTTCCTAACTGCCATGAAAATCTACTTTTGATTTAAAAACCTGCCCATTTTACTTTATAGTAGCTAAGGATAAGTCTACTCTTCATTGTTCTGACAGGAGGATTCCAGTTATTTGAATGGCTAAGCAATAAATGGCAGGATTGTGAAGTACTGTGAATTTCATTCCAAAAAGTTATTTTAAAGCAGAGATGTCTTTTCCTAGGATCACATGGCTACCCAGTTCTCATAACTAAAATTTATCTTTGAAATGGAGAAATAAAAATAAAGGTTTCACTGCTTTCAATGTAATATCCTTATAAAAAATAGGATAAAGGATTGGAGAATCCTGTGAAGGTTCAGTGAAAAAGTTTCTGTAATTCCCCATTCCCCCTTCAAAAAAGGGAAAGGAAAGAAACACTATTTACATTTTCCTTTTTGATAGTAACAAGATTTTTTTTACATTGCTTATTTTGTGTGTATTGTATAGTTTTCTGTTTTTTTTTTTTAATCTTCTAGGATTTTTTTTTCTGCCCACACTAACTTGCTGCTGAGAAACATTTGAATATCTGCCAAGGCATCTGCCCTACTTCATATCATACATTTCTAGTGTATACTCTAGGCTACAGTAGTTGAGATGCAGATGTACTGGTGGAGAGGACATTAATTTTGGATGGTTGCATTATGAAATGAAGTTATCTCCCTAATTCTGCTGACAAGAAGTACCTGCTAGAAAAAAGCATTTAGCTTTGACAAGGAATGGCTGATAATTCTGGTTAGTTCTTGAACCTGATCGCAGTCCAGTTAGGCAAGCTGATAATGAATGCTAGGATGTGGAATATTCTCGGCATCTGTCAGATAAAGTTGCTCGATTTCGCTTGGAGTTGCACGTTGGCTGGGCAGATCCTTTGGAAGTGACTGAGACACATCTGAGCCCTGTTATTTGGGAGGAGTTTGAGCCAGATGATCCTGAGGAAGTGGACAGAGTCCTTGTGGCTGTAAACTCAGCCACCTGTGTACTGCACCCATGCCCCTCCTGGTTGGTTAAGGCCTCCTGGGAGGTGGCATGTGGCTGGGTCCAAGCGGTGGTTAATGCCTGTTTGTGGGAGGGGTGGTACCACCTGCCTTGAAGGAGGTGGTGGTGCACCCCCTTCTCAAGAGACCTTCTTTAGACCCAGTCGTGTCTGACAACTTTTGTCCAGTCTCTCCAACCTTCCCTTTTTGGGGAAGGTTGGTGAAAGGGTCGTTGGCATGGATGAAGAGGATTATCTAGACCCTTTTCTGTCTGGGTTCAGGCCAGGGTATAGCACTGAGATAGCATTGGTCACACTTGCAGATGGCTGGGACAGGGCCCTCCTAGATCTCTCAGTGGCTTTTGATACTATCACCCATGGTATCCTTCTGGACCAGCTCTGGGGGTTGGGAGTGGGAGGCAATGCTTTGCAGTGGTTCTCCTCTTTTTTCCATGGCTGCTTTCATTCAGTGTCAGTGGGCAAGGAGAGGTTGAGCCCTAGGCCCCTGCAGTGTGGGGTGCTTTAGGGCTTGGGTGTTCTCTCTTCTCTTTAACATGGGGTCATCCAATGGCATGGGGTGCATTGCTGATGATATCCAGCTATATATCTGTCCAAGTGCCTGGAGGCTGTAAGGGTCTGGATGGGGATGAACCAACTTCAGCTCAACCCTGGCAAGACAGAGTGGCTCTGGGATTTTGACCCCCAGGGTCTGGTGACTTGTCATCTTTGACTCTGGATGGGGTTGCACTCCCCCGGACTGAGCTGGTGCACAATTTGGGGGTTCTCCTGGACTCACAGCTCCTGCTTGATGAGCAGGTGACAAATGTGGCTAGGGGGCCTTTGTACAGATCCCTCTTATTCATCAATTGCGCCCTTTTCTGAACTGGGAGGCCTTGCTCATGGTCACTCATGCCTTAATCACTTCCCATTTGGATTACTGCAATACGCTTTATCTGGGATTGCCCTTGAAGACAACTCAGAAGTTACAACTGGTCCAGAATGTGGTGGTGTATGCAGTATTGGGTGTTCATAACTTCACCCATGTTACACCTCTATTGCATGAGCTGCACTGGCTCCCAGTTTCCTTCCAAGTGCAATTGAAGGTGCTGGTTATCACCTTTAAAGCCCTACATGGTGCGGGATCTGGTTATTTGCAGGATTGCCTCTCCCTAAGAATATCTGCCCACCCCATTAGACCAGATAGGGTAGGCACACTCCAGATCCCTTCTCTGAAAACCTGTCACCTAGTGGGAACTCGGAAACATGCCTTTTCCATGGCCACTCCTACCCTATGGAACATTTCCCCCTGGTGATTTGGCAGCTCCCACCCCCACCCTTTTAGTCTTTTCGGAAGGCCATAAAGACCTGGCTTTTTATCGAGGCGCTGGGATAGGATAGAATGGAATAGAAAGAATGGAATGAGGGTAATTGGAGCTCAATCACATGGTTGAGCATGTCATCTTGACTCCCCCCCCCCCCCCCCGTAGATGGCTCTGATGCTTGGTTCACTATTAGAACATATAAAAAGTGATATACGTTGTATATTTCTAAAGCACGTTGGTAGGTTTTTAAGAAATGGTGTATGTCCATAGATTTTCTTTATCCAGGCAATGTCTATCAAATCATTTCCCCTGATTTTCATCTCTATCTTAATGAGTTCTCCTTCATTAGGAATCTGATATCAGCTGTGCTCTAGTGCAGCATTTCTCAACCCGGGCATCTTCCAGATATGTGGATTTCAACATCAACATTTCTCAGCTCTTACAATGCTGGCTAAAGAGTTGAAGTCCAGACATCCTATATTGAACAGGCATTGGATTAGATGACTAGATGACTTCTGTGGTCACTTTCATCTCTATGATTCTATGACTCTGGAGCAGGACTAAAGATGTATCTTATTGCCCAACTGCATACACACCAGCTATTCTGACAAAAGTTTCTGATATAACAGTTGCCACCAAATGACTTCACCGCTGAGATAAGATTTCAAGTCAAGAACAAGATAGAGAAAGTAGAGGATGTAATTCTTCCAATATTATTAGGCTAAGAAGTGTGGGGGACAGGGGCAGGAGATGAACAAGTCAAAACTCAGTACACAACGTTTAACCATATTAATGTTGAGTTGCAATCAAATCTGTGCATGGAACAAAAAATGTCAAGTGAATGTTGTTTGTGAAGAATGTAAAGTCCATGGTTATATTAAGCATCACATTAAAATTGCAATTCTTATCATTCATGAGTGAAAATTCTCAGCTCCAGAGCACAAACCATCTCCTATCATCCTACCAGATGGAAAACAACTCTCACATAGGCGGGTTAGTGCATAATTGCCCACCATGAGATTTCACACTTCATGTGCAATATCCAGAATCTCAGCTAGATGGACTACTGGATTGATTAGAAATGACAATATCTGAATTCAGATGACAGGAAATGAATGCTAATTACAACATTATCAAGGTTTCTCAATTCAGTGATATAGATAGATATGCCATCTCACAAACTTTAACATTCTCATCTGTTCTTGCACATACTATTTTTTAAAGAAAAGTATGAAAGTAACATGTGAAAAACAGATTAAAAAATACCTTGTGTGAGACAAGATATTAATTCTCAGATTTTAGAAAACTAAATTTAACAGCTATCTAAAAGCTAAGTTGGGCCAAAAGAATGCTATCAGATAGAATTAGACATGTTAGCACTACATGGTCAACAGCAAATAGATCAGGTACTTAATTGTTTGAATGATTCCACTTGAACTAATCAAACATCCTATTCTATTAAACGCTGTAGCTCTCCCTAAAGCTTGTGCCCAGCACCTCTCTGCTATGCATTAAATCAATCCTGCTTTTCTTCAGCTTCCACACAAACCTGTTTCTTGTCTTCTTGTCATCATCCCCTTTCTCTGCCAGATCATGTATTTTTAGACCATAAGCCTGAGGAGAGCTGTAGGCCTTTCCATTTTGATAGAAGTGCTTTTAACAATAAATAATAATAAACGGTTGCTGAGATAAATATCTGACTAACTTTGAGAAAAAGCACTCTGTTTATAAGTTTAGTCAGTCCTAGGGAGAAGGGAACACATCTCCCCTCCCGCCATCGCTGCATTTTGCCTAAAGCAATGTTTCCAAAACAAATTGGAAGGTTGCAACTTAGCTGACATACCTGACAAATTTTGAGATACGACTTACAAGTCTAGGTAAGAGCAGCAATATTTTTTATGGCAAGGGGCATAGTCCCCTTTCTCTGTTTGAACTGTGGGTTGAGATGTCAAGGGAAGCATTACATGATGTTGAAGGGTAGACCAATTCTCCATGGCTCTATTCCAGTCTCTCATGTTTAGGTTAGTTAATGAATTTAGGAAATTAATACCTAAAGAAGTTTTATTGTTATATAGTAAGTGAGTATATATTACTCACTATTATATAGTTTTTGCTTCATGGTATACTTAAACATTTTTACTAACTGAGGCCATTTCCATACTTCTTATGGTTTGAAAGCAGTTCCAGATCTCTCCACTTCCACAACATCAGCTGTTTTCAAGAGTTACTGACTCAGCTTTAGTGTATTAGAGACCACAAAAGACCTCCCCACTTCCTTCCTTCCTGAAATGCTACAGCTCTTTTAAGCTTGTGGGTGATCTCTTTCCTGATCTGAGGGAACCCCTGCCTCACCCTTCCACCCAACTCTTGGTTTTAGGTCTTACAAGGTGAAACATGACTTGATGCCTCTTCAACTTCTCCTAATGGGAACTGTTACAACCAGGCCATGTACACAATATGTAGCAGAGATGTAAGTACAGAAGGATGGGGGCAAGCAATTTTTAAGTTTAGTGGAGCAGGGAGGTTTTTGTTACTGCAGGACCTGCAGTAATTTGAGACAAAGCAATGATTTCTGCTCCTTATTTTCCACGTTTTGAGGTTGACAGGTTTGAAGATGACAGTGAATTGCTGTTAGTTTAATTTTATGAAGGATTCAATAATGCCACAGTGTGGTGGAAAACTCACCTAAAAGCACCTATCAATAGAGATGGTCCAAATGATAATTTTATTAACCCCAAAGCTAGCAGATGACAGTGATTCATGGGTCTCTTGCACCCAGATGAGCCAAAAACAAGACCCACAAGATTTCATAGGTCTTATATAATGTTGTTCAATGAGAATTCAAGCATGTGTATTAACCTAATCAATACCCCAATCAATACCCTAATCAAGGAACTACCAAGGAGAAAACCACACCCCCACCAACACTGGCAGGGCAAGCTACTATATATAAACAGGGGGCAAACCCCGCACTCTCTAGCTCTGATGATGTTGCCTAGGTGGGTAATGAAATGTCTGCAAGCAAACAGCCAAGCTCAGAGAACACTAAGGACTCCACAGAAAGAATTGCTTTGACCTTGCTAAGGAAAGGAGGAAACCGCAAAGAGAGATACCATAAAGGGTGTGAAATCATTACAGACACATTCCTCTAAAGGAAACATCGTAGCTTTGATATATGAGTTGAGCCAAGACTCTGATTATTATTCTGACCTGATGTTTAGACTCAGAAGAGATAAAGAGACACGGCAGCATATATCCTTGACTTCTGCTTCCTCTCAAGGCACAAACTTCTGTAATCAATTAGTCACTATCATGCACAGATTGGCACAATACTAGAAACTCCCATCTTAAGGATGTTGTATGAGAGACACAGCAAAAGACACATGCATAATACTATGAACCTAAAGAGACATACTCTAATACTATACCTACATAACTAAGTTTTAAAACTGATTGAACCTGAGCTTTTGTTTTGGGGTTTGTTTTTTTTTTTGAGCTTTTATTCCAACTCATCAAGTTCTTCTGATGACTTTTTATGATATGCGCATGCCCCCACACACACGCACACACATACGCAGGGTTTAATCCCATGATGAGGGATTTTTGCTGAGAAGTTATAAAGCTTATTTTTGTTACTCACGTCCTTCCCAATCTTTCACAGTTCAGCTTATTATTACTGGATTCCACTTCTATGGAGACTGCTGATGCCAGTGGTCCACTGGACTGGGCTTGAGACTTTAGCTCAGGTGTGACAGGATTCTGCTTACCTGCTCCTTTCCTTGAGGTTGGTTGGAGCCTGTGACTGTCCCTATGCTTTGACATCTTGCTACCCATTTGGGAAGCTCTACATGCTTCCTTCTGCTGCAGATGCTATAGCTGCCCTGTCAGCTACTTTCCATCTGTTGAGCCTTTTCCATCTGTTGAGCTGCTCCTGCAGCCTCCAGCTTCCTTCATCTCCAACTTACGTACCCACATCTACCTTGGTCTCTCTCCAGCTTTTGTACTCTGCCTGGTTGGGTGATACCAGGAGAAAGTAGGATGAATCCCTTGGACCACTTGAAAAAGTCCACACTCCTGGCACAGCCATACATTGCAGCCTAGGTAATATTTCAGGATGGAGGAAGGAGTTTGGCCAGGCTATCCTGTACGCTTGGGGATAAGGAAGAACTCAGTCTTGACCCCAACTTTCCAATCAGTCAAGGAATTCATTTCAAAAAAGAAGCACCTTTTTATGGCAGGGAACATCTGCAGGCTGAGCTGTGTGGTCCAGTCTGCCTGGCTTTCCTCCCACTGAATAGAAGCAGTGGTGGTATGATACTGCCCATCGTTTCCTTAAACAAAAATCAAAAGAGGATTTTTTTCCAGTGTTCGGATTGTTTATTTATTTGTTTGTTTTTTGTGGTGGGGATAGAGAAGTTACAAGAGAAATAATTCCTCCTGTTTGCAATTGCAAATGATTTCTGGCAAAGTTAAAGTATTTCACAAAGAAGTGATTGCCTTTTTTGTGTGTGAGAGAGACACCAGGGGATACTCTGCTCTCCAACTACTATTGCAGTTATGAAAAATGTGTCAATCACTGGAACCATGTGTCCTTTTATACATGAATGCCAATATCAAAGTGGCTCAAGGAATGGATTCATCATAATCAGATGGCAATTCTGAGACTTGGAAAATCTTGACACATTATTCCACCAAAATGAAAAATGCTTTGGAGCCCATCATATTAATATTAATAATCCAGTGTCCTTTCCGTATCATTCAGTAGACAATATCAATTAGTATGCACTGGATGTTGGGTCCCCCCCTCCCCGGTTGAAGAAATTTAAATAAAAACATGACACCAAGGTGAAGATTCAGATTTCACCATAAGAAACCTTTAATATTCCAGGAGATCACCTCCATTTAATTCATTTATTTCAAGACAACTGGGACTAATTTAAGAATGTAATGTTGACATGCCATTTAAATTAGTAACAAGAATATTGGTACCAAGAATATTGGTACCTATCTGGTGGAAACATAGTTGTTGAAGTTATCTTTTGTGAGTTTCTTCTGTGGCACGGGTGCCTTTGCTTTCTCTTTCCCAAGCAATGCAGCACATCAAGACAAGATGGGCTCAGCCATATAAAGTCAGGAGGAAGCATTGCATGAGAACAGAATAACTGAAGAACAAGGGAGAAATATCAGCAGAGCTAATGCAACTTGGAGAGAAGGACCATGAATTCAGAGGTTGTTCTGCAGCATTTTTAGCACATCCACCTTCGTATCAGTTGAAGGCACAGCCTCACCCAAAGGTAACGCCCTGTAGTATATTCAGGTCAGGGGTGTCTGCAGGGAGGAAGTAACCCCCCCCCCAAAAAAAGTCAAGATGATGGTCACAATCATGCAAAGAAAGCCCCAGCTTTTTAAACAAGCTTCGCAATGCATGTTATAAAGGAGCATTGATCACATGGTTGTGGTTGCCATCTTGACTTTTTTTATACCTCTACAAACTCCCCTGATTCATTTCTTTGCTGTCCCAATGAATGTATCACTCATTGTATCTCTCTGGATAATGATGATGATGATGATGATGATGATGATGATGATGATGATGATGATATATCATTCTTCTTCCCAGAGTAGTACAAAGAGGAGTTCTTTCTACAAGGTCTTCTCTCAAAGCAAGGCAATCTTGATTATATCAGAAGGTAGCTAATTAAACTACTTCATACAGTAAGCAAAGTACGGAAGAAAGCAAGAAAATAAGAACGTCAGAGAGAGGAAGGAAGGAAGGAAGGAAGGAAGGAAGGAAGGAAGGAAGGAAGGAAGGAAGGAAGGAAGGAAGGAAGGAAGGAAGGAAGGAAGGAAGGAAGGAGAAGAAAGACAAGACAAGACAAGACAAGACAAGACAAGACAAGACAAGACAAGACAAGACAAGACAAGACAAGACACTGAAAAGGGGAAAAAAGGAAATTGAAAAAACATACATATCCAATTCCTCCAGGAACATAGTCAAGTTCATTGCTTCAGCAGTACTGATACTTGGTTGTTTTTTTTTAACCTTATGTGTGTTAGCTGACATCGCCTGCTCAGAAAGTTCTGAAATTGAATAGCATAGAAGGTACAGTAAAGAAATATTAATAAATAAATGAATCCATGAACCTATACTTGGAACCAACTCCACTCAATATTATTACAATGGCTATGAATCATGGATTACTTGGAATATATCCCACAAGATTTGGGTCCTCGGAAAGCTATCAGGTATACAATTCACCTAGAATGGGGTGGTGCAAGGTGGAATGCCCCCAACTGAAGGCAACCAGTTACATGTAGTGCATTGTAACTACAGTACATTCTGGTTGCTGAGAGTTGAACACTGCACTTCCCTTTCCGACTATTTGCTCATGTCTTCACTTTTCTCTTTCTGGATTGTTGGGGTAAGAGTTGATTTCTAGACAATAAAGGATTAGGGGACTGTTACGCTTCTGCATTGTCAGTTAAAGGTTCTGCATCGTTGCCCGATCATGGGAAGACTATTAGAAATAAAATCAAAAGGACTCCTTGGGAAAATATACTT
The DNA here is from genome assembly GCF_059951505.1 of Python bivittatus. NCBI lineage: Eukaryota > Metazoa > Chordata > Lepidosauria > Squamata > Pythonidae > Python > Python bivittatus. The sequence continues at coordinate 18,966,634 of NW_028277124.1, read as the reverse complement.
TCCGTTTTAGGCAGCTGCTGGTAAATTGTGAATTGAGTTCCGTGTTGTGTACACCTCAAGTAAATGGCTGGCTTTGTTGAGATTCATATTGTCTCATCCACTACCAATCTCTCATGCCACCTGCCCCTCTGTACATCTTCTCAATAACTCCACCAATCTTGGATGCCACACATTTTAGGAATAACTGACTTCATCTCAGAAAGGCAAACCATTCATTTTCTTCAGCTGAACTGTATTTGCATCTTCCCCAAAACTCACTTGTTTTGGTGGGAAAAAATGCTTTCAGCCTCTCTTCAGAACCATGATTTATCGCGACTTGTCAACTTCTGTCTTACGATATGGCAGCTCAGGGCTAAGAATTTCCACTGGGTGGAAACCACCACCACACTTTTTGAAATTGTATCATTAAATTATTGAAGGGACTTGAAATTTATTTTTTAATTTATTTTGTAGGCTAAGGATTTACACCTCAAATGAAAAAGGCTACTCTGGCTATTTATATTCTGCAAGACTATGATACAATTTGTCAATGTCAGCATTTATGCACTATATTCACGATGCTTCTGTGTCATTATGCTTTTAAAGATTATATTACGTTCCAGTGTGTTGAGTTTCCTCAAGCAAAAAATAGGATTGCTGTACTATACTCTTGACAGGAGTGTTTATTTTTTTTATTATTCTTATGTAGGCATCCCATTTCTTTAGGCATATCATTTCTTCTTCTTATCCTTCTGCCTCATTTTGTTGGCAAGACATTAAGGGTAGTCAGGGGTCCCTAAAACAACCACACACTTCTGAATTTAACAAACCATAGTAATGAGTATACTGCAGTGTTCCTATATTGCTTCTTACTTGTATGCTTAATTCATGGGCGAGCTATCAATGTATGTGTGTATGTATGTATGTGTGCTTTTGAGTTAGTATTGACTCCTGGGGACTGCCTGGACAAGTCCCTGAAGTTTTCATAGCAAGATTTTGGAAGTGGTTTGCCCTGGCCTCCTTCCTAGGGCTGAGAGATGGTGGCTGGCCCAAGGTCACCCAGTTGGCTTCATGCCTAAGGTGGGACTAGAACTCTTGGTCTTTCAGTTTCTAGCCTGCCTTAACCACTACACCAAACTGTCTCTCAGAGCTACCAATACATTGTCCCTCCCCCAAAAATAAAAGAGGATATCCTAAGCAAATAAAAGCAGAGAGAACATTTAATGTGTTTAAGGAGGAAAGCTAAAAACTTGAAAGAAATCAGATGGTTCTCTGAGAATTCTTCTTAGCATCTGATTCTATCAGCTATGGCATTTTTTGTATGATCTGATTGAGACATAATGCTATGATGATCTAATTCCTTCCTGGAGGATTGGTCTTATAAAGTCATGCTGGAAGATGGCTGTCCTAGAACTCTTTGGATTATGGAATGCATTGAAGTTCTAACTTGTCCCCTATACTTTTAAGTTCTTACAAGAATTCCCAGCAGTTCATTTTGGTGGATACTTTCAAACTGCAGAATCAGTGCTAGAGATAGTTGGGAATGGATGAGATAGAACAAGTGAATTGTAATCCAGACAAGATAAAGGTAGAGAGGCAGAGAATATAATTGCTCTGAATGAAGGTTTGCATCTGTTCTTAAAAGGTCCTGTACTTCTCCAGAGGGATCAAGCACACACTTTGGAATTTTTCCAACCAGGAAGCTAGGAAGTGGCTTTTGATATCTGGCTTTTGATTACTGAGCCAACAATGTGACTCATTTTATACTAATTTTATTAAAAATTACAATTGCAATGATAAAAGTGAATATAAACTAGAAAAATAAAATAATAAAAAGAAAAAATAGAAGGTTCAGCAAAGAAAATGAAAAATAGAAAAGAAAGAAAAAATAAGAATATAGTAAAGAAAAAAAAAAGAAGAAATATATGAAGAAATGATTTCCCTCTGCATCACAAGTATAAAAATTTTTAGTACCTATCACCTCTTAAAATACATCAAAAGCTCTCTTCTTCCCATATCCCATCTATTTATAAACAAATCCATAAAGCCTCATCATTTCAGTCCTGAAGTCAGCAAAAGTTCATTAAGATAACAACATATCTATGTTAGCCTTAATCAAATAAACCAACTTTATGTACCTTTCTTTCACTTTTACCAATTTTGATCTGTAGTCCCTTCAAATAATCTCCTAGAACCTGATTTCTTTTCATTTTTTTCTTTGCCCTTTCTCAAAAAATTCTTCAAAGCTTTAATAAGCCAGGTCACTCTCTTGGTTTGTTATTTGTATATCCCTTTTAATGATTGAGACATCAGCCAGTTTCCTTTGTATGTCCAATGTAGCATATTTTGCATGGCATTCTTGTAGCCTGTCATTTTTAAATCCACTTTCAGATCAATCTCAATCTTGTCAGGTAAAACTTGTTCCTCTTCCATAGCATCTTTTAAACACAGTCTATCTATAGAGGCAGACACTCTTAAAGTTAACTTCTGGGTCCATTGCTCAAAAATATCCTTCAGTAGGTCCAATGTTAAAAGATTTTGCTTCATTCTGTATTTGTACGTTGAATTTAAGTGTTCTTCTCCTTTAATTGTAATCTTTAGATCCTTTTAGTTCCCTCTAGTGTCCAACTTTCAAAGTCCCATCCCATCATGCTTTTTTAAAAAGAATTCAAAACAAAGACATTTTTCCATGGCAAGGATTCTTATAATTAATTCCAAAATCTTATTTCAAATCCATTAGTCCATTTGCAAACTTTCTAGAATCAAAGTTCTAACCACCTTTTTGCTGTTTATTCCAATCATCATCATCATCATCATCATCATCATCATCATCATCATCCTCCTCCTCCTCATCCTCCTCCTCATCCTCATCAACCTTAAACTTGTATTTAAAACTTCTTTCACTAAGGATTGAAGGAAACTCACTTGGTATTTTCAGACTTGTTGATCCAAAGGTTCCTAATAGCTGAAAAGCAGTTAACAAGCAAATTCCAAAAGTGTTTTGAAAAGGAAGTATGCCAACCCAGTGTCCTTAAATGTGCTGACTGTGGGTTGAGCAAAATGGCTATTCCCTCATCTCCCAGAGCTCTAAACCCACCAGACACTGCTGTCTTGCAGTCTCCTCATGAGGAGTAACTGTCTGGAGCACTTGTAGTTGATCTCAAGTCCTCTTCTTGTCTGGAGAGGAATTACAAAGAGCTGATCTACTCGCTGATTCATAGCATAACCAGGATAGTCTTTGCTTGAATTATACTGTAGTGATTGAAGCTGCCTTTAAGACTATAGTGGGAGAGGGGAACAATGGGAAGAAAGATACCTCCCTATGATGTAATTGAAGGGAAACTTGAGACAAGGTTATTTATATTCATACTAATTATATTAGTTGTTGTTCATCCATCATTGTTGATGAAGACCTCAACGTCATTAATCATGTTAAAACTAGATGTTGTGTGTCTGAAGATGGCTGGTCAGGCCAATTTGGGCATGGAATATCCTGGCATGTGCCAGGCAAGCAGGTGTAGACACTGCAGTTGTTGCACTGATAGCTCTAGACGTGTGCAGTTCACACTTATGTTGTGCTTCTGCAGTGTCGCTTACTTCGTAAGCTTGACAGCCATTGTGAATGAGGCCATGCCAGGTAGAGCAATTTTGTGCCAGTGTTTCCTAGTGGTCATGTCTATGTCAAGCAACTCCAGGGGGGCCTTTAATGTATCTTTGTAACATTTCTTCTGCCCTCCATGTGAGCAGAGAATTCCCCAAAAAGGACCTGCTTGGGTATGCACTTTATCCAGCATATGGATGATGTGACTTGCCCACCAAGTCTGTGCTTGCATCAGCAGTGTGTGGATTGATGGTGGACTTGCTCTAGAGAGAACTTCAGTGTCTGGTACTTTACCTAGCCATGTGATGCCTAATATTCTGCAAAGACAAGTCACGTGGGAATGGTTGAGCTGTCTTGCATACCTTCAATACACAGTCCACATTTCATAGGCATACAGAAGGGTAGTGAGTACCATGGCTCTGTAGATCTTCAAGTTTGTTGCTGGCCTCAATGTTCCTACACAGTGGAACACAGCACTATACATGGAACTTAACAACTGGATTCTTCATGCCCTTACTATGGCTAAAAGACTAATATTGCAGCATTGGAAAGATACATGTATGGCACTGTTCACTCAATGGATTGAAGACTTGATTGCTCTTGCCACCTATGAGCAGACTGCCCATAGACATAGACTTTGTATGGACAAGTATAATGAAATATGGGACTCATTTATACAAAATGCAATAGGTTAAAAAAAATGATAGTCATATAAATGCTTTAGAAATATACACATACTTGAATAATATTTGCATTAAATAAGTATGTATAAAATTGTAATTGTTTACTGTAATAATGACATATTAACATTTTTTTCTTTGTTGTATTTCTTTCACTTTTTCATTAAACACTTTCTATGTGTTTTTTCTTCTTAATAATAATAAATAGATAAATAAAGTAGATAAATAAATTAAAAGGCTGTATACTATATATTTATATTTTGTATTGTGTTTATACTTGGTTTTCATTGATTTTATGATTGTCACCCAGAGTCACTTGTGTGAGTTGGGCAGCCATGGAAATCAAAGAAAGGAAGGAAGGAAGGAAGGAAGGAAGGAAGGAAGGAAGGAAGGAAGGAAGGAAGGAAGGAAGGAAGGAAGGAAGGGAAAGAAAGAAAGAAAGAAAGAAAGAAAGAAAGAAAGAAAGAAAGAAAGAAAGAAAGAAAGAAAGAAAGAAAGAAAGAAAGAAAGAAAGAACATTTGGATGAACAAATACCCTCTTGCTTCCCTTTCCAAATGACAGCTGTATGAAAATGTCCATGTAGTCACCAAAAACTGAAGTCAACTTTACCTTTCCATTGTCTATCTAGTCCAGCATGGTCTGGTTCAGCTTTTCCTACCTTGATGAAATCAAGTTGTTTTTTTTTTTTAATTAGTGTGATCATCAATCCTGGTTCAATGACAAGGACAGCGGTGTTGTGCTGAACACATCTGAAGGGCACTAAGATAAGGAACTTTGAACTAGTCTGACTGGGGATAGCTGTCTATGGCTTCAGGAAATATTTCTCCTACTCTTGCTATCTGAGATAGCAGGTAGAATAGCAATATACAACAGAGACTGAAAATGGAATTGGGCTTCTAGTTTGCTTTTTTCCCACCCACCCACCCCCCATTTTGTAACTCTGCCCTAGCTGAAAACTGGTGTTATTCATTAAATAAGTGATAGCTGTTGTTCATGATGTGTGTGTGTTTACTGTGCTGCTCATGGTTCAGCAGAGTTGCTCAAAAGATATTGAACACCATTTCAGAAAATATTTGAAAGCAATTTCTTCCAGTTAATCCCAGTTGCCCTCCAGATATCTAGTACTGTGAGGGTCCCACAACTTGTATCAGCCTCTGCCGACACATTTCTTTCTTGACTGATGCCATGAAAAATTAACAAAATGTTTAATTTGTATAACAGTATAACATAGATATAACTCAGTAAAGAGGGAAAATCTCTGGGAAAAGATGCTCCAGAGAAAATCCTGATGAAGTATTTGGAGAATAGACCTTTCAGTAAATCAGTTTGAAAGACTGACTCCCAAGGATGCCTTGCTTGCTGGCATTGTATACAAGAACATCTGGACAGTGTATGGTTTAGACCCTCTCAAGTCCAGATGGGAGATTCCATAGAAGGTCATGGAGAATAACAGGGCTAAGGTCCTGTGGGACTTCCAGATCCAGATGGACAGGCAGGTACTGGCCAACCAACCAGACATCATGGTAGTAGACAAGGACCAGAAGACAGCAGTGGTGATCGATGTAGCAGTGCCAAGTGACAGCAACATCAGGAAAAAGGAGTATGAGAATCTATAGAACTGCCAGGGCCTGAAGAAGGAGCTAGACAGGATGTGGAAAGTAAAGGCCAAAGTGGTCCCAGTGGTGGTAGAAGCACTTGGTGCTGTGACTCCTAAGCTGGGAGAGGGGCTCCAACAGATCCCAGGAACAACATCGGAGTTCTCTGTCCAGAAGAGTGCAGTGCTAGGAACAGCTCAGATACTGCACAGAACTCTCAAACTCCCAGGCCTCTGGTAGAGGACCTGAGACTGAGGATGACACAGACCACCCACAGGGGTGAGAGGTATTTTTTTTTTTTTAAACATCATGACATTGTAATTTTGCAACCAAGCCTTTGCATGTGTGTGAGGGGTAGAGAGTAATTACTTGAATCAGTCATCAGATGCTGAGAGACAGGATGGATCAAGAACAAGTTGCTTGCTGCTTCTATGAGCAGAGATATTCAAACCTGGCAGTTTCTTATAACAATGGGAAATAGACCAGAATGATGAAGACATAAAGTCCCCTATAAAATTTGCAAGAAAGTTCAAATTCCAGGCTAAGAATTTCCCATAATTGGGAAAATGGTCTGCCCCCAAGCTGGAAATCCATACTAGAAATCATTAGGAAAAGATTTTGAAAATAAAACTGATGACACTGTATTGCCCTTACAAATCTATATTTGTATATCTGCATCTGGAGTACTATGTATTCCAACTATTTGCCTCATTGGCACATTTGAAAAAGGATATAGTAAGGCGGGAAAAAGTTCAAATGTTCTTCTTATGGGATGTGTGGGATTCTTCAGCTTCAAAATCATGCATGGCATAGAAAGACAGGAAATATTTCTCCATCTCTCTGAAAAATGTTACGATCACTAGGATTTGAAATATATACAGAATTTGAAAGGAATTTATTCATTGCTGGATCCATCCTGAAAAGTCTTCTCTAATGGTAGTAGAAAGCATTGATTGCACCATTGTACAGCTTGCTTGCACTAACCCAAAGAAGCACGTTCTCAACATCATCAGATTTATTCAACAGCTTTGGATCAAACAGTGTTTTGGAAATCAACTGAATCTGAACTGTGAGCGTGGAAGCTGTTTTACAATTAATGGAAAACTGAACAATTGCTTTTCCTTTTAGTTTTGAACCATATAACAAAGCAGCAGAAATTGTAAAGCAACTTAAAAAAGATGCAACCCAGGTTTTTAAATTCATTGAGTGAAATATACACATAGGGGAAAAAGAATTATTTCTTATATAGGATTAAAGTAATTGTTTAAGTCTAGCTTACGAGCGAAATGTACTGATGGGGAACTGTGTACTAACATTCTGTACCTCTGCTTAGCTTTCTTCAAGATCAGCCTTTGTCAGCTATGTGCCTTCATCTGTGGGGTCTACGTAGAATTAAAAAAATAAAGTCCATTTGCTTGTTTGCTTGTTTTTTTGAGATAGCTCAACTCCTAATGACTTCATGGGTACAGACATACCATTCTTTGTAATAGTATTAAAATGCATTCTTGCAAGATACGTTTTTTCAACTACCCATTCTAGCCATGAATCCTGGTATTTCCTGGTATTCTCTCATCCAAATATTAAGCAGTCATGAACCTCCTTAAGAAAATCAGTTTGGTCATGCTGACAACTGAGTTTTAAGTTACTGTAAAACTGTAATTTAGAATCTGATAGAGTACTTGTTTTACATAATTATGTAAGGGAGCAATGGACAGTTGGGTGGCATACAAATTAAATAAATAAATAAAGCAGAGAGATGTTTAAGTATCATTTAAAAAGGTTATATCCCATCAGTTGAAGTTCTTCAGCTAAGACGTATGTTTGTGTGTTCATTGAGTGAGGGGTGGGTGAGTGCCGAAGGTCCCACAGTCACTACAGATTTCTTCCACATTGTCAAGGCACCTAAAAGAGAATGATAGCCATGAAATGTCTTAATTTCTTCTGGCATTCCCCAGTCTCTTTGCTTTCTCCAACTGACACTGCAGTCTCCATTGGCTGATTCCATACATGATTGCGGACATAGTTCCTCTTCTCCTAGGCCTTGAGTTAAAATGGATGGAGACTCTTGCTGGATGTGTTTTTTTATGTTTCTGTATTGAGTAACTGGATATTTAGATTTTTGTTTAGTATATGCACATAATAATATCATTATTATTTTATATTATATCCAGCTGCCCAGTGTTGGTCTGGAGTTGGGTGACACCTGAACTGAATGAAATAAGTGACCCATCAGTAGCATAATGGACTCATACATCTCCCCTCTTTCTTTTCCATTGCAGATGGGTAGTGTGCTGGAGAAGAAAAGAGGTTCATCCTAAGGAGGAAAACAAGGAGTAAACTTAGAAATATTCATGAAGGATAAAGATGTGGATTTGAGTACCATGGACTGGAAAAAGAAACTGATCAATTAGTCCAGATAGAAATACTGTTCCACTGAGGCAATAGTATTAAAGAAGAAGCTGAATATGTGATGTAAGCAATAATGGACTAGGAAAAAATGGTTGACAAGGTAGGAGGAAGTAGAAAAAGAGAAGACAATGGCTAAGGTGGATGGATAGGATCAGCAAAAAATCGCAGAACTGTCCTTGGAAGAGCTGCTAGTATTGAAATGATGAACACTTGTCCATGTAGTCACCAGGAGGTGAACTGACTCAATGGTACTGGACTAACTTTTCATCATATTTTTTTTCAGATGTGAGATATGAAAAAATAGCATCAAGAAGGAGACACCCAGTACACTTCTATCTCTATTCATTTCAGTCTAGCTTTTTATTAGGCCTCTGTAAGGTGTCTTGGTTTTCCTTTGGTGAAGAGCTGTTTGCCACAGAGGCAACATGATTCTCTTCGTTGAGGCAAAGGAGGCACAAACAGGGTCACTCTTCATAGCGTCTCACATCCAAAATGGCTGACAGTCCAGGCAGAGCCCAGTAAGCTCCAGAGATAATAATTTGATTTGTTATATTCAAATAGAACTTGACAGCTGGGGTTACAACTTCTTTTCACAAAAGGTTTGACAGGAAGGAAGGAAGGAAGGAAGGAAGGAAGGAAGGAAGGAAGGAAGGAAGGAAGGAAGGAAGGAAGGAAGGAAGGAAGGAAGGAAGGAAGGGTTTTCCTACTATTTTGCCAGAGGCTTTTGTTTCATATCCTGCCTTTCAAGGTTCTGATATTTCAATGAAGCTAACATCTGACACATCTCTTCCCTCCCTCCGGCCAGAGGGGAACAGTTGTACAAACACCAGCTGGATTGCATAACCAGGTCCCCATTTTTGCTGTGCCAACATATTAAAGATACTCCTTGAAAAATCGTTTCATTTGCACAGGCCTTATAGTAAAAGGAAAAACAGACTATCCATATTGCGTCTTTGTCACAAGTCATTGTATGGATTCTCCCTCCACACCTTTGCCTTATCACTGAGTCCATTGTTCCCTTATTTGTTTGCCTTATTTTGCTGCAGCATCTGCTCATTAATGAGAATCAAATCATTTCCCCTTCTTGTTTTCAGTATCTCGGCTGTTTCCTCTGGGCCATTTTTGCACAACTTCAGCTGTGTAGAACACAGCTTTTGTTTTCAGTGTGTTTTCAGTTCAGAATAAATGAGCAGAGAGGGAGGGAGCAAAATCCACATCCACGGGGAACCTGGAATACTTTTAAAGAGCATTCACATCACAAGATCATATTGACAAAATGAAGACGATGAGGCAAAACTCAGATCTGAATGATTGCCAGAGACCCTAGTAAGTTGTAATGGTCCTGATCCAGATTGCAGGGAGGCACTTTTCATCGTGTTGATTTTAGGCAGTTTAAGGACATCCGGCTAGTGCTGAAATGTGTTCGGTGTCTTGAATTCACAGTTACTTGGCTCAGTGGAGAGCTGCAGATAGATGGGATGACAGCATTGGAAAGAGAAAGAAAAATAAACCATTTAAATGCCACTTTGGGACAGAAGCCCTGGAATCAGAGATGCAACATGCCATTGTGAATCCATAACTGTTTCTCCATCTACTATTTTGGGTCTTTGTCCCATAAAACAACAGAGGTGTTCTTCAAGCATGCAGTTTTCAGCAAACATGCAATTAAGTATCCATCCCATTTTTTCTTATCTTAATTACCCCTTCCCGTAGTAATTTTCCCACGTTAAAAAAAGGGTCAGCAGTTCCCCATCATGCACCTGCATGCTTGACTTCAGGCGATCCACTCTGCTTCTACGCCAACAGATCTGTACCATGCTAACACCAAGGTAGTCCCCTACAGCCCAGCCAAAGTACTTTATTGTTCCCCAAATGGTTTAAAATCCAAATACTAATTTGGTTTCACCCCTGGCTTTTCATCTTGTACTTCTGTCCCTGGCTTCCTTCTCCAAAATGTGTGTCTGGGCATAAAGTGATTGGATTAGCTGCTTGATTGTATAAATCTGTTCCATGTAAGTAAATATTTCTGCAAATACTATGTGTACTCACAGAACCCCACGTGGATTTCATTTGCTAATGGAATGGGACTTACGCTTTGGGCTCTACTACAAAAGTGTGCAATATTGAAATGAATTGAGGCCCTCCACCCATCAGAAGATACTTTGTCCAGGCCCAAACTCTACTGTGGAAGGGAAGGCTTGCCCCACCACATGGCCCTATGGGATATCAGACTGGAGAAGTGATGGCATAACTAGTAAAGTTGGCTAAACACAAGATTACTGCCAGCATAAGGAAAAACACCACCATGGTGACCAAATACAACACATATACGTACACTGGAAGTAAAAGATCTTTGCAACAGCATCCATAGGAAGCCAAAACAAGCAATATGATGGTCGCAGAATCACAAACGGTACTCCACCCCTTTGTACATATACAGAATGTTCACACATGTACAAAAGGGGAAGTTCCCCCCCCCCAACATGCCATGAGAGCCATCTTGCCTGTTTTGATCTGCCTAAAGTTGCCACTGGACCTTTTTTTTTTTTTTTTGATATTTATATGCTTTGATATTTATATGATATGGGCAGAAGGAAGAGACACTCATTCCTGTCTGGCAGCTGAGCTTTGATTGTTTGATAATTCTCTGTGTTTAACTGTTGGCCTAAGAGGGTGATGGTTGATTGCTTGCCAGTTCTCCATGATTCTGCAGATCCACAAATGTATGCAGAGCACCTATGTGGATTGGGGGTGTGTGTGTGTCAAGATGGCAGTAGTGGCCATGCGATTGAAGCCCCACCCATTTTTATATGCAGTGCATGTGCCTCACACATAGGGAAGAAGTGGGGTTTCATTCACATGGGTATGGCTACCATCTTGACTTTCTTGACACACACACACACACACAGAGCTGTGGATGCTTCCATAAATATGCCTTTTCCCATAATGGTCTGTCATCCTAATAAATGTGGAAATAGAAAACCAATGGCTTTTGAACTGTGAAATCAGAAAAGAAGGGTGATGGAAAAAATGGCCTTTTGTTCTCGAACCAACTACTTTTAAATATATGCACACAAGCCAAGGTTTTGTTTTGTTTTTTTTAGAGAGAGACTTGGGAGGGGGAAACAGAGCGGGCAGCACAGAATACTATGCCATGGATTAACATCTAAAAATAAACTAGAATGGGAAAGTTTATTTTCCTCAGGAAAAAAGGGAAGGGAAAAATCAATAAGCTTTGGGAGTTTGTGAACTAAACTGCTTAGGCTGCTAAATGCAGCTTCTCAAATAATAGGTCAGTATCCGCCTGTAATTCTTAAGCTGCTTACTCTGGAGTAATGCCACTGGGTGATGGAAATACCCTGGAGTATACAGTTTTGCAGACCTCAACCTTCATGAACTAATCTAAAGCATTTCTGTGATTGTTTGATAAAAGAGTGCTGCTAGTAAACGCCAGCAGACTATAGGATCAAATGCAGACTACGAAAAGTTTCTGCTGAAGTTTCCATCGATACTCCAGGACAGAAAAACTGCAAGGCTATGAGCTTATTCCTTTCCTTTTACTGGATAAATGAATAGTATGAATGGTATGCGAGCACTTGGTAGAGAGAGTTCATTGACATTTCTAGCTAGATGGGAAGAGAGAAATAATTTACAATTATTTATCAAAGAAAGTCACACTTAAAATCTTGAATAGGCAATAAATCAGCCTAAATTACATTTACTTAAGATATGGAGAGTTGTTTTAATAGAAGAGATGATGGTCCATGGATTAAGGACTCAGGCTGTTACTACTGACCACCCTTTTTTCTTTCCCTAAACTACACTAAGTAGAGCTGGGCCAGGTTGTAATTGGATGGGGAACTTCCAGGGAATCCTAGATGAGAAGCTGAAAAGCATCCCATCCTTTCAGTGCCAGGAAAACTCACTATTGTGGCTAAGGGCTCTTTCTCCAAGTCATGTTAAGATGCCGTTCTCCTCTCCTTAAATCAGTGGCGAAGTATGCTGGCATCGGTTGTATTGTCCCCATTGCTGAGCACTCATGAATCCATGCAACGATACTGCTCTTATCATTTTAACATGAAACAAGTTAATGAATGGGACTGGTGGATACCTCTGGCTTTATTTGCCCTTCCACTGCACATCACCAGCTGGCAGGAAAAACATTCCCCCATCACTGTCTTTTATGTGGGTTGGGGAGGAGTTGGCTTAATCCTCTGTCCCCCTTTCTTGCCAGGGCTGGGTTGGAGGGGAGAGAAAATCTTGGAGAATGGAGATCAGTTGGGGGAGGCCAACTTTTTACCACCAGTTCCTGATCCCATGGAGCTACCTCTGTCCAACTCCATACCTGGCCAGAACAGTTTTGTTTTTCCTCTCTTTCCTCCCCTGTCTGTGCAAGCTAACATGGAGACATGTAATCCACCAGGAGCCTGGTCAGTTTCAACTATAGATTTCCTAAGCCTGAATGCAAGCTTGCCTTCAGATCCACAGTGTGAAAGGAGGAGATAGACCTGCTTTTAAAAGGATTTCCCTGCTGTTCTCTCCCAACACATACAAGAAACTTCCCCAGTGCCTTAATATTACTTGCTTCATTTGAAACAAAAGAGGTAGTGATCCCTACTCCCCACCAAGCACTAAGGAGTATTGTTCATTTCCAAGGAAATATGCAGAATAGTTACTTACTTGTTTTAAATTTAATGTTATTTACTCCTGGGTATTGTTGCCTTTTTTGCATTCATCCTTCTGCTCAGCCTAGACTAAAATGGCATGGAGAGAAACTGCTGGGGAACCAGAGGGGAAGAGGTGCACCCACAGTAGCCTAAAACGATCAGTAAGAATGGAACAAATTGCACAGCAAGATTCACATTGCGCCAAGAGGGAAGACATTATTTCAACACTGGAACAAATATGAGCTGTGTCCATGATAAACTGAGAATACAGTGAATGTGTCTTTTAAGAATAGTTAGTGGTTCATCTTCAGATAATTGTTAGAATTCATGGCAGAAATTGAGTGAAACTCAAGGAGATTATTACCTTTTTAAGCAACAGTAGCAGCTTGGGAGAGAACAGGTTGATATTTAAAACCAGAACCATTATGACCAAAGATCTGACTTCTTCCACAAATAGGATTTGGTATTGCTAAACGGGCAAGAAACATAAAGGAAGAGTCAATACTTTAAGTCTTTTTAGTATCCTCTCTCTAAAGGAACAAAAGTAGGAGGAACCTTTTCAGTATTGTAAACAAGCAGTCCTCTTTTTATTCCAGATGGGAGGAAAAATAGCTAAATCTGATCTAACTTTCTTTAAATTGTAACCAATCCATCTAGGCAGTTTTTGTTTTACTAAGAAGGAGCTGTATGTCTTCAAATGTTGGACACGGTAGCCAGATTTACGACTTTCTCCTTCAACATACCTAGCTTTTCCTCCTTTCCAATCCTCCTTTTGTGTTCACCTAGAAATGGATCCCACTAGAAGTATTTGTGTCTAACTCTGAACATGGTTCCGGTGCTAGCATTTGTCCAAGCAGAACTGAGTCTCTGAGCATAACAGAAAAATAAGTTTTAAACTCTGAGAAGCGGTTTTCAAACTTGAAATTGTCTTTTAAAGAAGACTAAACTCAAAGGAGCTTCACAGAAAACATTGCCTTTATCTATAGGCTAGACAAGCACCAAGAGTATTTATTGGACATTCACCGTTGATTAGACAGAATGAGTCCTGATGTTTATACTTAAGTCTACACATCTTCAGCATCAACTATACAACTTGTGATGCGCCAAGTCAGATCCAAAGCACTAGCTAACAGCACTTTAGAATCGATAGCTTTCTTGGATTGCCTTCCCTGGATTGCAGAAGAATGGGGTGTGTGTGTGTGTGTGCATGTGTGTGTGTGTGTGTGTGTGTAATGGGCTGTAGAAATAACCTTGAGGAACAGGCGGAAAAGCTTCAACCAAAGGAATGGTGAGATAAAGAAATCTGAGTCCAGGGTAGAAATGTAATTTGAGAAATCATCTCAGACATGACCCTCCCTAGTTCTCATGAAGATAAAGGGACCGGAAGGGAAAAACACATTGAGACTTGCAAGATTCTGCTACTGTAACCTTATAATAAAAATAGTATTAAGCATGGATGACTTTGGCTTCCTAGTCTGGTCTACCTTAAAGGGCTAACATTGTATGTTAAAGGAAAGATCCCAATATTTGAAAGATCATATTGTAAGGTTGTTACTATAAAGCTGTTAAGTTCACTTCATTTGACCAATCTTAAGTTGTGCATGATTCTTTGGAACCAAGACTGGTAGGGTACTGCTGACTGAGGACATCATCTTCAAATACATCATTTGAGAAAGAAATAATTTAGGAGATAAGGTGATCCTAATTATTCAGGATTCCTTGAAAGAATCTTCTTAGAATCACACAACTCAGCAATGTTGGTACATTTGTTTTCCATTCAGCTTCTGTTAGAATTTATTCGCTGGCTCACTTTGTCTAGACTGGGAAGCTAAGGAGTAGAAGACCTGGTTAGTCCATGGACAAAAAATTTTCTGAGGAAACGTGGCATATGAATCTAACAAATAATAAAACCAGCATTTTAGTAGAAATGTCTGCAGCACTAAGATAAAAGAAAAAATAAATTATATCATTGAAAGATACATCTTTAGATTTTATAACTCACTGCGGTTATTTTATTTCATAGCAAATAAAGTCCTAAATGACTTGGCAATGAGGTATTTATACAGTCACCTTCTCTACATGGAAGCAACCCATCCAATTGACCAAGTGAGCTCATGCCCATCTTGGTTTAATGGTCCTCTAGTACATGAAGTGATGGAACAATTGGCTCTCAGACAATGCTTTTCAGTTGGAGGCCCCATATTATGAAATAGTGTCCCTCTAGACATTATGTTGGTACCTTCATTGTAGACCTCCCAGAACCAATTAAAGAGCCTTCAGAGACTGAATGGTCCTCACTGCTACTACTGTATTATTATAGCTTTGAGTTTTATTTTGATTTTAGGGTTCTTAAACCATTGTTTATATTTTTGTGATGCAAACTTTGAGGAGTTGTTTTCAAATCCTCTGGTATAAAAATATAATAAACAAATGAATGAATAACATTATTCTAGGTCTTCCTATGATATTATTACAAGGTTTTTGATGAAGATGATGATGATGATCATCATCATCATTGTGATGATGATTAAAATGCTACGGCCAATAGCATTTGTGTATCTAAAGCTGTGGAGAGTTCATATTGTTATATAGCAGAAGCGGGGGAGGAATGTGTGCATAGTAACCAACACAAAATTCAGCCTCTTGGGAATCCTATCTTAAAAAAAAAAAAGTTTTTAGGAAATATGTGATAAATGCTTGCTGAAAAAAAGCCGAGGTCTCCTTGTCCTGCATTGCCTATATATATATTATGGAAGCAATAAAGTTATGCAAATAGACAACAACATAGTGCAAGAGTTATACTGAATAAATAATTGAGCTTTTTAGCACATTATTTTATTATCATTAATAAATATAGAATATTCACAGACTTGCTCAAAATACATATTAATCTTCAAGAACTTGGAAGCTGTTTCAAGTCTTCTGTGCATTCTCACTTACATTTCCTAGTGCTGTTTCTTCTCCTCCATAATTTTTTAGTTGCTCAAATTAAGATTTTTTAAAAGACAAATATCCTGCCTTTTGCTCCAGAGCTCCAGTAACATATATACATAAATAAAGAATTTGCAATAACTTAAATGTCCTATCTCTGTTTGCAATGGTTCATATTCTTTCTGTTATTTTTTCTTTAACATTCTATTTGAGGCCATGTTGCAGAATTTACAAATTGATAGCACTCTCAGATCGACTTATCATCTTATAGGTTATAGTATTATCAATTTGGTAAATGAGGATCTTCTAGTTCTCTTCTATTAATAATGCAATTATATTTATAACAGTACTGTCCTGAAAAGGTTAACAAAAGCTGATGTCGGAGGATGGATTTGGGCTTTGTCACTGTAGACTGCAAATTAGGATCCTCTTTGACATGGTTGAAAGCTTACCAAAGTGGCCTTTATACCCCTAGAAGAAAGTTGTAGATATTTGCAAGGGATCCATAAGGCTTTTCATAGGGATTCAGGAGACAATTTTGTAATTAACTCCTCCATTATCAGTAAAAAGTCCCACAGCTCAGCGGTTTATGGAAAAGGAGAGAATGGAGAGAAATTACGAAAGCCCCCATCCTAAAGTCTTAGGATATGAATTTGCTCTCAATGGACAACTGTTCAATTGCTGAAATTCTTGTAATGAAGGGTTGATTTTCAGTTTGGGGACACTGCCTGAGTTCCTTAACTATCAGCTATTCTGCATGATGGATCCCAGGTGCAAGGCTAGCATTACAGCATTATAGGTGTTAGCTGTAGCATTCTACCACATCAGTCTAAAATAATGTTTTGCATTCATGTTACCATGATTTCAGGTCAGAAACAGATTTTACAGTTTAAAATAAGCTTCAGTTACTAATTTGTTTTCCATCTGTTAAGCAGACCATGGGCGGGGGGAGGGACTAATAAAAGCAAAAATGAATGCTTCAGAAACTGGATTTTGCCAGGTGGATATGCACAGCTGTCCAACTGCTGCTGCTTCTTTTTTTTCTCCAAAGGTTGGGGGGGGGGGGGAATGAAACTTGTTTGGGAGCAAACACTTCTTTAAAAATTGCAGTGATAACCAGCATGAGTTCCATTCCTTCCATGGTCCAGCTCTCCTTGATGTCAATATGTGCACTGATTCAAAGCAATTCATACTCAAGAATTTCCTTTTTCCTTTCAGCCCATTAGTAAATAATTTACTTCTTTATAGATAAAGGCTTTGTGTGGGGGAGGGAGGGATTGGTGGCTATAATATTGAGAAATGTTTTCTTCCTTTCCTTGACTGTAGATGTGCACACAGAAATGAGGAAAAAGATATCTGACTAATAGCAAAGTAAATTCTCTGAAGGCCCATTGGGCATTACGAAAATCAAATTGCACCGTCCACCCACGAGAACTCTCTGATGGTGTTCTGGAGAGCTTGAAAGACCTGGTTCTTCTCCCAGGCTTTAGGCTAGAGTGGTTGGTGCCCCTTGTGGAATATATGTCTACATTCAGGGATGTATGTATCCACCATCTCCTTCATTATTTATTTTATCTGGATGGTATATTGCTGTTTGTTTTTTATGCTGTGGATCACCCAGAGTCAACTGGAGTTGGGTGGCATCCAAGCTGGAATGAATGAATGAATGAATGAATGAATGAATGAATGAATGAATGAATGAATGAATGAATGACAGGCATAGGATAACTCCAAGGCTTGTAGAAGTGTATGCAAAAGGCAAGAGCCTCTAATGTTAAGGAGGGCAATTGAAGACACTCTGTTGAGGACTTAGCATGCTCAGGGAAGGAAGAATGGATGGATTATGTGGGGGACACTTTTGCTTTTACTTCCCAAACCATTCTAAACAGTTTAAAGATGATTGGTGGACTATAAAAAAAAAAAATTCAAAAGGCTAAAAACAAGGAGCAAAAATCTCTTGCTCCCAAGGAATTCGGTGTGGCCTGGTGTTTTGTAACCCATCTCTAGGATGCTGAATGGAAGGGAGAAGCTGGAAAAATCTTCTCATTATCACCTGTATGCTCTTTTGATTAGCATTTCCCTTGCAGGATATGAAGCACTAGACACAGGAGAAAGGGTAAGGCAAACGTTTACTAATGTGGCAACTGCTTCGGAAAAGCTTGATTTACACTGCACCAACCCAGGAATTTATCTTTTCAGCTCGCCAGTGTTGCTGACACCAGAAGAACAGAGAAATCTCAAGCTGTTTTCACACTGGTGCAGTGTCCTCACACAACAGTGATTACAATATGTTGGTAAAGGACATGACCTGAGATATCATTTCACCGAGTGATATTTGGTCCAGTTCTATTTCTTTACTAAAATAAATGGGAGGGGGGGATTGATATACTGTCAAGTCCCATGCCCTTTATCTCACTTGAGGTAAAGTGAGTTATTCACAATTTTTTAATTACCATATAGATTGTAGCAGGAGCTTTCTGCCATGTCAAGAGTTGGGGAGTCCAAAAAACATTAATTTCTCTCCTTTGGAGTCCTGGGTGCTCTCTGAGCTTGGTTGTTTGCTTGGAGATATCTCATTAACTGACTAGGTAACATCATCAGTGCTAGTGAGTGGGCGGTTCTCTCCTTTCCTTTCAGATTTGTGTTGGTCCTTTTTCCTGCCCTAATGACAAATTTCAGAAAAACAAGACTGGCAGATGAGATCAGAGGGATGCTGAGAAGCTGTATGTGGCCAGTGAGCCATAAATTGCTCAGCCATGTTCTAAATGTTATGGTATCTTGTATCAGCAGTCTTGTCCTTGCCCTGCTCAGATCTTAAGAATTACCAGAGAAGTTGCCATTTTCAAAGCCTTCCCTCCTTCAAACTTCAGCAGTGATTGGGCAAATATTTATAGTATGTCAGGGATGTGAGTGATGGAAACAGGGATGAAAACTTATCCAGAGGGCACTGGATGAAGTTTATCCGGGGGAAGGAAGTTTATCCAAGTAACTGTTCTGGATATGTGTGAGTAAGGGGTCTGCTTCTCCTATAACAGAGACTCTGAGTCAGCAATTCACTGTTAGATTCTTACGTCTTCTTCTAACTTAGTAGCTTCTGAATTAGCTCCAGTAAATCTAAGGCTGTAAAGGCTGTAGGAAAACAACAACTTTACACTGACATCCTTAAGAAAAATCTAAATTTTCACTTTATTTTTTTTTTCTTACATGGTAATTGTTATGTAACCAGGCCCTTGGGGAGGGGGAGGAGAGACTCCCCCCCCTCCGCCCTTCTATCATGTATTGCATCTTAGAAGATCAGTATATGTGACTGGTGGCTTAAAAGCTTAGTGAATAATGATGCTTAGAAGAAGCCACTGGATTTTCAGCCAAGCTAGACTGAACTTTGGGAGAAGACTTGATAATGAAGAGGTTACTTCGTGTTTCATTCTTTAATCTTGGTTGACAGAAAGGATTTCTGTTGAATTTATTTTGAACTCTTTGGCCACTCGAAAATATTAGATGTTTTTCTTTTTTTCCCTTTTTTAAAGTTTTAGCTTGTGTGTGTGTATAATTTATATGTAGACTGTATCATCACTTTTGTATGATTTTTATCTTTGTTAAATATATATAACCATATATGTATATTTATGCATATATATCTGTATCATCACACATACAATATATCACCGCTGTGTCTGTCTGTCTGTCTCCATGTATATATCTTTCCTTGATAATGGGATGTTCCTTTGATGTTTCCCTCATGGAAAGGCGATCAACACATACACAATTTCATACACAAGAAAGGTGATCAAGAAGAGCTAAAAAACTACACACTGATAACCCTTCCTTCAGTTCTGTACAAACTTCTCCCACAAATTATTTTAAAATCAATTTTGCCCAACTAAGAGAACAAGCTGGTTTCAAGAGTGGATTTAGCAGTTTAGATCATATACAAGTGGTTCCAAAAATTATCAGACATTGTGTTGAATGCTAAACACCATCTTGCCTAACCTTTGTTAATTTGACTCTCTTGAGTACTATATAGCCTTATGGAAACAACTTCATAGAAGAGGTGTAGAAAAGTCCCTCCTCAAATCAATATACAGAAATGCCACAGCTACTATTCACATAAATGAAAAGACTGCCAACATCAGTGTGCAAAAAAGTGTTCAAAAAGGTGATCCAATTCCAACCAAACTGTTCTTAACAAGCCTCTTGGGGAGATATTCAAACAACTGAACCTATCCAAAGTGAATACCTTAGCCAGCTACATTTTGCCAATCACATTGTCCTTTCTCCAACAGCACTTGAAAACCTTCAAAGGTGAATAACAGAATTAAATGACAGTAACAAACTCTATCAGATTTAACAACTATTCCCAACCTTTGCCAATAAATATTGAATATCATGAACTAGAGAAGGTCAACAGCTACATCTACCTCCTTCTGTTTCTAAATCCTACATTTCCTACAATTCCATAAATTATTCCACTGCCCTTGGTGTGGGTTTTTATAGTGCTGCCAAATACTTGCTTGTACACGGAAATGGATATCTTTTTGTTTAACTTCTGTCCTCAAGAAAAATCCTACAAAGCTTATTCCCTTACCTTGCCTACACAACAGAAATACTATGTACCTGATGTTTTGATTAACACCCCCCCAAAAAAGAAATGTAAATGGATCAGCATTGCTACAAACATTTTATAAATATTTATTCCTTTGAAATGTTATTCTTCAGACCTTTTTCACTGCAAACCCATGCATTATTTAAGCAAAGTTAATGTGATTTGCAAGAATGCACAGGATACACAATGTGCATAGGCAATTGTCAGCCTCACTAGGTAGACCAGACCACGAAAATCAACTCCACAAGAAAGCTAAAACGACCTTTATTGAAATTGGCTGTAATAACAGAATCTTGCAGATCCAATTCGGTTGTGCTTCTTCCTTTTTAGAATTCAGTGAATCTACCTGAGCAGCTTCTGAATGTTATCTTATCATTCTCGACTTTGAAAATGTTTCAGCCCCTTTTGCCTGAGTCATGATTCCTGCAGATCTCTACCAAGGTCATCTTCCTTACTCTCTATAAAAATACAGCCATTCTTATCCCGTTGTCGATGACCTGCAATTTGAAATAAATGCAAGCATGCTGCTATCTCACCTTTCGGCTTCTGTTCCAGTACCAGCAGGCTGCAAAGAAGTAATTAGATGAACAAATAAATCCATCCATCTGATTATGCTCCGAACAATGAATATTAGTTATAGGTTTCAGTTCGTTTTAATAAATCTCTTTTGATAAGAGAACTGGAGGTACTGTATAGACTGTGACAGAAGCAGACATTTTATTTCTTTCTTTCTCTGAATGTTTATAGGTCTCCCAAACAACTCTGGGAAGTATACAATGCTCTCAGAACACAGTCTTACACTATACCAATTGTAGCAGCTGCATTGCAATTGTTATAAAATCCATGCTAAATCAGATAACAACCTCTATCCTTGCTAGGTGTTAGAAATCATCAAAATCCCAGCTAAAAGGATACATCTGAAGCAATTTCATAAAGTTCAAACACACAGGTGCCAAACAAAGATAAAGATTTGTTTTATAATTTCACTAAATTGTCAGTGTAGAAATTACCAACATGGTCTGTAAGAAGAGCCTTAAATCCTGGCACCAT
The DNA here is from genome assembly GCF_059951505.1 of Python bivittatus. Taxonomy (NCBI): domain Eukaryota; kingdom Metazoa; phylum Chordata; class Lepidosauria; order Squamata; family Pythonidae; genus Python; species Python bivittatus. The sequence continues at coordinate 18,945,118 of NW_028277124.1, read as the reverse complement.
CACCGCATTCCACTGTCCTTGTTTATTACAGGGCTTTCTCTGTCCCTCCTGACTAAGCCCAGGGAACTTTGGGGCTGATAATTCTTGAGACATTTCTTAATTAGGAAAACATGGATCCTTCCATTTTTCAGACTATAAGACCTAGTTTAACTGTACAACCAGCTTATGTTTCTATTGTAGATAAAAATCTGTGCCAAATTGTCCACCACTAAACCAGCTTTAGGTTGATATCAGCTAATTTTGCATATACACACACACACACACACACACACACAGTGATACCTCGGGTTACGAACTTAATCCGTTCCGTGACTCTGGTCGCAACTCGAATTGGTCGCAACCCGAGGCAAATTTTCCCATAAGGTTCAATGTAAATACGGTTAATCTGTTCCGCCCTCCGAATTTGGTCGCACCCTGAGGCAAATTTCCCCATAAGGTTCAATGTAAATACGGTTAATCTGCCCTCCGAATTTGGTCCCAACCCGAGGCAAATTTCCCCCATAAGTTTCAATGTAAATATGGTTAATCCATTCTGAAATATATGCATTTTATTATTAAACCACAAAAACATGAAAAAAAGTACAGTACAGCACAGTATGAAGAGGGAGAATGGGGTGGGGAGGCAGTCCCCCTCCAAAAGGACATTGGGGAGATCTCCTTCAGGGGTTTCCTCTGTTCTTTGCCTTTAAGCTGCAGGCTCAGTTCTGGGGAAAAACCTGTCTAAAGTCAGTTGTTTTTTCCTGCGCTGCATAACCCTCCGGAAATGAGAGAACACGCTATCATTCATCATCATTATTCTTGCCAAGCCTGCTCTGCATTTTCTTTGGAGCCATGCTGACAAGCACACCAAAAACCTTCCAAAACGCCACAAAACACACCACAAGCCTCACCGAACGTCTCCTTGCTACCGCGATCTCGCCCACAGGAAGCCACGACCGCGTGGCAGCAGGGAAAATGGCCATGGATCCGGTTCATAACCCGAGGCGGAGTTCACAAACCGAGGTAAATTTTTGGGGCTGGAGCTGGTCGTAACCCGAAAAATTCGTTAACAGAGGCATTCGTAACCCGAGGTACCACTGTATATATATATGTGTATATATACTGTATATATGTGTGTGTGTGTGTGTAATATCTCCAAACATAAAGATTGATAACAGCTAATTTAAAAAAAAAAAAACAACCTCTCACCCCTATGGGTGGTACGTATCTTCCTCAATCTTGGGTCCTCTACCAGACACCAGGAGTTGGAGGGTTCTGTGCAGTATCTTCACTGTTCCTAGCACTGCACTCTTCTGGACAGAGAGCTCTGATGTTGTTCTTGGGACCTGGTGGAGCCCCTCTCCCAGTTTAGGAGTCACAGCTCCAAGTGCTCCTACCACCACGGGGACCACTTTGGCCTTTACTTTCCACATTTTTTCTAGATCCTTCTTCTCCATCTTCTCACATTCCTCTTTCCTTTGACACGCACCAGATCCCATCTGCCCTCTTTCCAGCTGGTATACAGTCTCTGGGTGTTGGATTTGGGGTGGAAACCTCCATACATTGTGAGAAGTGTCCAGGTCTTCACATCAGCAGTCTCCATGTCCTGAGCTGTCTTGAGTTGACTTCCAACGTTGTCTTCCACAGTCCCACTGAGTTCTTGAGGAAGGTCCTTAGTGTCCTGTTGACTTTGTATAGCACCAGATCCCTGAAGGCATTCACAGATCCATGTGTGTGGCATTGAGTCATAGGCTTTCCGGTAGTCAATCCAGGCTGGGTTCAGATTGGTCTCCCAAGACCTTGAGTCTTGGGCAATTGCTCTATCTATGAGCAACTGATGTTTTGAGCCTCTGGTGTTGTTCCCAATGCCCTTCTGAGCTGTGCTCATGTACCGGCCCATATGTCCTGTAGCTTGGCAGCTATGATGCCTGATAGGACTTTCCATGTTGTGGGGAGACAGGTTATTGGTCAGTAGTTGGACAGTGCTGTTCCCTTGTGGAGGTCTTTCATGATCAGCACTTCATTCCTTGTGTTAGCCAGTCTGGGTGGGAGCCTGTTGCTAGCAGCTGATTCATCTGTGCTGTTGGTGTTCATGGACTGCTGTTACTTTCTTTAGCCATTGTGGATCATGTGCTGTCCAGCTCTTCATGTTCTTGACCCACTGTTGGATGTCTGCTACTGTGATGGTGAATGGTTCCTGATACATAGATGATTGATAGATAGATAGATAGATAGATAGATAGATAGATAGATAGATAGATAGATAATATTGTGTCTGTGAGTATGTGTAATATCTCCAAATACAATAATTTCTAATTAATCTCAGTGTTCCCCCCATCCCCTTCATGGTAATGGTTTTCAGTTTTGGCCTCCTGGATTTTCAGATTCAAGAATATATGCATTCTTTCTAGAAATGTTTGGATTCTGTTAAAGGTGCAGATTCTGATGTTATGTGAAAATCTAGGTTGCCACCTTGTTTTCAAGGTGCTTGAGAATTTTAAAAAAAATTCTCTGGGTGTATTATACTGCCTCACACAGCCTAGGGTGGGAGCTCCCAACTTAGAACAGACTCCCCACCAGGGCTTCAATGTTTTTATAGCTCTCCTCAAACTCAACAGGGTAGAACTAGTCTCTTTATTACTGGATGTAGGAGAAAATCCTTCTGCGGGGTTTCGCACATCTTCTCATCACTCTGAAACCTCCTCGGCAGTTCACACTTCTAATTCTGAATCCAGTCCTTTGAGAAGAGTTTCTTCTTCCCCATCTTCCCTCGTCATTTAACTGAAATTTGGGAAGGCAAGACTCCAGACCACCAGACAATTGATTGCACACTGAAAGACAAATCATTTTTACATACTTCTTGATTATCTCATAACAAGATATAGTAGTTTAAGAGCATACCATACACCATTAAATTTCACCCAAATTGTCATCTTTGGATGATATTTTGAATTCAACTTCTCTTTCATTAAGTCATAGAAGCAAACACAGATTTAAAACTAGTAGGCTAGAGTGTAAATTGTCCAGGCTTGTAATACAGTGACTGATTACTCTTTCATAGAGTGCATATTTTCAGAATTCCTGCACAGAACCTATACTCTTTTACTACTGAGAAAGAACAGCCAATCTGTTCAGCGTCAAGCTATGATATGTCTCCTTTGTTTGGTGTAAGGTTTCCCCCCCCCCAATCATTAAGGGTTAGCTTTTAGTTTGATTTAAGTGTGTGTGTGTGTGTGTGTGTGTGTGTTAGTTTTTGATTCCTGGAGAGTGCCTGGACCAGTACCTGAAGTTTTCTTGGCAAGGTTTTTCAGAAGTGGTTTGCCATTGCCTGCTTCTTAGGGCTAAGAAAGAGTGACTGGCCCAGAGTCACCCAACTGGCTTCATGCCTAAGGCAGGACTAGAACTCACAGTCTCCTGGTTTCTAGCCTGATGCCTTAACCACTACACCAAACTGACTCTATTTGATTTATGCAGTTTATACAAATTGCTACCCTCCACCCCTTTTACTTTTCATCAGCTTTTAATGGAACCAAATGCACTTCTATACTATGGACAAAATACAATCACAAGGTAATCCTTTTGAATTAAAAAATACACTAGTAGCATTATATTCTGGTTAAATGAATCTCTCTAGTCGGATGAGTGCCCAGCATGGATAGGATGACTTGTTTTCTGTGTTTTAAACAACAGGGTTGAGTTGCTGTCTGCCAGTTGATGGACTTCTATTTAACTTTAGCCAGTTGGAAATGTCAGTCAATAACTACTGTAGCAGACTGTGAAAATATCTAATGATGTTTCATGAAACAGATCATTTAGTTTGCTCTAAACTGTCCCATTATCTTAATTTTCCACAGGCTGTAACACCACTGCCATTTCTGATGTATATTTACTATCTAGGGTACGAGGGGGGAAAAAAAGCAGTAAATCATCTAATTCAGCCAGTTTGGCACAGTGGTTAAGGCACCAGACTAGAAACCAGGAGACTGGGAGTTTCAATCCCACCTTGGGCACGAAGCCAGCTGGGTGGCCTTGGCCAGCCCTAGGAAGGAGGCAATGGCAAACCACTTTTGAAATCTTGCCAAGAAACCTGCAGGGAGTGAGGGCAATTGCCAGGAGTCAACACTGAAGCAAAGGCAGAAATAGTAGTAGTAGTCGTAGTAGTAGTAGTAGTAGTAATAATAATAATAATAATAATAATAATAATAATAATAATAATAACCACCACCACAACAACAAACTGGCCTACAAGAAAGACCAAATGAAGAATAGAAAAGAGACATGACAAAGCAAAGTATTACATGGCCAGTACACAAAAAAAACCTAGGAGGGAAAGCAGATGACAACAGGACCTGGCAATAGCTAAGAACAGGAAAGTTGAAGAAAGAGACAGAGGGGCTACTTCTGGCTGCACAAGACCAAGCCTTAAGAACAAAAGCATACAAAGCCAGAATCGAGAAGACAGCAACGGACAGGAAATGCTGCCTCTGCAAAGAAGCTGAAGAAACAGTGGACCTCCTAGTCAGCTGCTGCAAGAAGATTGCGCAGACTGACTACCAACAATGGCATGACAAAGTAGCAACAACGGTGCATTGGATTATTTGCAAGAAATACCATTTGCCTGCAAGCAAGAACTGGTGGGACCACAAAATGGACAAAGGAATAGAAAATGAAGAAGCTAAAGTGCTTTGGGACTTTGGAATTCAAACTGAGAAGCACCTGCCACACAACACCCCAGACTTAACAACTGTTGATAAGAAAGGCAAAAAAGTCTGGATAGTGGACATTGCAATACCTGAAGACAGCAGAAGAGAAGAGAAAGAACTGGAGAAAATCATAAAATTCAAAGACCTGCAAATAGAAATAGAATGGCCATGGCAAAAGAAAGCAAAGATAGTACCAAGAGTAAGAGGCACCTTGGGTGCCATCCCAAAACATGTCGATCAATCAATCAAACAATTAAATCTTTATTGCAGTCAAAGACCCCAGCATAAGGAAGGTGGGGTACTGTCAATTTAAAAAGCATAGAAAATAATAATAAAAACGAAATGATATAAAATAGAAAGTATATATCTAAAAGGGATCTAAAGGGAAAAATTGTGAAAAAAATACACGTATTAAAACAGAAAGTATATATAAAAAACGAGAGTCTAAAAGAGTCTAAAAGGAGAGGTAGGAGCATTAGATGGGTGTGAGGGAGCATAAAGGTTAGCATATGGCAAACTATATCAAATTCAGAGCACTCTAGTATGATGAACTATATACTCATTAACTCTAGTTTATGGCACAGGTCGTCATCTGACGAATTTTAAATGCTGCTGCACAGAATCTGGCAACATTGTATGTTGTAGCAGGGTTGGTATCTGAAAGCAGCAGCGAGCTGGAGAATTGTCCTGTGCACCTGGGTAAACACCAGTAATGGTGGGATGAGGCTAGTACGAATGTCTCTGTAATACAGCACATGGTCTGGTGTTTCCATGTGTCCAGATCCACAGGGGCATTGTCTCTCTGGGTAAGGGATCTTCCTGTATTGGCCTTCAAGGACAGCTGAGGGGAGGGCATGGCATCGTGCCAGAGTAAAGGCCCTCTGGTGTTTTAGTACTTCGAATTTAGTTAAGTATGCCATAGAGGAGGCACAGTACCTGTTGGGTTCACTGGCAATAAAGGTTGGGGCTAGGCCAGGTCAAGAAGCAGACACCACGGAGATATCAGTGATGCTTCTTTATGGTTGTAGAGCATCAAACTTGGTAACTTTAAGATGTGTGGACTTCAACTCCCAGAATTCCCCAGCCAATATGTACACTTCTGTTGTAGAGTATAATATCAGAATCTTGAATGCCAATCCAGGTTTCTCTCTGTCCCATTTTATACTTAACCAAATGAAGGGATGGTTATTTTGAGTTTCTTACTCCTGCTTCCTTCTGTCACTGGACTGTATAATCTCTAGCCCAAGTCCCTCCTCAATGGCGTGCTCTTTCCTTCCCCTTCCTTTCTCCCTTACTGGGTCTTTCATATCTTCCTGAAGGCCAGCTCTAAATTCCATTACAGACTTTAAGGAGAGTAATCCCTTAATTTTCCCCACTGACTCTCTCTGGAAAGGGAAACAAAGCTAGCAGAATCTATGAATCATTTTCCTTAAGTTGCCCCACATTAACACTATAAGGACATTATCACCCCCTGCTTTCATTATGGAGGCAGTATAGGGCTCAGGAGAGCAGAATCAGTACTCACAGAGACTTCTACTGATCTAAGTCCTGGAGGAATGCATGTTAAAGAAGTCATGCAGAAGAGGTCAAAATGTTGTATACTTAATTCTTAAAAGCATGGATTTGTATTCTGCTATGTGAATATTTGTGATGCTGGACTAGAATTCCCCCCCCCCCTTCTGACAGGCTTCTTAAATTTAACAGATACCTGGCAGGTAGATACAGCAACTTAAGGTGCTCTATGCATCAAGACTGGAGAAATGCATTTTGGAAATAACAATGTAAAAACAAATACAAAAAGGTTAGAATTTAATTTAGACACACACACAAACACACACTCATTTTTTTTCACAAAGTAGAGAATGCCTGACATTTTAAACAACATTACAAATCAATTGGATTTACTAATCCATCCTTATTTTTGTGTAAACAGTTAAAAGGCAATGTTCCTCTAATTTTCCATTTTTGCCCATCTCCTAAAAAGTACAGTATATACCCCAATATGCCAGATAAATCTTAATTTTAAATCATAGCTAATTCTTTTTTTATAATAGGGTTGATAAAACAAAAGAAAGCAACCACAGTCCTTAAATATATTATTTATTGCAGGAGTTCAATCCAGCCGGTGCTACATTGCCTCTTTAGTTCCTTTAATTTGTTTTCAGTAGCTTCAGGCAAGGACAGAAATGGGAAGCACTTAAGCATAGGAAGACGTAAAAAGAAATCAATAAAATATAAATAATAAATACGAAGCGTGTCCACTTTTAAAAAGTGCAACTTAGGACACAATGTGTTCTTATAAGGGGATAGAACTCTGCAGCAGATCAGTTTCTTTCTCCCAAGTTTTAAATGGAGCATTTGCAATGCCCTTTGAACTCTTCATGTTTGCAGAGGATTTGATTATTTTCAAGAGAGTAGAATTCACTACATTGAGCCTACCCCTAACATCCATTTTGGTTTTTCATCTATTACCAAGGCAGAAGGCACAATTTCTTGTACATTATCCCATTGGGTACCCAACATTCCTTGTTAAATTTCTTTTCTTCCAGGGCATGCTGTGGAAGACCAAGGGTAAAAGGGACGTTATGATTTATTTTGGTCATGTGTCAATGTTATATGCATGCACAAAGGGGTGGGGCTTTGATCGTGCTGCTGCAACTACCATCTTGCCATTTGTGACTCCTTCCTCATGGACAGTGGTGTAATCTAGCATCCCATTTCCAAAAAGAGCCATCCAGGTACTTCTGAAAAGTCTTTAAAGGAAAATATGAAGAAGAAATCAACCACTCAACATTGTATATTCTCAACATTTGATGCCCTGAAGTATGATAATGAGCTGTGGTGGATAACAACAGAGATCAAGGCTATCAGGAAGGAGGGGCTGCATTCCAGGAAGGGAAAGGAGACAAAAGACAACATAGTCCAGAGCAGGAGCGTGAGAAGCATAAGAGGTTCAGGATAGCCACTCTGTAGAATCTCTCAGCGTATATCCACTAGTTCCAGTAGTATAGATTTAGTCTGGCAAGGTTCTGTCTACATGGTATAAGCAAATAAAGGAACTTAACTCAACTGGACTGTTTCATCATTGTTCTACGGCTGGGCCTGACATGAGCCCTTGAAAATCAGAATGTCAGATTTTCATTTATCTAAATTCTCCATATATTGTCAGTCCTTTGAGGTAGTCCAGACGAAAAGCACCAACCATAAGTACTAGCACTACCTTTATTGTAAGGTTATAGTAACAGAATCTTGCAAGTCTGACAGTGCATCTCTCCCCCCTCACCTTAACAGTCCCAGGAACTAGGGAGGGTCCATTCTGAGACATTTGCTATGCCCCCTTGCTTCTGCAGATTCAACTGCCTCATTTCAGACCACTGCCTAGTCTGTGGCTCCCCCTTTCCCTTCTCCTGTCTCTCAAGGACATTCTCACAGACCATTACATATATGTAGTTTTCTGTGAAGCCATGATGGGAAAAATTTATCCTTTAGATTTTGCTATCCTGGATGAAAATCTGTGTTCATGGGGAAATCATTAACTTGAATAGGATTTGATCTGCTGAAACTCTGAACTTCTGCATGGTTGACAAACTATTACATGGTCTGCTAATAGAGTAATCCTAAATCTTGAGGAGGGTTGAGTGGGGAGAAATCCTAAAATGAGACTAAGATATTTGAAAGCCTGTTTCCTCCTAAGTGAAAACTTATGTTAAGATCTGCTTTAGAAATTTATTGCATGCCACCTCCTCCAATGACTATTCAGGGAAATAGGAACAGAAGATGCATCTTCCCTGCAATGGATGTTTCCTACTTTAGTTTTAGGTGGGTTGCTTTTAAATATTTTCTTAAAAAACTATATTTTCACCTTTGGTTTTAAAAGAATCCCTTTTCATAAATATATGCATGCTTATCTGTCATGGTCTTTTTCCCTCTATAATTTTTATTTTGAAACCATATAAGTAAAGAAAACATAAGTAAGAGAAATATAGAACTTGTATGAAAATGGAAAATAAGGCACAAAGAATAAAGCACAGCTGAGAAAACAATAGATTTAGGTATCATAAAAAGCAGAATATTCCAGTATATAATTGCAAACTTATAATATCATAGAATATTTCATATCCTTTCTCTAAACAAAATCCAGATACCCCTATTGGACTTAAAGCTAAACATACTTGGCCAGCAGATTGCAAATCACTGATCAAATTATAAACAATAGGCAATACTTTAAATCAATATTAGAAATTGTAGATCAAATTAAGATATAATTCTATAGCTAAGAAAAACCCAATTTTGGATTTGGCACCAATCTATATATAACAGTACAATCCAAGAATGGTTTCCAATTAGAATTAAATTTTACATCAGATTTACTTTTTAAGTTGGATATTATTCTAGACATTCAAGTGTACCTCCATAATTTAGTTAGCTGTTCTTCCAAAGAAGGAATCAAAGGTCTTTTTTAATAAAAATTGCATAAAATCCTTGCAGCTGTTAATATGTACAATGCTAATTCAGTGTATTGTGAAGAGTTATATGGTTTAGTGAAATGTAATAAGAATATCCCAGATTGTAATGGAATGACAACTTTCAAAATCTGTTCCAGTCTACTATAAATCTTTTTCCAGTAATGTTGGGCATTGCCACTACATGTGGCAAAAAAATCCAAACTTTTTGTTACATTTTCAACATTCTGGGGAAAAGGAATGATTCATTTTAGCAACTGAGACTGGAGTAACATACCAACAATAAAACATCTTATACCAATTCTCTCTACATGCTCTCTCCTTTGGGGCAAGCAACCTTCTGCCAAGTACTGGAAAGAGAGTAAGAAATAGTCAACCAATTAAGTTAAACACATGAGATAAGAAAAAGATATACAATTAGTTTAGTTTTCACCAATATCATTCATCAAATCTTTCCATACCTTTCTATCATTGCAAACCATTTTTGCTATCATCATTCCATATCCTGATTCATGAATTGTCTTTGGTTCCTCAGGTTTTTCACACTTCTCTCTTTGGGGAACTCTATGACTTTTTCAGTCTTGTTCTACCTTTTGATTCATCCTTCATCTGTATATTTGTTGTTGTTTTTTTTAAATGAGGATTAGAGTTAATCAAGAAAACATCTCATGCTGGGACTCCTACTGTGCCAACCATGGTTCCTGATATTTATGCATTGCCAGACCTTACTAGGGATTTTCAGTCCTTTAAAATTATGTTATACATTCAGTTATTAATAACCAATTAATGATATACTGGAAAATTATAATTTCTATGACTTTTGTAAATCCCTTGTTTCTTCATGTGTATCTTACTCTTAGATCTATTTCTTTTGTTCCTTTTCCTTCCCTATTAACGTATTTTCTCTAAAATGTTGAATAAATGTATATATTTTAAAGGGTGGGTAGAAAGCAAAGATCCATTAGTGTTTGCTACTACCTGTATTCAAACTAAGCTAGTTCACAGTTCAACATATGAAAATGCCACTAACAGCCTTTCCCCACTGCTGAATTGAATTGCTTTCCATCCATCCTTGGTAGCCAGAAAACTACACCAGCATAAATTTTTCTGTCCTCGTTACCAACC